>NW_026622874.1:94531855-95131895 GCF_023065955.2 Ursus arctos | reverse complement strand
AACTGGAGTATACACGTGAAAGAGATGAAACGCTCAAAAAATCCAGCAGTATTCAAAGGAAGGGGAGGGGTGGGCTGATAACTTTAGGAGGTAATGGCATCAAGAGAAGAATTTTTAAGACGAAGGATGGAAGCATACTTCAAAGCTAAAACACAGAGGAGGTAGAGATTGAAGTATGGCAGAAAGAGGAGGAAGGCTGTAGCACATTGCTTGAGATGCAGATTCATTCATTCCTCCCACAAGTTCTTATTCAACTTCCACCACGTTGAAAGGCACGAGGGATACAGTGCCAGGGACATACATGCCCTCCGGGAGCTTGCAGTCCTGTGGGGCAGCTGGCACGGAACCAGTGTGATGCAGGACCCAAAAGGTGCTTGAAAAGGAGGACACAGCAAGGGAGCTATTATATTCAAGGTCAGGGGCAGCTCCCATGAGCAAATGACATTTAAGCTGAAACCTGAAGAATAAGTGAAAGTTGGCATTGGCCGGCGGGGGGCACCTGGGTGGCTCAGTCAGTTAAACACCTGACTTCAGCTCAGGTCCTGATCCCTGGGTCCTGAGATCGAGTCCCACGTCAGGCTCTGCACTCAGTGCAGAGTTTGCTTGTTCCTCTACCTCTGCTCCTCCCCCTGCTTGCTCTTAAAAAAAGAGAGAGAGAGAGAGAGTCTTAAAAATGTCAGTGGGAGAGGGAGAGGGGAAAAATAAATATTCCAGGCAAAGCTAACGACAGTGAGAGAGACTTTGGAACACTGATCATGACAGATGCCTGTGCTGACAGTGTGGCCAGAATGCCAAATCATAGAAGATCTTGAGTGCCATTGGAAGGATTGGAAGCTTTCTGGTGGGGATCGTAAGCAAGAGTGTGATGTGACACCAGCTATTCTAAATAGCCTTGATAGACTTCTCGATCTCCCACCTACCCAGCTCTGTCCCCGTCAAACCATTCTCATTCTGCAGTTAGAGTAACCATCATTCCTAAAGTTACATCTGCTCAGCACTCTCCCTTCCTAAAACCTTTCAACGGCTTCCTATTGCTTTTGCTAAATTGAGATGAAATTCACGTAAAATTAACCATTTAGTGCATTTTGGACATTCACACTGTCATGCAACCACCCCTTATGGTTCCCAAACATTTTCATCTCCCCAGAAGAAAACCTCTTATTAGCAGTCACTCCCTACTCACCCCTCTCCCCAGCCCCCGGATCTGTTTCTGTCTCTCTGCAACAGGGTATGACAGATGGCGTTATAAGCCAGTGACGAAATTATGGGATATCCAAACACTCAAAATGTTAAGTTTTATGGATACATATATATTTAGGTGTATACAGAAACAAAATTTATGGTAGTAGTTGCTTCTAGGGAAAGCGGGAGGGCATGCCACGGGGACGGGGAACAAAGGAAATTTCATTTTTATCTGGACTGTTTTCTTTTGACAGGGTTTGGGACATGCTGATATTCAATATGGCACTTTGGCATATTGAATATTTGAAGCTGAGGGAAACAGAAATGACATGTACAGGAAGGACTTCCTGACCATCCTCTGAAGCAGGTCATGTGAGAGGTACTCTCTTTATCCTGAAGGAAAGGAACAGCCTTATCTCCATGTGAGGGATGCCGAGAAAAATCTGAACAGGCCATCCCCACTGTTTCCCCAAGTTTACTGCACTCGGCTCACACTTTCCTTTATCTGATCACATTTTTCCATGACTCTCCACTTGTCATCAAACCTTGCATAAAAACATTCAGGTTTGGGGCACCTGGGTGGCTCAGTCAGTTAAGCATCTGACTCTTGGTTCCAGCTCAGGTCGTGATCTCAGGGTCATGGGATCCAGCCCTGAGTCAGGCTCTGTGTCAGGCTCTGTGCTCAGCAGAAAGTCTGCTTGTCTTTCTCCCTCTGCTCTGCCCCCCACTTGTGCTCTCCCTCTCTCAAATAAAAAATAATAAAACCATTCGGGTTCAACTGCTTCTTTAGATCTTCATTCACTAAGAACATAGAAGGGTAGAAGGAAAAAGACCTTTTCCTCCCCTGCAGTTTCTGGCAACCACAAAGGGACAGCTGGGATACCTCACTTGCTCCAGAGCAAGTAGATGTAGGTGAAATCATTTACTAAAAGTAGCATGGGATTGAGTGGCAAGTTTGTGGCAGACTTTAGAAAGTTTGGGGGGAAATGCTGTAGTTAATATGACAGCAAGGTCACAGAATGGATAAAAGAACTTCCAGTCTGCAGTAGGAGCATGCATTTGTGGAGGAGTGATGGCACAGTTCTTCGTTTTTCACCAGTGATATTTAGAATCTCTGCAGCCAGACTGGAGAAAAGACACAGCCTGGTTTCGCAAGGGATGGAGATTGGCCAAAAGGGCAAAGAGAAAACTCACTGAAGTGAGAACTGAAATGATGGGTTGTGATATCCAAGCTATTTGAGAAAGGAAGAGAAGCCAGAGAGTTGCTGGTTAGAGCCACAAAGACCTACACGCTGGAATGAGGATGAAAAGTGTATTTTTGGAAGAACTGGAGGAATGTGAACTATTTCCAGTAAAATGAAGGAGCAAGAGAGGTGACAAAATCAGCAAGAGAGAGGAATTTCAGTTTGACACCCCACGCCCCCGCAAAGGGCTTTTCTTTAATGCTGAGACTGGTAGAACAGCTGCTCAGTTTTAGCCAGACCTTGGGAGAGAATGATTGGGGGTGGGGGAGAACGCCCTTTAGGAAGTGTTTAAAAAAAAAAAAAAAAAAGTGCCCGTCGGGTCTGGCTTCGATCTAAATGTGCCATTTTCCAGGCAGTCTTTACAAACGTCTGGGGAACTTACAAGAGAACAAAACAAAAACCCAACGACTAACCATAAGAAAGCTCCAGCTACGGACAGGTGTTCAGTTTCTTGGGGGTCCCAGAAAAACCCTGCACCTAGAAAGGGCAGAGCCATAGGGGGATTTGGGCTCTCACAGAGCCACAGCCTTGGAGGCAACCACCGTCCTAGAGGACGTGGATTCCTGGAACTGTGTAGATTCCCCCGTCCTGTAGAAAAGAGTCCTCGAATTGGATTCCACAGGTCTGCAAGGCCAGAAGGACCAAGGGCGGGAACCTCATCACGCGCTCTCCCCGCCCAGACCCAACACCCCGAGACCCGCCGGAGGGAGGGAGGGGCCTAGCCCGGTTGCCTGGCAACCGGCTTCCTCGCCTGCTCTCGCGGGAGGCGTCCACAGTGACGCGAGCCGCGCGTGGTGCATGGCGGGACCACACGGCGTCCCCCTGTTAGGGGTCAGGCCAGACTGGGAGGCTGGGGACGAGCTCTCGCGGCCCAGGCTGGAGTACGACGGGGCCTCCTGGGCCAGAGCCGCCTGGGCTGGCCGCTTGCTGGGGCCACGGCCGGTCCACTGCCTGGAGGTGCGCCATCAGGTAAGCCCCTTCCACGAGCTCCGGCTGGCTGGGCCTCGCGCGGCCCCGAGGCTCGCTTCGCGGCCGGCCACCAGCGCTTCCCACCCCGTTGAAGTGGTGGACGCACAGCGCTGTGTGCCTGGGTCCGCCGGGCACGTCATAATGCAAAAGCAGTTCGGCGCATAGTAGGTCCGCAGCGTTTGCTGCTTAGCAATCACTCCAGCAGTTGATTCCTATGCCCCCCGTGGGTTCCACGAGACCACGCCTTCGTTGACACTGGGTCTTCTCTGCCTGCTGCTCCTTCCCCGGTTTCTGCTCAACTCAGCACTATGTCTCTCTTCGGGGCTCTGTTCTTGGTCCTCTTTTAACAGATGGTGGTCAGCTGGCCCATCTCCCCAGTTACCAAGATTGTTTACATGGCTCCTAAATGCTCTCGTCAAACAGGACTCCTCTTGGAAGCTCTGGGGCTGCATTTGATCCCTTTTAGGGCGGCTTTATGTGCCTTTATCTGTATCTCAGACTCTGCCTAAATCTGAACTCGCGATATTCGCCTCCTCTCCCAATCTCCCACTTCCTGTGTGTTCACCCACAAAATTCACAAGTCACGAAGGCAGGACATTGTCAGATTTGACTCTTCACCACCCCTTCAGCCCCATCGTCCTGTGAGGTGAAAGGCCCTCTACCGCTGTCCCCGTCATTCCCCTCTTTGCGTTCTTACTGCTCTCCCACGGGGCTTTCCGGCTTGTTCCGTGTCTTCATTTAGTTTTCTTCTCTTCAAACTAGATAATTTCAAAGGACCTATCTTCGAGTTTGCTGATCTTTTCTTTTGCTTCTCAAATCTGCTACTGAACCCCTCTAGTGAACTTTTCATTTAATGGACTTTTCAGTCCAGAATTTCTTTCTGGTTCCTTTTCAGAATTCTTTCTTTCCATAGATATTCTCATTTTCTTCATCCGTTGTTTTCCGGATTTCCTTTAGTTCTTTGTCCGTGGTTTCCTGAGCTCACTGAGCACATTTACGGTGGTTGGCTTCAAGTTTGCATTTAGTAAGTGCGATGTCTGGGCTTCCTTGGGGATGGTTTCTGTCGAATTCTTTTTTTGCTGGTCCATACTTTACTGTTTCTTTGTGTGTTTTAGAAATGTTTGTTGAGAATTGTACATTCCAAATGTCTCCAAATGTGATTTTCTTAGTCATCGGGAATTGCTAATTTTTTGCTTGTTGAGGGCTGGGATCGTGTGTTACCTTTCCAACCTATTTTTGCAAAATGTATATGCTTTGTTTTGTATAACCAGACGTTTCTGTTTCATTTTCTCTGCAGTCTATTAAGTAACCTGACAGATTTCCTTAAGTGCCTGACTCTGAGTCGGGAAGCAGGGGAAGAGGATTTTGTCTCTTCAAATCCAGTAGATGCCCCCAGGGGAAGCTGTTGCTGCTGAGGGGGTCAAATCCACCACGAGCGTCTGTGCGGGTCCTCAGGGGTCCATCAGACTGTCCTAAATGCATAACCGCAAATTTATGGAGGACGAGGTTTCCACTGCCTGCCCTGGCATCAGCCATCTTCTTCAGGAATGCAGGCTGCCGTCCATACAGCTGCAGCAGGTCTGTCTGAGGAATGGGGGATGTTGGCTGGTTTTCACATGCTGCTCACTTGTGAAAAACCAGCAGCCTCTCCCTTTATTTTATAAGGACTCCTCTGGTTGTTAAAAGTTTCTGGTCAGGTTCCAGAGTTCCGAAATAGTTGACTCTAATCACTTTTCCCAGCTCATTTGGTTGCTTTGGTGAAGAGCTTCCTACTCTGCCATTTTGTGTGACATCACTCTGGGGAGTGTTTTGTTTTGGTTTTTAATTTAACAATCTTTTTTTTTTTTAATTTTTTACTTACCTAGAGAAAGCATGAGCACATGGGGCGGGGAGGGGCAGAGGGAGAGGGAGAATCCCAAGCAGGCCTCATGCTCAGCACAGAGCCTGACACTGGGCTTGTGATCCCGCGACACTGAGATAATGACCTGAGCCAAAATCAAGAGTCGGACGAACGCCTAACTGACTGAACCACCCAGGCACCCTGACAATCTGTTTTTTCAAATGGGTCTGTTTAGACAATTTACATTTAATAGAAATTTTGATTGGTTAGGATTTAAGTCTGCAATTTTACTTGTTTCCTATTTGTTCCCTCTGTTTTTTTGTACCTCTCTTCCCCCTTTTCATGCCCTGTTATGGGGTACCTGAACGTTATTTAGTATGCCACGTTAATATTTCTAGACTTTTAATGTAGTTCTCATTTTAAAGATTTTTAGTGGTTGTGATAGAGGTTATATTATACATACGTGGGATAATTTACTAGTATCAACCTTTTAGCAGTTCATGTGAAATGTAGGAACTTTACCACCTTTATGTCCCTTTTCCTTTCTTTATGACATTGTAGTCTTAAATATTACCTCTTCATACCCTGAGAACCACATGAGATGATGTCATAATTTTGCTTTCATCAATCAAACGTAACTTTAAAAATTGAAGAGATTATGTTCAACTAGATATTTACATTAAAAAATGCTTTTTTTCTTCATTCCTGATGTTTCAAGTTGGTTATTTCCTTTTCACTTGAGGAACTTTTCTTTGATCACTTCTTTTTTTTTTTTGTTTTAAGATTTTATTTTTAAGTAATCTCTACACCCAGCCTGGGGCTCGAACTCACAGCCCCGAGATCAAGAGTTGCGTTCTCCACAAACGGAGCCATTCTTTTAGAACAGTTCTGACAGTGGCAGATCATTTCATTTTCCTTCATCTCATAATGTCTTTATTCCGCCTTCATTTCTGGAAGATATTCTCACTGGATATAGAATTATGCATTGTCGGTTCTTTTCTTCCAGCACTTTAAAAATGTTTGCCACTTTCTTCTCTCCTCATTTCTGATGAGAAATTTTTAGTCCTTCAAATTGTTCTTCCCCTGTATTTTCCCACTGCCGCTTTCAAGATTTTTTCTTTGTCTTTAATTTTCAGACATTTGATTATGATGTGTCTGGGTGTTCATTTATTGGGGTTTATCCTTAGGTTTATGTCCTTTGCCAAATTTGGGATGCTGCTGAAGCCAGTATTTCCTCAAGTATTTTTGTGCGCTGCACTCTTTTTTCTCTCCTAGGACTCCAGTAAAAGGAGTAAGATCTTTTGTTATTGTCCTGTAGGCACGTGTTCTTTTTTTTCTGTTTTGTTGCTTTTGTTCAGATTGGATAATTTCTACTGATATATCTTCAGGCTTATCGATTCTTTCCTCTCTTAAATCTTCATTTTTTTATTAAGCATGTCCTGTGAGTTTTCCACTTACTCTAATTTTTCATTCTGAAATTTCCATGTGGATCTTTCTTTTTTTTTTTTTTTACGAGACTTTGTTTTCCAGTATGTTTCAAGAATGTTCATAATTATGTGTTGGAACATTTTTGTGATAGCTGCTCTAAAATCCTTATTCAGAATTCCAACATCTTGTCACCTCAATGTTGGTATCTGTTGTCTTTTCTCATTTGAGTTGTTTTTCCTGGTTTTTAGTATGAGTAGTAATTTTGTATCTTATCCTGGACATTTTGAATATTATGTTTTGAGGTTCTAGTTCCTATGTAAATCTTCTATTTTAGCAGTCAGTGTGTTTATGTTCAGAATGCACCTTCTGGTCCATATTTGTAGGCTCTGGTTTGAAGATTAAGTTAGTTTTTGAAACCTCTGCAGACCTATTTTGGCCTGCCTCACTTCTGTGCTCGCCAGAGGCCAGTTTGAACCCGCAGAGTTTTCCACATCGTAGTTCAGTTCTCAAAGCTTTTGCTCTGTTGATGCTGATTGGTTTCACACATGGGCTGCTTGGGGAGGCATGCCCAGTACTTCATACCCATATTTAAAGAATCTCTTTTCCCACAGGGCGCCTGAGTGGCTCAGTCACTTAGTCATCCAACTCTTGATCTCAGCTCAGGTCTGATCTCAGGGTCATGGGTTCGGACCCTAAAAAAAGAAATCCTTTTTTTCTAGATCCTCACACTGCATTTGAGAGGGGATGCTGTGCCACCTTTTTTAGTATTATTCAGTTAGTGCGGGTTGTGGATAGTAGGGCTCCTTCCCAGTCTCTTCAGTGCTTGGTGGGAAGGGGAGAGGTGCCACTTCTGCTCTGTTGGGGCAGAGTGGGGATCGGTCAGCTGGGCTTTGTCCCGCAGTCTCTGCAGTACCTGACGGGGTACTGTGTATGTGATGGGGAGTGTGTGACGGGGAGGGGAATGGTATGGGCTCTTTCCTGGTATTTGCCTGGAGTAGGGTGGCTGTAGTCAAAAGTACCATCCTGTGGAACTACCCTCTTCCTGGTCATTTGGCTAGACAGAGTGGGCTTTTCTTGGGGCTTTTCCATGTGGGGCAGTTGGATGGGGGGGTCTGTTGGCATCTTCTGGTTGTAAACTGCTCTGTCACCCAAGCCAAGATAAATAGAGGGTAAAAGAAACAGACAACCCGGGGAACTCACCACTGGTCTTCTCTCAGGTCTCTAGCCAGTTTGCCTTCTTTCCTCCACCTTTTAAGAGGTCTTTTGGTAGCTGTCGCATGTATTTTGAACAGGAGTTTTGGTTGCAACTAGCCAGAGGAATGTCATGGATGTGCTTATTACTCCATCTTCTACGGAACCGGAAACATGAGGCACTTTTAATTTTTTTATTGAGAAGTTTGAGCGTGCTACTACTCATTTTAGTGATGGTACATGTGCTCCCAGGTGATGCACAACCCTGCCCGTGCTGTGTATAGGTTATGTCTCAGGGTCGCAGACTGCAGCAGGCAGTGGAAACCTCCCCCCAGTACACAGACAGCATGCAGAACTCCACTCTCCAGCCCCCGCCTCTGTTCTCCGGCTCATGGCACCTCTCCCATCTCTTTCCTCACTTCATCTGTCCATTGGGGTCCTGTTCTCCAGGTGAGCCGCATTGTCACCCGTACTGGACTTGCAGTGGCCGGGCTGGCAGGAGAACTAGGTGAACGAGTGCATGGCAAGCACTTAGAACAGCCACCGGCACCAGCTCGGCAGGCACCACACGGCGGGCGGGGGTTGTTAGAGCCTTCAGTTCGGGCACGGGCTCCGCTTCAGGTAAAAGACAACCCGCCCTGTCTGCGATCTCCCAGCAAAGCAGGGGAGTCACACTCTTGTTAGCTTCAGTCTGAAGATGAAATTTGCACTCATGCAACAATCTGCCAACATTTATTGAGTGCTCGCTGCGTTGCACATCCGAACGTGAAAAAATAAGGTACAGTCCAGATCTCCAAAGAGCACAGAGACCTGAGTGGGGAGTCATATCTATGGGAATGCACACAGTGAATAAATGCGATGAAAGTAGTCTCTACAAGATAGAGTGGGGACCGCAGGGTGGGCATGGCCATATGTTTGGGGCTGAGGAAGCGTTCACACGGGTGGTGACACTCAGGCTGAATCTTAGAAGATAAGTAGGTTTTCCCCAGCTGAGTAAAGGCATTTCACACAGAAGCATAGATCAGCGTGGCAAGGAGTTTAGTGTCCACATAATCTGGGTCATATGTCTGTAGGTGGATCGAAAGTATATGTTTAGAGAACACACAAGCCAGACTCTAACCTAAGTTGCACGGTTATGATTCTGGTTTTATCTCTTGTCGTTTGCATACAGAGAATTATAATTCGACCTGATAGGATGTATTGATACCTGCACAGTGATACAGAGTATTCATTTTAAAGGTAAACCTCTTGGGTCTGGCTGGAGGCAAGCCCAGCAGCTGGACACACATTCAGTCCCAAGTATAAGATGAGAAAGAACCCCGAGTCACTGATCTGAGGACGACGGCAAGGAGTACAGGTAGCAGGTGCCTGAGTGATAGCAACGTGCTGGATCTCCCCGCCTCCACTGCGTCGCTGATACAGCTGTGCGGCCTCTATTTCCAGCTGCCTCTGGCATCTGGTAGAGGCAGAGCTATTTTCTCCAGACTTCCATTACTTCGTCTGGATAAGATTTGGCCAGATTCGATTTTATCTTCCATACTGGGGCCTCTGGGGTAGGATGGCAGCTAAACCATGCACCTCTTCCCCCACTCTCACCAGTGTGCTCCTGTCTCCCCCAGCTTCTCTTTTCCTAGGACACCACTGCCTGGAGGCTGCTGCTATTCTTAGGGGTCCAGCACAGAGGGCATGGCCCAGAGCACACGGAATCTTCCCTGAGTATCTTCCTCCCACAGCACTCTTCCCTTGCCTCTGCTTTCAACACACGGAAACCCAGCATTCCCACATGCCAGCCTCTCTTTGGACAGCAGCCCTTTAAGTACCTCCACCTGCAGCTCTTCCCCAGGCTCCTCTTAGCCCCCGATCCCCTCCGCCTGAGACAAGACTTCCTCACAGAGGCCTTTGCTGACAGCCCTCTTTGGCTAAGTTGTGCCCCCCATCCTATGCTATCATGACAGCCTGGGGCAGAGTGTATTTTCTGAAGATGGCCGCAGTGATATCTCCCATGCCGCATGCTCTTCTTACAATATAATCTTACTGCTGCTTCCATCACGTGACGGTGGCAGTATGTCTCTTCCCCTAGAACCCGTGCAGATCTTTGAGATGGCCTCGACCAAATACGGTAGGACAAAAGCGACACTGTGGTACTTCCCACGCTAGATCATCAAAGTGCCGTGCACGTCCCCCCTTTTTCTCTGGGAGCGCTTGCTCTTTCAACCAAGCTGCCATATTCTGAGGGAGCTCAAACTAACCAACATGGAGAGACAACAGGCGGAAGAAATGTGCGTCTGTTCCAGCCCACAGTTCAGCAGAGGTTTCAGCTGACGGCCAGCATCAGCCACTAGCTGTGTGAGTGAAGATGCCTCTAGATGATTCCAGACCCCTACCATCAAGCACCCCTAGCCTTTGAGTTTTCCTAGCTGAGTTCCCAGACATTGCAGACCAGAAACAAGCCAGTGCGCTGGAATCACAGAATCCCTGAGGATCAGAAAATGATCATTTGGGACGCCTGGGTGGCGCAGTCGGTTCAGCGTCCGACTCTTGGTTTCAGCTCAGGTCATGATCTCAGGATCAGGAGATCAATCCCCCACGTCAGGCTCTGCACTCAGCGCGGAGTTTGCTTGAGATTGTCCCTCTGCCCCTTCCACCTGTGCTCTCTGTCGAAGGAAGGAAGGAGAGAAGGAGAGAGAAAGGGAAAGAAAATTGTTTTATACCACTACATATGTTATTGGTTTCTTATGCTATTAGTAACCGAAACAGTCTTTTTCTTTTCTGCTTCTGTACTGTCGGTGCATTTCTGTGTGTTTACTGTCTGACTTCCCTGTTAAACTGCATGTTCCTTGAGAGCTGGTCCTGTGTCTGCAGTGCTCATTTCTGTGTCTTGTGTGCCACAAGGCAGGCAGTGGGTGCACAATAACTACTGAATTAATTAACAGGAGGTCTGTGTTTCTTCTCTTTTAATGTGGGTAGACGTTCATGTTGGTGTCTATACGTACAAGCAGGCACCCACATGTTTCTGCGTGCAGGCTGGCTTCTGGCCTGCAGTTGTGTGCTGACCAGGTTGATCCCTCCGTCCCCAGGAATCTTCTCTCCCTCCCCACCCTGACGGATCTATTGCTGTGAGATGTACTTGATTGGTTCTGCCACATTTTTTACTTGCAAGTAAGTGGTGCCTGTAAGAAAAGGTGAAGAAGAAATAGGAAGCTGGGAGTTCCAAAGACAGACTTGACCCATTTTATAATTTTGTCAATGACAATCTTGAGAGAATAAGTACAAACCTTAGGTAGTCTGGTGTTCTGTCCTCCACCGCAGTTCACAGGCGGTGTAGATTAACCGCTTGTCACTGTGCCGTTATGGAAAAGCTTCAGGCTGCCCTCTAGTGGGAAGTAGCAGAGAAAGCACTGTGCTATACTCCAAGGCAGCCTGGATCTCAGAACAAAGAAGCAGGAGTGCAGGGTCCAGTTCTGTCTTGTGGACTATAATCTGGGCCTACAGCATTATCTGGCCGTTAGTAGGAGCTCAACTACTATTTACTGAACAAAGTAAGCCACGTGCACTGTTGGGAGCACTAGCACATTTCTCTAGAGCTTACCACGTGTAAGACACTAAGGCAAGCACTGTAGAGGATATAAATCAGGTCCAGGTGGTTAATATTTTAGGTGTAGAGGCCATATGGTCTCTGTCACTACTCAACTCTGCCACAGACAATACATAATCTAATGAGCGTGTCTCTGTTCCACGGAAACTTTATTTATAGAAACAGGCGGTCTGCTTGCAGCCATAGTTTGCTGACCCCAATATAAATTAATAAAAACAGGGATCTTTTCTAGTCACCAATAACCTCCCATTGCCAAATCCACTGGATCCTTTAAAAAAAAATTTTTAACCTCAGAAATGTACAGAGGATAATATAATGAATATCTCTTCTGTCACCTACATATACCAAATGTTTATGTTTTGCCGTGTTTCAAATCTTTAAAAATAACAATACAGGGGCCCCTGGGTGGCTCAGTTGGTTAAGCATCTGCCATCTGCCTTCGGCTTAGGTCATGATCCCGGGGTCCTGGGATCCAGCCCTGCACGGGGCTTCCTGCTCATCAGCACAGAGTCTGCTTCTCCCTCTGCCCCTCCCCCCACTCATGTGCCCTCTCTCTCATGCACACACAGGTTCTCTCCCACTCAAATAAAATCTTTAAAAATAAACTAATTAATTAGTTGAAAATAACAATACATTAGAGATAAAATTGAAGTTCCTTTGTGTATGCCACCTGGATGCCGTTCCGTTCTTTCTCTCCCTTTCCAGGGGTGAACATGATGTGGAAGTTGTGTGTTTTCTTCCCATGCATGCACGTAGTATCTTAATACATGTGTAGGTATCCACATTGGGTGTATTATTATTTAGAATCCTTGAACTTTGCGGGTATCATTACGCCACTTTGCTCTTTCCACTTAACATTGTTTTTGACATTTATCCATATGCTATGTGTACAGCATTGAATTATTTTTAATGGTAAGTACTTTTTGCACACAAAGGTCACAAAGATTATCTCCTATGTTTCCTTCTAGAAGTTTTATAGTTTTACCCTTTATTTAGTTCTCTGATCCATTTTTTTAAAGTAATCTCTGTGCCCAACGTGGGGCTCTAACTCACAACCCCAAAACCAAGAGTCACACGCTCTACTGACTGAGCCAACCAGGCACCCCTCTCTGGTCCATTTTGAATTATTTTTGTGTGTGTGGTATGAGGTAGGGGCTGAGATTAATTTTGTTCCATATGGATATCTAGTGTGGGCATTTTATAATATGTTCACGAATTCTTTGATAGCCCTGTCTTCGGATGATAGAACCTAATTCTTCTTAGGTGTGGGCTGTACTTAATGACTTGATTTTAATGAATAGAATGTGATAGAAATGATGGTGTGTGACCCAAAATTAAGGCATAAAAGGCATTTTGGCTTCCGCCTTGCTCGCCCTCCTTGGATCACTCACCCTGTGGGAAGCCAGATGCCGCACGTTGAGGACAATTAACCAACCCTATGGAGAGGTCCACATGGTGAAGAACTGAGGTCTTTTGCCAAAGGCTGGCAAGGAACTGGGGCGTCCTCTGAATACTAAGCGAGTGAGCCATCTTGAAAGCAATCCTGCAGCACTAGTTGAGCCTCCATGTGACGGCAGCCCTCACTGATGCCTTGACTGCCACCTCATAAGAGCTCCTGAGCCAGAACCACCCAGGTAAGCCACTCTCAAATTCCTGACTCTCAGAAACTGTGAGTAAATGTTGATTTAAGCCACTCAATTGTGGAGTAATTTGTTCTGCAGTAATAGCGAGCTAGTACCTCCAGTGTTCCAGCATCTTCCCCATTGAATTACAATGGTGCCAATATAGATCATCAGCTAATTACACATATATTAGTCTTTTTTTCTGGATTCTCTATTCTCTTCCCATAAACTATATGTCTGTTTATGCCAACAGCATACTGTCTTCATTGCTGCAACTTTTACTGTAGTCTTCAAGTCAGGTAGTGTAAGCCCTCCAACTTTGTTATTGTTATTTCTCTTGCCAAAATTGATTTGGCTATTCTGGGTTTTTTTGCATATCCATGTATATTTTAAATCAGTCGGTTTCTACAAGAAAAGAAAACCTACCGGGATTTTCAGTGGTACTGCACTGAATCTGTAGTTCAACATGAGGATAATGGCTATCTTAACAATATCGAATCTTCCAATCCGTGAACATATATCTCTCCATTTAATTAGGTTTTCTTTAATTTCTCTCAAAAATGTTTTATAGATTTGTGTCATGTTTTAGTGTAGAAGTTTTGCATGTATTGTTAAATTTTGAATATTTCATGTTTTATGCTATTGTAATTGGTATTATATTTTTAAGTATAAAATTTTAATTGTTGCTGTAATTGATTTTTATATACTGATCCTGTTTTGTTTCATGTACTCTCGCTCAGTTCACTCATTAGCCCTAGCAGTTCTTTGGTAGATTGTATCAGATTTTCTCTGAACACAATCATGTCATCTTCAAATAGGGAACCCTTTTACTTCTTCTTTTCCAATTTGGATGTTATTTCATTCTTTTTCTTGCCTCGATTGCCCTGGTAATGTTGAATAGAACTAATGAGAGTGGACATCCTTACCTTTCGCAGTCTTTCCTCAGTACGTGTGTATGTGTGGTGATAATATTGAAGATCTACCCTCCTAACAAATTTCAAGTATGCAATACAGCATTGTTACTTATTGTCATAATATATATTATATCTCCAGAACTTATTCATTCATAGCTGAAAGTTTGTACTCTGTACTCTTTGACCAACATATCTTCATTTCCTTCACCACCCGGAGGCCCTGGCAACCGCCATAGATTCTTTTAGATTCCACATATAAGTGAGGACATAGTATTTGTCTCTGTCTTATTTCACTTAGCATAATTCCCTCAAGGTCCGTCTATGTTGTCACAAAAAGCAGGATTTCCTTCTTTTTTGGCTGAATAATATTCCATTCTATGTACATACCAGATTGTCTTCATGCAGTCTCCCATAGCTGGACACTTAGGTTGTTTTCATCTCTTACTTATTGTAAGTAAGCCCTCTCGTCAAGATTGTGATTTCATTTCCTTTGGCTGTATACCCAGAAGTGAGATTACTGGATATACGGTAGTTGTATATATTTATTTTTTTGAGGAACTGCCAAACTTTTTTCCACAGCCATATTTGAGGGTTCCAGTTTCTCCACATCCTCACCAACACTTACTTTCCTTTTTTAAACTATTATTATAGTCATCCTAGTAGGTATGAGATGGTATCTCATAGTGGTTTTTTTTTTTTAAGATGTATTTATTTATTTGACAGAGAGAGAGATAGCTGGTGAGAGAGGGAACACAAGCAGGGGGAGTGGGAGAGGAAGAAGCAGGCTCATAGCAGAGGAGCCTGATGTGGGGCTCGATCCCAGAACGCCGGGATCACGCCCTGAGCCAAAGGCAGACGCTTAACCGCTGTGCCACCCAGGCGTCCCTTCATAGTGGTTTTGATTTACATTTCTCTAATGACTAATGATACTGATTTCATGTCGTTGTTGGCCATTTGTATATCTTCTGAGAAGTATCTATATGAGTCCTTTGCTTTTTTTTTAAATTGCACTATTCCTCTTTTTGTTGTTGAGTTGTAGAGACTTGCTGTATATTCTGGATGTTAAACTCTGATCAGATTTCTGATCTGCAGATATTTTCTCCCATTCTGTGGATTGTCTTTGCACATTCTTGATAATCACCTTTGATGCACAGAAGTTTTTTATTTTGTTGAAATCCAATTTAGTTTTTCTTCCTTTTTCTTTAAAAGATTATTTTAGAGAGAGAGAGTGCATGCGAGAGAGAGAGGGAGTAGGAGGAGAGGGAGAGAGAATTTCAAGCAGACTTCTCACTGAGTATGGAGCCTGATGTGGGGCTTGATCTCACAAGCCTGAGATTGTGACCTGAGCCAAAACCAAGAGTCGGAGGCTTAACCAACTGAACCACCCAGGCGCCCTTAGTTTTTCTTTTGTTGTTAATGCTTTTGATATGAAATCCAAGGTCATAAAGATTTACCCCTGTGTTTTCTCTTAAAATTTTTATGGTCTTAACTTTCATATTTAGGTTAATTGATTCTTTCTCAGTATTGTTTTGTATATTTGGAACCCTTGCAATTCCATATGAATTTGAGGATTGACTTATTTCTATGTCTGAAAAAAAAAGGCTGTTGAAATTCTTTTTTACTTTTTTTAAAGATTTTATTTATTTATTTGACAGCACAAGTAGGCAGAGTGGCAGGCAGAGAGAGAGGGAGAAGCAGGCTCCCCGCGGAGCAGGAAGCCCGACGTGGGACTCGATCCCAGGACCCTGGGATCATGACCTGAGCCAAAGGCAGACGCTTAACCAACTGAGCCACCCAGGCGCCCAAGGCTGTTGAAATTCTGATAGGGATTGCCTTGAATTTGTAGATTGCTTTGGGTAATACTGTCATCTTAACAGTAAGTCTTCTAATCAACAGGGGGTGTCTTTCTATTTGTTTATATCTTCTTTAATTTCTTTAAGCAGTATTTTATAGTTTTCAGTGTACTAATCTTTGGCTAAATTTATTACTACGTATCTTAGTATCTTAGATTCTACTGTAAATGGAATTGCTTTCTAAATTTCTTTTTTGGATTATTTATTGCAGATGTATACAAACACAATTTAACACGATTGATTTTGTGAGTTGATCTTATACCCTCAACTTTTGTTGATTTTGTTTACTAGCTCTAGTGGCTTTCTTTTAAGTTCTTTGGGATTTTCTGTATAGGATCATGTCATCTACAAATAGAGATGGTGTTACTTCTTCCTTTGGAATTTGAATGTATTTTATTTCTTTTTCTTGTCTAGTATCTCTGGCTAGAACTTCTAGTTCAATGTCGAGTAGCAGTTGCTAAGGTGCTGATCCTTCTCTTGTTCTTGATCTTACAGGTACATTTCAGTCTTTCACCACTGAATATGCTATTAAACATGGAGTTTTCATAAATACCTTTTATCGTGTTGAAGAATTTTCTATTTCTGCTTTTCTGAGAGTTCTTATTGTGACAGGATGTTGGATTTTGTCAAATGTCTTTTCTGCATTAGTTGAGATGCTTATGTGTTTTTCCTTTGTCCGATTAATGTGATGTATTACATTGATTTTCATATATTGAATCATGCTTATTACATCCTTAGGATAAATACCACTTGGTCATGGTGTATAATCCTGTCAGATTTGGTTTGCTGGTATTTTGTTCACAATTTTTGCATCTATCTTCATAAAGGATGTTGGTCTATAGTTTTCTTATGATGTCTTTATTTGGTTTTGGTATCTGCTCTCATAGAATGACTTACAAAGTGTTCCCTTCTCTTCTATTTTTTGGGAGAATTTGAGAATAGTTGGTGGTAATTCTTCTTTAAGTTTTTGGTAGAATTCACCAGTGAAGCCATCTGGTTCTCGTCTTTATTTGTTGAGAGGTTGATTCAGTCTTTTTACTTTTTTAAAAAAATTGTTTATTTAGAGAGCACATACAAGCGGGGGGAGGGGCAGAGAGAAGGAGAGAGAAAATCCCAAGCAGACTCCACCTTGAGTGTGGAGCCATATGCGGGGCTCAATCTCACAACCCTGAGATCATGACCTGAGCTGAAACCAAGAGTAAGATGCTTAACCGACTGAGCCACCCAGGTGCTCCAGTCCTTTTACTTGTGATAAGTCTATTGAGATTTCTATTCTAGCAAAATAAGTCAGTCAGAGAAAGACAAATCCATAGGATTTCACTCATGTGTGGAATTTGAGGAACAGAACAGATGGACATATGGAAGGGGGGAGAGGGAAACAAACCATAAGAAAGTCTTAACAATAGAGAACAAACTGAGGGTTGATCGAGGGAGGTAGTTGGGGGATGGGCTAGATGGATGGAAGGGTATTAAGGAGGGCACTTGCGATGAGCACTGGGTGTTGTATATAAGTGATGAATCACTGAATGCTACTCCTGAAACCAATATTGCACTGTATGTTAACTCACTAGAATTTAAATAAAAATTAAGATTTCTAGTCCATCTTCAGTTGGTTTAATTTGCATGTTGCTAGGAATTTGTCCATTTCATTTAGATTATCTTATTTGTTGGTGTATTCATGGTATTCTCTTATAATCCTTTTTTATTTCTCTAAGGTTGGTAGTAGTGTCCCCATTTTCATTTCTGATTTTAGTTATTTAATGCCTTCTCTTTTTTATGTCCGTATATCTACAGGTTGGCCCATTTTGTTGATATTTCCAAAGAACCGACTTTTTGGTTTTATTGGTTCTCTGTTGTTTTCTACTCTGTGTATCATTAATCTCCATTCTAATCGTTATTATTTCCTTTTTCTGCTAGCTTTGTATATAGTTTGCTCTTTTTTCCTACTACCCTATGGTATAAAGTTAGGTTATTGATTTGAGATCTTTCCTCATTTTAAATGTAGGCATTTACAACTATACATTTTTCTGAGCACTGCCCTCACAGCATCCCGTAAATTTAATTATGTTATCTTTTCATTTGAATTTGCCTGTTTTTTAATTTCCCTTGTGATTTCTTCCTTGACCCACTGTTTATTTAAGAGTGTTGTTTAATTTCCACATACTTGTGAATTTTTTCAATTTTCCTTCTGTTACTGATTTCTGTTTTTATTCCTTTGTGGTCCAAGAAGATGCATGGTATGATTTCAGTCTTCTAAAATTTATCAAGACTTAGGTTGTGGTCTGACTTATGCTGTGTCCTGGGAAATATTCCGTGTGTACTTAAGAAGGATGTATATTCTGTTGTTGGGTACAGTGGTCTATGTATGTCTTTTAGGTACAGATGGTTTATAGAGCTGTTGAGGTGATCTGTTTCCCTGTTGAGCTTCTGTATAGATAGTCAATCCTTTTAAAGTAGTATATTGAACTCTGTTAGCACAGAACTGTTTCTCCCTTCAATTCCTTCAGTTTTTGCTTCATATAATTTGGGGCACTGTTTTTTAAATTACATGTCTGTTTATAATTGTTACATCTTCTTGATAAAATTGGCTCTTTTATCAATAGATAATGTCTCTGTCTCATAATGGTTTTTTGTTTTGTTTTGTTTTGTTGAAGATTTTATGTATTTGAGAGAGAGCGGGAGAGCACTAGCAGCGGGGTGGGGGGTGGAAAGGGAGAGGAGGGGTTCTCTGCCCTTCCCCTCCTTCCCCCCACCTTCCCCCCAAAATTAAAAATATACAGTGAGTCTTTTGTAGACAGCACCTAGTTGGATCATGTTTTTACCCCTTTTGTCAATCTTTGCCTTTTGACTGAAATTTTTAATTTATATTTAAAGCAGTTACTTATAAGGAAGGACTTTTCGTTTTTCCTGTTAGTTTTCTGTGTGTTATACTTTTTTTGTCCTTCATTTTTTTCCATCACTGCCTTCTTTTGTATTTAATTTTTTTGTAGTGAACCATTTTGATTGCTTCTCATTTCTTTTTGCAGGTATTTAAAAAACATTTCCTTTGTGGTTGCCATGGAATTACATTCAACATCCGAAATGTGTAACAATCTAGTTTGAATTGACAACTTTAATAGCACATGAAAACTGCTCCTATGCAACTCCACCCCCCATTATTGTTGTTGTCACAAATTACATCTCTATATATGGTGTGCCCAGCAGCACAGATTTATAATTATTTTTAATGCATTTGTCTTTCAATCATGTAAGAAATAAAACATGGAGCTATAAACCAAAATACAATAATTCTGGTTTTTCTATATGCCCATATAGTTACCTTTACCAGAGATCTTTGTTTCTTCATGTGGCTTTAAGTTCCTAACTCATATTCTTTCATTTCCATTGAAAGGACTTACTTAAGCATTTTATGCAGGGGTATCTAGTGTTATTGAACTTCCACAGTTTTTGGAACTGTGAATAAGTTAATTTCTTTTTCATTTTTGAAGGAAAATTTTCCTGGATATAGAGTTCTTGGTTGACAAGTTTTTCCTTTTGCCATTTTTTTTTTGAGACATAAACACAGAACACTGTGTGAGTTTAAGGTGTACAGTGTGTTGATTTGATGCATTCGTGTATTGCAGTAAGATTACCACCCTAGGGGCGCCTGGGTGGCACAGCGGTTGAGCATCTGCCTTCGGCTCAGGGCGTGATCCCGGCGTTATGGGATTGAGCCCCACATCAGGCTCCTCCGCTATGAGCCTGCTTCTTCCTCTCCCACTCCCACTGCTTGTGTTCCCTCTCTCACTGGCTGTCTCTGTCTCTGTCAAATAAATAAATAAAATCTTTAAAAAAAAAAAAAAGATTACCACCCTAGCTTTAACTAAGACTTCTATCGTGTCACATAATTAACATTGTTTTTGTGGTAAGAACAGTTAAGTTCTAGTCTCTTAGCATCTTCGAAGTTTATAATACAGTATTGTTGACTGTAACCACTATGTTGTGCATTAGATCTCCAGGAGTCATTTTTCTATTGGTTGCAAGTTTGTACACTTAAACAACATCTCCTTCATTCCTCCGCACCACCCCCCCAGCCGCTAGTAATCACCATTCTACTCTTTGTTTCTAAGAGGCTGGATGTTTTGGATTCCACATAGAATATCATGCAGTATTTGTCTTTCTCTGACGTATCTCCCTTAGCATAATGCCCTCAGGGTTCATCCATGTAGTCGTAAATGGCACGGGCACTTAGGTGGTCTTCACATCCTGGCTGTTGTAAATAATGCTGTAGTAAACATGGGAGTGCAGGTATCTTTCACCACTTTCAATGTAGTGTCTCACTGCCTTCACGTCTCCATGGTTTCAGATCATAAATCAGGCGCTAGTCTTACTGAGGATCCCTTGTACTTGACAAGTTGCTTCTGTCTTGCTGCTTTCAAGACTCTCTTCATATAGCTTGATTATAACGTGTCTTGGTGTGCATCTCTTTGGGCTTATTTTATTTTGAGTTTGTTAGCTTCTTGGATGTGAGGATTCATATCTTTCACTAAATTTGGAACGTTCTGACCATTGTTTCAAATATTGTTTCTCTTTCTTTCCTCTGAGACTCCCATAATGCATTTGTTGGGCTTCTTGTTGTTGTACTGCAGGTCTCTTAGTCTCTGTTCATTTTTTCTCAATCTTTTTTCTTTCTGCTCCTCAGACTGGATAATTTCGGTCAAGTTCGGTGATTCTTCTGCCTGCTCAGATCTGCTCTTGAAACTGTTTAATGAATGTTTTATTTCAGTTAATGTACTTTTTAGCTCCAGAATTTCTCTTTGGTTCCTTTTTGTAATTTATCTCTTTATCAATATCCTCATTTTGCTCATACATTATTTCCCTGATGTCCTTTAGTTCCTGAGCATCTTCAACACTGTTCTTTTAAAGTCTCTGTCTGGTAAGTCTAAGGTCTGGGCGCCCTCAGGGGCGATTTCTGCCTATTTATTTTTGTTACTTTCAGTGGACCGTACTGTCCTGTTTCTTTGCATGGCTTGTGATTGTCATTGACAATGTCATTGGACATTTGTATATTATAATGTAGTAACTCTGGAAATCTGATCTCCCCTGCCTTGCTGCTTGCTGGGGTTTTTTAAGATTTTTTATTTATTTATTTGACAGAGATAGAGACAGCCAGCGAGAGAGGGAACACAAGCAGGGGGAGTGGGAGAGGAAGAAGCAGGCTCATAGCGGAAGAACCTGACGTGGGGCTCGATCCCATAACGCTGGGATCATGCCCTGAGCCGAAGGCAGACGCTTAACCGCTGTGCCACCCAGGCGCCCCTGCTGGGGTTTTTTAAAAATAAAATCATTGAAGGCTGTAATAGTCCACTTGTTTTGTGACTTTTCCAAACTTTTTGCAGGCTATATCATTGTCATGTGTGGTCACTGAAGTCGCAGTCATGTTGGCTTGTGTTCAGCTAATGGTTTGATAGAGATGTCCTTGAATACCAGGAGCTAAATATAGAAGGAAAAAAAACCCCACTTCTAGTCTTTGTAGATTGCCTCCATGCTGCAGCTTTTTTTTTTTTTTTTTTTTTTTAACACTTACCAAGGCCTCTACTGATCCTAGGGATCAGACCAAGGTGAAAACTTAGGATCTTGTCAGATATATTCTGAGCACACACCTTGCCCTGGGCATGCATGTGGCTTTCTAAATTCTCTCTTATACATAGGTGATTACAAATGCCCTGATTTCCCAAAGAAACTCCCCAGCTCTCCCCCCCATACTTTAGGCAGTCTGTATTAGCCGGCTAGGGGCCTACCATAACAAAATACCACAGACTAGGTATCTTAAACAGTAGAAATTAGTTTTTTCACAGTTCTCAGATGCTGAAAGGCCAAGATCGATGTGGTGTTAGTGCTGGCTTCTGAGTCCTCTCTTCTTGACTGCAGATGTCCATCTTCTTGCTGGGTTCTCACATGGCCTTTCTGTGTACACATCCCTGGGGTCTCTACTTCTTTTTTTTTTTTTTTTTTTTTTGAGATTTATTTATTTATTTAGGGAGGGGAGAGGGAAGGGCAGAGCAAGAGAATCTTCAAGCAGTTTCCCCACTGAGCTGGGGCCTGACACGGGGCTCAATCCCAGGACCCTGAGATGATGCCCTGAGCCGAAACCAAGAGTCAGATGCTTAACCAACTGAGCCACCTCTACCTCTTCTTGTAAGGACACTAGTCCTATCGGATTAGGGCTCCACACATATGACCTCATTGAAATTTAATTACCTTTTTAAAGAACTTAACTCTGGGGCACCTGGGTGGCTCAGTCGGTTAAGCGTCTACCTTCAGCTCAGGTCATGATCCCAGGGTCCTAGGATGGAGCCCCACATCGAGCTCCCTGCTCTGCAGGGAGCCTGCTTCTCCCTCTCCCACTCCCCTGCTTGTGCTCTCTCTCTGTCAGGTAAATAAATAAAATCTTTTTTTAAAAAAATAAAGAACCTATCTCCAAATACAGTTACATTGAGGATTGGGGTTCAGCATACATATTTTGAGGGGACAAAATTCAGTCTATAACAGTGGTTCATTGTGTCTCAACTGTAACCTTTTGCCCGATGCATTTGTGGTGGTTTGTTTTCCTTGCAGTGTTTTCAAGCAACGCCCATTGCTTTTCCAGCCTGAGTGAGTTCCAAGTTTGGCAAAATAGAAATGAGTTCCTGCATCATTCCCTCAGGTCGCCCCCACATAGAGCAGATACACATAGTAATTTGCAAATTAGGTCTAGTGTGTTCCCTATGGAACCAGTGACCAGGTTCCTACACTGGGAAGGTAGGTTTCTGTCTTCAAGGTTGCTGCCAAGATGGAGAGTAGGTGGGAGAAGGACAAGTAAAAAAACAAAACAAAACCACAAAGTTTTTCTCCTCTTTAAAATTGCTGTTTTCTTGGTTCAGCATTTGTTTGGTTGATGTAAACCTCTCATTGTTTTCCAGAGTTCTGATAAAGTCGCTTCTAGCAGTTACTGCTTTTTTTTTTTTTAAGATTTTATTTATTTATTTATTTATTTATTTGACAGAGAGAGAGACAGCCAGCGAGAGAGGGAACACAAGCAGGGGGAGCGGGAGAGGAAGAAGCAGGCTCATAGCGGAGGAGCCTGACGTGGGGCTCGATCCCATAACGCCGGGATCACGCCCTGAGCCGAAGGCAGACGCTCAACCGCTGTGCCACCCAGGCGCCCCACTGCTTATTTTTTTTGTTTCTGTTGGAAGATGGGAGCTTGAAGCTGCTTACTCTGCCATTTTGCTTAGGTCACTCAGTTATCTCTTAAAGAGATTTAAATAATGAGGAGGAAAAGTCATAAATACCTACGTACACAGTTACCATTTCCGGTGCTCAGAATTCATTCCTTTGTGTAGACCTAGGTTTCCATCTGGGATCATCTTCCTTCCGCCTGAAGGGCATCTTTTAACATTTCTTATACTGTTAGTTTGGTAGTGTTGGATTCTTCTTAGCTTTTGTATGTCTGAAGACCTCTTTATCTCACCTTTTTAAAAGATACTTTCAGCAGGTATCTCATTCTAGATTTAGAGTTTTTTCTATCAGTATTTTAAAGTTGCTACTCTGCTGTCTTCTCCTTTGCATTATTTCCAAGAAGAAATTTGGATTATCCTTATCTTTGTTCCTCTGTAAGTAACACGTCTTTTTTCTCTAGCTGTCTTTAGGGTCTTATCTGTACCGCTGGTTTTGAACAATTTTGTTACGATGTGACTCGTTATAGTTCTCTTTGTTTCTTGTATTTGAGATTGAGCTTCAGATAGGAGGGTGTGTGTTTGTCATTACGTTTGGGAAGTTTGAGGCCACTATTTCTTCTTATATTTTTCCATATCTCTAGTTATCTTTTTGAACATATGGAATCGTTAAAATAATTTTTATAGTCCTCTGGTCATTTTAACGTGTCAGTTCTGGGTCAGTTTCGATTGAGTACACTCCTCTCGATGAGCTGTTTCCCTGCTTGTCTACGTGCCTGGTAATCTTTGTTTGGATGCCAGACACTGAATTTTACCTTGAGTGCTGGTCATTTTTTTAGTCCTGTGTATTTTCTTGAACTTTGTTTTGGGATGCAGGTAAGATTGTTGGAAACAGTTTGATCCTTTCAGGTTGTGCTTTTATGATCTGTAAGGTAGGTCCAGAGCAGTGCTCAGTATAAGGCTGATTATTTCCCATTACTGAGGCAGCAGCTTCCTGAATACATCTGATATCCTACTATGAGTTTTTATAGGCTGGCTGGTGAGAATAGACATGGCTCTTGACCCTTTGTTAGTGCCAGATCTTGTTTCTTTTAATACTTTTGGATGGTTTTTTCTTTGGCATTGAGCAGTTTCCCCATAAACATACACTCAGGAGGACTGTGCTAAATACTCGAGAGAAACCTCTGTAGATCTCTGGGAACTCTTCACAGTTCTCTTCTCTCTGCTATTCTACCCTTTAAACTCCAGCTGTTTTGATCTCCCCAAACTCTTAGCCCTATATTTCAAGTAAGGAAATCCACTGGGCTCTTCCTCAGTTCCCTTCCTTTCTGTAACACTGCCTAGAAACTCAACACAGTAAGCTCTGAAGATCATAGGGCTCACATGGTTTCTCAGTTCAGTGATCACAGCCCTTTATTGTCTAATTTGTAGTCTTGGAAACCACTGTGTCATATATTGTCTGGTTTTTTGTTGTTGTTCTAGGTCATAGGGCAAATCTGTTGTTCTCTTATCTTATGTCGGAAGCGAAAGCCCCTATTCTAGATTTTGATACATTATATTTTCATTTTAATTCATTTCAAAATATTTCCTAAGGTCCCTTGAGACTTGCTATTTGACTCATGGATTAATTAGATTGTGTTGTTTAATTATCAGGTGTTTGGAGATTCTCCTTTTGCTTCTGTTATTGATCCTCTAGTTTGATTCCATTATGCTCAGAGAGTGCACCTTGCTTTATAATCAGTTCTTTTACCTTTAAGATTTCTCTCTCTCATGATCCAGGATATAGTCACTGTCGAATACCTTTACACATCACTTTCCTAATTCTGTTTCACCATACCTCTTTCTCATGTCAGACCTGGCACTTCTAGTGTCCCACTTCCTGCTTCCCATATCACAAATGTAATAACCTAACGAGAGTGTAATTACACTTGCCCTCCCCACAACCCAGTTTTTGGTGGTTGTTATTACATCTTTTCCTTCTCTATTTGTTATACCCACCTATACAATGTCTCTCTATTTTTACTTGAAACAATCAGTTCTTAAAGTAAATCATGAAAAACCAGCCTTTTTACATTCACCCACTTGTTTACCATGATGGTCTCCACTCCTCCGTGTAGTCCCACATTTCCATCTGCTTGTAGCTCCCTTTCTTCTAAAGCGCAGCCTTTAACATTCCTTGTAGTGCAGTTCTGCCAGTGATGAATTCTCTTAGATTTCTCAGGAAGTGTCTTTATTTCACTCTCATTTTTGAAGGATTTTCTGCTGAACGCAGAATTCTGGGATGGCGAGATTCCGAGTGCGCCACTCCCCCCCCCCCCAGCCGCCGGCCCTTCATTTAAAAAAACTCTTTCACTGTCCTCTAGCCTCCCTTGTTTCTGCTTAGAAGCTGCAGTTATTGTTTGAGTTGCTTTGTAGTTTGTTCAGCTTCATGGATCTTTAAACTGTAATTTTTCACCACATCCTGGCAATTCAGACATTATTTTTCAAATACATATTTCTGCCCCAGTCTCACTTTTCCTTGTGAGAGTACAGTTGCACGTACGGTAGACTATTTGATAATTGCTTCATAGATCCTGGAGGTTCTGTTCATTATGAGATCATTTCTGCTGATCTGTCTTTGAGTCCACGGACTTTATTTTCCTGTCTCCAATCTGCTGGTAAGCTTATCTAGTAAAAAATTTCAATTATTTTTTAGTTTCAGCATTTCTGTTCGTTTCCTTCCTTACAGTTTCCATTTCTGGGCAGATTCCTATCTATTTACTTATTAAGACCATGCTTTCCTTTAATTCTTTGGATATATTTATAATAGTCCACTAAGATCTTGGTTGGCTAGGTCTAACATTTAGACCATCTTGGGTTTATTTCTATATACTGCTTTTTTTCTTGACTATGGATCACATTTTTGTTTCTTTGTCAGTCTAAAGGGATTTTTATTGAATATTGTACATTGTGAATAATACTCTGGAGTCTCTTATTTCTCCATGAGGTATATGGATTCTTGTTCTAGTAGGCAGTGTAATTACTGGCTAATGACCTTACACTTGTTTATTCTTGGTTTTGTTTTGTCTTTACACATCAGTGAAGAGCCTAGAGTGTTTCCCAAGCCCCACTAACTTGGTGAGACTCAACCTCCAAACTTGTTTCCTGTGGATCTTGTCATGGTTTGATTTTAGAATTTATTAAGGCAGACCTAGAATAGATCTTACTCTAAACTATGATCCTTACCTGAAGTTGTAACCTCTCTGCTGTTTCAACTGGATTCCAAGGATGTTAAGGATGCACTTATGAGATCTCTCCGTTTTGGTAGGGCCAGAACTCCCCTGGCAACGCTCTTACCCCAGGACTGCTCTAACTCTAATATCTCTGTTCAAATTGTAACCCATTTAGTACTTTGCTTTCTAGGAAGCCTCAGGGAGTCTCTATGTGCATATACTGCCTGGCTGTATTATTCAGAGTTCTCCAGAGAAACAGAGCCAATAGGGGATGTATACACACACACACACGTATTATCAGGAATTGGTTCATGCAGTATGGAGGCTGAGAAGTCCCAAGATCTGTAGTCAACAAGCTGGGACCCAGGAGAGCCAATGGTATAGTTTCAATCCAAGGCCAAAGGCCTAAGAAGCAAAAGAGCTGATAGAGTGAGTTCCAAGTTAAAGTCTGAAAGCAGGAGAGAGAAGACAGATGTCCCAGCTAAAAGCCAGGCAGAGAGAATTCTTACCCAGGCCTTTTGTTCTGTTCAGGCCTTCAACAGATTGGTTGAGGCCTACTCACTGTGGAAGGGCAATCTCCTTTACTTGGTCTACCACTTGAAATGTTCATCTCCTCCAGAAATACTATCATAGACAAACCCCAAAATAATCTTTAACCAAGGACCCTGGGCACCCTGAGGCCCGGTCAAGTTGAGACACAAAATTAACCATCATGCCAGCTTTCAGCCACAGATTTTTAGGGGACTCACACATAGACTTCTGGAACTCCCTGTCTGCATGACACCCTCCTTTCCGTTGCTCTGCCCAGTGGTTTCCAGCGGTTTCAGCTATCTTCAATCTGATTTTTGCCTCCTCAGCCAAGCGAGATCTCCCTACTCTGCTCAGACTCTAGCTGTCTACACCCACTTGGGAAATTGTCCCCACTTAGAGGAACTAGGTGATTTTAGGGGCTTACTTCATGAGTTTCCTCTCAGGGATCAGTCTTGCACTTCCTGTCGTTCTTTGTCTGCAAGTAGTTGCTTCATAAATTTTGTCCATTTTTATAGTCGTTCATGGTGGGAGGACTAGCCTGGAATCACTTAATTATGGCTGGAAAGGTGGTTAGTTTTCAGCTGCTTTTAGAGTATTTTATTATATGAATTATGCCACTATTTCTCCATTCTTGGGCTGGTAGACGTTAGACATTTAGGTGTGTTCAAATTGTTGGTAATACAAATGATGCTGCAATGACTTTGTACCCAGAAATAGAATTGCAACGTTATAAGGTACCTATTTCTTCAGTCTTATTGGATATTGCCAAATTGCTTTCCAAATTATAGTTTTACATATCCACAAACGTGTCTGTTCCATTTGTTTCACATCCTTGTCAAAATTTGATCTTGTTGAACTATTAAATGTTTCTCCTTGTGCAAAGGAATGCAAAATGGTTTCTCGTTACTTCAGTAAAGCTTTCCTAAATTACTAGTGAGGTATATGCAGATATACATGTACATATGTATTTATTTCTTATTGGCCATTTGGGTTTCCTATTCAATAAATTACATTTTTATATCACTTGTCCTTTTTTACAGTTGAGTCTTTTTGTACTGATTCTTAGGAGTTCCTTATAAATTCATTACATGGTTTTTAAATATGAGTTATAGGAGGATTTTTTGTTTGTATGAGTTAGTTGTTTTTTCTCAGTCTTAGCTTGTTTTTTAGCAAATGTTGCCCTTTCCGATACAGAAGTGTTAAATTTTAATGTAGTCATATTTGCATTTTACTCAGTGATTTGCAGGTTTGTGTGTCCATTTCTTCGACCTCTGGGGTGCCCTGGAGTTTAAGTCTCAGACCTCTCTGTCTACATTAATTCCCAAGTAATCTTACTCTCACGGCATGGGTACCTGATGGCTTTTATGTCTGGTTCCTCCTCTGAATACCAGTAATATATGATAATTTAAAGGACCCTTGCTGAGCTAGATACTTTCTTCTTCCTTATCCAGATTCCTTGCATGGAAAAATCTGCACTCACTGCCTCCACTTCCTGGTCTTCCATCCATAGTTTAACTCACTGCAGCTGGGCTCTTGTCCCACTCTTCCACTGCTACTGCTGAGATTTGTTCCTAAGTTGAAATCAAACAGACAGAAGCAGAATTACCCTCACAATGGGTTGGGGAGAACTGCCTGCCTGTCTCATCTCTTCAGGTTGCCGCAGAGGCCTCTTTACTGAGCCCAGCCTATCTTTCTAACCTCTCTATTCCCTCAAACCTCCTATCTCCAGCCATATTCCTTTCCATCTCTGTGCTTCTGCACACTGCTCCTGCATCTGCCTTGAACCTGCTTTAACCAGTTCTTGTCTTTAACCAGTTTTTGTGGACTCGAGAAACACCTCCCAGCCTATCTTCCCCCTTATCATTCCCTCTCTTTTTTGTGGCTCTGTTAATCATACTGGCCACAGTGAATCGTAGCTTTCTACTTACACATCTTTCTTCTACACTAAACAGAAGGCTTCTAGAGACCGAAGACCCTGCCCTTTCCCCTTTCATGTTTATCAGTAGTGGAGTGAATGAATGGCTGAGGAGGCTGAGCTCGATCAAAATCTGAATTCGTAGACCACCAAGGTTTTTTTCCCCACGGTTTTATTAAGATATAATTAATATACCGTACAATTCACAGGGTTGTGCAACCACCACCGTAATCTAGTTTTAAAACATTTTTGTCCCCCCCAAAAGAAAACCCTACCCTTTAGCTGTCATTCTCCATTTTCCGACCCCCAACACACTCCCCAGCCCTCACCAACCACTAGTTCACTTTCCCAGACCACCAAATTTAACTGATCACAAATTCTCAAAATCTACCCGATTCTGGACCATGATGTGAAATTTGAGGTAACTGTCCCACATAACCAATTTGTAGGGCAGGAAACCAAACTTAGCTTGCCGCTTCAGCTTTGATCCGCAATATGTTAGACTGCTTGATCGGTAATTTATTAGAATAAGATCCACATTTAACAAGGGTGGTTGGTCTGGGCTGGTCTGGCGTTTCACTGTTGCTGTGCATGTAAACCCCCTTTGGCAGAAACAGGGCAACTGAAAAACTTACCACCTCTGGTAGCAAGTGCCCGGTTACCACCTCTGGTAGCAAGTGCCCGGTTACCACCTCTTCCGGGGAGTTCAGCCCTCTAGAAAACAACATGGATCAAGCATTACGTGAATGGTCGCTTTCCGGAGCATTTATTTTTAACGCGACTCTTCTACCGTGTCACCTCGGGGTGGGTGCCGCGCGGTGGAGGCGCGGAAGCCTCGAGAAGACCACCGCGGTGTTTCTGGGAGGCAGCGTTTGCAGAGTGGGGTCAGGTCTAGCGCGTTGCCAGGCAGCAGCGGCGTTGCCCGCGGCAGGCGCGCGTACGAGTCGCCTGCGCAGTGACGTAGCCGGCGCGCGGTGACGCGACGCGCGGCGCGGTGCACGCTGGGATATTTAAGTCTTCTCCGCGGCGCGGAGCCGCGATGTCTCCGGCGGCTGCGGCGGCTGGCGGAGGCGAGCGGCGGCGGCCCATAGCGAGCGTCAGGGACGGCCGGGGCCGGGGCGGGGGCTGCGGCGGCCCGGCCGGGGCGGCGCTCCTCGGCCTGTCGCTGTTCGGCCTC
Source organism: Ursus arctos (assembly GCF_023065955.2). NCBI lineage: Eukaryota > Metazoa > Chordata > Mammalia > Carnivora > Ursidae > Ursus > Ursus arctos. The sequence goes on along the minus strand of NW_026622874.1, from coordinate 95,102,026 downwards.
GTGCTGTACCTGGTGCCGGCGGCGGCGGCGCTGGCCTGGCTGGCCGTGGGGGTCACCGCGGCCTGGTGGGGGCTGAGCCGCGAGCCCCGCGGTTCGCGCGCCTTCTCGCTCGTTCGGGACGCGCGGCGTCAGCGAACCCTGCACGCCTCGCCTCCAACCAAGTCGGCGGTGAACGGAAATCTCCTAGAGCCGCGGACCCTGCTCGAAGGACCCGACCCCGCAGAACTGCTCCTCATGGGCAGTTACCTGGGCAAGCCCGGCCCCCCGCAGCCTGCCCCCGCCCCGGAGGCCACGGACCTGCCGGAGAGGCCCGGCCGCCGCCGCACTCCCGCTCGCGCCGCGCCGCCCGCGCACTCGGCCCATCGTGTGCACCACATTCCCCCCTCTCTCCCCAGTCCTCTTCTCCGACCCTCTAGGAGGCCTTTCCACCGGTAAGATCCGCACATCTCCCCCACACCCTCCTCTCTGTCGACCGGCTTTGAATGGAGAGCTTGACTTTTAAATCCGATTTTCTTTTTCATTGAGTCAGAAGTGGATTCTGTGTCGCTTTGTTCTCTTGAAACACCTTGGTGGGTGTCAACCGTCCCCTGCTCTCCTTGAGCCTTTGGAATGAGATGTGATGCCAGAGCTATTCCTTTCTTTACAGTCTTTAAAACTGAATTTTAATACAGCATTTAAAAATATTTGATAAGCTACTAAAATATCCCTACTTGTGAAAGTATCTTGATGTTTCTATAGTAGTTTTATAGTATGTTTTGTTATATTTTTCTTTTGGACCAATAAGAGCAATTAGGTCGGTTAGCCTAGCTCAAAGAGGTGTTCCCAGGAGACCCCTCTTTGATAAAACTTGATTGATAAAGATGATCAAATTAAAGAGCCATTTCCATTTAGTCCCAATAACTGAGCATTACAATAGAATACAAAACTTTGGTGAAAATGTTAGATTATCAATAAGTATATTTAGTTGAAGAATGAACTGAGGTGTCAAAAATGTTTGACTTTGGGTGTTTATTGCTTATGACTCAGCATAAAAGATTGAAAAGATTTAAGAATTCTTGAAAAGTTCTTCCTTGCATGTTCTAACATGCATTTTTCTTCCATTGCAGTTTTACTTGTGTGGGCAGGGTTTTCAATTTCCCTCTCAAAATTGTTAAGTCCATTGTAGGGACAGCTGCTAAGCAGCTGCCACTTTCCATCCTTAGACGGAATGGGGGAACGTTGCCATAAAAATGCTTTGTTTTTTGTGTCTCAGAAATCAGTTCAAGTGGCTCCTGGGTGGCTCAGTCAGTTGAGCGTGCACTCTTGGTTTCGGCTCAGGTTGTGATCTCAGGGTTGTGAGAGGAAGGCCCGCATCAGGCTCTGCGCGCTCAGGCATAGTCTGCTTGAGATTTTCTCTCCCTCTTCTGCCCCTACACCACGTGTGCTCGCTATCTCTGTAAATAAATTAATTAATTTAAAAAAACTTTTTTTTTTTTTAAGCTGTTTAAGCTCTCTGGAAGATAATTGAACCCACATGATTCTTTAGTATAATTTACGATTCTGCCATTCCTCCAGGCTTCTTTGGTTCTATAACATGTCTCCCGTTCTCCTTAGGGATTGTGGGACTTTATCAAGCCGGTTTATGATAACACCTCGAAGACGATATCCTATCCAGCAGGCCCAGTATTCCCTTCTGGGCGTACTTCCTACAGTGTGCTGGAATGGTTATCACAAGAAGACTGTGCTATCTGCTCGTAATTCCAAAATGGTGTGCAGCCCAGTGACAGTGAGAATTGCTCCTCCAGACAGTAAATGGACTCGTTCGCCAATGTGAGTATTACTGCTGGCAGAATCAACTCCTGTTTATTTCCATGTATTCTTCCACAGCTGTTCCTCTGACAAAACGACTGTAAAGCAAAAAAGGGAAGAAGGTGCTTATTTGAATGAGAAATCCCTAACTCTAGTCCTTGAATAGCGTTTTGTTGTGTTTTCTTTTGGCTTTAGACTGTAGCTTTAATTTTAAGGGCAGTTTCTTTCAGTGTATACTTTTGCTTATTAGTTAGCTTCTGATTTCCACTGTCTGAAGTCTGTGCTATATAGCATGGTTATTAAAATATCTTAATGCCAGAGTCTTGTTTTTCATTACAGACCAGAGCAGACAATCAACTCAACACTGTCCTCACCATCAAGTAATGCCCCAGACCCATGTGCAAAGGAGACCGTACTGAGTGCCCTCAAAGAGAGGAAGAAAAGGACAGTGGAGGAGGAAGACCAAATATTTTCTGATAGCCAGGAAAATAAAAGAAGGTAACAGGCCCCGCAGGGTACTAAACAGGCCTCCCACACAGACTCCTGTGATTCACTACCAAAAAGAATCAGAGGCCAGCTCCACAGTTTGTGAGCCTCAGTAGGTGCCCGTCTTTGGATTCCATGGAAGAGCTTGGTAACAAGGGCTTTAATTCTGTTAGTTTCTTGAGGTACAGGTTAAATTTTACAACTAATCTTTTCCATAAATACTAAAGATAAGCTGACAGCTATTAGCCATGTTAGCCTCATACTTTTGATACAAAGGTGCTTAATTTTATTTTTTTAGAGAGAATGCTAAAAATCTTCCCTTCACCAGCTTGTGTTGTTCAATTATTTGGATAACCACCATTCGAATGTCATATTTGTGCTGAAGGAAATGCTTGGTGAGGAAAAGTGAAGACTGGAATATGGTAGATTTATCAGTAATGAGAGTAGAACCAATTTCATTATTTGGTTTCGGATATATTAATGAAAATGGAGTAAGCAGTCTGTCTCCCAAGTGCAGAAGGAGCAGAGGTTGAAGTCACTAGGTATGATGCATAACTGCTTATGGCTTACCAAGAATCAGTTGAGGATTTCACTCTTTTAATTTGACAGGTTGAGCACCTAGTGTGTGCCTGGGCCTATTCCAGGTACTGTGGATAGAGCAATGAGTAAGTTAGAGTTCCCATGGGACTTGCAGGGCGCCTGGGTGGCACAGCGGTTAAGCGTCTGCCTTCGGCTCAGGGCGTGATACCGGTGTTGTGGGATCGAGCCCCACATCAGGCTCCTCAGCTAGGAGCCTGCTTCTTCCTCTCCCACTCCCCCTGCTTGTGTTCCCTCTCTCGCTGGCTGTCTCTATCTCTGTCAAATAAAGAAATAAAATCTTTAAAAAAAGAAAAAAAGAGTCCCCATGGGACTTGGATAATAAAATAAGGAATTATAGATTGTAAGTGTATAGAAGTAATAAAAAAAAAAGAAAGAAAGAAAAGAAAAGGACCGCAACAGGATGATATAACAGACTAATGAGAATGGGGGTTTCTTTTTTTTTTTTTTTTTTTTTTTTTTAAGATTTTATTTATTTATTTGACAGAGATAGAGACAGCCAGAGAGAGAGGGAACACAAGCACGGGGAGTGGGAGAGGAAGAAGCAGGCTCCCAGCGGAAGAGCCTGACGTGGGGCTCGATCCCAGAACGTCGGGATCACGCCCTGAGCCAAAGGCAGACGCTTAACGACTGAGCCACCCAGGCGCCCCTGAGAATGGGGGTTTCTTTATATACGTTGGTCAGGGAAGCACTCTGAGGAGACAGTGGACCCCACACTTGTTAAATATAACCATTACCTAGACCAGATTGTTCATATCCTACAAAGTTGGCCATCTTTGGTACTACCAATGCCAGGTTAGGTAGGGAGATATAAATAAATGGATGTGTTTTTATGTGACATAGGAAGATCTAATGATGAGTAGAGATGATTTATAAGTGAGCAATTTGAACTGATGTCACCTGGCTAAGCAGGGGTGGGAAGGAGTGGGGGATGTGGAGGTGGGTGAGGGAATTATTCTTATGGTCCAAATAAGTCTCGTATTCTCCAAGGTTATAATTTTTCTTGACCGCAGTGAGCCTATACCTGAGGATCCTGTACTAACTTCCTCACACTTGGAGTGAGCAGTGGTTATGGGCACCGTGCATAGGCCCTTATATGTAATATGTGAAGTTTTTCCCTAACAGACTTGCCATATTAACCTCGAGCACTATGGGATGTGTGGGCTAGTCCCTAAAATGTTTTCAATTTTGGTTTTTCATTTGTGGATGGTAGGGTATTCAATTTGTGATTGCAATACTTGGGAGAGACATTAGCAAATAATACACCTGAATGAGTTCTAAAGGTCTTGAAGCATTTTTATGCTCATTATTATGAGGATAGTCTTAGAATAAATCTACCTTTCAGAATCTTCAGGATTTGAAGCAGCGTTTTTCTTTTTTTTTTTTTTTAAGATTTTATTTATTTATTTGACAGAGAGAGAGGCAGCCAGCGAGAGAAAGAACACAAGCAGGGGGAGTGGGAGAGGGAGAAGCAGGCTCCCAGCAGAGGAGCCTGATGTGGGACTCGATCCCAGGACTCTGGGATCACGCCCTGGGCCGAAGGCAGACGCTTAACCGCTGTGCCACCCAGGCGCCCCTGAAGCAGCCTTTTTCTTGTCTAGCCATTTCTGTGTGCCATAGAAATAGTATAAGGTTCCAGGAGTATGAGAGGATGCTCTAGGAAAAAAAAAGGTCAGTTCATTTAATTGAGGGTTTTTTGATTTGTCACAGGCGCCATGATAGCAGCGGGAGTGGACATTCAGCGTTTGAGCCCCTGGTGGCCAATGGAGTCCCTGCTTCTTTTGTGCCTAAGTAAGTGAGAATCCATCTGAATGAGGTAGACTGGAGAAGAGCACTGTCAGAGCTGTTGTCTTGTAGATTTTCCTCCTTGTTTTTCCATTGCTTTATTAGTCCAGGTTCAAATCCGTGACATCAAAGAGGAACATTTTGAGTAACGTCCCACAATAGCTATCTCCTTATTTCTTTTAATATTTTTTCATTAACATGGATAAAAATATGGCAAGGGTGAGAGAGTTTGTAAATATATTTAATAACTACGTATATAAACAGATTTGTGTGACGGTTAAAGTGCAACAGTATGAAATTTAAGATAAATGTTAAGTTTGTACATTTGAGTTTAAATACATTTAGGGATTGGTTGAAAGGTAAATGTCTTGGAAATCTGTGCGAAAAGACTTGAGGTAACTTACATGCTCATGGAGTCAGAAGAGTGGTAAGGCTGCTAAAAGAGCTGACGTGCTCCTAGCCTGTGCTGATAGCAGAACAAAGACTAGAATGGAGCAGGTGAGGATGGGGTCCTGTTGTCCTCAGTTCTGCTCACACTGTCCGTGCGGTGTTGTGCTTGGTTCGGTGGCCTGCCCTGTAAGAGACGAGAAATACAATTTGACATTCATTCCAAGTGAAGCAGTTGTAAGATGTTACAGGGTGGTGGCGGTGCATGAGTGGGTTTTGAAAGTATAAAGTATTAACCCAAGGGAGGAAAATCTCAAGGGGAATAAGGAAATGAGGGAGGGAAGGATAATGGTCTCCAAAAACCTAAAGGGCTGTCGCATGAAGAAAAGGCTAACAGTTGTTCGGTTTGCTCCAAATAGATCCGTAGGGGAGATAGATGGAAGTTAGAGGAAATACGTTTTCATCCAGTGTAAGAATAAACTAGTCCGTGGTTGACATTCATCACTCTAGGAGAAAGTGAGTTGTCAACATTGTAACAAAGGTTGGATGACTATTCCGCAGGAAAGATGTTTTGGTTGGAAGCTTAGAAAAATTGGTTGGTTCCTCTTAACTCTGGTTTTTTTAGGAGGTTTATTGAGGTTTAATTGACATTATAATAAACTGTGCCTTTTAAAAGTGTACAGTTTGAGAAGTTCTGACATGTATACACCTGTTAAACCATTGCCATGGCAAAGGTAATAAACATAACCGTCTTCTCCAAAAGTTGCCCCATGCCCCTTAGTAACACCTCCCTCCAGTCCTGCCCCCAACCCCAGGCATCCACTGATCTGCTTTTTGTCACTGTAGATTAGCATGCGGGTTTTTTCTAGAATATTATGTAAGTGGAGTCATACATTTAATTTTTTAAATATTTGGCTTTCCCTTCCTGACTTTGTCAGATAGTTAGCTGAAGTGGTAACAATAGCATTAAGAGCTTTATCTGTTTTAAGTTTATTTAGGAAATATTTTGTGACCGTGGAGGAACCCTTAAAAGAATGTTGCTGTAAATAGCACAGCTCACTGTCTTTCTCTCTCTTGTTAGGCCTGGCTCTCTGAAGAGAGGTCTCAATTCCCAGAGCTCTGATGACCACTCGAATAAGAGATCTCGCACCTCTTCCGTGAGCTCCTTGACAAGCACGTACACAGGTGGCATCCCTAGCTCCAGCCGTAATGCCATTACGAGTTCTTACAGTTCGACTCGAGGTTTCTCTCAGGTACGTGGCACGGGAGAAAGGCATTCCGAGCATTATTTGATGAGCCAGTGTTTATTAACCACATTCCATCTGTCAGATACTGAGATTACCTCTGAGCTAACAGAAGATGCAAACCCTTGAATGATAACTTAGACTCAGGGAACAGAATAGGAAGCCCAGAAGGTAACCCAGGGCATACGGGGACAGCTAATACAAAACAGCCGGTATTGGAGATAAATGGCCAAGGGATGGATAATCCAATAAATGATATTAATTTGATTGAAAAGGTAGATTCAGTCCAGATTGCACTGGGTCATAAAAGAGATTTCATCCTGTTGTCATTGAGAATTGAGTGAAAGTTTTTAAAATATTGTAATTTTTTTTTAATTATTTTTTAGAAAAAATTGCAATCCTTTCTTAGAAAGAGGATGCAGTATGGCCTAGGGAACAGAGCAAGCTTTGCTACCAAACAGACTTGGATTCAGAGTTTGGCTCTGACACTTAGTAGCTATAGGGCCTCGGGCAGGTAAATCTCTTCAACTTTCCTTTTCTCCTCTCCCAAGGATTATTATAAATATCGAAGGTAGTGCTTGAAAAATATCCATTACAATGCATGTCAGTAAGTGGGTACCCTATATATAGTAGCGAGAAAAAAATAAAGCGTGCACGGAGGAAGAGTTTTGGGGGGAGAAAACTTTTGAGATAAGGTAATCTGGAGGGCTTTTACAAGAACATAAATGAAAGATGAAGGCCTAAGCCTGAACAGTTGGTAGGAATAATCACCACAACAGGCAGATTGAGGATAATTCTCAAGAACCCTAGGATTTTCAGAATGATAAATGAGTACTGGCTTCAGTAAAGTCACCAGCCGCATTAGCCCCTAACAAGAGAGTGAGCCTGTTCTTTGAAGCTTTGAAGCCAGGCACTGCCTTCGTAGTTGCGAAGGTCCTAGATGGCGTCTTCCAGTATATGCTCTCTCTGTTGAAATTCCGTTGTCTGGCGTAGCCCCCTTCATGAATGATCTTAGCTTCTGCATCAGCACTTGCTGCTTCCCCTTGTATGGCGATGGCTTCTTCCCGGAAAGCTACTGAGTCAGCCTCTGCTAGCTCCAGACTGGTCTCCTCACCTCTCAACCTTCGTGGATTGAAGAGTTAGGCCTTGCTCTGTTTTAGGCTTTGGCTTAAGGCGATGCTGTAGCTGGTTTGGTCTTCTACCCAGACCACTCAGACTTTCTCCATATCAACAATAAGGCCTTTTCACTTTCTTATTCATGTGTTCATTAGGATAGGACTTTTCATTTCCTTCAAGAACTTTTCCTTTGTGTTCACAACTTGGCTGTTGGGTGAAGAGGCCTAGCTTTCAGCGTGTCTCGGCGTTTGACCTGCCTTCATTATACCAAGCTTCATCATTTGTAGCTTTTGATTTAAAGTGTGACGTGCGACTCTTCCTTTCACTCGAACACTTACGAGGCCGCTGTAGGGTCGTTAGCTTGTGTAATAGCGATACTGTTGTATCTCACCGAATAGGGAGGCGGGAAGAGAGAGAAATGGGAGAACTGCGGTGAAGGGGACAGAACACACACACGTACCCTTTAGGTCGGCCGCCTTACAAGGGCGTGGCTTGCGGCTCCTCAAAACAATTGCAGTAGTAACATCGAAGATCACTGATCACAGGGGCGCCTGCGTGGCACAGCGGTTAGGCGTCTGCCTTCGGCTCAGGGCGTGATCCCGGCATTGTGGGATCGAGCCCCACATCAGGCTCCTCCGCTATGAGCCTGCTTCTTCCTCTCCCACTCCCCCTGCTTGTGTTCCCTCTCTCGCTGGCTGTCTCTATCTCTGTCGAATAAATAAATAAAATCTTAAAAAAAAAAAAAAAGATCACTGATCACAGATCACTGTAACAAAGGGAATAATAAGAAAAAGTTGGAAATAATAGCAACATTTATCAAAACGTGAGTCAGAAACACAAAGTGAGCAAGTGCTATTAGAATGACACCGATAGACTTGCTTGAAGCAGATTGACCACAAACCTTCAATTTGTTAAAAACAACATTTGCGAAATGCAATAAAACGAAGTATGCCGGTACTCATGTGTTCTTAAAATCTTTGTATTATGTCAAATTCCAAATGTACGCAAAAGGAAAGGGAGTCTAATCTATAGCTTTACTTGTTAGTTACCAGCATTTTGTCTGGTTACATCAGTCCACCCCACCCTGTTTTTGCCCTGGTGTTTTACAGTAAATTACAGACTTGTCGTTTCACCTACAGGGACTTCAGTGTATTTTAAAGCTTTTTGTAAACATTAATAACCACAGTTTTATGTTTTAAGATTTTATTTCTTTTAGAGAAAGTGCAAGCAGGGGAAGGGGCAGGGGGGAGAGAGATGATCTTGAGTAGACCCTGCGCTGAGAGCACAGAGCCCGACATGGGGCTCGGTCTCACCACCCTCAGATCGAGACCCAAGCTGAAATCAAGAGTCAGACACCTAACCAACTGAGCCACCCAGGCGCCCCTCAAAAATAATTCTTAAGCTGATTTGAAATCTTACTGTTTACAATGCACCGATATCATTATTTTTGAAATTGTGTATACTGGGACCAGTCAAATAAGTAATTATGAAGCAACACTTTTTGTGTAAGTATACATAAAAATGAGGGGGTGCCTGGGTGGTTCAGTTGGTTAAGCATCTGACTCTTGATTTCAGCTCAGGTCACGATCTCAGGGTCGTGAGTTCAAGCCCCACCTTGGGCTCCACGCTGGGTATGGAGCTTGTTTTTTAAAAATTAAAAATAAATAAATAAGTAAACATAAATGTAAATAAATATAAATAAAATAAAAATTGTTCTGGAGAACATATGAGAAAACAAAATACACTCAGAGAAGTCCACACTTTCCACCTCTTTCTGCTCCACATCGTTCTCTTCCTATTTTTATTACTTTTTGGCCATCCTTCCACTGTCTTTTATTCTTAAAACTATGTGCAAATCCATGTCTGCGTGTAAACCCCACCTTCTAACGTGTGAGGCAGTCATATGTACAAGTTTGCGCCTTGCTTCGTCGTTCCTTCTACGGTAATGCAGTTACTCTTGTCTTCTGTTGATAAACATTGGGCTGTTCCAGTTTTCTGCTGTGACAGATGGTACTGCACGTAATGCTTTAATTCATAATGTCATTTCACTCTTTGGCCATTACACTTCTTGGATAGGTTGCCTAGAACACAGATTTCCCAGGCCAATAGTTAAATGCATGTACAGTTTCACTGCATATTGTTAAATCGCTCTCCTTAGGGGATGTACTATTAATAAGCATTCCCGCCAGCATCGTATGAGTGACCACTTCTGCACAGTCACACCAGATTAGGTTGTCATAGCTTTGGGTTTTTACCATTTGGGTGAGGAACAGTATTTGTGTGTGTGTCTCTCTCTCTCTCTTTTTTTTAAGGTTTTATTTATTTACTGAGCACGTGCATGTGAGGGGTGAGGGGGCAGAGGGGGAGAGAGAGAATCTCAAGCAGACTCCACGCCAAGCACAGAGCCTGACACAGGGCTGGATCCCACGACCTGAGCTTGAAATCAAGAGTTGGATGCTTAATCCATTGAGCCACCCAGATGCCCCATATTTGTGTCTCTTAAGAGTGAGTTTGGGGGCGCCTGGGTGGCACAGCGGTTAAGCGTCTGCCTTCGGCTCAGGGCGTGATCCCGGCGTTACGGGATCGAGCCCCACGTCAGGCTCCTCTGCTATGAGCCTGCTTCTTCCTCTCCCACTCCCCCTGCTTGTGTTCCCTCTCTCGCTGGCTGTCTCTCTCTCTGTCAAATAAATAAATAAAATCTTTAAAAAAAAAAAAAAGTGAGCTTGGGCCAATTTTCATATATTAGAGAAACATGTTCCAAATGAACTAAAGATTTAATTGTAAAATAAAAATCTTTAAAGTATTTGCAAAAACAGGCTACTCACGCATTGCTGGTGGGAGTGTCCATTCATACAGTTCTCTGGCGAGCAGTGTAGCAATAATTATCAGTATTATAGATGCATGTGCCCTTGGATCCAGCAGGTTTGCTTTTAGGAATTAATTCTATACATATACTCAAAAGCATATACAAGGATGTCGATTGTAACATTTTAGTAGCAGAAGCTTGGAAACAATGTAAACGTACCTTGGGGGGGGGGGCTGGTTGAATAACAGTATTTCCATAAGTTGCAATACTATGTAACAGAAAGAATAAGGTAGCTTAATAGGCACTGACGTGTGTTCAGAAATACTGCACAAAAGCAAGGTGCAGAACTGTGTGTATCGTGTCCTCTGTTGTTTGTGCTGCTGGTTGCTTTAATTTTTTAACATGCCTAGAATAATTTTGTTAGATTTTATTAGAAACCGGGAATAACTGTTGAGTTTGGAGGAAAACTTTTTACTGTGTGCTCTGCTTGTTGGCATGTAGGATATGTGCTGCAAGTGGTACCTTCCTGCTTTCACAAAGGTTTTAAGTGTAGATAGCTGGTAAGTGCAGTAAGATTCCCGGTCCTGGCTGCCGTGGGTACCTGTGGTTAACGTTTGTACTGGGTGTGCGAACACAGGTAATACACAGAATTTTTGGTCTGTGTTACACAAATGGGATCATTGCGTATGTGCCATTTTCTCTCTCTCTTTTTTTTTTAAATCATATATTGCATAGCATTCTATGTCAAATCTGTATTTAAATTTTTTTTTTAATTAGAGTATAATGTAGGAAAACAAATACCTTAAGAGTATGGCTCCATGTAACCACCCCCCAGGTCAAGTAATAAATCATTTTCAACGCCCCAAAGCCCCTCTCATACCTAGTCCTTCCTTCTTGAATATTAGCACCATATAGTTTTCCCTATTTTTAAACTTTATATAAATGGAGACCAGGATATGCTTTCTTTTGTGTTTGGCTTCTTTCACTTACTGTTTTCCTTGTGGGATGCATCCAGATCGTTACATGTAGCAGCAAGTCTTTCATTTTCTTTATGTGAATATACCGTAATTACGTTTTTCCTCCTGCTGTTGGACGTTTGGGTTTCCAGTGTGGAGCTATTATGCATAATGTTGCTGTGGACATTCTCGTATTAAGTCTTTGGTGCACCTAGTAAAGTGTGTGTAATGCTCAGTTGTAGTAGATGTTGAGCCATTTTTTAAAGTTATGGTTACGTTTCAGTTGATACTCTTACCAGTGCAGTGTGAGATTTTGTTCCTGTGGTTACACATCCTCACTAATACTTGTTGTTGCTAGTCTCTTTAATTACCCATTCCGGTGGGTATGAAGTGTTTCACTGTGGTGTAGTTGTAATTGCTGATTGCTCATGAAATAGAGGTAGGGACTGTTCGTTAGCCCTTCGTACTTCCTTTTTTATGAAGTGCCTATTCAAGTTTCTTTTCATTACTGATTTATAGAAATTATATATTCTAGATACAAGGTCTGTAAATTGTGTGTGTTGCAACAAATCACTATCCTACTCTCTGTCTCACTTCGTTTTCTTCACTTTACACCAACGGTTACTGTATTATGTGCACTATTTAGGAACTCTTTGTCTACCTAAAGTCGTGATGATGATATGCTTCCTTCTAGAAACTTTATTCTTTTTCTTTTCACAGTTGGATCTATAATCCACCTGAAGTTGATTTTTGTATATGTTGTGAAGTAGCAATCAAAATTAGTGTTTTTCCATATAAATATCCACTTTACTTAGCAACATTTATTGAAAGGTTGGATCATCCCTTTCCTGTTGCTCTGTGGCATTGCCTTAGTTATAATTTAAGTGTATATATGTGGATCCATTTCTAGATTCTGTTGTTTCATTGTCTGTTTTTCTGCCCTGTGCCTATGGTTTTTTTCTACACTGTGCCACACAGTCTTTTAGTTTTGATGATGTGTAGTAGAATAAGTCATCCAACTTTCTTATTGCTCTCATTCCTCTTCAGAATTGTCTTGGATCTTGACCCTTTGCATTTCTCTGTGAGTTTAGAATCAGCTCGTCGATTTCCACTAAAAGAAAGAATGGACACTTGTTGAGATATTAAGATTGTCTTTACCAATTATTTTGGAGAGAAATTACATTTTTACAATGTTGAATCTTCCAATCCATGAACATGGTATATCTTTCACTTAACTTACATCAGCTTTAACTGGGTAGTGGTTTTACATATTAAATTTATTCCTAGATATATTTTTGATGCTATTATAAATGGTATACTAATATCTATTTCTGATATATGCAAGTACAACTGATTATCATATTTAAAAAATTTGCTAAATTCCATAATATTCATCTGTATATTCTTAGGATTTTTGTGTGTACATCGTGTTGTCTATAATGACAGCTTTTTTTCTCTCTTTCCTACCTTATATTGCTTGTTTATGCTTGTTGTATTTGTTTAAGACCTACAGTACAATGTTGAATAGAAGTGATAGCAAACATCCTGGTTTTTCTTGATCTCGAAGGGAGTGCTCTCCACTGTTACATATGCTGTTTGACGTAGGGTTGTTGTGGGTGGTTTTTGTTTTTTAAGATTTATTTATTTGTTTTAGAGTGTGTGGGTGGGGTGGAGAGAGGGAGAGAGAGTCTCAAGCAGACTCCGAGCGGAGTGTGGAGCCCAATGTGGGGCTAAATCCTACGACCCTGAGATCGTGACCTGAGCTGAAACCAAGAGTCAGCCACTTAACAGACTGTACCACCCAGGCTCCCTGATATAGTTTTTTGGTAGATACTCTTTATTTGGTAGATACTCTTTATTTGGTAGATACTCTTTATTGGATTAGGGAAGTTCCTTTTTCAAGGTTGTATCATCAAATAACCAGTTTTAGGAGTCACTCTTCTACATGTTTTTCTACTTCTTTAATTTCTGCCCTTCTAGATATTATTTCCTTCTTTTTAAAAATTTCTTTTTTCTTTTTTTAAGTAGGCTCCATGCCCAGCATGGAGCCGTGGGGCTTGAGCTCTTGACCCTGAGATTGAGACCCGAGCTGAGAGCAAGAGTTGGATGCTTAACCAGCTGAGCCACCCAGGCGCCCCCCCCCCCCTTTTCTTTTTTTCATGTTTGACTTGCTGGGATTTCTTTCTGACTTTTCTTTTTTAAGATTTTATTTATTTATTAAGTTTGAAGATTTTTTTTTTTAATTTTAAATAATTATTTGAGACAGAGTGCACAAGCAGGGGGAGCTGCAGAGGGAGAGGGAGAAGCAGACTCCCTGCTGAGCAGGGAGCCCAGTGCAGGGCTTGATCCCAGGACCCTGAGACAATGAGCTGAGCCGAAGGCAGATGCTTAACCAACTGAGCCACCCAGGCACCCCTATTTATTTATTTATTTGTCAGCACAAGCAGAGGGAGCAGCAGGAAGAGGGCGAAGTAGGCTCCTTGCTCAGCGGGGAGCCTGATGCAGGACTCGATCCCAGGAGGCTGGGATCATGACCTGAACAAAGGTAGACACTTAACCAACTGAGCCACCCAGGCATCCCTCTTTCTGACTCTTTAATCCAGATTCTTAGATTCTTCGATCACCGGGTTTTTTCCAGCCTTTTCCCTTTATATGCATATATATATATATGTGAAAGGTTATACATTCCCTGTAAACCTTAGCTGCATCCCACAGTCTTGAAATAGAAGTATTTTTCATTTTCATTCGGTTCAAATACTTTTCTAATTTCCATTTGGAGTTCAAATACATTGCTTAATTTCAAAACAGTTGATTTTCTAGTTATCTTTCTGTTACGGGTTTTTAGCTAAATTCCACTAGCTCACAAGATGTGCTCCTATCAATCCTTAAAATGGGGTAATTATCATGTAACAATAAATGCCATAGGTGCTACAAAAGTCATAAATGTCATGATAGCACATTTTTTAAAAAATAAAGTTGAAGTGAAGCTGAAAATTTAATGAAAGCAGGACTAAGTTTACTGGCTTATCTTTGCTGTGATAGGGTTTTGTGGGGGAAGGGTTGCAAAAGTTGCTTATCATTTCCGTAGACAATATAAAGTAAACTTGTAAGCATCATGGCTCCGAACCATGACTGAATTCCACTTTTTAGTATCTGCAAAAAGTACATTCACTCCTTGTACATTGATTACTTAGCTTCTACTTGTTCAGATTATTTTCCCCCCATAGTTAGTACTGGCAGTTGACTTTCCTTCAGGGGCCTTCCTTCACAAAGAAATGTTTTTGGGGTTTTTTGGGGTTTTTTCTTAAGATTTTATTTTTAACTAACGTCTACACCCAACACAGGGCTTGAACTGACAGCCCCAGGAGTCGCACACACTGCTCCCTGAGCCAGCCAGGCGCCCCACAGAGAAACGTTTAAGTCACTGACAAGGAGACTTGCTAGGCAGTGATGAACAGAACACGGACTTACATTGTCCTGTAGGCTCAGTTGTGTCACTGCTGTTTGCCTTTCAGCTTTGGAAGAGAAGCGGACCCAGCTCGTCACCGTTCTCGAGTCCTGCCTCGTCCCGCTCCCAGACACCGGAGAGGCCGGCAAAGAAAATAAGGTAATGAGTCCTGACTCGCGCTGCACATTCATGAGAGGCAGGAAAGGAAGGACACGTACTTGGCTGTTAGGCTTCCTGCAGCTGTGATTTGGAGATCTAAGAAATTGCCATCTTGAAGGCCAGTGAAAGTACCTGCCTGAACTGCTCTCATCTCTCCCGGTCTCCGTGCCGACCCTAGAGGCTCTGGCCCTCTTCCTCAGCCTGTGGCTCGAGCAGCTGGGGTGTGCAGGGAGGCCACGGAGAGTACAGACAGCAGGGGCAGGAGATTTAATGTTCTAGACTCCAGCTGACCCTCTAGGCACCAAAAGTGGACTAGAACGCTGCCCTTGGGGTCAGATGTGTGACTCCAGCTCTCAGGGACTGGCAGGTTGTAAGTAGGGTTTTGAAGGTGGTTATGTGTCGTGCTAGCTGTGAGACAGGTTTCTCCGTGGTGTCCATGAACTGCCTCCTTCGTCTTGTAGGAATCTTCTTTTGATTTCTTAAATTTTTTGTCCTGGTGTACTGTGATCTTAAATCATGATGGTCTAGACTTTGGCCAGTTGGTAGTTAGGAGGGTGTAAGAAGTTACCCAGTACTCTGTTGGGAGGAGTTTGTTTCTTCCTTTCCCTTCCCCTTCCCCTTTCCTTTCCTTTCCTTTCCTTCCCTTCTTTTTTAAGATTTTATTTATTAGAGCAAGCACAAGCCAAGGGGCAGAGGGTGGAGAGGGAGAAGGAGACTCCCCAAGAGCCCAATGCGAGACTCCATCCCAGGACCCCGGGATCATGATCTTGAGCCAAAGGCAGACTCTTAACCAACTGAGCTACCCGGGCGCCCAAGTCAAGAGGTGTTTCTAAGCACACTTGTGCCTCTTGTGCCCGCAGAGAAGATGAGCTTTCTCATCGCTCCAGTTCTTCAACTCCGTTGGCAACAGACAAGGAGGCCCAGGGAGAAAAGGGTAGGTTGATAAGCGCGTGAGAGTGGCTTGTGGTGGGAGTGTTTCTGGAGGGTGTGCAGACCGCCTCCTGTCTGAAAACACGTGCCGGGCATCGCTGCCTGTAGGGCCTGGTAGGCAGAGCGAAAAGTGCCTGTCCGCACGGAGGTTTGCAGTCCATGGTGCGGGCAGGTCTACACTGCAGCCCGGTGTGGCTGGGCAGGCAGTCAGCTGAGGTGGCGGAGTCGTCCGGGTAGCACCTATCCCGTGGTCGGCGCTTGTCTGCCTGCATTTGGGGCACTTCCCTCTGCCCTCCTGTCTGAAAGAATCTTGCGAACACTACCCAAGAGCCCAGCCAGGGAAGAGACCACCTTTCAGAGGTACCCAGTGAAGATTCAGTGTGGAAACCCTGCTGGGTAGACAAACCTAGCTATTTCTGGAAGAGAAGAGGAAGAAGACAAGTCATGTTTGTTTCCTTAGCTGCAGATGCAACCACATGGAAGGCGCAGAACTCGTGGAGCTCCCCGCCCACCCCCGGCAGCTCCGGGCAGCGCAGGCGCAAGATTCAGCTGCTGCCCTCGCGGCGAGGGGCCCGGCTGACCCTGGTAGGGCTCTGTGCGTCCACACCCCCCCGCCCCGGCACCGTGCCCCCGAGTTCTAGGGAAGCTAAATACAGGTTTCTTCCAGCTCCTCTGACTGGCAGGCCTCTCCCCTTCTGTCTGGCAGCCCCCACCTCCCCAGCTTGGCTACTCCGTCACTGCCGAAGACCTCGACCTGGAAAAGAGAGCTTCGCTGCGGTGGTTTAACAAGGCCTTGGCGGACGGGACCGGTAAGGAAGACCGACCAGCTCCACGCTCCGGAAAGGGGTTGTTTCCCGGGGCTTTATTTGGATCCTTCTCATCGGAGAAATCCATTTGGGTGCTCGGTGGAATCGGGAACCCTGAGCCCTGGCATTGGGGAGGCTTTTCCAGATAAGCGGATTCCGAGAGCCCCAGTGTCCCGTGCCCTGTGGGGTAACCCGGGAGAGAACTGGAACACCGTCTTTCTTCCTGCCTTAGATACTGCCTCGAACTCCGTCACCGAGAAGCCACCTACCACTCAGCCTTCTCTGCCCTTTACCCTGCCCGCCACTGGGACCGCCGCCTCCCCAGCCCCCCTCCCAGCCCCAGGCAGCAACCCGCTGCTGGAGAGCCTGAGGAAGATGCAGAGCTCGGCCGGCTCCCCGGCTGCCCCGGGTGAGTACGAGAGCCGCTCCGAGCAAGTGCAGGACACGCGGCTACGCTTCACTCTAGGTAAAAGCAGCGCACCTGCCCAGCCTGGAAATCGGGAGTTTGAGCCTGCCGTGGCTCACCGAACCCGAGCTGGCGCGCGCTCCAGAGCTTCGAAAGTCTCCAGTCCGGAAGCTTCCAGGAAGGGCTGCAATGCTTAAAACTGGGGTCAGCAGCCCCATTTAGTAGTCACGTGGCTCGTGGTTGGAAACTGGCTTCCTGAGCTGCTCTGAGCCTTGCTGTCATCCTCTCTGATGTGCGGGTAACGCGTAGCTTGTGAGGTGGGAGGCGTCTCTGAAACGTAAATGGGATCGTGTGGTTAGAGGCTTTTTAGACTGCAGGCACGAGAGGATGTCAGTCCTTTTTCCTCGAGGCTTCCAGGGGTCCTTCGCGGCACCGCATGTGCCCGCACGCCCCTCGCTGCACCTGGCCATGTAGTGGGCTGTGTCAGGCGTCGGGCGTCAGCCTCTCCCGGGGCAGGGCAGGCACCGTTCCGCTCAGGTTATGGGCTCCGCACTCCGCGCGCGGTAAGCACACACAGTAGATCCTCCCTGGGTGAGGAAGGTGCGGCAAGGTAATTAGCTGGACTTGAGTCTGGGTGATTGGATTTTCCTTAGTTTCCAACATTTATCCCCCACACATTCCCTGTTATGTTCTGTGAAGGGCAGAGATAGCGAACCCCGCCTTGATTTTAGGGAGCGGATATTTGAAGGGTTTGTGGTACGGATGGCGTCATGTTCGTTGGCTGACGCGGGAGCCCGAGCCCTGCGCCAGGCACGGGGGTACAGAAGCATTGAGAGCCGTCACGGTGGAGGGATTCGGAATTCACTTTCTCTCTTCTTCCCAGAATCCACTGGAGTGGCAACCACTGTGGCCCCTTCGCCTCCGAAGACACCCAGCCTTCTGGCCCCTCTTGGCTCTTCACAGTCAGGGCCCCTTCCAGGCACCTCCTCGGACTCCAAATCCACAGCCACTTTCTTGGGGCCGACCCCTGCTGCGTCCCCGATACCAGCCACTGACACCACCAAGTCCCCTCCGGCTCCTCAGGCTGAGACATCTGTCAAGTCCCCAGCCCCGGCTGCCCCGTCCCCCACCCCTAAGCAGAGTCTTCTGTTGGGAATGCTGAGCACCCCACCCACTGACCCGCCTGCGTCTGCAGCCCCCTCTGTGTCCTCAGCATCCCCCATGTTCAAGCCCATCTTTGTGGCCCCGCCAAAAAGCGAGAACGAGGGCCCCTTGCCATCTGGCCCCTCCAAGGTCACCACCTCGACAGCTTCCAGCTCTGCCCTTCCTGCGCCCGCCAGCAGCCCCCAGCCCACATTCAAGCCTATCTTTGGCAGCATGGGGCCCCCTACGTCTGCGCCCTTGTCTAGCCCCTTCTCCTTCAGTCAGACCGCTGCTGCAGCCACTGCCACGAGCACGCCTCTCTTCGCCGGCCAGGCCAGTGCCGCCTCAGCCGCGGCCCCCGTGGCTCCCGTGGTTCCCGTGGCTCCAGTGAGCACGGCCAGCACGGCCGTAGACTCGGCTTCGAAGCCCGCGTTCAGCTTTGGCGTGAGCAGCGTGACCAGCACCAGCACCGCTGCTGCCCCGCCTTTCCTCTTCGGGGCCCCTCCTGCCTCCGGAGCTGGCTTTACCCCAGCCATGGGCTCCGTATTCCAGTTCGGCAAGCCGCCTGCCGCGCCCGCCTCGACCACCGCCACCACGTTTGGCCAGTCCGTCCCCGGCGCTGCGCAGACGGCCGCCAGCAGCAGCAGCAGCGGGGGCACTGGCTTCAGCGGCTTCGGCGGCAGCCTCACCACGCCCGCGCCCGCCACCAGTAGCCAGCCGGCGCCGACATTCACCACCACCGCCACCCCGGCCTTCCACATTCCCTTCGGCTCCAGCACCAAGCCCGCACTCCCCCCCTACCCGGGAGCCAACCCCCAGCCCGCCTTCGGGGCCGCCGCCGACGGGCAGCAGCAGGGCACCGCCAAGCCGGCCCTCACCCCGAGCTTCGGCAGCTCTTTCACCTTCGGGAACTCACAGGCCCCAGCCCCGGCTGCCACCCCGGCGCCCGGCCCGGCCCAGCCCGCCTTCGGCAGCGCCGTGCAGTCGGGTTTCGGCGGCGTGAAGGCCGCCGCCTCCGCCTTTGGCACCCCTGCCAGCACCCAGCCCGCCTTCGGCAGCGGCACGCCCGTGTTCTCCTTCGGGGCGGCCACCACCTCCGGCTTCGGAGCCACGACCCAGACCACCAGCAGCGGGACTGGGAGCTCCATGTTCGGCGGCACGACACTGTCGCCCTTCACATTTGGGGGATCCACCGGCCCGGCTGGCGGCGGGGGCTTTGGGATCAATGTGGCCGCCCCCGGCACCTCCGGAGCGTTCAGCTTTGGCACGGGACAGAGTGGGACCACTGGCGGCGCGACCCCCTTTGGAGGCGGCTTGAGTCAGAGCACTTTGGGCGCGCCCGGTCAGAGCACACCCTTTGCCTTCAATGTGGCCAGCACTCCTGAGAGCAAACCTGTGTTTGGAGGTAAGATCAGGAATGGCTTCGGTCTGCCGCACGTGCAGGCGCGGTCCCCTTGCTTACAGAGCTTCCCGGCCTGGCCCTGACAAGGCTGACGTCAGTAGTTAAATACAAGCTCAGGGAGCAGGAGGCATCCCGGGAGAAGGCAGCGTGCCACGAGTGGCTGTGGAGGAGCTCTTCGGGTAGTTAAGGAGGGCGGGCCTTTCAGGGGAAATTTAAGCCAAGTCTGCATCTGGGGCACAGGGGTTGGGAGTGTGGGTGGGTGTGTGGGTGTGCAAGAGCACTTTTCAGGCACAGAGGAGCTGGTGCAAAGGCCCAGGGGCAGGAGCAAGCTCTAATTGTTCATGAACAGAGAAAAGCAAGGTGTGGCTCAAAGCTAGATCTAAAAATGGAAATCATCCAAAATGCTGTGGAGAGTCAGAGTTGAAGGTCATTCAGGGCGAGGGTTTAAATTTGGATTTTAAGCGGAAAGGGAGAATTTCAGGAGAAGAATGAAGTGATCATTTCTGTCATGCGGAAGGTGACTCACAAGGAGTTCTGATCCTGATAGCTTGTGTTCTTAAATGTGAAAGAAGATTGTGGGGAGTGGATTGGGGAGGCGTGTGTACAGACGAGGGCCTCTCAAAGTCGTTGTTTGGAGAGGGAAAAGGAACGTAATGAGAATGGTAGAATTGCTAGGGAGTTCTGGGTGCCAGAGCACTGGGGTCATGATTTTGAGGCCGGCCTGCGCTGCTAGGCTTTCGCTCTGCAGTGCTCAAACACGAGCATGAGGAGGGCAGGGGCAACCCCCCCCCCCCCCACGGTGGCAGCTCCAGCAGCTTCCCGCAGGGGGCACGGGGACAGGAGGGCTCTGTGACCTGGGAGCCCTCTGGGAGCTGGGATGGCCCTGGCGATGGTGCGGGGTGACTGGAGGGGGCGGGTGGAGGCAAACAGCAAGATGGCAAGGTCAGGACCGAGAGTGAGGAGGCCAGCCGTCCATGAGGGTTGTAGGGAGGCAGGGGCGGGACTGGACAGCGGGACTCTGGTGGCGAGGGCAGAGGCGTGCTGGTGTGGCCGTGGGAAGGCCAGAGGACCCATGGGGTGGGTTTTGTGGAAGGCTCAGCTTTCTGGAGGAACAGGTAAACGAGGAGAGGAGGCAGAACTCAGTTGTGTCGGAGG
Source organism: Ursus arctos (assembly GCF_023065955.2). Lineage (NCBI taxonomy): Eukaryota > Metazoa > Chordata > Mammalia > Carnivora > Ursidae > Ursus > Ursus arctos. The sequence continues at coordinate 95,081,412 of NW_026622874.1, read as the reverse complement.
GAAGTAACCTGGTCAAGCTGGGAGGTGGGGGTCTGCCGAGTGTTCCCCTCTCTAGTGCTTTGGTGGCCACGGGAATGGCAAAAAGACTCTGTGACTCAGGCCCGAAGGCAGTGGTGCAGGGCTTTGGCTTGGCCGCAGCAGGTGGGGGGAGCGGCAGTTCCCGCCCCTGGGGTGAGCCCGCACGGGGGTCCAGGGCGGAAGTGCCCTGTGGGGACACCCCCCCCTTCAGTAGCTGGCTCGGATGCCCTCTGGGCACTGGCCTAGTTGCTAGTTTTCTGTGGTCTCTTTGTTCTAGGCACCTCCACACCCACCTTCGGTCAGAACACCCCTGCTCCCGGGGTGGGCGCCTCGGGCAGTGGTCTCTCCTTTGGGGCACCCTCAACACCCACCCAAGGCTTTGTTGGAGCCGGACCTTTCGGTAAGCAGCGAGTCACCTCGTCACCAGCGTAACCAGCCTATTTCTCCGGGGGGGGGGGGGGGGGGAGGCTTGGCAGGTTCCTGGCTCTGGGGCCCCCTGGGAAAGATCAGGCTCATAAGCAGGAGGAAGATGTAGCCTGGCTGGGAGGCCAGCACAGCCCAGGTATGGAGTTGGGGGGAATGTTCCAGACCACTGGAAAGCCAAGTAAAAATGCCTTCTGCTCACTCGCAGATGATCTAGGATTCTGCATTTTTACTAGTCCTTCCCCCCCCCACCCCCCCCCAGCAACTGTAACGGTTTGGGGAGGCCCAGTTTAGTACCAGGCCTTCTGCTGGCCTAACCTTCCAGAGATTGGGGTGCCCAGGGAAGTGGCCCAGGCAGCAGCTGCCCTGATGAGACCTCGTTGACTCTTTCCAGGATCGGCGGCCCCTTCCTTTTCCATTGGTGCAGGATCCAAGACCCCGGGGGCTCGGCAGCGACTGCAGGCCCGCAGGCAGCACACCCGCAAGAAATAGCCTTTGGCCTTTGTCCCCATCCCGTCCCCCCCATTCCTTGCCCAAACCTGGACCTCAGCACCTGCTAGAAAGAGCCTCTGACCCTTCTAGTTCCCTAGAACAACACCCTCCCCCCCCCAACTCTGGCTTCTGCCAGTGGGGAGGCAGTGGCAGCCCTGGTGGCCGGTCCCGCTGCTCCTTGAGGAAGACGCCTCAGGCCTCCCGGGGCGGCAGGGCAGCAGCCTGCTCCCTTTCCTTGAACAGCTCCGTGGTGAGGCTCCAGAGAACGAGAGAATATCTGTACATATCGTCCCCCTCCTTCCCTGACTCTTGTCTGGTGTACGAGGGTAGTGAGGCGGCCTCCCTTCCCGCCCCCCCCCCCCAGGGCCAGTTTGGCAGGGGGTTGGGTGTTAGGCACAGCCCTTGCCCGCATCGCCACTGGGCAGCGGGGGACGGGAGTTGGGAAGCTGGGTCAGCCCCGCAGCTTTACCTTGCTTGGCTTGCCTCTAACAAGTGCTTCTCCTGGGTCCCATTAGGGGACCCTGCTTCCCATTTCTTGCTGCTTTGTCCCTCACCGGTTCCTTGCAGGATCTGCTCCTTTTTAAATGACCCTGAATTTAGCTTTGCCTTGGAGACCCCAGCGGGTGCCGCTCCTGCTGGTCCACTTCTTCCTGCCAAGTCCGAGTCAATGTTTTGTCCCCCACCCTCTGCCAGTTTGGCCCCTAAAAGCTTGGTGGCTCAAGACTGTTAGCCTGGCAGCTGCAGGGGAGATACCTCGCTCTGGGGGGGAAGCGCCGGGAGCAGGAGGACGTCCCCCGCCGTTCGGCCGCCTCCTCGCCCGCCTTCCCCGCCGGCCTCCGTGGGGCTCGCCCGCCTCTCCTCCCCGGGGTTGTATGTTTAAAGCCTTGTCCTGTGTTACTGTCTGATGCTCATGTCTATTGCTCTTTGAATCGAGTTTGGAGGAAGAATTGAATTGTATGAGTGGCGGCATGTTGGTAGTGCCGGACTTAACTGTTTCAAGTTTCTGGGGCCTCGCTAATTGAATGTGGAAAGTAGCACCACTTCATGGCTACACGTGCTGACTCCTGGATTTTCAAATGGTGTTTTGACTTTAAGGGCTGGCAGCCCAAGAGGATGGGGCCAAGGGGAAGCAAAGACCTCTTCCCTCCGCTGCTTCCCTTCCACCGACCTGACCCCGCCGTGGGCTAGATCCACCCCGGGATGGGGTAGAAAACCAAAATTAACCACACACTTCAGAATTCTTCAGGTTCCCGCCCCCAACAGAGCCTCCCCCCTTCCCCTGTTCTTCCTCTGTCCCCAGATCACATACCCCGGGCCCAAGAGCCTTGCTGCCATGCCCATCCTCTTTGGGAGAAGTATGAATGCGTGTGTCTAAATTAAAAGAAAAAATATTTAAACATTTTTTAACAAAATAAAAATTTATTTTTGTATTTAAGCTAAATTGCCTTTTAAATTCCTTCAAGCTTGGTTCACTGAGGTGGTTAAGTATAAATGCTGTTATACTGGGAATTAGCTGTAGAGTTAAGTTATGCCTGTGTGAAGAGGCTCACATGCTGTCCTAGGCAGCTCTCCTGAGGGGCCCGAGCTCCGTCAGGACACACGATATAAAATGTAATTCTTATTTCATAAATAATGTGACGTAGATGTACGTAGTCCCCCCTCGCCCCGTGACTGAGGTTGAGCGCTGTGGCAGGCGACCGTCCCTCCCCACCCCTGGGAAGAGCCGAGGGAGAGGCCTGCCCCTCAAGTCCCAAATCCCCGTTAGGATGCGGGGGCCGCGGGTCTAGTCACCGGGCGGAAAGCAGGTCGTCTTAGCGGCAGCGCGCTCAGCCGGCTGACCTCAGTTCCACAGGCAGGACCGTTGGTCCGGGCGCCCCCGGAAGAGGGGGTCCCGGCGCAGCCTGAGTGAGTGTGTGGGTGTGTGTGTCCACGTACGTGCACTGGACAGGAACGGGAGGCTGGGACTTTCCATGACAAATAAGGACTTAATTCCTGTGAGTCTAGTTGGAATTTTTAGTATGAATGTGAGATTTTTCTCCTTGCTTATGTCATTAAGAATAAAAAAAAACTGTGATCTATCGTAGACCATGTCCTGCCTTTTATTTCCGTGGGCAGAATTCTCTCACCAGCAGGAACATGGCCGGGGGAAGGGACCCAGAGGACAAGGAAATCCACTCTCTGCCCGCAGCTGGAGAACCAGGGTTACCGCTTTCCTTCCTAAAGCAAGAAAAAGAACAGCCTTTCAAAGACCTGCTGGCTGAGGCGCGGGGAGGCCCGGGCCCTTCCCTCCCGGCCGAGAAGGCGGCGCCCCCGCGGACCTGCTGCGTGCGGGGCAGCAGGCCGGGAGCCGCGGCTCGGCGCCGTCTCTTCTTTCTCCGCGGGGCTGTGCTGGGTGTGAGTTCCGGGGCCGCTGCTGCAGCCTGGGGGACTGAGCTAGAAGGAAAGTACCTGTTAGATACAGCCCGGTCCTCCGGCGCCTTCCATGCAGGCCCACCTGCCCCCCACTCACCTTGGCACCTCTACCCGTTCCAGAACAGCAACAAAGAAGCCACCCGTGAGCGTGGTCTCGGGGGAAGCCCGGAGGCAGTGCTCTGCCCCTGGAAAAGTGCCAAGGCCTCGGTGGGGCCAGGAGGGTAGGACGGGAGCTAGCCTGTGGAGAAGAACGGCCGGGTTCTGGGTAAAAAGTGAGCAGCCCCGTTCCCCGGGGCCCCGGCGGACCCCCCCCCCCCCCGCTACCTGAAGGTCCCCAGGTTCTGCTGCAGGGCATCCCGCACCACATCTTCATTCTCCTCCTGGCAGAGGGAGCATGTGGAGTAGACCAGGCGCTGCAGGGAGGGGAAGGTGAGCGCGTGGCGCAGTGCTCGCTGCTGGAACCCGGCCAGGGCCTGCAGGCGTGCCTGGCTCGGGGTGCCTGCCCCGGGCTCCTCCAGCTGTCTGGCTGGCATTCCTAAGGACAAAGCGTGTCAGCTGCAGGACGGCCTTGGTTCGCACGGAGCTCCCTGCTTCACAGGTGAGGACACTGGCCTGGGGTCACTGGATGAGGAGAGTCAGAACTAAACCCAACGCCAATGCGAACCCCGGAGCTGCAAGTCCTCAGACACACTCTGTCCCCATCTCACCTGAGCCGCTACAAGAAGGATCCAGTAAGATGTACTGGACCTGACGGTAGCGCTGGTCAGAGGGTGAGACTGCCAGGAAGTCCTGCTCTGCCAGCTCGCAGCACGAGACTCCAGCCCGGGCCAGCAGGGTAGCCATGGACGCCAGCCGCCCAGCATCCAGGTCGAAGGCAAAGATCTTCCTGGGGGAGAGGGGAGAGCTGGGGCAAATCACGGGGCACCTAAGGGCCCACAGATCTGACATGCAAGAACATGTCCACTCGGGACACAGAAAAGAAGGGATGGCGTCTAGTTAGAGGGACCGGACCTGACCAGGGGATGCAGAGCTCACACCGGCCACCCGCTGGGAAGCTGAGCTGAGGGCTCCACCACCGACTGCGCTAGGTCCAGATGGAATTATTTAAAGGGAAGTCCTCCTTTCAGCCTTCATGCCCTACGGGAACAGAGTTCCCGACTTGCTCAGAGCCCATCCCCTTCTGGCTGCCCACGGCACTCACCCCTGGTTCTTGAGAAGAGCAGCCAAGTGACTGGTCTTGTTGCCTGGGGCAGCACAGGCGTCGATGACGTGGGAGCCCGGGGGTGGGGCCAGCAGCATGGCGGGGAGACAGCTGGCCTGCGGGGCAGAGCGCGGCGCTGGTGCACGGGGACCCGGGCCGTCCCTCCCACGCGTGCGCCCCCTCCCCACCCGCCTGCCCCACCTTGTCCTGTAGGATGAGGTGACCGGCCCGGTACAGTGGGTGGTCATGCAGATCTGTCTGGGCTGGAAACACAAGCAGCTCTGGCAACAAGGGATCCAGAAAAAAGCACTTCCCTTTGAGGGCCCGCAGGTCCTCGAGGCTGCCAGGGAACAAGAAGCATTGCACATTCTGAGTTCCTCCAGGCTGAGCACCAGGCTGGGCCTCTCACATGTGACCTCACGTGAACCGTTCACGAGATGCCTCAGACCGCCCTGGAGAAATGGACAGGGATGGGGAGAGAGAGGCAGCAGGGAAGGGAGCAAGTGGGCGCTCAGGCCAGCCCGGGCCCAGGGTCCCACCTCTGCCATTTCCCAGCTGCGGCTTCACCTCGCCCCGCTCTCTCTTCTGGGAAACAGTCGTTGCGAGGATTGAGCTGATACAAAATACTTAGAAAAGTATCCGGCACGAGTGAGGCACTCATGTCAGTGCTTGAAAACGTACCTCGGCGGGGAGAGGTGGGCACTGCGCTGGCTGCTGACGGGCAAGGGGCTCCCCACACTCACCAAACTCGGGGAAGGAGCTCGGCACACGGCACCTGCCCCACGCCAAGTGGCTCAGAAAGCTATCCAGGGGCAGAGCCGAAGCCAAACCCAAGCAGCCGTCCGCTGCTGCACCACCCTGGCCTCCCAGCATCGCTCCGCAAGCAGAAGGGGAGACGGAGGGGCGGAGGCGACCCCAGAGCTGACAAACCCTGGCCCAGGCGGTGGGAGAGTGCAGGGGAGCAGGTGGGGGAGCGCCGGGGAGCAACGCAGTGGGCCCACGAAGGAAGCAGGGGGCACGGCCCAGGGGCCAGCCCAGAAAGGGTTTATGGGCTGGGAGATCCTTCCACGGCCGACCACAGGTGAAGTCTGCAAGAGGGAGACGGGTTCCAGAGGTTCTTCTGTCCGTGAAGATAGAAAATGACAGGCACGGTCCGGGAGGACAGAAAGCTTCTGCAGGCAGGGTAGGCGTGACGGGGGCGGGGGGGGGGGGGTGTTACGCTCGGCTGCTGGCCTGGCCAACTGTTCGCTGACGACAGGGAATGCTGGAGGTGCCAAGCGCAGGGACATGGGGACAGTTCCACACCCGCAAACCAATCCATACCCTGCACCACATTCACAAAAGAACAAAGATCCTGATCGTCTCATCTGACAAGATTCAACACCCACTCATGATAAAAACTGTCACCAAAGCAGGTGTCGAGGGCACACAGCTCAACACAGGCCACATGGGAAAGCCCACAGTGGACAAACTCAGGTGAAAAGCTGAAATCGCTCCCTCTAGAATCAGGAACAAGACAAGGATGCCCCCTCGCGCCTTTTCATTCAACAGAACCCATTCAGCACATCAGACAAGATGAAGAAAGAAACGGCATCCAAACTGGAAAGGAAGTAAAACTCACTATTTACAGATGACCTACACAGAAAACCTACATACTCCAACCAAAAAACTTAGAACTTTTAAGCAGCTTCCGTGAAGCGGCAGGATACAGAATCCATACGCGGACACCACACTTTCTCCTGGGGCAGATCAGGGAGACGCTGTGGCCCCGCGCTGGGGGCAGGCCCCGGGCCGTGCAGCTCCTCACGCCCGTCCCTGGCCGTGCGTCCCGCCTGCCTTCCCCGCTCGCAGAGGCCGCTCAAGGACACAGCCTTGAGAGCGTGACAGGGTGCAGGGACCATCTGCAAGGGAGGAGACTGAACTCATGAAGGCCTCCGTATAAACTCTGCAGATTCTGGCAGGTGGGCATGGAGACGTCTTGCTGCTGCCCCAGACAAGCTTCCCAGAGAAGTGCCCCGCTTAGGAAGCCTGCCCCCTACCCATCCGAGCAGCCTCCCTCTTTCTTGGTCGCTGCCTGGCCTCTGCATCGCGGGGCCAGTTCAGATCGTACCTGGGAAGCTCCCGAGATGGTACACCGACCATGGGGACGCCAGCCTGGAGGCCAAACACGCGGGCTGGGCCGGGGGGGGGGGGCGGGGGGGGCATTGGCCAGCGACCTGTGTGTGTGGCACGGGGTGGCCCCTACATCAGATGCTTGGGGGCTGCTGCGTGAGTATGGGACACCCCAAAAGCGCAGCCACTTTAATGCACTTGTTGGAGAAACTGCACCAGTGGCCCTGTGGCAGAGCGAACGGGGTGGGGGCAAGGAGAGAGGAAGAGGAGGGCTTTGTGCTGACGGACGGCCAAACGGCCAGGCATCCCACACCGGCGCACCCCTAATACAAGAGCAAGCAAAGGCAGCAAGAGCAACCCCAGCCAGCAGGGCAGCCCCCCAGTTCGGGCAACACTCCTGATGAGGGGGTCTCCCTCGGAGCTTGTGGACACGGCTGCCGAGTTCCAGTAGAGGCCGGGGCAGCACCCGGCGCCGCTGGGGCGGCGATGGGTCGCAGGGCGCTGGCTGCTCCCTGACGGCGCGGGAGCCGGGGAAACTGAGCCCCATCCCCTCACACCCTGCCTGCCAGCAGGGGCTGCGCGGCTCGCTTACAGGAAGTTCAAGGGACTTATGTCCTCAGATGCTGGATTATTCTAGCCCGCAGGGAGACTTGGCCCAATGAGGGGGACCGTCCTGGGCATGCGGGACCCCGGGAATCTACAGAGAAGTACAACAAATTCTTTGGCAGCTGGGAACGAGATGGGCCACCTGCACCCCAGTCTGTGAAGGCCCTGACGGGGCCACGTCACGGCAGGAAGGAAAGCCAGCTCCACTCGGCCCTGCCACCAGATATGAGCTGCTCACAGGCATGCAGACCCTACCTGCGCAACGAGACATTCGGGGTGCTGTGGGAGAGACCCGGGGCCGAGACGGAGCTCCAAACGCTACCCCCAATCGACCCGAAAGGGTCTGGAGAAAGTAACCTGGAAGCACATGGACTTGACCTCATTGCTGCGGGGCCCCCACTGAACACAGCCGTCGCCTGTGGAAAGCCTTACAACCCAAGTGACGATGCCAGTCAACAAAGTCCCCTGACGCTGCCAACTGGGCTTTCTCCCCCGGCCTGAGAACGTAGGGGGTCTCCCCAGACTAGGGGACACACCGGGTCCGGGATGCTACCAAGTCGAACTCTGAAGGGTGAGTTCCACCTGAGGGCTAATCAAACCAGTGCTGAGGGCAAACACCAACGGGGAACCTGCGAGCCCGTCCCCCTCAGAGAGTAAGTGTCACACAATACACGCCACACAGGGACAGAGGAGAAACCCTCCGAGGGCGGCACGGAGTGGGCAATGCCCTGCCCGGCGCTTCTCACGGCCCAGCCTGGCCCACAGAAGGGCGGGAAGGCTCCTGGCCGGTGACGGCAGAGGACCCAGGACCGTGGGTGTGCCCACCACCGCCGCCGCCGCAGCTTGGCCACGGTCCCAGAAGGGTACCGCGCTGCGCCGGTCTCAGCAAATGCCTCTTTCCATATCCCCTTGGCCACTGAGGCAGATCAGTTTGCCTTCACATGGGAGAGGCAACGATGGACCTTTCAAGTACCCCCCCAAGGTTACCCGCACGGCTCCAGCAGAGGTCACAGGAGGGCAGCCGAACACCTGTCCCTGTCGTCCTTCCCACACCAGGAGGATGGGCTCATCACACGCCCTACTGTTCACGCGGGAACACTGGCGTCTGTCGCAGGCCATCCTGCAGGCTCTGCTGGGGAGCATCCAAGCATAAGAGGCCAGGCAGTGAACCCACAGAAAATTCAAGGCCCAGGCACTGCCATTAAGGTTTTGGGAATCGTTTTGTCGGCGAAGACAGACCTCATCTCGGACACTGTGACTGAGGGACAAGATGCACGTTTATCCAGCCCCTAAGAACGTGAAAGAGGCGTGCAAGCCTTGGCAGGGGTTTCTGGAGTCTGGAGGACTCTTCGTCCCCACCTGGCACAGCGCCTCTGTCCCCAAAACCAGCTGGTAAAGAAAGGGCACGGGCAGGAGTGGGGGCCACAGAGCAAGCCGCCTGAGAAGGCAAAATACTAGTGAAGCAGATGAAGGCTCTGGGCAGCTCCGAGCCGGTCAGCCACTGGAGCTCGAGGGGTGACTCTGGAAGGTGTGGGCTGGGCGCTGTGGCAGTGACAACAGACGGGGAAAGCGCCCCTAGGATTTTGGTCCCAGCTTGGGAAGGAGACAGAAACGAGACATCCCTCCAGAGAGCAACGGCTTCTAGTCGTGTGCACCACGCTCCCCCAGGGCAAGTCTCTCCGGGAGGAACAGAGCTCAGCAGCCGCGGCTCAAGTCAGTGCGTTCTGGCCGGTGATCACTCCCGAGCCCCGGCCCTTAGCCCTCCGCACTGACCGCGGGTGGCTCTAAGGGGGTCCTGCCTGTGGCGCGGACGGTGGGAAGCGGAGGGGTGGTTCATGAATGAGCCCCTGCGGGTCAGGATATATGAAAAGACAGGTGGGATCACCTGCAAGAGGCCAGGGCATCCCCACTGTGTTCCACATCCGGTCTCCCGGACACTGTCTGGCAGTCGAGAGAGGCCCTGGCCCACGTACGAGCCCCAGTAGCTGACCTTTAGGCAGACAGCCAACCAGGTGCATAAGACGGGCGCCCACCGTTGCACCCCGGTGGGAGGGCAGACTGCCTAGGAAGCCAGACTGCCCTTAAAATACAATGACTTGGTTAATTCAGTAACAACACGTCCCATGTGTTCTAAATCACGCCCTGGGCAACTAGCAAGGCCACCTGGGCCGTCCTCCTGAGTTTGCAGCGGCAAGAAACCGGCAAACTGATGAGACCGGCCCCGCCCTCCACGCCTCGGTGTGGGCGGTCACGGCCTTGGGCCCAACCGGAGCTCTGCCCGCCGCCTGTGGAGACCGGGCTGCCACCGTTGAGACTGAAAAGAGGCTGAGTACCGTGTACAGATCCTCTCATCAACTGGACCGTGACTGAGGGTCACATTTCAAAGGTCCTGACGTGCAACTGGGCAGAAGGACACGATACATAATGGAGGATCCATGACCCCTCTAACCTGCGAGCAGCAGGGCTGGTGGACAGGAAAACAGGATTTGAAACCGGATGCCATTACTACCGGGCAAAAGCACCTTGGCTAGGGGGACCAAGTCCTGTCCCAGGCTTTAGCACGTCCGAACCATCCACCAGCAGGGCCTGTTGCTCCGCAGGCCAGACTGGGGACCCCTGCCGAGACAGCTGACACCGTGCAGGAAACCGCTGCCCTCTCCCCGTGGGCCAACGTGCTGTGCTGCTGAGAACGCCAGGCTCCACCACGCTGGGAAAGGGGTCATCTACTGAAGTGCATGCTGGGATGATCCCCCCAGGACGGGGACGTTACCTCCCACCCCTGGGTGGGGGCAACCGCATCTCCTCCGGGGTCCCGCTGGCCTGCTGCCGGCTGCACCTGCAGAAATCACTACACCTGGAGCGGTGCGCACACCCTGGAAGAGGGGAGGTGGGGGTCCTGAGCTGGCTTATCCTGCCCCCCCCCCACGCCTGACAGCGCTGCCTCTTGCGGCCAACAAGAAGCAAAAGCTGCCAACCTCCCTCTCCTCAGGGCCACCCAGTATGGGTCTTCCGGTGATACCATCACTTGGCGCTTTGTTCCTTGCATGGGATGGAGAACGTGAAAACACAGACAGGAGCCTCTACTGAATGCACCCAGCACACCGTGAACGGCGGGTGCCCGAGCCTGTCCTTACCACTCACTGCAACACCTCTAAGAGCGAAACTGCCCTCCAAGATGGGACGCACCTGCGCCATTATCCAAACAACGTTCTGTGTTTACACCTGGTGAGCCGCTCACGCACCATCTTTAGTAAATCACATAAATAAGGACACAAGTGAATGCCCTGAGTGATCTCGCCTCCAGCCTAGGGGATATTAATAAATCAGTGGTTTGGATCCTGGGGTGCCTGGAGGAAGAAGTTACCACTGATTTGGGGAATTACTGTCTTTTTTTTTTTTGAAGATTTTATTTGAGAGAGAAAGTGCGAGAAAAAGCGCACAAGCAGGGGTAGTGGCAGAGGAAGAGGGAGAAGCCGACTCCCCACTAAGCAGGGAACCCGACACAGGGCTCGAACCCAGGACCCTGAGACCATGACCCAAGCCGAAGGCAGACGCTTCACCAACTGAGCCCCCCAGGCGCCCCAGGAAATCACGGTCTTCATCTGTTTTCTCCTGCCTGTGTCCCATCTTGCTGTGGCATCTGCCTCTAACACAGCCAGACAGCTACCAAAGGAGCCCCCTCCATGCTGGTGAAACCCCTGCTGACCACTCAGGACACACGGCAGGAAACAGGGTCATGTGGGATTTTAAGAGCTGGTCACAAGGGTCAGAGAGTTAGGGAAGGTCACGGAGAGGATGGGACCACCAGCTGACGTGCAAGCTGGACCCTGGCAAACGGAGGCTCCTCACCCCTTTCCTGTCTTTGGAATGTGCATCCCGCTTGCCTTCCCCACCAGAGGCTGCCCCAAAGACAAAGCCTTGGGACAGTGACGTGGCGCACAGGCTCCCTCACGGTACCGCATTTCGCTTCACTGCGCTTCGCAGAGAGTGTGCACTTTCTACAAACTGAACACGCCATCTTCCCAACACCACCTGCTCACTGCGTGTCGCTGGGCCACATTTTGGTCATTCTCGCAATATCTCAAAACTTTTTCATTAATATAGTATTTGTTACGGTGATCTCTGATCACCGATTATGACTCACCAAAAGCTCCGATGATGCTTAGCATTTTTTAGTAATAAAATACATACATTGTTTTTTTAGACATAACGATCTTGTGCACTTCACAGACTACCCTATGGTATAAAGCTATTTTTCATAGGCGCTGGGAAACCAAAAAGTTCATGTGACTTGCTTTATTGCAGCGATCTGGAACCGAACCCACAATACCTCCAACGTGGGCCTGTATGTGACTGCACCCAGTGAAGCCCTCTATATAAACTTTTAAGATTCTGGCAGGTGGGTGCAGGGATCTACTCATCTTCCAGCTACTGAAGGCAAGACTTCTAGGAAGCTCACTTATTACTAACCCTGCCACACGTCAATCTGGAGTGGCCTGCCTCTCTGGCCCTACCCTGTGTGTATGGGGGCTGGTTTCAGATTATACCTGGCAAGCTCCCAAGGAGTTTGCAAACCAACGTTATCAGAAAAAGAAATTAAGAGAACAATCCCATTTACACCCGTATCCACAAAAAACCAAAAAACTAGAAATAAACTCAACCAAGGAGGTGAAACACCTATGCTCTGAAAACTGTAAGATACTGATGAAAGAAACTGAAGGTGACACAAATGAAAAGATTTTCCATGCTCATGGATTGCAAGAATATTGTTAAAACGTCCATACTACCCGAAGCACTCCGCAGATTCAATGCAATTTCTAACAAATTCCAGTGGAAACTTTACACAGAACAATCCTAAAATTTGTATGGAACCACAAAAGGCCCGAATAGCCAGAGCAATCTTGAGAAAGAGCAGCTAGAGATCTCACACTCCCTGATCCTGAACTATATGACAAAGCTATGCAATCAAACAGTACTGGTGCTGGCATACACAGACACGCAGATCAATGAAAGAGAACACAGGGCCCAGAAATAAGCTCATACTTATATGGCCGATTAATTTATGACAAAGGAGCCAAGAATATACAAAAGGTTGGGGGCTCCTGGGTGGCACAGCGGTTAAGCGTCTGCCTTCGGCTCAGGGCGTGATCCCGGCGTTATGGGATCGAGCCCCACATCAGGCTCCTCCGCTATGAGCCTGCTTCTTCCTCTCCCACTCCCCCTGCTTGTGTTCCCTCTCTCGCTGGCTGTCTCTATCTCTGTCAAATAAATAAATAAAATCTTTAAAATATATATATATATACACAAAAGGGAAAAAACAGTCTTTTCAATAATGGTGTTGGAAAAACTGAGGCCACGAACAAAAGAATGAAACTGGACGGTTTTTCCAAAGACAGATGGCCAACAGGTACACAAAGAGGTGCCAGGGAAATGCGCATCGAAACCACAATGAGATCTTACACCTGTCAGAGTGGCTATTACCAAAAAGACAAGACAGGAGTGTTGGCAAGGATGTGGGAAAAAGAAACCCTCCTGCACTATTGGTGGGAATGCAAACTGGTGCAGCCACTGTGGAAAACACCATGGAGGTTCCTCAAAAAATTGAAAATAGAGCTACCATATGAGCCAGCAATTCCATTTCTAGGTATTTATCCAAGAAAAAGGAAAACACTAATTCAACAAGGTATCTGGACCCTGTTTACTGATTTATGATCACCAAGACATGGAACAATGTGTCTGCTGTTAGACGAATAAAGAAAACATGTTAACTACACACGTGGGTGTACGTACACACACGTATACACACACACACACAGGACAACTACTCAGCCACAAAAAAGAATAAAATATTGCCATTTGTGACCACATGGCTGGACCTTAAGGGTATAATGCTAAGTGAAATAAATCAGAGAAAGACAAATACTGAATGTTCTCACTCAAGTGTAATCTCTAAAGAAAAACAAAAACAAAAAACCAACTCATAAATACAGAGAATAGATTTGTGACTGCGAGGAGGTTGGTTGCAAAAGGAGTAAAGGTGGTCAAAAGGTACAAATTTCCAGTTATAAGATACATAACTCCCAGCGATCTAATGTACAGCATGGTGACTACAATAAATACTGTATTGCATATTTCAAAGATGCTAAGAGATCTTAAAAGTTCTCATCACAAGAGGGGGGCACCTGGGTGGCTCAGTCAGTAAAGTGTCCGACTCTTGATACGGGCTCAGGTCATGATCTCAGGGCCATGAGATCAAGCCAAGCCCTGCTTCAGACTCCATCCTAGGTACTGAGTCTGCTTGAGATTCTCTCTCTCCCTCTGCCCCCCAATCCCTTACAAAGAAAAAAGAAAAAAAAAAGTTCTCATGACAAAAGAAAAAAACTTTCTGTAATTATGTGTGGTGATAATGTTACTTATTGTAGCAATTATTTTCCAATACACACACATATCAAGTCGCACTGTCTACCTGAAACTAATTTTACATGTCAATTATACCTCAGGGGGGAAAAAAAACGCAAAATAATCTGGTAATGTGTGTTTAAGCACATTGTTTTTGAAGGATTTCTCCTAAATCTTGAATTCCGAATAAACTGGATTTAACAATTAAAAAACAAGAAGGTGCAAAGTACAGAGGGAAGATGAATTTGGTCTGACACACGCTGTGGCTGCGGTGTCTGTGGAACACAGAGATGAACCTGAGGGTGGGCATACAGAGAGAAATGTAGACCGGGAGACACAAATCATCAGGGGAGAAACAGGCCTCAGAGCCAGAGAAACGGCAGGATACAGTAGAAGAACTTAGGCTGGAACTCCCAGGAGAATCAATGTTAAGGGATGGAGAAAGTCAGGCTTTGGAAGGAGAGGGAGAAACTGCTGGAAAAGTATGAGAAAACCAGAGTGCAGTCACCACCACTCCTCCTCTCTCTTCCCCCGGATCCCTGTTTCCCAGCGGCCCCAGGCACCTCCCCCAGAGGAGGGCAGCCAGGCAGGGTTCTCAGCTCACCTGGAAGCCCGACCCTGGTAGGAGAAGCCTTGTCTCTTGAAATAATCAACTGCATCATCAGAGTTGGTCTTGAGAGTGTTCACCCGCACAAATCGAGGTAACTGGGAGGCTAGGAAAACAATCAGCAGTGAGTGGGCAGGACTGAGGCCCTCTCCCCTGAGGGCCTGAGAGCTACCCTCCTCCCCACAACTCCTACCAGCTCACCTGTGCCAGGCCTGGATCCCACCTGCAACAGGTCCTCGTTTCGGCTCACACATCGCTGAACCTTGAGCCGGGCCAACTCCGCCTTCAGCCTTGCCCGGTGCCGGTCCAGCAAAGGTTTCCATCGGCCCCCGCCCCCTCTAAAGCCTTTCCCCAGCAACAACTCATACACTAGCACCTGGGGATGGGGAAAGAACGAGAAAAAAACCCTAAGCATTAGTGTCTTGGAACTCCAAGCGTTGAGCTGGAAGAGCTAAGCAAACCACTTAGGCAAGCAGTAACAGGTAAAAATGAGATATTCCGCCCAAGACCACAAAAGAGATTAATGGCAGACAGGAGAGCTGAGCCCCGTGCCTTGCTTCCAGGTCCCGAACCGCCTCCCCAGGGCTGCTCACCAGCAGAGCTCTGGATCCCCACCCTCCTCCTTGCCAACATCACCCAATTTTCTTTTAGCTAGAGTCCTGACCATGGCACTTCCGTTCTTATTTAATTTCCAACTAGGCTCAAAGGTACAGCACTTTCATCCCACCTCGAATAATGACGTGTCCGGAGACTGCTCATTTCACAGGCGACTTGCTCAAGTCACACCGTGGACCGCACGGCGCTGAGACCAGGTCCGGAGAGACTCACAGCTCAGCCCCTACCCACCCGCCCCGCGCCCTGGCCCCCACTACCTTGGCCAGGTGCGGCCGCAGCTTCTTCTCGGCGCGGAGGAGGCCGGCGCTGGCGATCACGGCTTCCAGCACGGCGGAGTAGCGCTGCGTCTCGCACACCAGCGCGTACAGCTGCTTCACGTTCTGCGCGCGGCCGAGAAGACACCGGCTGAGGCGGGGGCCCGGCCCGTCTGGCCCCCCTCCCCAGTCCCCTTCTCGCCCCCCGCCGGGCCCGATCCCCGAACCCCGCTACCTGGAAACTGCTGGCGTACACCAGTCCTTTGATGGAGCCCTTTCGGCTCTCCACGCCCGCCAGCACAGACGCCGCCGTCGCGTACAGGGCCATGTTTCGCTCCCACGCGCCTTTACGGCTCTGTCGCGAAGCACGCACGCCTCGGCAACGCCCTGTCCGTCCGCACTTCCGGGTCAAATGGCACGGAGGTTCCGACCCGGAAACCCCAGTGCCTTTACAGGGCTCCTGAGCCGTGTGTCAGGTGGAGCGCTGGGAGAGCGTTTCCCCCTCCTTTTCGTACCTCTTTTCTTTTTTTTCTTCCAATCCTTGCCAATCTGATAGGCAATGGAATTTTACTGCTGTTTTAATTTCTGTTATAGAGGGTGACTGTTTTGTGTTTATTGATCCTTTGTATTTTCTTATAACATGTTAATATCTTTCATCACTCTTCTACCATTTCTTAGTGTCCCTTGTGTTTTAACAATATATACCTCGCCTTGGGTATATTTTTAAGTTTACTGTTGCTTTTTAATGTGGTTTAGTTTTGGACCTGTTTTCATTTTTAAAAATTATTACTTCTGCCTTTGGTGTCATACCCCTTCTTCATGCCTTTAAAATATAGCAATCACTGTGGCTTCATTTTTTTACACTTAAATCTTTAACCATTTAGAATTCAGTTTGGAACACGACATGAGGAAGAGAGCTTTGTCTCCAAATGGCTGGCTTTTCATGCATTGTAATAATTGATTTATAAGAAAATTTCCCCAGCTGACCTCTGGGGTAACAGGAATTTTATAGGATTTGCCTCTGTCCCCAGCACCCATGTGGTTATTGTACACATTAATTTGATTGAATAAATCCAGTACACGTGTATCTCAAGTATTCAAGTAGACAGGCCTCCATGGACCAGAATACTCCTGCCTGTACATTCTATTGCCAACAGCACGTCAGCAAGCATCTTGCAAAGGGGTTGACTCTAGTCTACATCAAAATTGTTTAAAGGTTTAACCCAGTCCTGTGGCTCTAGGTTAGTTAATAGTGACCTTTGAGCGGAAACCCCACCCCCAACTGAATAACATCTATGTATTTTCTTCATAGCACCTGTTCCATATGTAGTTTCGATTCATTCTCTAGCTGGCTCCATGAGGGCAAATCCTGTTTGACACTCATCTACCCATACCTCCTAAATCAGTGCTCTTCTCACAGTAAGGACCTAACATCTGTTGTGTGAGTGAAGGAGTGAACGAATGGAGCACAAACTGGTATGGACAGCTGGACAGCCAGCTGTGCCAGTTAACCCATCCTAAAACAATCTCAATCCCCACTCCTTCGGGTGAAGTTAACAAGTGCACCAATATGACTAAAGTCCATAGTTGATTCAATTTTCTTGGCTTTTACCTGATGTCTACTTTCTGTTCTTAAGTCTCATCTAGGACACCACATTAAATTCAGTTGTCATGTTTCCTTGGCAACTCTTGGCTGTGACAATTTCTCAGACTTTCCTGGTTTTTGATGACCTTGATGGTTTTAAGGAATCCTGGTCAGTGTTTTGTAGAATGTCTCTCAATTGGGATTTGCCTGATTTTTTTTTCTCATGATTGGATTGGAATTATGGGTTTTTGGAAGACTACAGGTAAAGTAACATCCCTCATCAGATCACATCAAGGCATACAGTATCAACAGGACCTTCACTGTTGTTAACCTTGATCACCTGGCTCAGGTAGTGTCCTTCACATTTCTCCACTGTAAACTAGTCTTTATTCTTCTGTTCCCTCTGGAAAGAAGTCACTACGCACAGCCCACCCTTTAAGGAGTAGGGAGTTATACTCTACCTCTTCGAGGGCAAAGTAGCTACATAAATTATATGGAATTCTTCTGCAGAATTCTCTCTTCTCCCAGATTTAATTAGCCAATCATTTATCAGTATGCACTCATGGATATTTACTTTATACTTTGAGTTGTAATCCAGTAGAGAAATCCCCCCCCTTTTTTTTTAAGTATGCTGCACACCCAGTGTGGAGCCTAATGCGGGGCTTGATCTCACCACCCTGAGATCAAGACCTGAGCTGAGATCAAGAGCTGGATGCTCAACTGACTGAGCCACCCAGACACCCCTGTCCCCCACTTTTTGAAAGCTTGCATTACACCACCTTTATGAAAGACCTACAGTAGTACCTGTTTTCGTTAACTGAAAGAAATCCTGAGGATTTTCACTTTTATGAAAAAAGGGGAAAAGTAAAAATGGTATTGTTTTGCAGCAAGCCCTTGTAGAGGGCCAAGCAGTGAGAGTGGCGCTGTCAAGCTCCTTCCCCAAGATCTACGCACGCAGCATCTCAGCAACAAGCCTCCATGACCCGAACTGCGCTTTATCTCGATTGACTGTGTGCATTCACTTGCAAGATGTATCCTAAGGTGAGAAAAGCTTAAAAACAGTTAATTTGGGGGGTCTGGGAACACTAAAAAACTTTTCCATATAAAGTAATGGTAAGTGCTGCTTCTCATTACTCCACTTCAGCTAATAACAGATTTCATAGAAACTCTCTTTCTGATAGTGGGGAAAACTGTACTATTTTATTTTGTCCCTCAAATTTTTCCCCTTTTGGCCGCTGGGAGTTGGCTCCCACATCCCTTTGAAAGGCCTCTATTATTGCAGGGGCTTTTCACAACTTTGTGAGTGCTTCCTAGCACTACAAGCAACTTCTGGCTCAGCGTATTTCCTGCCCTGGTCCTAGAAGGAACCATTTCTCCAAGGAGCCCTGGTTCATTTTCATTGGAGAATGGCCTTTAGGAGCCAAGATGTGGATGCTAAGTGACCTGTGCCTTTTAATGTCTAATATGGGACCACTAGAAAACTTCAACCTACGTATGTGGCTCATGTATTTCTGTAGGACAACTATCCTAAAAATGCCTTCTCTTAATCCCACCTTCTCTCAAACTTGTGACCCAATTTTCTTCCTTTCCCCACCCAGCTGCTTAAAACAAGTCAGCAGTGATTGCCTTTACTTCCTCCTCACGTGCTACGATCCTCCCTGCAGTCTGTCTCCCATGCTAGTCCACAGATGGCTTCCTCCAAGGCCACCAAGAATCTCCTAATATTCCTCAGGCCTTTCCTGCTGAGGCTGGCCTTCACGGCACTGCGGGGCACACCTTCTCTGTTGGAAAGCTTTGGCTTCCATGATCTTTGCTGCTGGCACACCCTCCCAGTTCTCTGATCATTTCTACATTTCTTTGGCAACCTTGTCTAAGTTGCTTCTAAAATTCTGCTCTTCCATCCTCTGACCTCCTTCCCATGGGCTAGTATTTTCTCCCTGGGCAGACTCTCCCACTCCCTCACTGTCATTACTACAGAACAAAGTTAATATACACTAAAGTAGTATCAGTGGTCCTCCATGGTCTAGCCTCCACCCCCTCTGCAGGTCCAGCTCCAGCTGTGACATCCCTCCATGGACTCGACCCCCAAAAGCTCTTCTCCTCTGCCTGTCTTCCACTTCTTTCAGCTTAAATGCCAACTCCACATAGTGAACTGCTCTTTCACCTGCCTTCTCCATACTGAATGGATCTTTTGGTTGCAAGCACAAACATTAACTCTGGCCAGCCAAACAAAAGAGGGCATTTACTGAGTGCAGAGGTAGGGCACTGTGTCTGTCAGCATCTGGCGGGGCAGAGGTGAGCACACAATGGTAGTTGAGGTGAACTTAAAGAAGGGAGTATTTATGAAAGGATGGTCAGGGTTAAGGGAAACTAGAGGTGGTGCAGTACTAGGGCTAGTGACAGCACTGCTCACGGCCAGGCCTGAAGGAACAAGGGGGAGCAACAGAGAAAGCGGCCATCTGCCAAGGATCTTTAGATGAGGAAAGCTGCCAACCCACAGCCCAGCAGGCAGGAAACCAGAAAAATAAGCACCCTGAACTCCCTCTCCTGCCGTTGGATCTCCTGCCAGTCCCCTCCATCTGCTGAACCTAACAGGAAGCCAGAGGGTTTTGCATTCCATTGGGGCCAGTCTCCCAGGACGAAGAACAGGGTGAAGAAGGTAGGGGGGAGGGAGAGTGGATATAGAGGGCCACAATCTTCAGCCAAATCATGGAATTGAAGAGCTGCATAACCAAAAACCAGGTCTGCAAGGTGTCAAACACACAGCAACCAAGGCCAAGGTCCGACAGATTCAGCTGGTAAAGGTATAACAAGCATCTTTTAATTCAGACAGCTTATTACTTACATAGGCAGAAGATTAGTCAAAGGTGCCAGCTCCACATGGTCCTGGTTGCACACAACAGGAAGAGGACTACGAAGGTTGGGGGACTTCCCATTGCTGAGAAGCCAGTTCTAGACGCAGTTAAGCTTTTTTCTAGTCTACAGCTCTACTCGGAGGGAGGCAGGGCAGGAAGTTTCACACTTACCAGAGCCTGGTAGGCGACCTCTCCTAACAGCCTCCCATGGGATAAGGTCAGAGCCTCACAAACCTCCCATCCTCTCGGGTTCCTGGAGGATCACTCCGACAGGTGGCAGGTCAAGCCTCTGCCTGTGTGGCCCATGTGGGTAAGCGGCAGGGCACTAGGACAGAGTGGTTGCCCAGGGGAGTCGCTCAGGCAGCTCTACAGAGCTGGGTGGCACAAGGCTGAGGAGCTTCTCTATAAAGCACCAGGTGTCAGATAACTCAGCCCCAACCATTCTCTTCCAACTTTCAAATTCCTGGGAGAGAATTCAGCTGTCCCAGCTTTGGTCTGGCATGAACACCATCAGCTGTGGCCAGGGGCAAACTCGCCAGGAGCAGATGGGGGCTCTAGGCCTGCTCTCACGCCAGCAGCTTTCAGGGATAGGCCATGCCCATCTGGACCCTACTTGCTTCTGCTCTGAAGAAGTGTTATTTCCATCTCAACTAATGGAAAGGGAGATCGAGAGAGGCCTTTGAAGATAGCAGTAACAGAGTGACTGACTAACCACAGACCAGGCGGCCCAGGGTAGAGGGGACTTCTTTTAAAGACCAGAGGCTGGAGCTGCTTTTAAAGACCTGAGTATAGGGGCGCCTAGGTGGAGCAGTCATTTAGCGTCTGCCTTCGGCTCAGGGCGTGATCCCAGCGTTCTGGGATCGAGGGGCGCCTGGGTGGCACAGTGGTTAAGCGTCTGCCTTCGGCTCAGGGCGTGATCCCAGCGTTCTGGGATCGAGCCCACATCAGGCTTCTCTGCTGGGAGCCTGCTTCTTCCTCTCCCACTCCCCCTGCTTGTGTTCCCTCTCTCACTGGCTGTCTCTGTCAAATAAATAAATAAAATCTTTTAAAAAATAAAAAATAAAAAAATAAAGACCTGAGTATAAACCAGTATGTATGTACAGCAGCTAATATTTGCAAATCATTTAAAGAGAAAGATAATGTCACATTTATTATCCTTAAGTTCACGATGACAAAGAGAATTACGTGTGGGAATGTTTTCACCTTCAGTTAAGAGTAAGCAGAAAGCATGGTTAGGAGGATCAAGGGAAGCCTGTCTTAACCCATGGACACCAAGGCCTTGCTCTGCTGGTTAACAGGCAGGTGAATAACCTGGCAAAAAGGTTAATAAATATGCCCCTGGCTGATAGGAAAGGGATTGAGGTCCTTTTCTTCTTATCATTAGAGGTTTCCAGGAACACACAGGCACGAAGACTTCCCAAACAGTAAAGAACGTCATCTCTGCTCACCGAACCCAGTGGACCCACCAGCAACGCTACAGCTTGGTGGGCTGTGGGGGGGTGAGGTGGGCAGGCCCGCTGGGCGGGGGCAACACCATCGGCAGCGCGTTGCTGCCCCTTTCGTGCCAGCATGTATCCAGGATGGGGTAGAGCTTGCCCTGGAAGTCAGCCTGGAATGTGTAGAGCAGCCGCAAGTCATCGGGGCGGTCAGCATCAAAGAAAGTGAGCTCTCCATGCTCATAGTGCAAGTAGACGCCGATGCGGTGGGGGTGGCCGGCCACGGGCAGGGGCACCCGAGGGCAGCCAAAGGCCTCATACACCCGGCCCTCCTTCAGGCCAATGAGCCACACGCCGTTCTCGGGGGACTTGCTCAGCTTGCCCTTGCGACTGGCTGTGCCCTTGATGACCCCCAGGCGCCAGTCGCTCTTGTTGCCCACCACCACCTCCCAGTAGTGACGGCCCCAGGAGAAGCCCCGGCTGGCCAAGACACAAGCGCTGTAGTCAAAGCGCTCAGGTTGGCTGGCACGCCGCTGGGCCAGAAGCCCGCACTGCACCACCGTGTTGCCCTTGGAGAGTTCCAGGAGGGGGTGGGCGGTGGCAGGGTCTAGCTTCAGGGACTCCGGCGCTAAGAAAGATCAAAGAAGTGTTTTGAAGCTACACAGAAGGCGGCGTACCCTGCCGCAAAGGAGTCTGATTGGAGGCCCTGGGCTCCTCAGGGGAGGGACTGCAATGGCCTCATCCCTGTATCTGAGGACCCTTCTGAGAAGGGGCCAGGCACAGAAGAGGCAACCCTAAGGATGCTTGCTGAATGCATGAACAACTCCTGAAGGGTGGGAAAATGGACAGCTGTGAGGGAGGCATTCTGGCTAAGGGAAAGGGCGTGCACTGGGGGCGCCTGAGTGGCTCAGTCTATTAAGTGTCTGACTCTCAATTTCGGCTCAGGTCATGATCTCAGGGTGTTAAGATTAAGCCCTGTGTTGGGCTCCGCACTCAGCAGGGAGTCCACTTGGGATTCTCTCTCCCTCCACCCCTCCCCCAACTCGAGCGCTTGCTCTTTAAATAAAATCTTTTTAAAAATTAAAAAAAAAGAAAGAAAGAAAGAAATTATACAACTTCTTTTAGGCCAGTAAGAGCTGGAGCTCAGCTTGAGTCCAGCATGTCTGGTGGAACACCTAAGCCGCACTCCAGTCTTCTGTGCCCACCCTACAGGGCAGCCCTCAGCAAAGAGAACCGGTTGGAGCCTTACCTGGCAGAACTTTTCGGAAGAGCCTCTTCCACACGGTCAGCTTGATGTCAGCCTGGTGGAGGCCTGGCTTGAAGGAGATGGGGCTGAAGGTGCCTTCCAAAGGCCGGGCCTGCTGGAGCTCTGCTCTGAGGGTGACGGTTCACCATGACGGCGGAGCTACGCGCCAACCCCACCCCCTCGCCCTCATACCAGTCCAACAAGCCAGCCGCAGGGCAGAAGCCTGTGCACTCACGATGCCTGTCATTTCCTCCCCTTCACCCCACTCTGAGTGCCTGCCCCCTTCCTGGAAGGGGAAACACTCCACATCAGGGCAGGCCCAAGAGCAGCAGCATCACCTGGGGGCTTGCTAGAAATGCAAATTTCTCAAGTCCCACCCCAGACCTGCTGAATCAGAAAGTGATTACTAGAGCCCAGTGGTCTGATGCAACGAGCCATCCAGGTGGTCCCCAGGCACACTAACGTTTGAGGACCGACCGATTCCCTATATTGGACGACCCTGGCCCCTAGCCACAGCTGGAGTGGGCACCTGCTCCCAATCAGCTTCAGTGTCCACTCATTTAAACCAATGTTCCTAACCCAGTTGTTCTTAAGACTAAAGGAAATTTGAAAAACAAGGAGACTCTCACAATCAAGGTCTGACAAAGGCCAAGGAACTGCATGGCTGTTCATTTGTTGGGACTGGAACATGGATTCAATCCCTTCCCACAAGCCATGGTTCAGGATTCATGGCCCCTCGTTCTGGCTCTTACCTCTCCCATTCATTGCCCGTTCTGCCCTGCATCATACGTTTTACCCCAGTCCCACACCCTACTTCACCTTTTCACGTAAGCATTCCCCACTCTGCTTGCCTGGTCAACACCTGTCCTCTGCCCTAAGCTCGTCCACCACGGTGTCAATTCCCCCACCCGCAACCCCAGTCATCTTCTCCTGTTATTTCTGTAGCTCGTGTGAACTTCTATGGTTTTAGGTACCCACAGTGATGGAACCATAGTTTGCCATCAGCTCCCACTAGTCTTTGAGACCCTTAAAGGCAGGGGCATGTTCCCCGGGCTCAGCACAGAGCCAGATGTGGGCAGCTGCTGAAGGCACTGGTACAGCTGAAGACAGGAAGTGGTGGAGAGGAGCCACCAGATCCAAGCTGAGAGCTCCCTCCAAGGTTATTACCTGGAGGTCATGGAGTGATATTTCTGGAAGACAAGACAGGAGAGTTAAGGCATGGGGAAGGCTCTTGGGACCTGGGGGCCTCGGCATGGGGGACACTCCCTTGTCCACTCACCCGGATGAACTCATGGTGACTCTCATTACTGAACTGCTCCAGCACGCGCTCGGCCTGGACCAGCCGCTCCTGAGTGCCCTGGGCCTGCTCCAGCTGCATGTCCAGGGAGGCCACGAGGCCGCGGGTATGACCCTCCAACCCCTCCAGGCAGCGGGCCTTCTCCTCATCCACCAGGTGGTGCAGCTCCTGGAACTCGCGACGAATCACCCAGCTGAAGACATCAGATTCATTCTGGGACAAGGAGGGGCTGGTCACTGCTGAAACCTCAGCCAGAACTGCCTGGCTATGGCTGACATCGGTGTCCCCAGGCCCTGGCAGCTTAGGCCTTCTTGGGCCTCCAGCTGGAGCTGGTCCTAGTAGTTGAGTTGTAGGGCTGACTCCTGCCCGATGTTCCCACTGTGCTGGGCATCCTACGTGTGGCCACGGGGAGGGCAACAGAGGCAGGGGAGAGACTGGCACCCAGCTCCCACTTCAAACACAGTGGCTCTGCTTGCATCTACCTTAACTTTTAAACGTGCACATCAGATTTAGCTTTAGTGCAGGATTCCACGACTGAAAAAAAAAAAAAAAAGTCTGCAAAGCCCTGGGAGAGCGGACTTTAGACAGCCAGGATTCCGTGTGTGACCCTGAGTTCAGCCTCCATCAGGCAGGGGTAATGCCACCTCCCTCTGAGGGTGAGGAGGTTAACCGAGAGGACTCTCAGGGGACACCGGCCTCCGGCTCCTGTTTCACAACTGCCTGCAGGGCCCGGGCTCCACACCCTCCTGGACTGTATGGATGGAGCTCTCGGGGATCCGTCCTGCACACCTGACCACCCCACCCCAACCTGCACTTACACGCAGGCAGGTGAAAGAATGTTGTTCGTGAGACTCGTGCTGCATGAGTGACCTTGGGAGCCTGATTAGTGGACATCAGCTGGCCTCCAGGTCAGAACTGGCCCTCCTGGTCTAGACACTAAGAGCTGTAGACCTTGCCTTACACCCCTCCAGCTCCAGGCTGGGCTGGCCCCCTGGAATGGAATCTGGGAGAAGGGGCAAGCACGCCTAGCACAGGCTCCTTGAGTACGTAAAGACGTGAGCACACAGAAATGCAGCTCGCTCCAACCTGCACATAGGCGAACAGATGTTTAACTTCATTTGCCCTATAAATACGTCCCTTATGGGGACGGTCAGTTGGAAATCTCAGCTTGGCCCAGGCCCCTCCGTCGAGACTCCGGCCTGGCTGTCTCCGTGGGGCTTCCCCAGCTAATGAGGTTGGATGTTGCAAGTACCTGGTTTGATGTAACTCTGTCTTACTCTCCTTTACTGCTTACCATTGCCCTCATCTATGTGCAGATTTCCCTTTTCTTCTTTCTACTTCTATTAGACTTTTATACCATCAATAAAGTGTTTTTTCTCCTTCAAAACTGAGAGTACCACTGCTGTGAACCTTTTTTTCAGAACACCTCCCAGTCCCAGTGTGCCTGTCACTCAGGAAAAGCAGAAAGCCACCAAGCCTTTCCACACCTCTGCTCCAAGGTGCTGGGCAGGCACCACACAGACTGTCAAGGTCAGACAGACACAGAGGGCAGGAGAGTCATGCCCACACTTTGAGCTATTTACCTCTGGGACTTAGGTTCTGTGTTATCTCATTCCCAAGGACAAGAGGAACACAGCCAACTTGGACAGAGTCCTAACAACTGAGTTGAGTCCCCTGAAGGGATTTGCCCTTCCCCACCCCCCTCCGCTCTGGAATGCTTTGAATTCTGGCTTTATATGAAGGCATGGATTTCTGTAAAAAACAAATCAGAACTGGGCTCCATAGGAAAGGGAAGGGGCCAGCCCCAGGGTAAGGGTACAGAGGGAAAAGGGCACTCACGACAATCCGGGTCCTGTTGTTCACCAGTTTGGCAATATGCTCATCTACCTTCTTCTGCTCCTGCTTCAAGTCAGAGATGAGAGCCGCTAGCTCCTCCTGGAGGCAATGCACCATGGCCTCATGAGTAGCTGACCCCTTCACCTTTTTAGCTCCTTGGGACTAGCCCTGGGCTTCACCCTTCCAGGGAAAATCCCAATGGCCACAAGCACTCCCAGTGGAACCAGAGAAAGAGCTACCTGGGTACTTTTGACTCCAAAATAGGTTAAGATTATTCAAGAATATTCCACGTTGAGGGCAGGAATTACCCAGACAGAAAAAGATCTCCAGGCCATCCCTCTTCAGGACATGGAGACGGACGCTAGACATCGTCCACCTGGAAGGCACCACACAACATCCAAGAGGGGCGATGACCAGTCTGAAGCCAACACTCCCTGAATGAAATGCTGGCCACTGGGTACCCACCAAGTAAACTCTCTGGTCACCAGCAGGTCTAGAATCAGTGGGCATTTGATCAAGATATCCCAAAAAGGATGGCCCCAAGGGAGGCCAATCGTGCATACAGTTGCCCAGCTTAAACCTGGGGATTCCCCACCCCCTATAAAAACCTGACTCCTTCCCTGGCAGACTTGGGCCCAGCCTGGATTTGGGGCCTCCCCAGGCTGAAGTAAACGCACTTCTCCTGGGCTTCTCAGGCCCCAAATCTGACGGAGTCTTAAGGGTTCAACCAGGACCACCTAAGACCTCCATCCAGCTGCACCACTTAAGGGGAGCCCTGCTGGTTTGTGTCCATGGAACGTACGTGGTCTCTGGCTTAAGAGAGTTCCCAAGCAGAAATCAGCGGCAAGAGGGGCGCCTGGCTGGCTCAGCTGGAAGAGTATGTGACTCTTGATCTCTCGGTTGTGAGTTCAAGCCCCACACTGGGTAGAAACATTACTAAAAAATAAACTTAAAAAAAAAAAACCCAGCTACAAAAGCCTCTCAGGAAAGGAGCTGAATAAAGAATAAAGCCAGTGTAGGAGTAAAGGGACACAGGGTCTTGCTCTGGATAATGAGGCATCAGAAGATCTCACAGCAACCCAAGAATGGAATTCCAGTGGTAACTGTCCTGAGGTACAGAGAGTTGAGATTAGTTCTTTTCCCCTTTCCCTGTCAAACTGGGTCACCAGGAGAGGAAACAGAATCATGCAAATAAACAACCTCAAGATCTCAATCAATAGAAGGAAAACAGGAATGCGTGAAAGGGATCTAATAAAGGAACCCAAATTTCGTTGCATCACAGAGAAGAGTCTTGGGATCACAACACGCATCTAAAACCAGGACCCAAGCAGTCCCAGGCTCCAAGCCAGGCATGATGTGCAAGCTCCTGTGTGTTTCCTTCTCTCCTGGGCTAATAAAACACAGGCTCAATTTCATTGCACTGCAACTTGGCTTCCTCCTCTTAACACTCCACTAAAACTACTCTTGCCAAGATAATCAATCCTTACTGCTAAATCTAACAGACTCTTTCCAATCCTCAGCAGGCATTTCACACAAGTGATCTTGTTCTCATTAAAATGCTCTCATTTCCAAGAGGCCATATCAGCCGGTGTTCCTACTCTCTCTGTGGATTCTTTCTGTCCCTTTTGGGGTGCTCTATTTAACCGAAACTTAAACCCTGGTGCTCCTTGGGGGCACCATCCGTGTCTTCCCTATCATGCTACAGGCTCTCCCGGTTGGTCTTCTCCTGTGGCTTCAATTACCACCCACATGCAGTTACTCCCGGTCTCTTCCCCCCCTCCAGCCTCACTCTCCAGTCCACCCTCCGGCAGAGTGCTTGGACCACATCACAACTCTGCTTAAAACCCTCCAGTGCCCCCCCCCCAATCAGGATGGTCCTCTGAATAAACTACAAATCCCTTCATATGTCACACAAGCCTAACTCTTCCCTGAGCTTAAAGGAACAACTTATGTCTTAAATATCCCTCCCTCCTAACCTTTTGCAGGGCTGTCATTATACAGGGAATGTGTTCCTCCCCTTCTTTTCCCACCAAGTCCTCCTTGTGGTTCAGTTCTTGGTTTAGCAGTCGGCTTCCTCCGGGAAACCTTCCGTGACCACCTGAGGTCATGCAGGAGCTACGTTTGAGGTGGCCTCCCTATTGCCTGTACTTAACCCTGACAGTAGCACCCAACACATGCGACTCTGCCAGACTCCCAGGGTGTGAGCTCCCCAGGGTGGGGCAAACCTCTTGCCCACTATTGTACCACGGGCTCTAGCACAACGCTGAGCACACATTAGGTGCCGAGTAACATCTGTGGGCAATAGGGGCTGATGGACGGATGGGCTGCCCTGTGCATGTTTCATACTTGTCTTCCAGGATTGAAGAAGCAAAGAAATGCTGCCCAGGGCACTCAGCTAGGAAATCCCTGGAACTCTGCCTTCAGATCTTGATGCTCTTCCCTCTTCCCGCCCCTACCACCTGTATTCTGTCATTCTTTACCTTTACTCTCCCTCCCTCCCAAACACTATGTCAGGTACCCTACAGCAATTCACTTCCAAGAATCCTTCCTGCCCTTCTTCGATCTGTTGGCAATGGAGAGAAAACTGGCCACAGTTTGAGTCCTCACGCTGCCACTGACAAGCTGTATGACCTTGGGTAAGCCCCTTACCTTCTCTGAGTCTGGTTCCTCATTTGTAAAGTATGATGATAACCCCACCCCCTTCGTAGATCTTAGATCAACGTATTCACCTAAGATTGTATCATCATCGTTGTTCACCTTAAATGATGCCCTGCTAGAGCTGAGGCGAAAGTCCACGAGGACGGGAATCCAGTTTCTGCAAATAGGCTTTGAGCTTTTACTACACACCAGGCACGGCTCCAGGCATGAAAATGCCTGAGGAGACAAAACAAAGTGCTTGCTCTCATGCGTCATCTGGGGATCACTCAAAATATGAACGAGAGCTACAAGGAAAAACTGAGCAGGGGAAGGGGCTAGTATTTGACAAGGGGCTCTCCACCATGCAGGTCATAGTCCCCAGCACCTGGAGACCGGAGCGACTGCTCAGAACATGATGGATGGACGCATGCTCCAGGAGTTCTGCTCCAGGACAGGACTAGAGAGAACTGGCATCCTGGCCTCAGACCCTTCTGTGCCTGGCAATGGTGCCAGAGAGGTTAAGAGCTGGGCTCAGTGTGTCCCCGCACCACCCCACCCCCCAGCAGCCTCACTGCCCACCTTCATGCGGCTGTAGACAGTGGAGACGGGCGTGATGCGGTGGTGCTGGTGGGAGCCCAGCAGGCCACAGAGACCACAGATGAGCTCCTGATCCCTCTCACAGAAGAGGCTGAGTGGGTTCCGGTGGTGCTCACAGACCTTGGGCTCTGGGTCCCCAGGGAACTGTAGGGCTTCAATCACCCGTGCCAGGGAGACGTTGGGTGGGGAGCTGCTGCTATCCACCTCCTGTCGGCACACTGGGCAGCGGAGCTCTGAGTCTAGGTGGCGGGACAGGGACACCAGGCAGCCCTTGCAGTAGGAGTGGCCACACTGCAGCATCATGGGCTCCTTGAAGACCTCCAGGCAGATGGGGCACTGAAGGCGGTCCTCCAGCTCAGGCACGCTCACCTGCCACGCCATCCACGGTGCCTGGCTAGAAGAGAGGGCAGCTTTCTCAAGCCTGCTTCCTCCATCCCCTGGGGTCCCAACCCCTAGCAAGTGCCACTGGAAATTAGAGTGCCTTAGAGGCTCCAAGCCCAACCCCTATGACCTTGGGCCTGCTTTGTCTTTAAAACAAAGAGCTTAATTCGGGGAAACTCACTTGAAAATAGAGGATTCTACATTTTTCACTCAGATTTGGAGGTAAACACAAAAAGGGACATCGGCAAGGTCATTTGGAGTGACACCAACGATGTGCCCTCCAGCTGCATGGACCCAGAAATGGACAGCAAAAACAAGCAAGGTCCTTTCTACGTTCTAGATCAGTTCTCAAACTGGTGAGCAACTGTTGGAAGCACAGTTAAAAAAGATTCCTGAGTCACCCCTTCACACATTTTCAGTGAGCCCCAGAAATCTACATTTACAACAAACACCCTCCAGGTCATTCTAAAGCAGAGACTGCTGTCCTAACCACCCCGTTCCAGGGAGTCTGAGACCCTGCGAAAGCTGATTGGCACTGAGAGAAGAGAAGCACCAAGGTAGAAGTTGGCAGCAGACCTAGGGAGAGCCCCCACAATGAACTACCTGCTTTCTCAGAATCCGTGGAGAGGTCCACCAGATCTGCTCAGTCTCTTCTCCCCAGGATGGGGCAGAGGCACTAAGAGACGTGGGGACTACAGCTGAGGGCCTGCTCCACCCTTAGGCTCTGCCCCTTTCCTCCTCCTCTTTCCCAGCAACACCCCTGTGTCCTCAAGGTCGCCCAGAATCAGGTGGAAACTGGGCCACATCACGGGACTGGGGAGGCAGCCTCCTTTCGGCCAGCAACATTGATAATTCCAACATGCAGGTGCTCACCTTGGCCATGCTTTGGGTAAGGGGGGAGACTGAGTGGGCCCCAGCCACACCTTACAGACCCCAAACAGGAGTGGACTCATGCTTCGACACGATCTTTCTGAATCTATTTTTGAAGGTTATATTTATATAATTTTTTGAGATAGGAGTTCTATAAAGGGCACAAATCTTAACTAGATGCTTGATGTACACATTACATCTGTATACTTCTTCTCAACATCAACATACAGAAGATTTCCAGCACCCAGAAGGCACTCTATGTGCTCCCCAGTCAGAACCCCCTAACAAGGATAGCTACTAACCTGACTCTTATCATCATAGATTAATATAGCCTGGTTTTGAATTTCAAATAAACAGAATTACCTAGTATGTGCTCTTCTGTGTCACTTTCTTTACTCAATATTATTGAATTATGAACTTTTTGTATAAAGTCTTTCAAAGATTTAGAAGTTCAATGACATTTCTTAATATAATCAAATACTATAGGCTTAACATACTACACAAATCATGGGGGTGTGGTAAGAAATTATTGATTGTAAAATGTGGGAGAGGGTCTCTCGGAGTGTTATGAAACAAGAGCTCTAAAGGTGCCTAGGCGGCTCAGTCGGTTAAGCCTCTGATTCTTGGTTTTGGGGCAGATCATGATCTCATGGGTCCTGGGATCAAGCCCTGTGTTGGGCTCATGCTCAGCAGGGAGTCTGCTTGGGGATTCTCTCCCTATGCCCCTCTCCACACTCGCATGCACTCTCTCTAAAAATAAATCAATTTTATTTTAAAGATTTTATTTATTTTTTTGTCAGAGAGAGAGCACGCACGCACGCACAAGCGGGGGGAGCAGCAGGCAGAGGAAGAATCAGCCTCCCCCTGAGCAAGGAGCCTGAAGCAGAACTCAATCTCTGGACCCTGGGATCATGACCGGAGCTGAAGCCAGATGCTTAAGTGACTGAGTCACCCAGCCGTCTCAATAAATCGATCCAAAAAAAAAAAAAAAAGGAAAGAAAGAGGAGCACCTGGTGGCTCAGCTGGTTAAGCATCTGTCTTCAGCTCAGGTCACGATCCCAGGGTCTTGGGATTGAGCCCCATGTTGGGCCCAGCAGGGAGCCTGCTTCTTCCTCTACATGTGCCCCTCCCCCCTGCTCAAGCTCTCTCTCTTAAATGAAGGAAAAATAAAATCTAAAAAAAATTTTTTTTAGATGGTTAAAAAGGTAGGAAGGAACAAACGAACGAAGGAAGCAAGAAAGAAGCAAGAGCTTTAGACCAGCTGGATCCAACCCGCATAGGCCAAGCATTCTGTCTGCCAGTGGGGGCAGTCTCTACTCCACGACGAGCAAGACCAAGGTCGGGTACAAGCATGGAGAAAGCTGATTTGTTAATTTAATAAATATTTATTGAGCACCTGCTAGTATCAAGCATCAAGCTGAGCATTAGGAAGACATCAGAGAACAAGACCAATGAGATTTCTGTCCTTTCAGAACTTGTAATATAACGGTAGTAAGGGTGGGATAGAATCAAAACTAAGACAACATCATAGCATTAAATGCTAAAGAAGAAGTAAATGGTGCAGTGAACAAAAAGGGCAGAAGGTAATGGTTTGTTTGAGAGACACATTAGAAAGGGGCAGGGCAGTGTCTTTGAGGATGGATGGTTGGGCTGAGGCTTGAAGGATACAAAGATGCCAGCTACCCAGAAGACTACAGGAGGACAGACCAGGCAACAGGCAGCAAATGCAAAGCCTCCGAGGCTAGAAAGAGTTCGGTACGTATGAGCTACCCTAGAAAGGAGGCCTGAGTAGCTGGAGTGTAGTAAGAGGGAACAAATGCCGCAGAGGAGGTCAGAGGGGTTGCCAAAGAGGGCCCTGCAGAAGTGGGCAAAGGTTTAAATTTAATTTTAAGGGCAGGAGCGCCTGGGCGGCTTAGTTAGTTAAGCATCTGACTCTTGATCTCAGCTCAGGTCTTGATCTCAGGGTCGTGAATTTGAGCCCTGTGTTAGGGCCCCGCGTGGAGCCTACTTAAATTAAAATACTAACAACAATTTCAAGGGCAGTGGGAGCTACTGGAAGATTTTAAGGCAAGGAAACATCGTCTGACTTGTATTTTTAAAAGACCACTCTGGCCACTGTGTAGATACATAGTAGCTTCAGCACCTGGGTGGGTAGACAGTGAAGCCTGATACAGAAAAGATCAAGGTGAAACAGTAGGTGGGAAAATCTAGAGTCAGACACCTGAGGAAATCCCGGTGGAGCAACTGAGCAGCAGTGTTCTGCAGACTTCAGCAAACAGAATCACCTGGAGTGCTTGTGAAAACCCAAACTTCTGGCCTCCGGCCCAAGTTTCTGATTCAGGAGCACAGGGATGGGCTCAAGAATTTGCATTTTTAAGTTTCCAGACAACACTGCTGCTGGTCTGGGAACTACACTTTGAGAACCACTGAAAAAGGCAATTGGGCACAGGAGCCCGGAGCTCTGGTGCTCAGGGGAGGCTCTAGGCTAGTCAGATATATCCCACCTGTTTAAGTACATCACATATTTAAACTTGTGGGAATGGCTAGGATCTCTCTGGGATTAAGAACAGAGAAGGGCAAGCATCCAAGAACAGAGCCCTGAGGTTGCTACTGTAGAGAGATCAGGAAGAAGAGCATGATTGCAAAGATACAGCTGGTAAAGTAGGAGGAAAATCAGAGAGTACAATCACCAGGAAACAGATCCATATGACCCCTTACTAGTAGGAAACTTTTGGGACCCCTTAGCGGTAGGGAACTGGATGGCTCAGTTGGTTAAGCGTCCAACTCCTCATTTCAGCTCAGGTCATGATCTCGGGGTCCTGAGATTGAGCCCTGCATCGGGCTCTGTGCTCAGCGGGGAGTTGCTTGAGGATTCTCGCTCTCCCTCTGTCCCTCCCTCTCACACTCTTTCTCTAAAAATAAATAAAACTTTTTTAAATAAAAAAAATTAGGGGCGCCTGGGTGGCTCAGTCGTTAAGCAGGGCATGATCCCGGCATTCTGGGATCGAGCCCCGCATCAGGCTCCTCCGCTAGGAGCCTGCTTCTTCCTCTCCCACTCCCCTGCTGTGTTCCCTCTCTCACTGGCTGGCTGTCTCTGTCAAATAAATAAATAAAATCTTTAAAAAAAAGTTGTTTAAAAAATAAATTAAAAAAAATTAAAAAGAAACAGGAGAGAACTTTCCCGGGCAAAAGTCAGGAAAGCATGCAGTAGAAAAGAAAGAGGATTCAAAGCATGAGAAGATTCAGTATGCTGTTGCGAACTCTGACCTACAGGGAGCCCAGGAGCAAGGACAGGAGAGAGGGCCTCTAAGAGCTAAATGTGGCCTCTGGCTGACAACCGCCAAGGATGTGGGGTACAGAGCTCAGGTACAGAGCTCCAAGGATCTGGATTTATCAACATGAATGGGCTTCAGGTTCTTCCCCAGTGCCTCTATTAAGACTGAGGCCTTGATTTTAGTCCAGTGAGACTGGTGTCAGATTTTTTTTTTTTTTAAGATTTTATTTATTTATTTTGACAGAGAGAGACAGCCAGCGAGAGAGGGAACACAAGCAGGGGGAGTGGGAGAGGAAGAAGCAGGCTCCCAGCGGAGGAGCCCGATGTAGGACTCGATCCTGGAACGCCAGGATCACGCCCTGAGCCGAAGGCAGCCGCCTAACGACTGTGCTACCCAGGCGCCCCTGGTGTCAGATTTCTAACCTACAGAACTGATGATAAATAAGTGAGATCATAAAATACTTATCGCTCTCAACGGCTAGTTTTTTGGGAATCGACTGTGACGATGAAAGGAAACTAATACAGAAAAGAAAAAAAGCTTTCAAGGAGAGGTCAGCTTCATCAAACGCTGACAAGAGTCCAGTAATCTGAGGACAAAGAGGCATCTTATGGATTATGGCATTCAGTGCAGTGTTGGTGACTCGGAGCAGGGACAAGTGGTACCTAAGTGGGTTAAAGAGAAAATGAAGGATGGACATAAAATCGTTGAGAAAGCCTTCAAAGCAACTCTTGTGACAAGTTTTTCTATAAAGAGAAGGAAATGGGGCCACCTGCAGGAGATGGGACAAAGGAGGGCTTGTTTAAGGTGGGACATTTTAGAACATACCTAAGCTGCAGAAACGAGCCAGTAGTCAAGGCAAGACTGGTGCAGGAGAGAGGGGCGACCTCTCAGTCCTGGAGTAGGCAAGAGGGGAAGGACCCAGGGAACAAGCCAAGAAGGGGGTGGGATCAGAGCCATCCTTGCTTTGCACCCCCATGAATAAGAGGGGCAAGGAGACGTAGGGGGTCCCTGGCAGGGCTCTGAAACCATTCCTGGCAGGCAGAAGCACTAAGCCAGAGTGAACAAGAGATAAGGAAACAGACCACCTGGCCCTAAGTGTTAGGGAATATTTTTCTTTGGCGGCTACAGTGTAATCACAGAAAATGGCCAAACCTCAAAGAATTAAGTCATTAAGGGTGTCATCAAGAGTCCGTGCTCAAACCAAGAACTCAAGGCCACAAGCTTCCCAGTCCACCATAAAAGCCTGCCACTAAAAAAGCCCTCAGTGGCAACCCATTCGGGACCCCTCTCACTCTAGAGAACTACTTCTTTCCTTTCTGCTCTCGCCTTCACGTAATAAACTCTCACTTCGCTTCAACCCTTGCGTATCCACGAGATTCACTGTTGCGCTCCGTGAGACAAGAGACCTGCAATCCTCTAACACCCAAGGAGCAGGTCGGGATTTTGTGGATTCGCGACGGGAAATATGAGCAACGTCGCCTTGTTTTCTCACGATCTGGGCATTTGGCCTTTAAAGGCCTGTCTGCGCCTCAATGTCCCCGGTACAAAGAGGAGGTCGAGGAAACGGGGAAAAGGTGGAGATAACCCGCTTCTGTGGGGCCTGACAACTTCCAGCAGCAGACCGTTTCTGGAAGCTCATCCTCCCCAGCGCGCTCCCGCCACAGGTCCCCCACCAGACCACCCGGGTGGCCCATGTCCCGCGCCGTGCGTGGCACACGTCCCGACCAGGTGCTCCCTCTCGCACAGCAGTCCCCGTCGAGCGCCCCTTATCGCTGTCCCTGCCTTGTCACGCGTCTTGTCACTCAGCGCACCCGAGCCATGCGCCCCTTCTCATTCACCCACAGTGCCCCCATGAGCCCCATCGTGCCACAGGAGAACCCTTCGCATTCCCCACCGTGCCTCACGCCGCCGTCCCCTCCACCTACCTCCTCACGACCCATGCCTCCCCGGCCGGGTGCTGCGGCACAGACCGCCACGAGGGCCATCATGCGCCGCTGCCGCCGCAGCTGCCGCCGCATCTCCCATCATGCTCCGCGCCCATCGCGCTCAGCATGTCCCCGTCACGTGCCCCGTCAAGCGCGGGGCTTCTCCTTCACGTGCCGGACACAGACACACACACACACAGACACACACACACACACACACACACACACACACACACACACACACACACACCCCACCCCCACCCGCGTCTCCTTCCTGCGCCCCATCACGCTCAGCGCGTCCGCGCCGCGTGCCCTATTACGTGCCGCGCATCCCGTCACGTGCCCCATCAAGAGCAGTGAGTCCCGGCCACGTGCTCAGGCGCGCGTTCCTAGGCCCCAGGGCGGTTGGTGGCGGTTGGCACCAGGCGATCAGGGCCTCCTCGAGGCCCCTGAGCCGAGCTCCGCTGTTGGGAGGGGAAGGCTAGATATAAAGGGGTGGCCCAGCCATCGCCAGAGGGAGGGGGAGGGGGTTGAGGGCTCGTGCTGCGGGCTAGGCCACGTGACGATAGAGGTGAGCGCACGGAGGCCAAGAGTCCTGCAAGGGGACAACGCTTCCGGCCAGGTGAGGGACTGCGCGCTGCGGAGTCACGGACGTGGGGTGCCGGGGTCGGGGTGCCAGCGGGGGGCTCTGAGGTCTTGTGTCTTTCCCCCTCAAGTCTCCCTACCAGAGGTTAAGTCGGAGGATGCTGGACATTTCCGGGGACCGGGGCGTGCTGAAGGACGTCATCCGAGAGGGTGCAGGGGAGCTGGTGACCCCGGATGCTGCCGTGCTAGGTACCGTCTGCCTCCCAGCTGGTGATGCGAAAGTACCAGTCCATAAGCGGGTTCTGCATCTTACCTTGGGAGGTGGGGAGGGAAGTTATGTTTTAAACAAAAAGTAGAACTTGCTTGTTTGGTTACAATTCGCATTCTTAAGGGAAAGTGAAGGAACCCATGTCCCCTTTGCGTGAGTCCACTATGAACAAGGCACATTGAGGCTCACCAGCCAAGCTCTTGAAACAGCCAAAGGGCAGGCGTCCAAAGGTTGAGCAAAGATTTTTCCTATCACTCAGGGTGGGAGAAGGTTTGAACGCATCGAATTCCATCGTTTTTGTTTTGGGGTTGTTTTTTTTTGTTTGTTTTTTGTTTTTGGGTTGTTGTTTTTTTTTTTTTGGTAACAGTGAGTTGATATGGAGGTGTGCACATTCTTGGTCTATTTTCCTTGTGCCGTTTTTTCTGTCCTAGTAAAATATTCTGGATATCTGGAGCATATGGACAAGCCTTTTGCTTCCAACTGCTTTAGGAAAACTCCCCGGCTGATGAAACTGGGAGAGGGTAAGTCGAGATGAGCAGCTGGAAAAGCAGGGATTCTTTGGGAAAGCTTTCAGAGCACGGAGTCTTTGAGCTGGTTTTTCTGAGGCTGGGTTTTGCTAAACCAGCCCTGTTCTCGTCCACATTTCCCGCTGAGGCCTAGATATTGGGGAGGTGGCTTACCTGGCCAGGTTACCTTTGCATCCTGAGAATTATGGGGCATGATCATTTGTTAACAATGTTTATCGGGGGCTTAGTATCCATAACACATGGTGAAAAGAGAAGATGTTCTCAAACGATAAGAACATCTCAGCGAGTGTGGTGGAGGGGATTGCGCGCATTCACAAAATCGGACGAGGTCCTGGGAGCGTAAGTAGTGTTGTGGGAGTGCTTGATGAAGGCACAATTGATTCCAGCCAGGAAGATCAGGAAAGGCTTTATGGAGGGGGGGTATTTAAAATGAGCCTTGAAGTTTGAGTAAGATTTCAATCAGGATAGAAGCTGGGCCTAGGGTGAGGAAGCAGGAACGTCCTTGCAGGAAGAAGGAACTGCATGAACAGTGGTAGAGAGGCTGGATTGCCGCAGAGCCCATAGAAGTTGGGAGTTTGGGAATGGTGGTGGTAGTGGGAAACAAACTGAAAAGTGAGTTGGGAGCGTAGTGCAGAAGGCTTGGGGTGTAATGTGGAAAGATTTGGACTTCAAGGGGGAAGAAATTGAGAACGTTGGATGAGGATGTGGGGCAAACTTCAAATTCTTTGTCTCTTCTTCCAGATATTACACTCTGGGGCATGGAGTTGGGCCTTCTGAGCATGCGGAGAGGAGAGCTGGCCAGGTTTCTGTTCAAACCAACCTATGCCTATGGAACGCTGGGCTGCCCTCCCTTGATCCCCCCAAACACCACTGTCCTGTTTGAGATCGAACTGCTTGACTTCCTGGACTCTGCGGAGTCAGACAAGTTCTGTGCCTTTTCAGCTGTAAGTTCTGGAGCACAGATGTCCATAGTGTATAGAGAGAATGGGTTTGTGTTTTTGGTAATTACCCTTCTCTGATGGTGATCCTCTGCCCCACATTCCACCCCGAGGCTCCCGTGTGGTGGTGGGGGCAGCGGTGGAGGGGTTCCCCTACTTCCTGGTACATGTCCGTCTTAGTAATGGCTCTTGTGTATGGGCAGATGTTCCAGGCCAAGGCCCAACCTCGGGTTTGTTCTGGACCAGCAGTTTGTGGTGATCTTTTAGTCACGCCTTGCCTAGTTCTCCCTGTAAGACCGTGACCATTTGCTTCTCAACATTAAGTCTGGTTTCTAGCAAGCATTGGTAGGGGTCGACCAGGGTGAACATATGTTTTATTGTTCAACCTAAAATACTTGAGAGCAAAAGAGATTATTAACTGGATGAGATACCGGGACATCGGGTGTAGACTGGAAAAGCCCCAGGCAAATGGGGGCACATGGCCTCTGCTCTCATAATTTAAACATTGGCTTTTCTTTATAGCCTTTTACTTAACCCACCGCACAGAACTAGGGCTTATAATCTCTTCGGCCGCCATACACACTCTCAGTTATGCTGTCCCACCCACGTGGACGGTATATGTGGCCTTAGATGTCCACCTAGGTTTATATCTGGATATGATGTCTCCCCAGCTAAACTGTCGTTGCCTCAAGTGAGGGCCCTTACCTTTTTCTCACCTTTCCACAAAGCAGAGATTCTTGCAAACGCCTGCGGCCCCCCTGTGGGGTACTGATCGAGAATCTCTAGGCGGGGATGAGACCAGGACACTGGGTTTTGAAAAGAGGCTCTGTGGGTGATTGACATGTATCCAGGGTACAGCATTGTGGCCAGGAAGCCCAGTAGGGCCCCGGGCAGATGAAGACCTGTCAAATGTTTGTTGGATAAATGGTTGTTGTGAGACCCGCTTTCCGTGCTTGCCAAGTTCCGTCAGTTTCTACTTCCACGAGACAGTGTTTTTTGAGGGAGCCTCTCTGGGAGGACTAAAGGAACAGACCACTTTTTGGCTCTAGTGTATAAAATGGGAGTCGTAATACCCTTGGCTTTTGTTGGGAGCCACAGAGATGAGCTCTGCAGGGGCACCAAGCCCAGTGCTTGGCACACATGCAGCACCCAACAAAAGCGCACGACCTGAAGGAGAAGAGCTAGCGTCTGTAAGGTACTCGCGCCGCGTATTGTGGCTTTCACTTTCCCTGCTGGGTGTCCTTGTCTTTGGTCCTCAGGAGCAACAAGATCAGTTTCCACTTCAGAAGGTCCTAAAAGTGGCAGCTACTGAACGGGAGTTTGGCAACTACCTTTTCCGCCAAAATCGTTTCTATGATGCCAAAGTGAGATATAAGCGGGTAAGGATGCTTTAGAAGTATACATTTAGACCCTACTCCTTATTTATTTTTATTTTTTGAAAGTTCTCGTTTGTCCCTGTTCTTCACATGCAGTCCTGAAGAAAAACCTCATAAAAAACTCTTCCTGCCGGGAATAATGACCAGGAGAGCGGACACGGGAATTGTGTTCGTGTTCTGTGTTTGTGCCTGGATGTGGTTACGTGGGTGTGTTCAGATTGTCAGAGTTGGTTGAACTGTTCACTTGTTTTTGTAATTACGTGTATGCATGTGTGTGTGTGTGTGTGTGTGTGTGTGTTTCAGTAAAAAGTCTTTAAAAGTTCTCATTCCAGGATGAGGTCCTCCACCAACTGATTTTCCATCCCATTTGCCATCTTCATTTCCTGTCTCTCTAACAGTGGAGATTTTTCTAGCTCTGAGGTGACTCCGTTCTCACCAGGCTTCGGAGTGTGGTTTGGCTCCTTGCGTAGGTTATGCTGACAGGAATTCGCTGTTTGCTTTGTAACTCACTCAACAAATATGAACGTTTTCTGTATGCCAAACTCTGCCCGAGGTTCTAGAGGCAAACAGGACAGAGTTTAGAGTCTAGGAGCATTCTGACTTTGTCTCATTTGTGAAGTGAGCCGCATTCATTCAGGATTTGCATTCAGCTGCAAGCAACAGAATCTTGAAAACCTGCACTTTAAACCAGGTTTAGGGGCGCCTGGGTGGCTCAGTCGGTTAAGCGTCCCACTCTTGATGTCGGCTCAGGTCATGATCCTCAAGGTGTTGAGATCGAGCCCTGCATCGGGCTGTGCGTGGGGCGTGGAGCCTGCTTAAGATTTTCTCCCTCAGCCCCTCCCCTGCTCTCAAGCTCTTGTTCTGTCTAAAATTAATTAATTAATGAAAATAAACCATAATTTAAATTTTTTTCAAGTGAGAAGGGAGGCATTCCAAGGCTGGTAGGTCAGTTCCATGAAGCCCTCAGGGATCCAGGTTCCTTCTTTCCGCTCCACTACCCTTAAACATATCCTTTTTTACCCCAAGATGGTCCCTTCAACCTGTGGCATCACAGGGTCACCCGCGCAGGAAGAAGGGAGGGGAGAGGAGTCTAGTGTTCTGTTAGGAGCTT
This sequence comes from Ursus arctos, assembly GCF_023065955.2. Lineage (NCBI taxonomy): Eukaryota > Metazoa > Chordata > Mammalia > Carnivora > Ursidae > Ursus > Ursus arctos. Next base: position 95,041,528 of record NW_026622874.1, on the reverse strand, counting down.
TCCAGAAGTACCCTCTTAGCCATTGAATTCCTTTTCTCTATCATTGGCCAGACCCATATTCAGTGGACCCCAGTAACTGTGTAGGAAGCTGGGAAATAGAGTTTAATTTGTATACCACTGCTTTGAATGAACTCAAGGCTCTGCTGGCGGAGGAGGGGGATGGGATTTGGGGTAGGTGGCTCATGGTATCTGCCACGTTTGGTTCGTGCATATGTTTAAGAGACAGGAGAGCGCACGAGCGTGTTGTCCTTCGGAACGCTGACAGAAGCAAGGTCCTAAACGTGAAGGGTCCAGGCTTGGGCTCACAGTCCGCTCGAATCACAGACACTGTTAATGTTGTAAGGTTTCTTGAGGCAGAGCCTGCTCACACGGGGGAAAGCTTTCCAATGAAGAAAGACCAGTTCAATCCTTCCATCATCAGTCCTATTTCCCAGGCCCTCTTTAAGTCTGTCTGCAGCTTTTTCTGGCATTGTGAGATGATACTCGACGTGCTTTAGTTCCTGTTTTTAACATCTTTTACTTGTCGTTCTGGAAGGTGGATCTCTAGCTCTCACTAGTGTTTTCGCCCTGCTCTCTGGTGTTCTGGTTCAGAATTCTTGTCCTGGGCTGCCCTGTGATTCTGTTTGTGGACTTCCTGTTGCTTTTTTCCACTCACCCCTTGTGTTGATAGAGTAAGTATATCCTTGCATTTCCAAAAATATTCTTGTACTTACCACACACTTAGCAGTTGGCATAACTGAGTATAGAATTGTAGCATGCGGTCATTTCTCAGATTTTGCAGAATAGTGTTTGATTCTAGCTTTGACAGTTGCTGTCAAGAAGTCTGATGTCATTTAGGTTCCTGTTCCTTTCTGTGTGACCTTTTCTCTTTTTTTCTCTGTAAAGACTTGAGGGTTTTTTTTCCTTTGGTGTTATTGAATTTTACAGTGGGGGGGGTAATATTTGTTGTATTGAGCCCCAGGTGTATCGTTTCACTCAGGAAACTTGTTCTCTGTTCTGGGAAACTTTCCTGAGTTATTTCCTTGGTAATTTGCCCTTGTTTCTGTCTCCTCTTTTTGGGGCTCTTTGTTAGGCCTCCTGGGTTGAGCTCTGCTTTCCTTCTTTTACCCTCAATGTCCATCTTCTTGTTGTCGTTTCACGGTTTTGGAGCTTTCCTTGATTTTATTTGCCATCTATCCTTTTTTTTTTTTTTTAAGACTTATTTATTTATTTTAAATAGAGCATGCACACGGTGGGGAAGGGCAGAGAGAGAGAGCAGAGCTGAGCAGAGCCCGACGCGGGGCTCCACCTCACGAACCTGGGATCACAACCTGGGCTGAAACCAAGAGTCTGGCGTTGAATGGACTGCACCCCCCAGGCACCGCTGTTTGCCATCTTTTAAGTAGTGGTTCATTTTTTCTTAAACTTTTCCCAGCTTTCCGTTCTTGGTTCACACATTCATCATCTTCTCTTACGTTTTCAGACTATTGGTTATAATTAAGTTTTCTTTTCTCTGTTTTTCAGATTAAAAAAAAAATCTTCATTTTTCTTTTGGTTTTTTGTGGTTTTTTTTTCCCTGTCTGTTGGAAACTGTGTCCATTTGCGTTAGGTTTGGTGGTAGGTCCTAGACTCAATAACTATCACTAGGTCACTGTTACTGTTTCTTACTCATGTGAAAGGCTTAAGGTGAGCAAACCAGGGCTGGTTGGTAGCTGTGCTCCATAATGTTTTCAGATAGCTAGAAAATTTTTTAAACAGGAATAATTGGGAAAGTTATTTATTAACTTCACTTTCACTTACTGATGAGAACAGCCAGATAAAGGTGGCCTGTAGAAGATGGTTTCCCGGTGGCAGATTGTCTCATGATTCTGTTTAGGAATGGGCCCAGAGTTAGGAGACAGCTTCAGGGTGGGGACGCGGGACCTAAAGCGGTTCAACAGGTGTGAGGGCAAGGGACAGAAACTTGTGTGACAAATGCCCGGGGCTTAGAGATGAAAGGGAAGGCAAAGGAAGCCTGGTGGCTTTCTGCCCATGGGACCATCCTGTCTGCCATGTTTTCCAGTTCTTCCAAATGGAGTTCTGTGAGTCCCGTTGACACTGCTCACACTTCTCTTCATCACTTTTTTTCCTTTGCTATGTGGTTGAGAGAGAATTCACATACCATAAAATTCACTTTTAAAACATACAGGTTTTTCGTGTATTCGTAAGGTTATGCATTTATCAATACTAATTCCAGACCTTTTCATCACCTCAAAAAGAAAAACCTGTACCTGGTGGCAGTTACATGCCATTCCCCCAGCATACCCTGGTAGCCCCTGTTTTCCTTTCTGTTTCTATGGATTTGCCTATTCTTGGATATTTTAGGTAAATAGAATGATCAAATGTGTGATGCTTTGTGCCTGGCTTCTGTCAGCTGGCAAAACGTCCTCGAGGTTCATCCATGTTGTAAGGTGTATTCATGCTCCATTCTGTCTTAAAATTTTTTTATCTTTTAATTTTGGTAAAAATATGCATAACCTAAAATTTATCATTTTAATTATTTCCAGGTATACAGTCCAGTGGCATTAAGTGCGTTCAGTGTTATGCAACCATCACCGCTACCCGTTTCTGGAGCTTTTCCCTCATCCCAAACATTGTTTACCCATTAAACAGTAACTGTCTCTTCTCCCCCCTCCTCCAGTCCCAGTAATCTTTAGTCTAGTTCATGCCTCTAGGAATTCGTCTGTCTACCATGAGTGCTCCTATAAATGGAATCCTACAGTATTTGTCCTTTCGTGATTGGTTTCTTTTACTTGGCGTAATGTCTTCAAGGTTCATCCGTGTTGTAGCATGTACGAGACTTCATTGATTTTAAGGCTGAGCGGATCCTAGTGTGTGGATCCTACCATGTTTTGTTCATCGCCTTGTGGACATTTGGGTTGTTTCCTCTTTTTGGCCACTGTGAATAATGTTGCTTTTTACACTGGCGTACAAAATTTTGTGTAGACCCAGGTTTTCATTTTTCTTGGGTTTGTACCTAGGAGCACAAGTGCTGGGTCATGTAGTAACTCCCATGGTTAACTTTTTGAAATACTGCCAGACTGTTTTCCATAGTGGCTGCAACATGTCACATTCCCACCAACAGCACGAGGGTTCCAATTATTTCACACCCTCACCAACGCTTATTTTCCATCTTTCAAATTGTAGCCATCCTAGTGGGTGTGAAGCGGGATCTCGTAAGTTTGAGTTGAATTTCCTGATAACTAATGCGTTGATTGGCTATTTGTATGTCTTCTTTGGAGAAATGTCAGTTCATATTCTTGACCCATTTTTAATTGTATTTTCTGTTTTTTTAGTCTTATAATAGTTCTTTATGTTGTCTGGATACTAGCTTTTTTTTTAAATATGATTTACAAACATTTTCTCCCATTCTGTGAGTTGTGTTTTCACATTCTTTTTCTTTTCAGGAATGTACGAAAGTCTTTTTATTAAAAACACAGAATTATCTGTAGGTATGGACAATGACAGCAGTAAGCCATTAATTATGTTATCAGCTTAAACCAGTAAGTGATGGCTATAGTGATTTTTCTTCATTTTCTTGATAATGTCCTTTGAAACACAAAAGTTTTTACTTTTGAAGTCCAGTTTAGTCTTTTGGTGATTTGTGCTTTTCATGTAATAGCTAAGAAACCATTGTCTACTCCAAAGTCCTGAAGATTTATACCTACTGTTTTCTTCTAAGGGTCTTGCAGTTTAGCTCCTGTGTTTAGGCCTATGATCCATTTTGCTAACTTTTGTATGTAGCTTGAAGTGGGAATCCAACCTCACTCTTTTGCGTGTTGACATCCACACAACCTTGTCCCAGCACCTTTTCTTGAAAAGACTACTCTTTCCCTGTTGAATGGGGCTGGTCCCCTTGTTGAAAATCAATTGACTACAAAAGTATAGGTTTGTTTCTTAAGACTCAATCTTCATTGTCAGTTCTATTCTATTGACCTAGGTGTGTCCTTATGTCATTACCACACTGGCTTTGCTACTGTAGCTTTGTAATATGCTCTGAAATCTGGAAGTGTGAGCCTTCCATTTCTGTTTTAAATTTGTTTTGGCTACTTGGCATCCCTTGAATTTGCATGCGAATTTTCAGGTCAGCTTGACCATTTCTGCAGAAAAGGCTGTTGAAATTTTGGTAGTGGTTGCTTTGAACCTGTAGACCAATTGGGGAATATTGCCTTAACTATATTAAGTCCTTTGATCCTTGAACATGGGATGTATTTCCATTTATTCATATCCTTCAATTTCTTTAACAGTGAGTTGAGAATATACAATTCTTGCCCTTTAAATTTATTGTGACTTCTTTTCATGCTGTTGTAAATGGAGTGGTTTTCTTCATTTTCAGATTGTTCATTGCTGCAGTATAGACCTACAACTAACTCAGATGTGTATATTGTGTCCTGCAACTTGTTGAGCTCATTTTTTTTTAAAGATTTTATTTATTTATTCGACAGAGATAGAGACAGCCAGCGAGAGAGGGAACACAAGCAGGGGGAGTGGGAGAGGAAGAAGCAGGCTCCGAGCGCAGGAGCCCGATGTGGGGCTCGACCCCATAACGCCGGGATCACAGCCTGAGCCGAAGGCAGACGCTTAACCGTTGTGCCACCCAGGCGCCCCCATTTTTTTTTTACCTCTAATATTTTTCTCTGGATTCCGCGGGGTTTCGATAATAGGGTGATGTGCTTCCTCTCGACTACCTGTCTTCCCTCTCCACAGGCCTTGTTGCTTCTCCGCCGACGATCAGCAGCCCCTGAAGAGCAGCACCTGGTGGAAGCAGCCAAGCTTCTTGTCCTCCTTAACCTGTCCTTCACGTACCTGAAGTTGGAACGACCTACTACGGCCTTACGCTACGGAGAACAAGCTCTGATCATCGACCGGAAGAATGCTAAGGCCCTCTTCCGGTGTGGACAGGTGTGTTGGAGGCCAAGGACTTGAGAACGAATGCCCAAGAAAAGATAGCAGTGGTGTTCCACTTGGACACTGGAAAAATGCCGTCTTTCCTAACCAAGTATGTTTTTAAAACTGTCTTTTGACAGGCCTGTCTTCTCATGACTGAGTATCAGAAGGCCCGAGATTTTCTAGTCCGAGCTCAGAAGGAACAGCCCTTCAATCATGACATCAATAATGAGCTGAAGAAACTGGCCAGGTGAGACCTGTTTGCAGGAGTACAAACCAAAGAAAGAGGCAAGTGCCGTGGCTGGGGTTCCGGGTCCGTCCCCCGGGTAAAGGACTGTTTGGGACTGTGGCCCAGCATGTGTTAGGAGGCAGCGCCCCCTAGAGCTGGCTTTATGAAGTACCAAACCAACAGCTTCCAGCGGAGAGGTGGGACAGTCCTCCAGACTACAAGTCTGGATCATTTTCCATCTCCCTGTTCCCCACCTCCTACCCCCGAAGTAAGCACCCTAAAACAGGTCGGCCAGTGACTTTTTATTCAGTTACTCGTCCCTACTTGCCATCAACTGAAAACCACAGTTCTTAACAGACCGCAGGAGGGTGTCTTACAGATCCCATGTGGCCTGCAATGGGTCTTTCAGGTCTGACTCCTACCCACAGGGTGATTTCCTGGTCAGCCGAGTAATAGCTGTACCAGTGTTGCAGTGATACAACACTTCGTGATTGTAGACGTTATTTTCAAAGTTTTCTACAATGACTGACTATATTGGCATAGAAATAGCTGTCTGTAATTCCAGCACCTCGTAATCTATCCACTGTCTTTTTAGGTGTTTTTTTGTCCTTCTGTATTGCTCCTGTTGACATTAAACATCTACTCTAGATTGCTGGTTAAAGCTTCCGATGTTAAAAAAAAAAAAGCCTGTGGTGTGTGTACCTCTTATATTTGGATCCATTTGTTACATTTCAGGCCTCTTAGGACTGTCCAGCAATTTCTTTGTGTTTTTTTTATCTGAAATTTTTTTTTTAATTTTTAAAAATATCTTATTTTTAAGTAATCTCTACATCCAGTGTGGGGCTCGAACTTACAGCCCCAAGATCAGAGTTGCATGCTCTACCAGCTGAGCCAGCCAGGTGTCCCTCTTTTCTGTTTTTTTTTTTGTTTTTTTTTTTTTTTTAAGATTTTATCTATTTATTTGACAGAGACAGCCAGCGAGAGAGGGAACACAAGCAGGGGGAGTGGGAGAGGAAGAAGCAGGCTCCCAGTGGAGCAGGGAGCCCAATGCAGGGCTCGATCCCAGGACCCTGGGATCAGGCCCTGAGCTGAAGGCAGATGCTTAATGACTCAGCCACCCAGATGCCCCTTATAAGGATCCTTTCAGTCCCACCTGGGGTACCAAAAATAATAATAAAAGTATCCTGTCAGGGTACTTGTAAGTTAGATGTAGAAATGTTGTAATCTGACCATTCTTTAGCAAAGAAGTCTCAAGATAAGTTAGAGGCCACGGAGTATGAGGCCACTTGGCAAGACACTCAGCCTGACAGCCCTTACAGTGGCTCCCAGCCTTCAAGGCTGCAGTCTTTTCAGACTGTGGGCTTTCTGTCCAAGGGCTTCTTGAACAGCCTCTGAAGTAGAGATTTACTGTTACTGTCCCCTATCTCTCCAGCATGGCTTCCGTCCCCTCCTGATTCACTTCAGGACCTGCTGAATTTTCAGTATTTCTGGACCTGAGTGCGGTATTCCGGCCACCAGATGTCACCTCCTGCAAAGACAGACTTTGTCTAACTAGTGTGTGTTTCTGTCTCCAGCTATTACAGGGACTACACAGATAAAGAGAAAGAGATGTGTCTCCGAATGTTTGCCCCTTACGATAACGGCTCTACAGTAGGAGAGAACTGAAGGTAATCAAAGGGCCGAAGCATAAAAGGCTTCAGGGTTTTGTCCACTATGTGGAAGGCTTGCTGTTCTCCTCAGTCCACCAGGGAGTATTGGCTGTCTGCAACTGAGTATAGATGGGAGTAGAATGTTCCTTGCGGAAGCTCACAGCACAGTGACCACGTGGTGTGCACATACCATGGGCCTTCCCATGAAGATGATCGTGGAGAAGATTGGAAAGTTACCCGGAGCTGGACGTTAAATTTATAGGTTTAGGAGGTCTTAGGCTTTAAAATTAAAATTTTTTTCCATGTTGTATGTTAATGTTTCCCTCACAGGCCCTTGGAACATGAGGCTGTGAGTAGAGTCATTAATGTGATGGTTTATCTGGGCTTTGAAATGAAGAGGAATGCCTTTCTTAATCTGGTTTTTCTTGAAAGCTTCCAACGTCACTTTACAACTAACACACTGTTAACGAAGACAAAATCCAAGATGTCAAGGGGCAGCGGTGGGCCGGGACTCTTAAGTTCTGCTTACTGTTAGTACGAGAGATTGGAAGGTGTGAGAACCACCGGGGATCAGGACCTCGCCTTCCTGCTGCAGCAGACGCCCCGTGGTCTAGCAGGCACAGGGCTAAGGTTTCCCCGGGAGTTCATGAGCGGACTCCCTCTAGTCTGGTTTACTATTACTTAAGAAAATTAATGGAAACAAAATCACCTGCCTTAAACACCTGCTTAGCTGGGTCGATAACTCTGCTCTCTTGAGAGAAGTTAAACAAAGAGCAACAAGAAAACAGCTGCCGAATGGGCTCGTGGTAATGAATCTGCCCTTTCTTGCTACCTACATCTCTACAAAAGAGGTTTGAGAGAAGGCGGCAGGGAAAAGGCCTATTCATCCCAGACATTTTCACAAGTGATCCAAAAACTGCTGTTTTCGGCCCTGTCAAAAACAACCGGTCGGTATCAGAAGTCGGTGTTGCCTTTATCATGGACTCTGACCCTGTGACCCTGGGCTTCAAGTCTTTCGGGGACATTGGAGTATTTGTAGGTCTTCTGAACTGAGCCGTGAGCCAGAGGACTTCTCCTGTTTGGGGGCTGTTCACGCGCAGCAGGAAGGGAGGTTTGCTGGCTCTTCACCAGACGTTTTAGACCGTCATCTGGCATGTCCTGCCATTTAGCGAAGACCCACTTCTTCCAGGGGCCGTCCTGGAAACAGATCTGGGAAAATCCAGCACAGCGGCTACTCTACCCCCTGCCCCCAGCTTTCTCGGTCTTGAAGGCGTTTTGGACCTGATGAGTTTTTAGATGGTTTCCCAGATATTCCTCTGTCTTGGGTGTTTTGTCAAATTAGCAGTGACTGTGTTTGGGTCTAAAATAGCCATTATTATTCTCCTCCCACTGCTTTTGACATTGTAACTTATTTTGGCTTCCGAGTCTTTGGTGTTCTCTCCGCTACGCTCTTTTTCTGTTGGACTCGTGACTAGTCAGTCACTTTTAAAAAGTCCAAGTTTTCAGATTCTTTTGACAATGTATTTTGACAAGATTTGTTATTTTCCGAGATGTTAAATTCTAGTGATCTGTCTTCATCTTGTCTTCTTTTTTTTTTTTTTTAAAGATTTTTTTATTTATTTATTCGACAGAGATAGAGACAGCCAGCGAGAGAGGGAACACAAGCAGGGGGAGTGGGAGAGGAAGAAGCAGGCTCCCAGCAGAGGAGCCTGATGTGGGGCTCAATCCCATAACGCTGGGATCACGCCCTGAGCCGAAGGCAGACGCTTAACCGCTGTGCCACCCAGGCGCCCCTTCATCTTGTCTTCTAAGATGTTGATCCTTCTGGTGGAATGCGTGTTCTCTCAGTTATGTTCTCGAAGCTCCTGGTCAAAACAGACTACATTTTTTGAGATCAGAGACCGTGTCTTTTTTTGTCTTTGTATTTTCTAGCATCTGAAACCATGCCCAGCACATGACTGGCAGTCAGTAAATGTTGGTTGGATCAAGTGTAAAATAGCTGAAATGCTAGACCAGCCTCTTTGAAACCATATCCTCCAGGCTGGCTCTCATATTGGCTGTCAGGACGCTCGTCCCTGCCAGTGACAGAAACCTGTCTTCAGCTAGCATCAGCTAAAAAAGAGATTTGCTTGAAGGGATTTGGGGGAGCTCGCAGAATCGGAGTTGCTGAACAGCCAGGACTTGGGCAGGTGGAGACCTGCAGCTCTGAAGGCCTCAAGGACCTTATCCATCTCTGCTGCATATGCTCTCCCACCGTAAAGAGTGCCTGGGGGTCCCTTCCACAGCCTTTCTGTTTGAGAACGGACTCTTCCTTCCTCCATACTTCTCTTTTTCATAGTATCCCACGTCCTCCACCCCCATGCTTTTGTATAATGAAAAATCTCAAAGTTCGACAAGTAGAATAATAGAATTCTCCCGGGTATTCCACCATTAGGTTTAACAGTTATCAGCATAAAGCCAATGTTTCCATCTCTGACCCCACATGTTTCCTCCCCACCCCTAGCACTGTCAGGTTAATTTGAAGCGGATCCCAGTAGTGCTATCATTTCATCCACAGGAGTCCCCATTTCCCTAGGATTCTCTAGAAGATAAGGACCATTCTTGTACATTTTCTCTTGTTCTCTGAAATGTTCATTTTTCTGCCTGTTTGCCTTGACCTGACTTTTTTCCATGCTCCAGACTTTCCACCCATAGTTGGTGTTTTCTTGGTGGCCTATTCACGTTTAAGAATGCAGCAGTTGAGGGGTGCCTGGGTGGCACAACGGTTAAGCGTCTGCCTTCGGCTCAGGGCGTGATCCCGGCGTTCTGGGATCGAGTCCCACATCAGGCTCCTCCGCTGGGAGCCTGCTTCTTCCCCTCACACTCCCCCTGCTTGTGTTCCCTCTCTCGCTGGCTGTCTCTCTCTCTGTCAAATAAATAAATAAAATCTTAAAAAAAAAAAAAAGGAATGCAGCAGTTGAAAAATTGGTCAGGAGTTCTTACACCTGGGCAGGGTATCCACCCCTTCTTCCTAAGGCTGAGCAGGTGGGAGCCAAGCAGAGTGCTTCAGGACCCTTTGCATTGGGTACCGACACTTAGACTAGCTTCCCCGACTTTTCCTCAGGTGGATTGTTCCCCCTGAAATAGTGGATGCAAGTGCAATGTCCTCTTAATCTGTTTATCCCCAATTTCTAGTGAAGTTGAGCAGCTTTTTGTGTTTTTATTGGCCATTTATATTCGTTATGCAAACTGCCTGTTGATCTCCTTTGCCCCCTCTTCTCTTGGGTCTTTTTTAGTATTGATTTGTAAGAACCCTTTTTCATGTGAAGGATGTTGATTAAATGTTATGTAAGTTCGGATCTCTTCTTCCAGCTCTTCTGAGTATGTGTATAGTTACACGCGTCCCTGTTTCTGTACGGTTCTTGGAATTCCTGTTGTGCTTATGTCTGAGCTGAGGGAGTAAGCCGAGGTCTGCAGTGAGTGGACAGGAGTGCTCGGGGCGAAGGGCTTTCAACAGTTCTTCCTAGAGTCTAAGCATTATGCTCTGTCTGCGGTGCTTCCCAATATTCCCAAGCCCATTAATCTTCCCAGCGTTTCTGAGGGAGAAATTACTGTTCCCCTTCGCAGATTTGGGAAGGCATGAAGCTCAGGGAACGAGGCCCTTTCCATGTGGAGGTCTTGTGCTTATGTGTAAACAACTGTGACCGTTTTCATTGGATTTGAAATCTAAGCCCCAGATGAAATCGGAAGTCTTAAGTATATTCAGCAACTTTTTTCAGCTGGAGTCTTACCCCTGGGTGCCCCTGGGTTTTTCTCCCTCTCTTAGATGTTTGGGAATTTCTTCCTTTTTCTCAGCTTTCCCTACTTAAGCTGAAGCCTTTGAGCTGTAGAATTAAGAGGATTGAGCCATGTTGCGTGGGCAGCGTCAGGAAAAAGTGTATCTTAAAGACTTTTTAAAAAATGTTTTCTTGGGGCGCCTAGGTGGCTCCGTCAGTGAAGCGTCCAGCTCTTGATTTCAGCTCAGGTCATGACCTCTTCGGGGTCGGGCTCCGCACTCAGCGTGGAGTCTGCTTGTCCCTCGCCTTCTGCTCCTACCCCGCCTCACGTGCGCACATTCTCTCTCTCTTTCTCTCAAATAAATTAAAAAGAAAAAAAGAAATAAAAATAATGAATGTTTCCTGGGAAGCCAGAGAAGTTCCTTGGAGGCTCAGGTGGGAATAAAGGCCATGCTGCAGAGATTACATTCTTATTAGCCGAAATTCTGAGATTTAGTCCTGGCTCAGAGTTGGCCTGAAATGAGCACTAAAGCAGCAGGCCCCACAGAGCTTGGTGCCAAAGCTGAAGCTAGAGGTGTCCTCTAGGGTCAAGGGTTCCCTCGTTCCAAAATAGCCTTCCTGTGTCCGGGTCAGACTGGTCAGGTGCCAGGAAACCCTGGGAGCAAATCATCATTTCCCCACAGTATGTGACTGGATCTAGATGGGGAATTTATTTGATCCCCCTCTTCCCAAAGAGATTAAGAAGAAACTCTCAAATCTACTCTTGAGCCTACATTTCATGCCTCCGGTAAGACTCCTCTGAGTCCTGAACAAATAAGAACTTGTTTAAAGATACTTCTGTAATTTTATATATCATTCATTCTTCAGGTTTTCTTTCTCTGAATCTCCACTTTTCTTTTTTCTCCTCAGAATGTTAGTTGTATTTTCTCAAGGGTAACTGGGCCAGGCAGGCGTTCTCTTGTTGTCGGATGAGGGCCATGTCGTTTTTCAGGCAAACTGTTCGACACAGTCCCTTGATCTTTTGAATGTCTGTGAAATGCCTTTCTCCCAGCTCAGGGGTACCATTGAAGTCATCCCTTTGTTGTGTGACTATAAATAACTCCACTTAGGTTGGCACCTTTTCATTATACCCCTTCCTGGGAAAGCATTTCCCCTGGCAGAGTTTTTTTGGCTCCTTCACCTCTCTTCACATCCTCTCTTGGCAGCCGTAATGGGCCCCAAACCTGCTTCCTACTACGGTTTACTTCAGTGGATTCTGTGTTCTTTGTGGGTAAGGTATCGGTGAGGGCTACTTAATTAAATTTCAGGAGATAACTAGGTTCCTTTTTCTAATTTTCAAAATCTGTGATATGGAAGTGCCCTTTACCATTCATTATGGGGTGGAGAAACAGGAAATGTGGCTTCTCCGTCTTCACTCCCTTGGCTATGACCCTAGCCAAGTCCATTAGCATCTCTAAGCTTCCGTTGCATCATTAAATACAAACCTGGTTTTGAAATGGAGGCATGGGTGTCACTTTTCACCTTTTTGACCAGCTACCGTGTTGCCTTCACCATGGCACTGTGGTCACTGATCGCCATAAGCTCTGACAGCGGTCGTGGGAGGAAGTGCCTCAGGGCTGTGCGGTGGGTCCTGGCCGCCCCCACTCGGGGAGGGCCCGGGAGTGCTGTCTGGTTCAGTTTAAGCCTAGAAAGGCTGGGCTTGGGGGACCACTCAGAGACTTGACGGTTCCCAGCAGGCCAGAACATCACATGGCAGAGCATGAAGGGGCTAGGGCTCCTTCTGAAATTCTCCTCCTTCAGTTGGAATCACTCGAGATACCCAGACTAGGTTCTTCCGATTAGCTGAGAAATGTGTTTTAGGAAAGAGAAGCAGTTAAAAGAACAGCTTCAGAGAGGGTCTGTGAATTTTCACCTTTACGTACTGTGTTTCTGCATCGTCTGGGATTTTGGAGAGGGATCCGCAGCTCTCATCAGTTGTTTTCAAGGACCCAGTGTTGCCGACGGTCCTCACAGATGCCACTCAGGGCTGACCCTCGTTCTCTCTGGTTCCCTGCAGTGGCCCTAGAGGGAAGTGCTGTGGACGGGGCTGCAAGGCAGGGTGGGGCTGGCACCGGACTCCGTGGGAACCCTGCTCAGCCTGCCCTCCCCCCCCCCCCCCCCCCCCCCGGCCCCAGGGCTTTGTACTCGGGTCTCCAGCATCAACATCCTGGGCTCTGCCTTGTCCGGCTCAGGCTTCCAGGATTACCTCACTTCTCGGGCTTCTCTGTTACACTTTCACACTCTTCTTTGATTACCGCTCGCTATTATGTGCAATTATTGTAGACACCGATCGTATCCTCGCTGGAGTTTCGATTTCACATTGGCTGCCTTTTCCCCAGGCCTGGGTCTGCTCTCCTTGGAAGCCACTGGTTTCGTATTCATATATTCAGCGGGAGGCTGCCTGTTGGAACTTTGTCTGTGTCCGCTGCCTAAGTCTGGCTGCTTTTGTCTTTGTAGGTCTCGGGGCTTATCTTTCCTTGAGCCGTGGAGACGTGATGACCTTTCTCTCTGACTGCACCTCGGTGCGCTGTGAGAATTGGATTCGCAAAATGTGAACTTTTCCATTTTGATACTTCCTCATTTATGCTAAAGTGTTACTTTTTATTGGTCCCAATTTGAAAATTCAACTAACCGGACCTCCTAAAATCCCAGTGTCTGATCCTCTCGGTTGTCTCTACATAGCATCGGCGTTCCTGGGAACAGCTTCGCGCTGAGTGGATATTGGTCACAGGATTTACGTCTAACGTCATTTCACGGAACACAGACTAGATTGAAACATTTTTTTTTTCAGTTCATTATTATTAAGCTTTTCCTTGTGGAGATTTTGAAACCTACAGGTAGAAAAAGCCGGCATGCTGATCTGCCCGTGTATGCATTACCCGTCTGACAACTGTCAGCTTTCTGCGCTTTGGTTTCCTCTACCCACTTCACCCCCACAACTTTTTGTCAGTCTTTAAATTATAAAAATGCTACGTGCTTACAGTTTTAAGAAAAAAAAAGGGGTTGAAGTATAAAGCTCCGAGTCCCCAAGCCCACTCTCCAGCGGTAACTACCACTGTGGATGTTTTCTGTGTATCCTTCCTGAAGTTTTTTGTGAATATTTGAGAATGTGGGTGTATATGCAATCTTCCCCACAAATAGAATTCTGTATTTTGTACCATACTATGTTTAAATACATTTTGGGGGGGCACCTGACTGGCTCGGTCAGAAGAGCATGTGACTCGATCTTGGGGTTGGGAGTTCAAACTGCACATTGGGCATAGAGATTACTTAAATAAATAAAATTTAAATACATTTTGGGTGATCTCTAAGCACTCAAAGAACTACCGCCTTATTTTAAAAAACGACGAGTTTAGGGGCGCCTGGGTGGCTCAGTAGGTTAAGCGTCTGCCTTCGGCTCAGGTCTCGATCCCAGGGTCCTGGGATCAAGTCCTGCATTGGGCTCCTTGCTCAGCGGGGAGCCTGCTTCTCCCTCTGCCTGCTGCTCCCCTTGCTTGTGTATGTGCAATTGTATGCACACACTCTCTCTCTCTCTGTCAAATAAATAAATAAAAAAATTTTTTTAAAAGATGAGTAGCATTTCATCCTAGGAGGGTATTACAATATTCTTTTTGCTTTTTTCCATGAGAGAGCACAAGTACGGGGGAGGGGCAGAGGGATAAGGAGAGGGGGCAGCAGACTCCCAGCTGACCAGGGAACCTGAGCCAAAGGCGGACGCTTAACCCTGAGCCACCCAGGCACCCCGTATCACAATATTTTTTTTTTAAGATTTTTTTAATTTATTTATGTGACAGAGAGACAGCCAGCGAGAGAGGGAACACAGCAGGGGGAGTGGGAGAGGAAGAAGCAGGCTCCCAGCGGAGGAGCCCGATGTGGGACTCGATCCCCGGAACGCTGGGATCACGTCCTGAGCTGAAGGCAGACGCTCAACGACTGAGCCACCCAGGCGCCCCCGTATCACAATATTTTTAACAGTAACAGGAGGTATTGTAGTTACCGTCCCCACACCTGAGCTTTCTGTGACACTAAGCAGATGTATCTTTGTATCTGTATTTCTTCAACGAAAGTAGGTACTGCTGAACTGATGTCTTTAGTGGCCGTGCCAGTTCACGTGCCCTCTGCTAGCATCTGAGAGATTCTGTCCCATAGCTTTGCTGTCACTTATATTGTTAATCTTCACCGGCTTGGTACATCTGGAGAGGGAATCTCGTTATTAGAATTAGCATGTCCCTGATCAAGCATCTTTTCACATGTTTACAGAGTCAGGTGTCCTTTCTATAAATATTATCTGTTTCTCTATAACCAAACACCTTTGTGAATTTTTTAGTTTTTTTTTGTTTTTTTTTTTTTGTTTTTTTTTTTCAAGATTTTATTTATTTATTTGACAGAGATAGAGACAGCCAGCGAGAGAGGGAACACAAGCAGGGGGAGTGGGGGAGGAAGAAGCAGGCTCATAGCGGAAGAGCCTGATATGGGGCTCGATCCCAGAACGCCGGGATCACGCCCTGAGCCGAAGGCAGACGCTTAACCGCTGTGCCACCCAGGCGCCCCGAATTTTTTAGTTTTCTGATAGTTCTGTCAGTTACGTTAGTTGGTCAGTTGCTTCCCTGGATAGTCTAGGTATAGGATCATCGTATCCAAATACCTCTACCAGTTGCATTTCTTGTTTTACTCAGAGCCCATCGAAGCATGTGGGCTAGCGCTTCCAGAAGAGCGTTGAAGAGCGGTGGCAGCCCTGAGCACCCGCGTCTGTCCTGGCGGTGATGGAACTGCCACTCTCAGCTCAGGCGTGCACGACGGGATTTTGGGTTGAGACGGTCTTCTTTTTATCATGATAAGGAACTGTTTTTATTTAAAGCTTTTATCAGGGGTGATTGGTATCAGATGTCTTCCTGTCACAAAGATAAGCTTTTTTTTTTTTACCCTTTGACCTGCTGTTAGTGTTTTTATAATATTGACTCTTTGATGTGGCAGGGAGGGAAATATTGTGCATTTTTAATTGGTTGCTTTGGGAGAGCAGCAGAGGTCCTCGTACACAAAAGAACAGTTCCTTCCCTAAGAAAGCGCATCTCCCGGACATCGTATAATGAAAGACCTTGAAACTGAGTAGAAGAGTTTGAAGTGAAAGGAGACCAAATTTGCTCCTCCTCCCAGGTTAATAGGCAGCTTGATGCCTGAGAGAGAGGAGTGTGGGAAGAAAGCGAGAGGAGAGCCTGAGAGCCCCGCTGAAGAGGGGTGCGACGAGCTTGAGCGCAGCCTTGTGGCTAGGACGGGCTCCCCAGCCGCGTGTGCTAAGGCGGCCAGCTTTACCCAAGCTCCAGGCACCGGGACCCTGGCGCTCCCGGGTCTGTGGCCTGAGTTCCGGAAGCGCCGTTACGGTGGGGGGGCCCCGTCGTACATTTCTGGTGTTTGAATTTGTGTTTCTGGGAAGCTTCTCCTCATTTGCTTGTTGTCTATTTACATGTCTCCATAGCTAGCAAGAAATGTCTGTGTTCTAGTATTTAATTAGAGTTCTTTTTTATGTTTAGAGTTTTGAAACTATTGGCAGTTTATTTCCATCCCTAATTTGAAGTAGGGATATAGATCTTTATCTTGTGCTCACACGTCTGAACAGCTGTGCCGAGCGCCTGGCCAGCTTGGTCGGTACAGCACGCCACTCTTGATCTCAAGTTGTGGGTTCAAGCCCCATTTGGGTGTGGAGATGGTTCTTTTTTAAAGATTTTATTTTTAAATAAGAAATTACACCAAAATTTGTTTATGGACTTCAAATACCACATATGGTACCTGGAACAAGCTATCTATACAGGATAAATTAACTCCCTCTCTTGAACAATAGAGTGACTGGTTTGTGGGACAGACAGGTTAGCATGAGTAGTGGAATGACTATATCCTGCTCCGTGGAAGCTCCGGTGAGTCTCCCTCTCCCCGTAGTGATGCTGGGGCTTGCGCTCTGTCTTGACTAACCAGTAGGTTCTGGGCCTGAACATTACAAGTCCTGCTGGGCCTCAAGCTGGACAGCAGTTGCTAGTGACCAGAAGCAGTGTCACTTGGTTTTGGCCCCAGGGCTGGACGTTCCTCGGTGTGATTGCATCAGAGATCCTGCCACTAGTCAGGAGATGACTGCCAGGGTGTTGTTTCTCTGGGACTTTGCTTGGGGTTGGACAGGAAAGTGCTTTTGATGTTCTGCCCTCACGCATCCCATGTGGTCACACCCGCACCCTGTCCTTGTCTGGATGCCCAGCAGAGCACAGGAGATTGCCACGTCAGTGGCTGTGGGTAGGGGCTCATTCTAGTCAGGCAGGTGAGTGGACTGTTGACTGCAGCCCCCACGTGGCGTGTCCAGGGCGATGGCCGTAGAATGGCTGCACGTGCGTGGCAGCTGGGGTTCGTGGAGGAGTACATGGGATGTGAGGTGCTGCCCAACGGGGAGGGAAGCTGCCAGTCTCCAAAGGCCCAGACCAGGAACCTGGCACCGCCTCGCAGCTGCCACCTCAGTGCCCTGGGCACTGCTGTCTCTTCCCACAGAGCAGCCAGAATAACCTTTCTTTTCTTAAAAAGTCGTTTCTCTGCTCAGAACCTCCCATGGTGCTTGCAGTGAAACCTGAAAGTCCTGCCCGATGACTCCGTGGCCCAAGCGACTCGGCGCTGGCTGCCAGTCCAGTGGCACGGCCCACCTGTCTTCCCCTCGTTCACTCCATCCACGCCACACTGGCTGAGGTTTCTCGCTCCCGTCGTAGTGGTGACTCCCGGCCGCCAAGCCTTGTCCTGGCTGCTTGCAGAGCTCCATCTGCTTAAACGCACCCTCCGGGAGGCCGTGGAGTTACTCACGGTAAAGAGCGCGCCGCATCGTTCTGCACGCCCATGGCCTATGTTTTATAGCACTTACGGTTTTGTGTTTCTTCATCTCTCTCCCGCTGAGAACGAGTTCTGTAAGAGTGGGGACTCTTCGTAAGCTGAATTTTGCTGCTGCCGTGTCTTCCTGTCATGTGTGATGACGGCTTCACCCGCAGCGTGCCGGCGTATTTATAGGCACAAAGAGCACTCCGCGTAGATTCACGTGAGAAGCGGCATAGACGGCTTGAGGAGGAAGCCTTGGCCTTCCCCCTCCGGCCTTGGACTGTCCCCACCTGCTGCGGCGGCTGTCCACGGGGTCGGGGCGAGGTGGTGGCAAGTTCTTCCCCCAGAAAGCGCCGCTCTGCACGAAGGGAAGGCCGCTCTGCTTCCACCGGCGCCGGGAAGGGCCGCCAGCCGCCCGGCCCTCCGTGCGCACCGGCGTGTTGCAGCTCTGGGTTCGGAGCGGGCTCCAGGGACCGCCGAGCCGTCAGCAGGTTGGGACGGTGGCACCATCAGGTTCCCTCCTGCTCGTCCCCGTCCCACTGGCCCTGCAGCAGCTGCGTCAGGTACAGAGGAGGCAACGAAGGCGCGCAGAGCGGAAGCAGCGGCCGCCACAACTTGAAGGTGTGCATGTGCGCGTGTCACCCCTCCGGCAGTGTGACGTCGCTTGTGCCCGGGGCTGCCTGGGACAAGTTCGTCCAGGCTCCTGGTCTGGTTGCCTCCCGAGCGGCTTGCGCTGCCCCAGTGCATGCGACAGGTGTTTGTGGTTGCCGGTGGAAAAGCAGCTGCCAAAGTATTCTGCTCTTTGTGGGGGTTTTCATATCCTTAAATAGCTAAGGAAGTGTGATTCCTTGGGGAACAGTTGAGACTTTCCAATGAATAAAGCTCTGCCTGTGTTCAGAAATTAGTCTTTTATTTTGGGGCCTCATCTGAAAAATGGAGTTGAGCTGGATGATCTCAGGGTCCTTTCTTTCCGACCTTCAGGGACTGTCCTGTGTTCTTGATTGGAAGTTCCAGAGCCACGACGTTCATCAGCTACCGTTTCCCAGAATCCATCCAGGACGGGCTGCACAGCATGGCCTCTGTCCCCCGATCCCGCTTAGTCTCGTCACCATGGACCCGGGACCAGCTTGGCTCTCTGGCACGTGGCCGTGGCCGCACGTGGCACCTCCACATTGTGATTGCTCTGCGTTGGGCAGCTGTGTCCTGTTGCGTTTCTAACTGCTGTGTTTGATTCCCAGATTCTTCAACTAAACTACAGACGAGAGTGGCCAGGCTGCTGGAGCTCTCCCTCGGTGGGGCTGGGGGGCTTTCTGGAAAGAACTCCCCAGTACACGCTGTGTTGCAGGGACGCGCTTGGAAGGTGGGGCTGGAATTCCACAGCCCACGGCCATTGCCTCATCTCTGACTGACGCTGCTGAAATGTGTTTTCACAGGTGCTGTTTTCTGTTTCACATTTTCATACACAGAGTAGGAGAAAGTGTAGCTACTGACAAGTAGAAAAATGCTATTTTTTAAAAGGCAGCTTCTTGGGTTTTCTTTTTTTTTAATGGAATTAGTCCTTGGCTTTTCTCCCAGTCCCAGCCCCCCTTCCGGCTGTTCGTGTCCCTGGGTAAATACAAATAGAGATCGCTTTGTGTACTTTATAGGGTTTTCTGTTTTAGAGAGAGAATTATGTTACACATGTTCTTGTTGTAAATAAATAAACCTTTCTCTGTCCTTGCAAGACCCAGTATAAATTAATTGTGTGAATTCAACTGAACTTGTAAAGTCAGCAGGTGGGGTAGAGGGACAGCCATTCATTAAGACCAGTCGGATCAGCAAGATTCGCAACTGGGTCTCTCTTCTAGAGCCAGCACAGTTCTTTCCGACGTGCCTAATAAGGAAATGCTAAGCATTTGGACTGGGGCTCCCCTGCCCTCTCCCTTGTGGTGAGCTACTGCTCTGGGATGAATCCCGGCGAAACCTGGGAGCCACCAGTCCCCCGGCACTTGGCTCCCCCTGGGCTGGCCTTCCGGCTCCCTGCAGTGCTGAGGCGGGAGGTGCCCTCTCCTGGGGTCTGCCCCTGACCCCTGCAGCCTACCCCGCAGCTTTGTTCCAGTCCTCGTGTAAGCATACCCAGTCCTTCCTACAGCATCCGCTCTGCCCTTGGATCCTATCCACCCTGTGTCCTCCCTCTGCACCCTCCCTGACCCTCGTCTTCCTTCCTGGCCACCCTTCTTCAAGGGCGTTGTCTACACTGGCTTTCTCCACTCTCACGCCCCCGTTATTCCCCTGCCCACTGCCTTCCCACCATCTCACCCCGACCTACTGGGCAGTCCAATCCAGTGGGCATTTCCCTATCTTTTCCCTGAATTTCCCAGATGGAAGCTCTTGATTTCCTCCCAAATCCTTGGGCAGCCCTTTGGTTTCACTCTTATTACTACCATCCTCCTCTCCCCCTTCAAAAAACATTCAGAGCATTTCTCCAGTGAGTTCCCACGATCAACAGCCACACAAGTGACCCAACCAGACCACAGGCCTTGTAAGAGGCACCTGGCCTGTGTCCCCACCTTCTGGCACCTCCCTTCCTGCCAGGGTCAGCTCAAACAGCAGAAACCAAGTCCTCCTGGGGCAGGCTGGGCGCTGCCTCTGTGCCTGGGGAAGAAGGGCAGGGTGGTGCTATAGGGGCCAGGGTGCTGAGAGGCCCCCCAGGCGACTCCTGTTCCCCCCTCCCTGGGGATTCCTTCAACCTGGGTACTGGAGTGGTAGCCTTAGAACCATGATTTTCTCTAGAGGCCATGAACACCTTGCTGATCGTTTCCAGATCTGCTCCAGGCCTCATGATCTCTTTTTTAAAAGATTTTATTCATCTATTTAGAGCACAAGCGCACAAGGAAAGTGGCGGAGAGAGAGAGGCAGGCCCCCTGCTGAGCAGGGAGCCCGATGTGGGGCTCGACCCCGGGACCACAGCCCCGAGCCAAAGGCAGGTGCCCAACTGACCCAGGTGTCACCCAGGTGTCCCAGGCCTCATGATTCTAACCTGGAATCACCTGGGATCAGACGTCCCTCAGTCCCTCCAGGTTCAGGAGGGCCTAGACCAAAACCACCACCTCACCCCACGCCTGCTCTGCCATGCCACGTGTCCACAGCCAGCAAGGGCACCCACCCAGCTGCCCTCTCATCCTTGGCCTCTGGTGTGGCTGCGCAGCCCTGCCGTCTAAAGCGCCTCTCTGCTGTCTTCACTCCTTAGCCTTCACCGACCTCCTCCACCTCCATTCTGGAGGCTTCTCTCCTGCCCTTGGCTTGGCCTGCACCCCCACCACACGCACGTACACACGTGTGCGGTGCACACAGCACCCTGGAGTGGTGGGAGCGCCCCACTGCCCACTCCCCGTTCGCGGCTTTTCCCGGCTTACCCTCGGAGGAGGCTTGCTGGAAGCGTTAGCAGGGGGTGGCCTGGCATGGATGTTTCAGGAAGATCACTGGGCGGTGAAGCCTTTTGGGAAGACTGTGTGAATGTATTAAAAGTTGAAGAATACACGCTCTTCAACCCAGCAGCCCCCCCTTGTAGAGCTCTGTCCTTCAAAAGCACTTACACTTGTGGACTAAAAGCGTGTTTGTTGCACCCGTGTTAAGGCCGTGGCCGAACTGGGAGCAACTGTGAGTCCTTCAAGGGGGCGTGGTAGGAGATCACAGCGCCGCTATCCTGGGGACACTCTGTGGCTTTGAGGACAAGACAGAACCCGGAGAATAACACGTGGAGTCTGAATACACTTATGTGTGTCAATAAAGAGACAGTGGCATCTTCTCTCTCTGCCGCGGGGACTCGTGAAGAACAGGGCAGCCAGCTTGCGTATTGCTCATGTCCAAAACACCTTCTGAAAGGGCGCCTCACGTGGGCGACACGTGGCATCGGTGCCTTCCAGGAGGCACCGGCCCCCAGTCACGTGGCGCAGTTTGTTCTCAGGAAACCACTTTCACCTGCCGTGGTTTGGAGGCGTGTGCTCCGCTGCGGGCGCAGGTGCAGAGAACAGAGCTCGTGCCCCCCCCCGCCCCCGTCCTGGCGTGTCACCGCTCGGCGCCCAGCTCTCCGGTTCCGTTACTCTCCTTTCTCCCCGTGTCCTCCCGCACACACAGCTGCGGGGACCTGCCTCGGGTGTGTCTTTGTCTTGCGTTCGCACAAGGTGTGTGTGTTGGGAGGTGTTACTACGATCCAGCCGTCCCAGGGCTTCGAGCGCTGTGCGGTGTCAGGGTGATGACAGCTGCCGTCGGTGGGGCCGGCCGGGACCCTCACAGCATGGCTTTGTTCATTCTTGGGCCGACTGTGAGGCCAACTTACCAAGGAAGGAAGAAACTGGCTTAGGGAGGTGAGGAAACTACCCGAGAGGGGCGCCTGCATGGTTGAGGGTCCGACTCTTGATTTCATCTCAGGTCATAGTCCTGGGGTTGTGGGATCGAGCCGTGTCGGGCTTCGTGCTGGGGCATAGGGCCTGCTTGAGATTCTCTTTCCTCTCCAAAAAAAAGAAGAAACTAACCAAAAGCCTCCCAACTCTCCCTTGTCAGAGCCTGGGTGTAACTGCCGCCTTTCCTGCCTCAGCACCGCCGTGGGACTGGTCGGGCCAAGGGCCTCTGGCCTCCTCTGGCCTCCTCAGGCCTGCCTCCACACAGCCGCAGTGCTCAGCCCCGGCTCGGCTCCCGGAGTCTTGCTTCCCTTACTCCAACCCTGCCCGCTGATCTGCCAGCACCCACGCCACTCAGCATCTCAGTGGAGACAAGGTCGGGGAGGCCCACAGGAGGAAGGACTTGCCCCAGGCTGTGTGGCTACAGTTGAGCGAGGACTGGTTGACTTTCCACTGGGTTGTCAAGCGCCTCTCCCCTCTGTCTCCACCCACAGCCAGGTGCCGTCTTCAGAAAGGATTTGAGCTCTTTCCCTCTCTCTTTCCCCTCTTGACCAAGGCCAGAAGGCCCTGGCTGACTTTTGCGGAGCCAACCAGGCAGTAGGTGGCGACATAACCCACTGTGTGCCTCCCCGAGCAAGGGGGGGGGGGTTGGCAGAGAACCCGTGGCCCACCCCGGCCACAGCAAGTGACCTGTGCTCGCGTGCCACGGCAGCTGCCCTTCGTGGGAGGTGTGGGCCTGTTGAGAAGGGCCCTGGGCTTCCTTCTGCCCCCTGCTCAGCACCGTCGCTCAGTAGAGAATGGTTGGTGCAAGTGCTGGGACCCAGCTCCAGGAGTCGGGCCATGCCTTCCAGCAGGAAAAGGCCCCAAGCACGTCCATGCTAAACACGGAGAGGGCCTGGAATGGTGTCGCTGGGAGGCCACTTGACCTGGAAGAGCCCCTCCAGGCAGAGAGCGGCAGGAGGTCTGCAGAGCGTGGGCAGACCAGACCCCAGACGGCCAGCAGCAGGGAGCCCTGAGGCTCTCCTTCCCCAGGGGAAACCAGCGAAAGTCCTCATCCTTTCCCACCTAAGGGCCAGGCTGGCTGCAGGGAGAGACGGCTCGTTCTCTCCTTCCTCACCTGTTTAAGAAGCTTACCTTGACCTCTTTGGTAAACCAAAAAATGTTCTAACTTTCTTATAAACATGATATTCTTAATTCCCTTCAAACCGAAAGCACAGCTGCGGGTGGAGAGGGACTTCAGCCAGATCCCATCTCCCGCTCCTGCTCCCTTACCAGCTCCCTCCCGTGGAGCTTCCCCTCACTGCTCACATCAAGGTGGAAACGCCCTGAACCTTCACACCCAGCAAATCCACACCCAGAAAGGGATGGGACTTGGGGGGTGTGGCTGTGGGCTGCTCTTGGAGACACCCCAGGAAACAAGGACAGCACCAGGAGACAGACTGCATGAGGAAAGGGGGATTCTGGAAAAGGCCACGTGACCCCAGAAGGAACCCCAGACTTACTCCTGCCAAGTCACCAGGTGTCTCTGTAGCGACCCTAGGGGCCCTGTACCAGGAGGGGTGTTCACTCAGCGGTGGGTGCTGCTTGTACGCCAGCCGAATCCAAATCCAAACTCCGGATGGAAAACCTTTTGAGGTAAATGGTGAGGTGGGTGAGTGGGCTACTTTCTCATTGCCTGAACTTGAGGACTAGGCTTCCCAAACTCATTCCTGCTTGTTCAGTGTTGGGAGGACCCCTACAGAGCTCGTGAGAACCCCACACATACAGAGTGTACCTCAACACCCTGGCGGGAGATGGTCATCACCCTCAGATGCTGCCGCCCTGTCCCCCACCCGGTCCCCTGAGCCAGACTCCTGGGCCCTGCTCTTCCGCTTCCCACTCAGCCTCATCCCGTGTCTCCAGGGCTGAGAAGTTTGCCTCCTTAACGTCCCCAGTGCCGCCCCTACTCTTCATCTCCCCCACGCTTGAATCTGACGCTAACCTTGATCACCTCCCCAGCCGGCCTCCCCAGTCCAGTCTGGGCTCCGCTATCCCTCCTCCACCTGTTAGCTCTGTCCTGCCCCGGCTTAAATGCTTCAGTAGCTCCCAATAGCCTTTGAGATAAAGTTCAAACTCCCTGATTTAGCACAGAAGGGCTGGCCCCCCTCCAGCCACTGTCTGCCAGGCTCCCTGCCTTCCAGCCACACTGAGCTGCTGTCGGGCGGTCCCTAACCGTCCACACCCGTCCACACCTCTGTGCTGCTCTAACCAGACTGCACTTCCACTTCTTTTCCAAAGCTTAGTTTAAGATAGCAACTTCCCAGTGGAAGCCTCCGAGTCTCCCAAGCCTTCAGTGACAGGACTAGGAGTGAAGAAGACACATGCGTTCTGCTTTGGTATTGAGATATTTCTCATGTTTTTAAAAATCATTAATTTTTTTATATAAAACCACACACATAAGGTAGTTAAAAATACATGCACAGGGGCGCCTGGGTGGCTCAGTTGGTGAAGCGTCTGATTTTAGCTCAGGTCATGATCCCAGAGTCCTGGGATCGAGCCCCACGTCCTCAGAAGGGAGCCCGCTTCTGCCTCTGCCCCTCCCCCTGCTCATGCTCTCTCTCTCTCTCAGCCTCTCAAATAAATAAAATCTTTTAAAAAAATACATGCATAAACCTGGGGTGGGGAACTTAAAGCTTAAGTCCCTCCTCCTCCCGGCAGCCTTTCCTGACCACCCTGACATGGCTACTTCTGCGATGCCCAGGCCTGGGTCCCCATCTCACCACTGGAATCAAATTGTCTGGCCCAACATCCCCAGGAGTGAGAGCTTCTTGGGGGCAGCAACCGTATTCCATCTGGCTTTGGTTCCCCATCCCTAGCACCGTCTGATAGACACCAGCCCCAGTTTGTCCAAGGAATACATAGATCTCATTATGAAACCTTTATGGACAAGTCAGAAAGATAATAGACTAGGGGCTTGGCAATGAGGTCTGCACCAGTTTGCCATGTCAAGGAAATGTGGTTCAAGGACACTTGATGAAAAAAGACACACTTTTTGTCTGTGACTGTGACCGTGAGCTCATATGGGGGGTTGGGGGTGGGGTGCAGTGACTGCTAAAAGGAACAGGACAAGTGCTGCTGGGGACAGGCTCGGGGAGAGACCCATAAAGCAGGCGGGGGCTCACACCCGAGCCACGGACCCCAGGCAGGTCTGCAGCCTCCAGATCTGAGGACAGTCACCAACCCCAGGGAAGAGCTGTGGGCACGTGGACGAAGTCAGGCTCTGTGCCCTGCTTCTCCACCTTCACGAGGGACTACCTCCCTCCGTGCTCTTTGGGGTTTTTTTGTTTGTTTGTTTTTTGGGGGTTTTTTGGGTTTTTTTTGTTTTGTTTTAAAGACTTTATTTATTTATTTATTTGACAGAGACAGCGAGAGAGGGAACACAGGCAGGGGGAGTGGGAGAGGAAGAAGCAGGCTCCCAGCGGAGGAGCCTGAGGTGGGGTTCGATTCCAGAATGCTGGGATCACGCCCTGAACCAAAGGCAGACACTTAACGACTGCGCCACCCAGGCGCCCTGCTCCGTGCTCTTTGTGAAAGCCACGTGGAACGTCAACCTCCGGTGTCGGTGTCGGGAGAACCCTAACCACCACCACCACCACCCCCCCACCCCACCCAACCCCCGCACACAGCAACCAGGTGGCGGGAAATGCACTGAGGGTTTTGAACTTAGGTTGTGAAGAGTTGTCTAACCTTGGCATTGGCCGGGAAGGTTGAAGACCACAGCCGTGTCAGCCACCTCTTCTCATGGCCCTAACCATTCAGTCCGCACCCCAGAGATGCAGCGACTCCCCAGCCCGGGGGCCACTCCGCTGGGCACCATCAACGGTGCTCCTTTGCAAGGGCTGTGCACCTCTACCCCCACGACCTCCTCCCCTCTCGGTGACTTCGGGGGGCGGGGTAAAGCAGACACTCGGCAGGCCAGCCCCTGTGCGACCACAGCCGATAGCTACCAGCTGTCAATAGCACAGTGTCCCCATGAATTTCACACTTTAAAGTACGCGATTCAGTGGTTTGTTTTTTGGCTGTGTTTTTTTTTTTTTTTTTAGCATGATCGCAAAGTTGTCCAACCATCCCCCTCTCTAATTGGGGGATATTTTGATCACCCCAAAAGAACTGCCATACCCATTTGCAGTCATGCCCTTTCCCCTCCCCCCCTTAGGCTCTGACAACCACCAGTCTACTTTCTATCTCTATGGACTTGTGTATTCTGGAGATTTCGTGTAAAGACAATCATACAACATTTGTCCTTCCGTCTCGGGCTTCTTTCGCTCAGTGTAATATTCATCCACGTTGTACCATGTGTCACGACTTCTTTCTTTTTATGGTCAAATAGTATCCTGCTGTATGGCTACACCACTTTTCCTTCATCCGTTCATCAGCTGATAGACATTGGGTTAGTTTCCACTTTTTGGCTGTGACACATAATGCTACTATTAGCATTCATGTATGTGTTTGCACACCTGTTTTCATGCTTCTGGGTATATACCTATGAATGGAACTGCTGTGTCCTATGATAATTCCACGTGTAAATTTTGGGGGAACTGTGCTGTTTTCCACAGAGGCGGCTCCACCAGCCACGCGTGTGTGTGTTCTGGTTTCTCCACATCCTCGCTAACACTTGTTCTTTTATCTTCTTCCTCTTCTTTTTTAATATAGCCATCCCAGTGAGTGCGAAATGACATCTCATTGTGGTTCTGATTTGCATTTCCCTAACGACAACTGAAGTCAAGCCTCTTTTCATGTGCTTATTAGCCATTTGTATGTCTTCTTTGAAGAAATGTCTGTTTAGATCCTTTCACCATATTTTTATTGGGTCACTGGTCTTTTTATTGTTGACCTGTAAGAGTTCTTTATACGTTCCGAAACGAGTTCCATATCAGATTTATGATTTACAAAAATGTTCTCCCATTCTGTAGATTGCCTTTCCACTTTCTTGATGGTGTCCTTTGAAACACAAGAGTTTTGATGCAGTCCCAATATACGTATCTTTTGTTGTTGCTGCTTATGCTAGTGGTGCCATATACGAGAAACTATTGCCAAATCCAAGGCCATGAAGATTTACCCCTATGGCTTCTTTCAAGAACTTTATACCTCAAGCTACATGGTATGGCGTGAAGTCAGAATCCAACTTCATTCTTTCGTACGTGGATATCCAGTTTCCAAGCACCATTTGTAGAATTAATGATTCAAGACCCATTGAATGGTCTTGGCACCCTCGTCAAAAATCAATTGACCATGGGGCGCCTGGGTGGCTCAGTCAGTTAAGTGTCTGCCTTTGGCTTAGGTCATGATCTCGGGGTCCTGGGATGGAGCCCCGCATGGGGCTCCCTGCTCAGCAAGGAGTCTGCTTGTCCTTCCCCTCTGCCCCTCCCACCCCCTGCTCATGCTCTTTCTCTCAAATAAATAAATAAAATCTTTTTTAAAAAATCCATTGACCAAAGATACATGGGTTTCTTTCTCAACTCTGGATTCTATTTACTAATCTATACATCTGTAAGTCTATATTCTCATGCTTGCAGCATACAGTCTTAATTACTGTAGCTTAGTGGGTGGGCTTTGTAATCAGGAACTGTAAATTCTCCAGCATTGTTCTTTTTTTTTTTTTTTCCATTTTTGCTTTAGCTATTGCAGGTTCCCTGAATTTTTCCATATTAATTTCAGGATCAGCTTGTCCATTTCTGCACAAAAGCAGCTTTGCGGGGGAACGGTGGTAGGGATGGATTTGAATCTAGATTCAGTTGGGGAATGTTGCCGTTTTAACGGTAATAAAACTTCCCAATCCAGGGGTGCCTGGGTGGCTTAGTCGTTAAGCGTCTGCCTTCAGCTCAGGTCATGATCCCACGGTCCTGGGGTCGAGCCCCACATCAGGCTTCCTGCTCAGGAAGCCTGCTTCTCCCTCTCCCACTCCCCCTGCTTGTGTTCCCTCTCTCATTGTCTCTCTCTCTCATCTATGGAACATAAGAACTAGGAAGATCGGTAGGAGAAGAAAGGGATAAAGAAAGGGGGGGTAATCAGAAGGGGGAATGAAACATGAGAGACTATGGACTCTGAGAAACAAACTGAGGGCTTCAGAGGGGAAGGGGGTGGGGGAATGGGATAGACCGGTGATGGGTAGTAAGGAGGGCATGTATTGCATGGTGCACTGGGTGTTATACGCAACTAATGAATCATCGAACTTTACATCAGAAACCAGGGATGTACTGTATGGTGACTAACATAATATAATAAAAAAATATGTAAAAAAATAAAATAAAATAAAAAATCAATCTTCCCAATCCATGAACATGGATGTCTTTCCGTTTAGGACTCCTCTGGTTTCTTTCAGTTGTACTCCGTGGTTTCCAGTGTGTCTTCACAACTGCTCTCACCCTTGCCCCTTGGCCCATTACTGTCACCACGCTAAGGACACCACTCTGATCTAGGTCCTCAGTGACCCCTGACTTGACTGGTGAGCAAGTTCCTTCTGGAAAGCTTCCCACAGACCTCTGTAATCTTCCACCAATTTCGAACACTCCTTTCTTAAAATTCCTTCTCATGCCACTTTTACAAACCACTCTCCCATTCTCTCTGTCTCCTTAACTGACCCTCGTCCTCCCCCAGCCCCTCAAATGTTGGGGTACTGTCCTGGGTCATCTTCTTTTGCATATGAATGAGTTCATCTTGGGCAAGCTCACTCATTCCCAAGGCCTCAGCCTCCATCTTCACCTCAAAGCCTCCCAGACCTCCTCCTCCAGCCTCACCTTCTCGGGACCTTCAGAGCTGTATCTGCAGGGACCCTGAGACCATCCCTCCCTGGTCTCTCCTCTGTCTCATGCTCCTGAGGCTGACCAGTGGTAACACCCCACACAGGAGCAAACCTAGTGGCCCCCATGCTTATCTCCTCTCTCTTGCCTTCACTCCCACATCTCATCCACTGTCACCTTATGGCTTTTGCCCCCTAAATATTTCAAAGGCAGATCTAAGGTGGCATAGGGCAGGCTGTGCGCAGGGACAGCAGAGTTGGCGTACAGCAGCCCAGCCCACGGCATCAGGACCACAGTGCTGAGGGACCCAAGGCAGGCTGCGGGCTCAGGGGAGGGGTGGGTAGGCGGGCACACACTGAGGTCAGCGGAGAGGAGGAGGGAGGACCAGAGCCACAGCCGTGGAGACCCCCCGAGTGTGGGTTCAGGAGCAGGCAGTTCTAAGCGAGGCGGGTGGGCACAGGAGCTCAGAGGGAGCATGGCTGAGTGTGGTGGTCTGAGAGGACTTGGCTGAAGTTCTCTGGCATCCTTTATGTGACCTCGGGTGCGGCACTTAATACTAAAGCCTCAGTTTCCTTATCCAATGCCAGGCCCGTGGGGGGATCACCTCCGATCTCACTCCTGAAAGTCCCCTGTAAATGGTAAAGCGCTGGAGGTGTGTAAGGCCACTCAACGCCAGAGAGGGAAGCAGGCTGCACGCTGTGAAGGCCACGATTTCCAAGTGCTCAGGCTCTACCGTTCAGGTGGGCCGAGGATACTGGGTGGGACTTTCTTAATTCCAAATGACAGTATGTATGGGGGTGGGGGGTCGCATGGCTTTCCCAACATTAATGGTAGTTCGTTCCCAGTTGGCAAACCATTAGGCGGCCTGTCCTCCAGCGGGATTTCCATTGGAAGCCAGCACTGGGCATCCAGGGCCTGGGGCAGGCGTGGGTTCTTTCTTCACCCCACCAACACGTTTGGAGGCTGGGGGAGTCTCGCACTGGCTAAGGGGTTGCAGGAGGGACACAGACCCTGCCCGGCAGGGGCTCGGACCTAACAGGGACCACGAAGAAGTCCTGCAGGAGTCCTGCGTTGGGATGACCCAGGCGGGCTTCACGGAGGAGAGGGCCTTGAGGCCCCTCGGCGCTCCTGATGCGCCGGGGAGTGGGGTGGGGGGAGCCGCGGGATGAGGACGAGCAGCCCCGGAGCCGAGGGGCGGTCCCAGCGAGGCGAGGCAGGCAGGCTTGTGGCCCCAAGTCCGGAGCCGGGCTACCCCGGGCCGCCCCGCCCCGCGCCCGCCCCCGCGCGCGCACACAGGTGGAGCTCGGGGAACTCCGTGCCCGCAGCCCTACCCGGCCGGGCGCTCTCCCTGCGCGGCTCCCGGGGTCCCCGCCGCCCGCGATTTCGGCGCGTCAGCAGAGCGGAAACGGGAGCGGCGCCAGCCCCAGATCGGCGGGGACGCGGCCTGGCAGCGCGGCCGACGGCCCCGCAGGTTCTGTTCCGCCCGCGTTTGTGTTGGCAGCTGCCCGCGGCGCGCGGCCGGGCGCGATGAAAGGGCCTTCTGTGTGCGCCGAGCGGCCGCGCTCGCCTTTCATTCTTAATATAATCTTCACTTCATTTTTAACCGAGCAGAGGTTCTCTTGGAATTTTTCCCCTTCTTCCAAAAATACATGCGCGCGCGTGTGTGTTTGCAAAAGTTCCTTCACGGTGAAGGTCGGGATTGTCCTGGGGAGGGGAAGTGCGAAACCCGAGGCGGGTTCAGAGCGAGACAGAAATGCCTTTCTTCCTGCACAGGGGCCTTCCCGGCGGGTCGCAGCCTCCGCTGGGGTGTCCGCCCTCGCGGGCTTGGGGTCTGGGAGAGGAAGATGGGGATTCTTTTCTAACCACCGCCCACACCCCAACTGCAGGGTGATGGGCTGTTCCGAAAGGTCAGTGGGGAGGGAATGGGGTGCCTCCTCAAGGGGTCCCTGCCCGGGGCTGGTCATAGAGTACTGCCATCAGGTGGGGCCAGCCCCGGGCTGTCCTCCCAGAAATGAATAGAAAAGGAGACAGGACCTCTGTGTCCGGGGCTCTGCTTGGGGAGACAACATCCTTTACTGATGTCGGCTCCGTGGGCTTAAAACAGCCTGCGACAGTGCCTGGGAAGTGTCACCAGGCAGCCACCATTCACCTGGCGGTGCAGAGGGGTGTTACACCTAAGAAAAATTTCAAGATTATACCAAAGACATTTAGAGAGACTCCCACCTCAAGCATCACAGGGCCAGGACTTTCCAAATGTCGTCGCAGGCCCTGGGAGTTCGGCCTCATTATCCTAACTTTCCTGTCGGGAAAAGGCGGCTCAGAGAAGGCAAGTAACCTACCCCAAGTTCCAGAGCACGAGGGTGCTAGGACTGGAAATGTGGAAGCAGGTGGCAGGAAGGCTGAGTTCTTCCTTCTCTATGGGTGGTTTCCAAGCTGTGTTCTGCCAAGCTGCTACCTGCTTTGAGGGCTCTGCAAATTTATGATTCTGATTCTTAAAAAAAAAAAAAAAAAAGAATTTGTATTTAGGTTTGGACTTCTGTTTTGAGTAACAGAATGGATTATATAACCTGAAAACCATCCTGCTGTGAACACCTAGGAAAGTTAGACTCAAACAAAAACAGCCAAACAAAAAACCCCACCAACAGTATCTTTTTTAAATATAAGAAGGAAGGAAACCACATCCTTTTATGTCCAAGAAATTAAGAAACAAAAGGAAATCTCCAACCAGAAATGAAGTTGGCCACAACTACCCTCTCTGGGGGACCAGGAAAGTGGTGAGGGCACAGGCTGAAACTGAGGACTGGTTGTCATCCAGAGAAGGGGAGGTATTGGACCTAACCAAAGTGGGCTTTGAAGCAGAGTCCCAGCTAAAGCTGAAGCTGTCTGGGGCTATACCTTCAGTGAAATAATGTGCTGGGAAAAAAAGAAATCAGACCTTGCGGTACCTGGGTGGCTCAGTTGTTTAAGTGCCTGCCTGTGGCTCAGGTCATGATCTCAGGGTCCTGGGATCTGGCCCTGCATCAGGCTCCCCGCTTAGTGAGGAGTCTGCTTCTCCCTCTGCCCTTGCCCCCTACTCATGCTGTCTCTCTCTCAAATAAATAATTAAAATACAAAGGAAGGAAGGGAGGGAGGGAGGGAGGGAGGGAGGGAGGGAGGGAGGGAGGGAGGAAGGAAGGAAGGAAGGAAGGAAAAGGGGAAGGAGGGAAGGAAGGAAGGAGAGGAAAAGAAAAGAAAAGAAAAAAGAAAAGGAAAGGAAAGGAAAGAAAAGAGAGGGAGGGAAGGAGAGAGGAAGGAAAGAAGGAAGGAAAATAGATTGATTTAGGCACAGAAGGACAAGAAAGAAATATGCCTTTCTCAACCTGGCTGGTAGAATTTTTAAAAATCCCTCTTGAGAGTTTCTTACAATGAGCCAGTGCTCATACAAGTTTTTGATTCACATGGACTCTATCCTGTGAAACCTAAAACTGAGAGATTAACGAAACTGTTGGTCCCGGGCTTAGTAATATCTGCGGGGTACTTAACAGAGACAAACTTGCTCTAAAGGCACAAGACCCCCACTGAGGCCACCCAGGATTCCCACGGGTAAAGCCGTGCTGAAGGTAAATGATAGTGCACAGAAGACTCACCGAGGGTCACAAGTCTGGAGATGCACAAACAAGAAGATTACCCAAACACAATCTGATAGAGACTGCAAAATAAGTATGTTTAAAACGATGAAGGAGGGACGCCTGGCTGGCTCGATCAGAAGAGCGTGCAACTCGTCATCTCAGGGCACACAAAAATATGCGTGTGAATATTTATAGCAACACTATTCACAATAGCCAAAAATTGGAGTCAAAACTGATGCCTGAAGAAATAGAAAGGCCAAACAGACCTATAATTAAAATAAGTTGAACCAGTATTTTCACATCCTCAAAAATAAGACACCAGGTTTAGGTGGCTTTTTAGGTGAGTTCTTCCAGATATTCAAGGAACATAAAATACAAATCATGAACAAAATATTCTGAAGAAGAGAAAAAGAGAGAATGCTTACTGACTCATTGGGTAAGGCTGATAGAGTGTTAAACCCAACACCAAACAAAAACAGTAGGGAATAAGGAAATTATAACTCAATCTCTCCTAATAGCATAGAACAGGTCACAAATGCAAAGATCCTAAGGAAACTTCGCAAATTAAATCCAGCAATTAAAAAATTAGGAGCGGTACCTGGGCAGCTCTGTCAGTTAATGTCCAACTCTTGATTTCAGCTCAGGTCTCTATCTCAGGACTTGAGTTCAAACCCCGCATTGGGTCCACGATCAGTGTGGAGCCTATTTAAAAAAAAAAAATTAGAACATTATGACCAACTTGAAAATTATACCAGGTATGCAAATATTGTTCAATATTAGAAACATCTATTAATACAATTCACTATGTTACCAGGTTAAAGGAGAAAAGCCATCTGATCGTCTCAATAAATGCAGAAAAAGCAATTGAAAAAATAACATTTATTTATGTTTAAAAAAAAAAACTCTCCGTAAACTACAAACACAAAAGCATTTCTGTAATCTGAGACTGCTCTGTATTCCCCTAAATCTGTTCATCACTTCTTCTTCGCTAATAGAATATTTAGCTGGGCATCGGCACCACCAGCATAAGGATTAACTTTCCTGGCTTCTCTTGCAGGCTTGCTGGGGACCTCTGATGGAATGGGACATAAGGGCAAATTTCTGGGAGCCTTCCTTAATAGAGAGTTTCTTTGCATCCTTTGCATCTGTTTCATCCCTTCCTTCCTCCTGTGTAGAACTCAGAGACCACCTTGGACCATGAGGACCATACAGAGAGTGGAGCAGTGAGCTGAAAGTAGCTTGAGCCTCTGAGGACTTCTTGGGAACGAGATGTCATACCAACCTCCGGCTGCCAACATCTGAACCGTTCCATCCAAATGAAGTAAGTGTTTACCTTGTTTCAGTCCCTGTTGTTTGGGAATTTTCTGTTAGAGCTGACATTAATCCTGCATGGACTTTCGAAACTGATCACGGGTGTCTACCAAAAGCCTAAATCAATTGTTACACTTAATAGTGGACTATTAGAACCACTTCCTTAAAATCAGGAACTCTATTTCAATGAAGAATGATACAAAGACATCCACTCCCACAGTCTCTACCCAGAATGGTCCTGATATTCCTGGCCAGTGCCATAAGGCAAGGAAATAAACATGACACTGTTCCAAGGTAGAGGGGTGTCACATGGTTTCCGTATCACCCAACCATTCCAATTCCAGGTAAGTACCCAAACGCTTGCACATATGCATAAGGAGACATGTACAAGGATGTTCATGGGGCTCCTGGGTGGCTTAGTTGGTTACGCGTCTGCCTTCGGCTCAGGTCATGATCCCAGGGTCCTGGGATCAAGCCCCAAGTCGGGCTCCCTGCTCAGTGGAGAGCCTGCTTCTCACTCTCTCTCTGTGTCTCTCTCTCTCTCTTTCTCATAAATAAGTAAATAAAATCTTTAAAAAAAAAAAAAAAAGAATGTTCATGACATCATTGCTTTTGGTGAAAATGAGAGATCAGCCAAAACATGCATCAGTAAGCCAATGGTCAAACAAATCAAATTATTTTCCCCAGGTAATCAAATTTTACGTTAACAGTTAAAATAACAGAACTAGAGCTACATGTACCACATGGGTAGATTCAAAATACACTGTTGATTTTTTAGGAAATGTCTTTATCATTTGGAGCTCTGTAGTGCAACTTTTACAGATGACATTTCACGGTGTCTGTTCTGCTTTAAAATAAGTCAGAGGAGTGAGAGGAAGTGGGTAGGTGTGGTAATGAAGCACACGTATCCGTAACTGGCTATTACTGAAGTTGGCATAGGGATACATGGGGTTCAATATGTTATCCTCTTCTTTTGGGGAAAACATAGTGTGAAAAGAAACCACTGAGAACAACATACTCAAAAGGATAGTATTTACTTATTTTAAAAGCACACAAAACACTACTCCATATTGTATAGTTCGAAATGTTTGAAAATGTGTATTATTTTATAAAGCATTCATGAGAGTAATAAAAATTTATATATATTTTAGGGGCGCCTGGGTGGCACAGCGGTTAAGCGTCTGCCTTCAGCTCAGGGCGTGATCCCGGCGTTACGGGATCGAGCCCCACATCAGGCTCCTCCGCTATGAGCCTGCTTCTTCCTCTCCCACTCCCCCTACTTGTGTTCCCTCTCTCGCTGGCTGTCTCTATCTCTGTCGAATAAATAAATAAAATCTTTTAAAAAAATTATATATATTTTAAACATATATTTATATTATATATATATATTTTTTAAAACATTCATGAGAGTGATAAACACTAAATTTAGGGAGATGGGGGAAATAATCAGGGGAGAGGTACATAGGGAACTTCAACTGGTTTTGTGAGATTTTATTCCTTAAAATCTGAAGCAAATAATGCAAAATGTGCAGATTTGACAAAGCTGGATTGTATTAGCTGTTGGTTATGTAATATCCGAACATTTTTTCTGAATGCTTGACACATTTACTCTAAAAAACATTCTTAGCTATTTACGGAAGAACAACATGCCCACTCAAATGAATTTTAAACCAAATGCTTACACATTTGTGATCACCGAAGCAAAACTTATGACTAAAGTTAATTTTTTTTGAAGATTATATTTATTTATTTGAGTGAGAGCGCACAAGCAGGGGAGAGGGAAAAGCAGGCTCCCTGCTCGATGCGGGGCTCCATCCCAGGACCCTGGGATCATGACCTGAGCCAAAGGTAGACGCTTAACCAAATGAGCCACCCAGGGGCCCCACAAAACATACAACTTAAAGTGTACAACTCAATGGTTTTTAGTACATTAACAAATATGTACAATCATCACCACAGTCAACTTTAGAACATTTCAACACCTCCAAAAACATTGCAATAGCCTTGTAACCTTTAGCTATTTTTCCTTCCCCATCTCTCCCAGACGTAAGTCAAAACTAATCTACTTTGTGTTTCCTATAGATTTGTTTATAAATGGACATTTCATATAAATCATACAGTACGTGGCCTTCTATAACTGGATTCTTTCATTTAGCAAAATGTTTTCAATGTTCATCCGTGTTGTAACAAGTATGAGTATTTCTTGCCTTTTTATTGTTGGATAATATTTCATTGTATAGAACTACCAAACTTTGCGTATCCATTCATCAGTTGATGAACATTTGGTCTGTTTCCATCTTTTGGCAACTATGAATAATGCTGCTATAAACTTTCATATACACAGTAGTTCTGTGGATGTGTGTTTTCATTTGTCTTGGATATATACCTAGGAGTGGAATTGCCAAACCATATGGTAACTGAATGTTAAAACTGTTGAAAGAACTGCTAGGTCGTTTTCTCAAAACAGCTGTATCATTTCATATTCCCACCACCTGTGCATGAAGGTTCTGATTTCTCGACATCTTCACCAACACTTGGTATTATCTGATTCTTTGATTATAGTCATTTTTAGGGTGTGAAGTGGTATCTTGTAGATTTTATTTGCATTTCCCTAATGCCTAATGATGTGAACATCTTTTCATGTGCTTATTGGCCATTCGTATATCTTTTTTTTTTCTTGAGAGAGAGAAGGGGCAAACGGGGGAAGTGATAGAGGGGGAGAGAGAGAATCTTAACCCAGCTCCACACCCAGCACAAAGCCCAACAAGGGGCTCGATCTCATGACCCTGAGATCATGACCTGAGCCAAAATTAAGAGTTAGACACTTAACCGACTGAATCACCCAGGTGCCCCTCGTATATCTTCTTTACAGAAATGTTTATTCAGATCCTTTGCTCATTTTTAAATTGGGTTATTGGGTTTTTTTTTATTGTTGAGTTGTAAGTGTTCTTTCTATAGTCTAGATACAACTCCCTTTCCAGATATATGATTTGCAAAAATTTCTCCCATTCTGTTAGTTTCTTTTCACTTTCTTGATAGTGACTTCTGAAGCACAAAATTTTGAAAATTATTTTGTTGCTTGTGTTTTTTGGTGACGTATTCAAGAAACTTTTGCCTAGTCAAGGTCATGAAGATGTACCCCTATGTTTTCTTCTGAGAGGTTTATAGTTTAACTCTCATATTTAGCTCTCTTATCTTTGATCCATTTTGAGTTGATTTTCTCATATGGTGTGAGGTCAGGATCCAACTTTAGCTTTTTGCATGTTGCTCTCCAGTTGTCCCACCACCATCTGTTGAAGAGACTGTTCTTTCCCTATTGAATAGTCTTGGCACCCTTGTGAAAAATCAGTGACCATGGACACATGGGTTTTTTCCTGGACTCTCAATTCTATTTTACCAATATATATGTCTATCCTTATGCTAGTGCCACACTGTCTTGATTATTTTACTTCATAGTAAATTCAATAGACAGGAAGTGTGAGTTTTCCAACTTTTTTTTTTTTTTTGAAGATTGTTTTGGCTATTCTGGGTCCTTTGTATTTCCATGTATTTTAGGATCAGCTTGCTCATTTCTAGGGGGCAAAAAGGCAATTGGAATTTTTACAGGAGTTGCACTGAATCTTTAGGTTAATTTAATAATCAGTCTTTCCGTCTAGGACTTCACAATTTTATTCTGGATCTCTTTATTCGTTCCTGTGGATTCACGTTAATACCATGAGTCATTTCCTTAGCTTTGCTTCCACTCATCTCTTGTGTGCTGTTATTGGCCAAAGCAAAACAAACCAAAACAAAGAACCGCCATTACATTTCTATGTGTTATGGGCCCAACAATGCATTATCTGAATATTGTTTTACTATCGCTTTTTAAACAAGAAATAAGAAGAAATGCAATGGAACGTAAGAACTAGGAAGATCGGTAGGGGAAGAAAGGGATAAAGAAAGGGGGGGTGATCAGAAGGGGGAATGAAACATGAGAGACTATGGACTCTGAGAAACAAACTGAGGGCTTCAGAGGGGAGGGAGGTGGGGGAATGGGATAGGCTGGTGATGGGTAGTAAGGAGGGCACGTATTGCATGGTGCACTGGGTGTTATACGCAACTAATGAATCATCGAACTTTACATCAGAAACCGGGGATGTACTGTATGGTGACTAACATAATATAATAAAAAATCATTAAAAAAAAATAAGAAGAAATGCAGATTTATACTGCCTTTTATAATTACATAATTACCTGCTGCTATTCCTTTGTTTGTTTTTTTTTTTCCTTCTGTGAATTCTGTCTCTTGTTTTGGGATCACTTGTTCTCAGCCTGAAGAACTTCTTTTAGCACTGCTTATTGTTTTTGAAGATTTTATTCATTTATTTATTTGAGAGAGAAATTGAGAGCGCAAGCAGGGAGGGAGCGTCAGAGGGAGGGGGAGAAGCAGGATCCTCACTGAGCAGGGAGCCCAATGTGGGGCTTGATCCCAAGACCATGAGATCACAACCCAAGCCAAAGCCAGACGCTTAGCTGACTGAGCCACCCAGGCCTTTAGTACTGCTTATAAGGCAGGTCTGCTAGCAACCAATTGCCTCCATTTTTGTTTATTTGGGAAAGTCTTTTTTTGTTTTGTTTTGTTTTGATTTTTGAAAGATAACTTTGCTATTCTGAATATAAGCTTCTTGGCCGAGAGTTTTTTCTTTGAGAATTTTGAATATGTTACCCCAGCACCTTCTGGCCCCATGTTTTCAGATGAAAAGTCATCTATTACTCTTATTGATGTTCCCTTTTACGTGACAGGCTGTTCTCCACTTTCTCCTGTCTTTGACTTTCAGCATTTCTACTGTGATGTGTCTACGTATGAGTCTGCTTGTGTGTATACCATCTGGAGTTTGTTGAGATTCCTGGATGGGTAGATTAATGTTTTTTTTTTCAATTTAGGAAGATCTCAGCCATTATTTCTTTGAATATTTTTTCTGCTCATTTCTCTCTCCTCTTTTTTTTCTGGTACTCCCATTATACGTATGTTGGTGTGTCAAGTGATGTCCCACATTTCTCTGAGGAGGTGTTCATTTTTATTCCTTCTTTTTTAATCTCTGTTCTTCAAACAGCATACCCTCTATCAATCTATCTTGGATTTTACTGATTCTTTTTTCAACCAGTTCAAGTCTACTGTTCTGTCTCTTTAGGGAATTTTTTCATTTTAATTAGTATACTTTGTAACTCCAAAATTCCCGTTTGATTCCCTGTGTCATTTCTGTCTCTATTGATACGCTCTATTTGATGCAACTGTATCATCACATCTTCCTTTGCTTCTTTTGTCATGGTTTCCTTTAGTTTTGTGGATATATTTCTAATGGCTGCTTTGAGGGTTTCGTCTATTAGATCCAATACCTTTCTCATAAGCAGTTTCTGTTACCCAATTTTTTTTCCCTGATATGTGAGTCATGCTTTCCTCTTTCTTGAATGTCTCATATTTTTTTTCTTGGAGGCTGGATAATTGTAGATTATAGACATTAGATTTTAGATAATACACTGTCAGAACTCAGGATGGTCCCCCTCCCCTGGGGCTTGTTATTGTTATTTGCCTATGTATTTGTGCAGTGGCTGAATGGATTCTTTGTTCCGTCCTTTCTCATTCTCAGTGTATAGACTCTGATGTGGCTTCTAAGGGGCTGCAACCATGGGTATGCCCACAATCACCCTGGAAGGACAGTGGTTTTGGCGGGATTCTCTTTGACCGTCTCTTTCCCTGACTGCACCCATCTATTAAGCTCCACTGATTGCTGGCTAATTATTATTTTCCACAATGTGTTATGGCATAAATTGTTCCCAGACTGATCCAAACAAATTTGGGCTCATTCAAAGGGATAGTTCTGAGGTCAATGTTTGAGATTTGTTCTGACCCCAGAAGGGCTCTTTCCAGGTATCTCTTTCCCTGATTCTCTCTGACCAACTAGCCAGCCTACAGTTTAGCCTAACTACTAATTAGGGAATTACTAATTCCCTTTCAACTACATTTTACCACAACCTCCACTGTCTTTTAGAGCACTCTAGGCTTGAACTTCTTTATACTAAGTGAAGTCAGTTCCTTTGGGAAGAGATTGGCAGCCCTCTGTTCCACGGTCTGCCTCTTCCTCTAGGTAAAACCTCCGGGTCATGACTCTGGAGCCAGGGATAGGGACAGGGCGTGCTTCTCTCTGATAGATAGCTCTGCTTTAGGAGCTGAGTGCTTAGGAAAGAGGAAGGGCAGTAACCTCAGGTCTTCCTGGGTTTTCTCTCCCACGATGGAACCTCTGCCTTACAAGCCAAGGGAAGGGGATTGGGACCTAGAATTCTCAGTGGTATCCTGCTCATGGCAGAATGGGGGCTGGGCAGAAGGGAGCCCAAACCAATGCCTCAGCAACAGATAGCTGGAGGTGGGCTTAGAAATGCTGGTGTCCTGGCCCTTCTGGGAAGATAGCCCTCTCACTGGGAGCTGGAGGGAGAAGGACTTTGGTGTTCTGGGCTACACTGGTCTGGAGTGGAATTACCATCTTGATGAGCTGGAGGTGGGGGTGGGGTGGTCTAAGTTCAAACACCATAGGCTCTCACTGTCCTCACCAACTTTTAGGAGATTTTCTTGAATAAATATTTCTTCATTTGTTATATGCCTTTAGGACCATTTCCGTCCATTTGCTGTGATGAGTAAAGTCCCCCTCCCACTCCCAGTGGACAAGCAGTGTGTGAGGGAGAACTGTTCTTTTGCTGTTTTAAGCCCCTGAGAATAGGGAGTTTTGTTACCACAGCAGATCTAGCTTCATGGTTCTCAAACTTGAGCATACACTGGAATCACCCAGAAGGCTTACTAAAATAGAGTGTCTTACCTCCTGAGTTTCTGATTTAGCATATCCGGGTTGGTGACAGAGAATTCACATTTCTAATAAGTTCCCAGGTAAAGGTGACCCAGGACTCACACTTTAAGAGCTACTGCTCCAGCCATCCTTTCCAAAATGTGGGGGTAAATAATAGTACAGTGGTACTGACCTCGTTAGAGTATTGTAGGGATTATTGTCTTAACATCTGTAAGTCATTTAGAATAGTGTCTGGCACACAGGCAGCCTTAGTACTATTATTACTATGTCCCAAGGTTTTCTTAATAAAAAGATACTCTCAGGTGTTTAAATTTTAATACTCTTTGGCCTTTTACTGAAATAGCCCAGATGACTAGACTTCCCAGGATTTTCAGCTGTCTCTTTTTATTCCTTCTTGATCCACTCATAGCTCACACCGATCGCTAGGAAAGGCAGTCACCCCGGCAGGATTGTTAACTAGACAGCATAACCTTACCTACCTGCCGCGGTCGGCATGCTCACCCCTACAGCACTGAAAGCAGCCCCGTTCCTCACCATGCACAAAGGGGCTTAGGCTTTGTGACTGTGGTTCCCCTCTATTCCCATCAGGACGGGGCTCGGTGTTCTCCTTTTTGATGAACCCAGTACAAGAGCCCAAAGTGGTGCTGAGATTTTTTTCCTTGTGAACAGATTATGCAAAAAAGAAAGACAAGGGGCACCTGGGTGGCACACTCATTAAGCGTCTGCCTTCGGCTCAGGGTGTGATCCCAGCTTTCTGGGATTGAGCCCCACATCAGGCTTCTCCACTAGGAGCCCACGTCTTCCTCTCCTACTCCCCCTGCTTGTGTTCCCTCTCTCGCTGGCTGTCTCTCTCTGTCAAAAATAAAATAAATAAAATCTTTAAAAAAAAGAAAAGAAAAGAAAGACAAGAACTACGCTGTGTCAGGGAGAAGGGGGTGTACCTGGTTTCTGCTGTGCTTCTTCACCCTTCTTCCAGCTGCACGAGGCATCGGGAGGTTCACCTAGGAGGCTGTGGTCCAAGAGGAAAAGGCAAGAGCAGGTCCCTTTGAACTCCTAAGAGGGAAAGAATAAATGATGGCACTCTGTACTTTGATGCCCAATACTGGTCCTGTACCACTAACTCATTTCATCCTCCCAATGGCAAAGCCAGTAGCACTATTGCCCTCACTTTACAGTTCGGGGAACTAAAGCACAGAGAGGTTAGGTGTTTTGTCCAAGGCCACACAGCTAGTTAAGAGAGCCAAGATTCAAACC
Source organism: Ursus arctos (assembly GCF_023065955.2). Lineage (NCBI taxonomy): Eukaryota > Metazoa > Chordata > Mammalia > Carnivora > Ursidae > Ursus > Ursus arctos. The sequence goes on along the minus strand of NW_026622874.1, from coordinate 94,999,947 downwards.
CAGATGGTTCTAGAGTCTCTGCCGTCAACCCTGCCACCGAATCCCTGGAATGTAAGCGCCATGCGGACAGGACTGTGGACAAGCACCCGTTCTGTCTTACCCACTGCTGTCGCCCCAGCCCCGGAGGGCTGCCTTACCTACAGGAGATACTTCATAAACATCTGTAGAATGAACGAGCAAATTCCCTGTTTGGAGCGGGTGAGCAGAGACTTTGAATATGTGCTCATCAAGTACTGTTTGGACAAAGAGGCTCAGAGAAGAGCGACTCTTCTGAGGTCTCGTAGGGCGTGGTGTGGGCAGAACCACTGCCCTGGTCTAATTAGATGAATTAAGTGCCTGCAAGTCTCTGCCAAAGCAAGAACCTGGGGCAGGGCGGGGTTCTGCCGGCCGGAGGCCGCCCCAGGGAGGCAGTGCCCGGCCAGGGTCGGGGGAGGGCGCCCTGCCTGCCCCTCTCCTCCTGGACATCATGAGAGACAAACACTGAAGGCAGCTCTGCAGTGATACTGAGCTTGGACATAAGGGAGGATGTGGGGTTTTCCACCATGACCTAGACCGTGGGCTGTGGCCAGACCCAGGTTCAAATCCCAGACCCAGGGATTCTGCTGTCTGGGAGAGTTCATTATTCAGACTGATGGATGTGTGAGTAGTTCAAGCAGGCCCTTAGCCCTGTGGGCTCCTCCCAGACCTGGCCCTAGGGCCTCAGCCCCCAGAAAGCTGCCTGTCCCCACCCCAGGCAGGAGCGGATTTCCCAGAGAGAGGCTGGGACGCTGGTAGGGTGTGATCTTGCCTCAAATAGGTCACTTTTCCAGCCGGTCACTTTTTCCCGCTGTTGCTGACCCAGAGACAGCTGGCAAACGGGCTTGCCCGAGGAGAGGAGGTGGAAGGGAGGGCAGCGAGCAGCCAGCCCCCCCCCCCCTGCCCTGCCTTCCACCTCCCAGTGGAAGGGATAGTTCTGAGTCCAGAACTCCTCCAGTCCTGTGCTGTGGTGGTCCCTGGGCTGCCGGCAGAGACAGAGGGCCCGAGTCCGTGGGGACCTTGCTTAAAATGCACTCCTGGCCCTGCTCCCGAGAGTCCAGGACCCGGCATCTCCATTGTGAGGAGCTCCCCAAATTACTCTGATGCAGGCCTCACACTGTTCTTTGGGGCACACTGGCCAAGGAATCTCACCCCAGCATCAAACCTGGTTCTGGGTCACCCTAAGTTCCTCCTTCCCATTCTTTTTCTCCATTTCAGGGGAGGCCCTGAGGGTATAGCAGGAGCTGACTCGGGATTTTCTGCTGACATACTGCACCCCCAGCCCTGACCTTTACTCCCCACCCACTACCCACCTCTGACTCTTTCCCCAACTTGACTTGGCCGAGGATTTGTACTCTCCCCTCTGCAGCTGGCCTGAGCCAGCCCAAAAGGCAGAAGTCTTGGCCTGGTGGACGGAGCTGCAGGGGACCCACCCAGCAGCTCCGTCTGGCACCCCCTGCCCCTCCCCCCCCCCCCCCCCGTGGAGATGAGGGGCAGGCAATGAGCCTGGTGCCCGGCAGGGAGGAGGAGGTGGAAACTTTGTCCTGATGGTCAAATGAGGCATGACCAGAGGGCGGGGCCTGGGGGTGGAGGGGTTGGCCGGGCCAGCTCTGTTCCATGCACAAGCATGTGCACGATGCCATGTGGCTATTTTTACTCCTGCCAAGGAAATAGCGTGATTTATGGGAGGCCTGGTCCCCTTCAGGGCTGTGTTATAAATACACCTGGCCCCACACTCTTGTTCACTTGGAGAGGAAGCTCAGGCCCTGTCCTGTGTGGCCTCTCTCCTGCCTCCCTCCCGGCCTCCCTGGGTCGTGTCCACACATGGCCTTCTTGGGGTATCCTCCCTCCCCCCCACCCCATGGTGGCTCAGCTCTCAGTCATCAGGGCCTCAGTATGAGTGCGTTTATCCAATGCTTTCAGGCATGAGAGCTGTCTGGAAGCTGGCTCTGATGGGCAGAAGAAGAGAGAGGCTTTGAATTTGGGGTTCACACTGCCGTCAAGGGCCAGTCCAGGTAATAGGAAGGAGAGAGAGGCCAGGCAGGAGGCAGGAAGGCCTAAGAAAAACTCTGCCCCTCCTCCAAAATGTACCCCTTTGACCAGAGCCCCTTCCCACAAAGTAGCGGGCAAGACAAAGAAGGTTCCTGGGGCGCCTGGGTGGCTCAGCCGTTAAGCGTCTGCCTTCAGCTCAGGTCATGATCCCAGGGTCCTGGGATCGAGCCCCTCATCGGGCTCCCTGCTCGGCGGGAAGCCTGCTTCTCCCTCTCACACTCCCCTTGCTTGTGTTCCCTCTCTCGCTGTCTCTGTCTGTCAAATAAATAAATAAAATCTTTAAAAAAAAAAATAAGACAGAGAAAGTTCCCGAATACCTGCACTGAGGGGCCTCCGTGGGCCTTGACTCGTCCCGGAAAGATCCCACCTCAGGAAGGCCAGCTGGGCTGTTCCACGTGTCAGCTACACGGGCCTGGGCAAGTCCCTCAATTTCTCTGACCCCCAAGTTTTTCTTCGGAAACGAGTGCATACGTCCTGGGTTGACATGTGCGAGATTCAGGCCAGGCCAGATGGACAGGGAGATAATCAGGGCAGGCAGCCGGGGTCTGGCATCATCGTCTTCCCCTGAGAAGCCCTGGCCACGGGGACATGGGAGCAGCACTGACCGGGGGATCGCACCTCCGCTCTGCCGGGGGGAAGGCAGGGCTCCTTCCCTGTGTGCACGGTTCCCTTGCTCCCGGGAGGACACCGTCCAGTCACTTCGGAGAAGTCCGTGTCCAAACCTGGCTGAGCAAGGGCGGCCTGGGTCCCATCACAGACACTAGGAGCTACAAGGGCCCCTGGGGTCACCTAAGAGTGCCAGTCAGCTGTTGCCACAACGGTGCTGCCCGACAAGCCACTGAAAACCCAGAAGCTCGAAGCCACGAACATTTCTCTCCTGCTCATCCTGCCGGGACGCTGCACTTGGCTCCAGCTTGGGTCCAGGACTGCTCCACGCATCTCTCACCCTCCGCGGACAGGTGCACCCACTGGGCCATGTGCTTCCCGTAGCCGGGTCAGCAGTCGGGGGCAGCCCGGTCACACAAGCCTGCTTCCGAGCTCTGCTCGCCTCCTCTCTGTATCCCATTGGCCACAGCCAGTCTTGGCCAAGGCCACCCTAAATGGGGTGGGAGGCTCACTCCTCCCGGGGACTAACTTTGCGATCTGCCCTGGATGAGGGGAGGGCATCCTGGACATACTCTGGGGCAAGCACAGGGAGAAGGGACAGATGTTGCAACCTCCCCGCGCCCCAGCTCCTTCCAGAGCCTTCGGGCTTCCGTCTTGAAGGTGGGAGGTGGAGGGAACTGCTTAGCTATTCCTGTGCTCTGCTCTTCTGCAGTTCTGAACCTTGTCCCGGGACAGGCCCTGCGAAGAGGAGAAGAAGACAGGAGGGGCTGTCAGACACCCAACCCTACAACTGTGCCATCTTGAAAAGGAATGAAGTTTAATGCCAGTACCTTCCACTGTCACTGACCAAGGTCCGGGCTTGGAGAATGACACTGGACTGTAGAGTTTCTGATGAGGAAAATAATCCAGACAAGAGGAAGGAGGGCCGGGGCTGGGGGGGGGGGTGGTCCTCCACTCCCTGTACCTGGGAATTGTGGGAAAGGAAGTGACTGCAGCCTGTGTCCCCACCTGGGCTTCCAGATAGATGGAGAGGGGCTCTCTCGCCCTGTTGCCCATTGGGACCACGAAGGAAACCCTTCGGGCCGAGCCACATCAAAGCGGACACAGTGGCCAGCGTGGTGAGGCAGGAGAAGCCTGGACACGGAGCTCTCCAAGGCCCTCCAAGTGGGTCCTGTGGCGAGTCCCGGGCTAGAAGCCAGCCGTCAGCTCCAGGGATGGCTGTGGTGGGCAAGGGCACGGCCCTGGGCAAGTAGGACCTGGACCCTTCACGCCTCGCTCCCTGTGTGTCCCGGCCGCCCTCTCTGAGAGCGGGGAGGCCTGTGGATACCCCCTGCCCATCCCCACACACTGCTACTACTGGCACCAACATCCCCCAGAAGAGGTCAGAGCAGTTCACTCTCTTGCTTAACGTTTGTGGCCTGCCCCTTACCCATGGGGCAGGAGTCCACTCCACGGCCTTCCCTGACTCTCTAGCCCCCTACGCCCACAGCTGGCTCCAGCCATGCCAAAGCTGGCAGAGACCTCAGGTTGTGCCTTGATATCCTTCCTCCCCTTTTTCCGTGGCATTTGAACCCCTGAGTTTTAGCTGGACATGTGGCCACCCAGAATAATCTCTTGGCTGTCCTTGTGGCTAGGATGGTTACAAACCAAATTCTGGCCAACAGGTTATAAACAGTGTCACCTGTCAGCTTCTGAAAGCCTTCCTTTAAAACACTGACGTGTGTATTTTCCCCCCTTCTTCTTCACCTCTTTCTCCATGCCATTGCCTGGAATGCGGGTGCAATGGCTGGGACTCTAACTGCCATTTTGGGCCAAGAGGTCAAAACCCACATTCCAGGAATGTGTGGTGAGCTGGCAAGAGCCTGGTCCCTGAAGAATTCATGGAGCCAAGCCACCATGTCAGCCCTGACTGCCTCCCTCCGGACTTTTCCATGAGAAGGGGGGCAGGGAGCGGGGCGAGAAGCTTCTATCTTGTTGAAGCCACTGCGTTTCTATCACTGTCGCTAACACATTGAACTTTTCACTGTTTCCAGAATGGGCCACATTCTTCCACACCTCCAGGTCTTTGTACCTGCTCATGTCTTTTCCCGCATTTTCCTGTCCCCCCTACCAGCCAACAGCCTGAGAAATTCCCATTTACCTTTAAAAACTCACCCCAGACATCATCTTCCCTATGACGAAATCTAAAACTACTCTGATTTTAGGTGACTAATGAGCCAATTCTTCTCTTTCTACTTGCATTTTATTCTTAAACTCTCACAAAGTTAGCTGCTCCCAGTTGTGGGTTCCCCCACCGGGCCCACCTCCGCCTCAGTGCCCTCCGTACACCTGTCTCTCCAGCCCAAAAGCACACTCCTCGGCAACTTAGACTTTTTGTCTTTACCCTCCTGGTCCTTCACGAAGCGTGATTCATCCGTGGGGTCTGGTGGGTGTCTGCAGGGCTGGGCTGATTCTGAGTCCCAATCCAGCCCTTTCTGTCATTCTGTCCCCCTCACACCCACCCCGGGCTGGCAAGAGGGTGACAAGATGGTGAGGGTCAGCCCAAGCCAAAGGCAGGCCAGGGGGCCACACACCTGGGCTGTGCCAGGAGCACTACTGGGCGGTGGGTGGTCCGCTCTGTGGCACAGAGGTGGGGGCTTCAGCCCAGGGCTGTGGGGATGGGCCCAGGGGTCAGTCAGGGCTGCGGAAGGGAGGAAAAGGGCGCGCCAGGGAAGTGTAGATCCCCCCACACTGCCCGGCCCTGGCAGACAGTCCAGACATTATCGCACCAGCCATGGAAGGACCTGAGACTAGCTCGCTTCTGCTCCCAGCTCTCTGGGACACTGACGTACAGGGGACCCTCTCTGGAGCCAGCCTCATTCCTCGCAGGGACGTTGTCAGAGTGCTGGGCCCCTCTTGGACGGAGCTCCCCTGCCTCCTCCTGTCCCTGTGCTCAAAGAGCCAGTGACCCCACTTGGAGGGACTGGTCCCTGCACCGAGGGGAGAGGAGGGCCAGGCCATGGATGGTGGACACCCTGCCCGGCCTCAGAGCCACACATCTTGAGAACAGACAGAGCCCCAACTCCAGACTGAACTCTGCTCTCTGACTGTGTCCGCATGGGACCATGCGGAAGTCGGGATGTCAGAGAAGATCTCTATCTGTCCCTAAAAGTTCTTTGTTGTCCGGTTCTTACAGAGAAAGGAGCTGGGCAGACAAACCACATCCAATAAGGGGGTGTGATTACCACGAACAGAATGATTCAGGATATTCCCTGGACTGGCCGATGAACTGGGCGGTGGCAAGCCAAGGTATGCCTGGGTTTCTAAGCACAAAGCCCCAGCAGATGTGATGTCACCCCCTACAGTGAGGACAGAGCAGAGGCAGCGGGCGGGGGTGGGGGGGGCAGACAGGAAGGAAGCCTGTTCCAGCCCCAGTTGGAGTGGTCACACAGGGGGATGCCAGAGCTCAGGGGGCAGGTCCTTGACGGGGAAAACAGTGCTGCCCTGTCTGCACTCGGAGAGTAACGGGGAAGTTGAGGCACACCCACAATGTGCAGGTCAAGGTCAGAGAACCAGATGCCTTTTCTGAGGGCTCTAGAATGTAAGCTCCACATGGGCAGGGACACTGTCACTTGTCTGTTTCCCCCACCTTGGCCCTCCTGGAGAGCCTCCCAGATGCCCCCAGGGGGAGCTGGCCATGCCTCCCCCACCCGTAAGTAACCCCCACCATGGCATCAGACATGTTTTGCCATTGGATATACTGCTTTTAAGAGAAGATACGTAAAGGAAGGCAGGTTTTGGGGCTGGAGGTGCTGGAGAAAATGCAAAGGATCCTGTCAGAACGGGCCCCTCCCTGCCGGCTGGGAAGTGGGTGCTGCCTGCCCGGCCTTCTCCACGGGGATCTTGCGGGAGCAGGCAGAAGACAGGGAGGGGACAAATGCCAGGGGCCACGTTGTGGCCCCCACTCACACCTGCAGGGCAGGGTGGGCTCAGCCTGACCCGGAGGGGGGATGGGGCCCTAGAGGATGTGGAGGGCCTTGCTCCCTCCCCTCACAGTATGGACAAAAGAACCAGGACAACTGGGGTGCAGGCCCAGAGTCTCCTACCCCCCCATGGAAGGAGCTGAAGGGACTTGTCCAGGTCAGGCAGACTGGCAAGGGGCATGAGGCCCTCCAGGCACCAGCCCCTCCTGAGCCCTTTCTGCAGCTGGAGGCCATTTCCTTCCCCAAGATCACAGCACCCTCCCCCCCAGGTGACACAGCTGGGACGGGAGCCCAGGGACTGCCATCCACCCCAGAACCTTTCCGCCCATCAGCTGCTGTGTCCCGTGCCTGGGAACCCCTGCCTGGGGTCCCTGGCTCCTTGCTTCCTCTCTGGGGGCAGCCCTGGGACCAGGGGGGCAAAGGGAGGGACTGGAGGCCCAAACCTTCTGTGGTTCCTCTTCTCTCATGGGCCAACAAAACTCGGGGTGGGGGGGGAGGCTCTGCCTTCCATTCGCCCCTGTAACCACACAGCAGCTATGGCCATGGGGTTGGGGTGGGGGGAAAAGAAAACCCCAACACCCCGCTTTCCACCCCAGGCCCCAACTTCTCTGTATTTGTTTATTTACCTTGGAAAAGGCCCCACGGCCCAGGCAGGAAATGGGCCAATTTCAGGAGGCTCGGCCGGACTGGGGAACAAGGAGCCACATTGTGCTCCATGCCCGGCTGCTCCCCACCCTGGGCCTGCCGCGGGAGCCCGGAGAGGGGGATCTGCGTGGGGGCCCGGCAGGAAGGAGGCGTGGGGCCGAGGGGCTGCCAGTGCTCTGAGCCAGCCGTCCATGAAAGGGCTTCTGTGCGGGGGCGGGACTGGGGGCTGCCGCGTCCCCACCCCTCCTGGGAGTGATGAGGCAAGGATGCAGGGCATGGGGAGGCCCCTCGCTACGGCCTAGGACCCTCCTGGCACCCACCTGCCAGCTCAGCTCGGAGGGGAGAAACCCAGGAGCTGCCTGGCCGTGGTCCCCACCCCCCATCTCTTCCTGGGCAGATGCCACCCTTCACTGGGGGGATGTCCTGCCCTCAGCCTCCCCACCCTGGTCCCAACTCCTGCCAGGCAGCTGGCCCAACCTCAGGTCTCCCTGTGGAGGAGACGGTGGGCCGGAGAGTCCTGTGGTCAGAGCCCTGCCCTGGCTGATGAGGGCCAAGCCGATGTGGAGCTTGATGTCACCACGGGGGCACTCAGGGAGGGCTGGCCCTTCCGCAACTCTGGACTCTTCCGTACCAGCAGGCTGTGTCCATACAGGCCATTCATTCATTCATTCATTCATTCATCTAACACGTGGCTCCCTGTCCGTAGCCGCATACTCCCTTCTCTATTCCTGCAGCCCTGACTGAGACAGTGGTCCCTCCCCAGGGTCCCAGAGAGCTACCAGGAGACACAGATCTGAGTGTGACACCCCATCTCTAGGGGTCTTCTTCAGAGACTTCCTACTACTTTCCCCACTGTGCTCAGGCCCCAGCACACCAATGATGGGGTGTGGGGGGCCATGGGGGGTCAGGGGTGAGATGGACTTCTCCTACCCAGCACTCAGGGCAGCTTTGGGATGGACATGTCCTTCCAGCTGGAAGAGAGTCTGAGGTGCCTCAGAATCGGGATGAAGACCTGGAACATGGGACGGCCCCTCCCACCCCCACTCAGGACTCTGAGGTGGCTCTGTGCCCCCACCCCTGCTGCCCTCACAGCCCCATGCCACCCGGTGTGTGTGTGTTTTTCTGCGTTCATCTCTGACTGGATCATCAGCCCCACCGGCCGGGACCAGGTCTGTCTCCACCGCGTGTCCGCAGAGGTGGGCCAGAGTAGGCGCTCAACAAACGTGCATGGGATGAAGGAAGCAGGAAGGGAAGGGAGGAACGAAGGAAATGACCAGAATATGAGGAGAGATCATCTGCCTCCAGAGGGGTGGGCTCGATATTGTAAAGGGGTCCATTTTCCCAAAATCAATCTAGAACTTCAATAAATGAATCTCTAAATCCAATAGGATTATTTATGGAAGTAGACGACAGGGTTTGTCTAGAAGACAAAACAAGGAAGAAGAGCCAAGACGATGATCCATAGAAAGAACAAAGACGAGGAACTGCCCTTCCAGCTATGAAAGCAAAGGCCACGTTCACAATCATGAAAACCAATGGGCCCCGCACATTCGCTGTGCTTGCAGCCGCCACTGGGGGCACAGCCATTTCCAGCTAAGGAAACTGAGGCACAAAGGAGTGAGGGCACTGGCTCAGGGCTCCCCCGGTGTGCCCCAGGCCCCGTTCTAAACGCTCAGATCTGATATTTTAGTCCTTATGACAATCCACGCAGCGGTACCGTTATCCGCACCGTGTGAAATGCTGGGCCGTGGTTACAAAGGAGGCCGACTGAGCTTTGAAAGGGTCCAAGACCCATCACGTGAGAAAAAGCTACAGAATGATACATTCTGTATCACTGAAAGGAGACACAGGAAATGCGTGTGAGGGATGTGAGCGCACGGAAGTTTCTGGAAACAAACAAAACGAGACCCAAGGTGTCATCTCTGCAGAGGGGAAAGGGATGGGGACTTTAGGATTTGACTTCCTATACTTCATGCACCCTTTTCCTTCTTAAGTGGTAAAATAAAACCCAGAGAAACGTGCATAAAATATAAGCGTCCCCACAGAAACTCGTTATCAAAAGAGCATCCGTGTGACAGCACCCAGGCAAGGGAGCGACGCGGTCAGACCCGCAGCAACCGCCTGCCCTTCCCAAACCTGACCAACTCCCGGTCCCCCCTGACTGCCACATCCTCCCAACCGACTAGGACATTAACCTCTTTACTTTTCAGTAACATTTATCATGAACAGCGATTTACTTTTGCCTGTTTCCAAGTTTTGTCTAAACAAGCGGTACGCATCCTGCTGGGCCGGGCTTCTTTCAGCCTTGTGATTAAAAGAGTCACCACGTCGGTGTGTGACGCTCATCTCTTTCATGGGGCGCCACCCTGGTGACCTGTCACCTGCCAACGGCCCCACGTCCTCATGCCATCCCCCTGGGGGGTGGATTTCCACCTAGGAATTTGGGGCGGGGGGGCGGGGACACAAACACTCTCTCTATAAGCAAGCCCCAAACTGGAGACAACCCAAATGTCCATGAACAGGAGAACACAGCGACTACGCCGGGTCCGTCCAACGGAGCCCCCCTCGGCAACAAGAGTGAACAAATCACAGAGCCTCACAGCCGCGCAGAGCCGTGGCGCAGACACCACGCCGAGCGCGAGCAGCCGGGCACAAAGAGCAAATACAGGACGGCTCCATTTATACACCGGTCGAGAGCAGGTGCGGCCAAGCGGGGAGGCTGGCAGTGAGAACGGCGACGCGTCCGGCTGCAGGGGGATGTGAGGCAGCCCTCGGGGGTAACAGGCCTGCTCCGTGTCGTGAGCCGGGTGGTGGTCACGTGGCCACATTCGCTTTGTTCCTAATTGGTCAAGCTGGACACACAAGACCTGTGCATTTTAACATAAATTCTATCGCAATAAGGAAAAAACTATCTGCATATGTATTACTCTAATTACAATGGGGCGCCTGGGCGGCTCTGTCGGTTGAGCTTCCTGACTCTTGATTTTGGCTGAGGCCGTGATCTTGGGGCGGTGGGATAGGCCCTGCTTGCCGCGGGCTCTGCGCTCAGCGGGGAGTCGCTGGAGAGTCTCCCTCTACCCCTCCTCCCATTTCCGTGCTCTCTCTCGTAAATGAATAAATCTTTAAGAAAAAGTACTATCAGTAAACAAAAGCAGCCTAATTTTATTCACTTGTAAGAAGGTCCCTGAGCCCACATCTCAGGTCTGGATGGACACACTGCCAGCTGCCCTCAGGGGACCCTCCAGGGAGGGGGAAGGGAGCACCTGAAGATTTTCACCTTCTTGTCAAAGTTTTTATCTATCTATCTATCTATCTATCTATCTATCTATCTATCTATCTATCTATCAGGAATGTCCACATCCAACGTGGGGCTCGAATTCATGACACCGAGATCAAGAGTCACACGCTCCAGGGCACCTGGGTGGCACAGCGGTTAAGCATCTGCCTTTGGCTCAGGGCGTGATCCTGGCGTTATGGGATCGAGCCCCACATCAGGCTCTTCCGCTATGAGCCTGCTTCTTCCTCTCCAACTCCCCCTGCTTGCGTTCCCTCTCTCGCTGGCTGTCTCTCTGTCGAATAAATAAATAAAATCTTAAAAAAAAAAAAAAAAGAGTCACACGCCCCACCCACAGACCGAGCCAGCCAGGCACCCCAGTCCACTTTTTATTATAAACTCATGTCTAAAATTTGCACAAAGCATAATGCTAGTTTTTTTTTAATGTGTATGATTATAAATTATGTATATTTCTTTCTCTTTAAAAAGAGTGAATCAGAAAGCAATAGTGACGAAGAGTCCACTGTCAGCAGAGGGATTGTCCTGAGCAAAGATGCAGCCCCAGCCCAGGGGTTGGGGTGAGTGTTTGGGGGCCCACCAGGGGCATGAGGGCTGGGACCCTGGGCTCCATGAATGGGAGGCAGGCTCCAGTTAGGAAGCTGAGCACTGAGCCCAGGGCAAGGCCTTGTTCACTAGGCTGGGCCTTTTGGGTCTCACCCTACAGAAAGTGGGAGCCAGTGAAGACGTGGGAGCAGAGTAGATGTGGTAGGTCACAAAGATCTAGTCTGTCCTTGAGGGAGGCCACTGGGGGTCAGGAGACAGGGGAGGGGCCCCCCCAGCGTGGGTGGACTCAGGGAGATTTCTCACCTGCAGGGGCCCGGGGAAGGCCTGCAGGGTTCTCCTGGGCAGACTCTCCCTCCTTCCCAGGAGAAAGTTCTCTTTGCCCAGGCACAAGAGAGAAAGAAGGGACTCCTTCCAGGCAGGGAGAGGCAGACAGAAGCTCCTGCCGGTGTGTATGGCCCCACCATGACGACCAGGGCAGCACGAAGCCGGGCCAGTCCACACCCAGGGCCACCTTACCCGTCAGGCCCCATGGGTGCCACGCACTTCTGAGGACCTTCCAACATGCTTTCTTTTAAAAACAGAACTGAAAAACCTTGCCGGTCAAAAAGTGTTTTCATACAGAATACTAATATATTCATCTTTCTACTAATGTAGCTGTCAAATATAATTTCTAATATTGTTTTTACTGGAGGAAGGGGCCCGGGAAGGCCAAAGCGTGTGTCACATGCAGCCGTGATGGCAACGGAGACAACACTTTGCAGCCCAGACTGTAACTGAGCTTGGCCCCGGGCTGTGCGCATGGGGGAGCCGTCCCAGCAGCCCCAGAGCACTGGCATGACTGCCCAGGGACGACGCACAGATTACCTAAGATGACAGCTGCCGGGCACAGTTTGGATCCAGGCCCCCAAATCCAGAAACTGTGTTCTGAACCGTCCTGCGACATGGCCACACGGGGCCTGGAGGCCTCAAAGATACCCTTGTGCTTTGCCCTGGGTTGGTGCCCGCACAGGCCCCAGGAGAAGACCTATGGGAAGGGGGGCGCCTATCCTTCACGTGGCATCACCCTCCCCTTTGCCTCTCCCCAGCACACACCGGGGAAGGGCCGGGACCGGGCAAGAGCCAGGGGGGACCGGGTGGAGGGACGTACTCCCTGCCTGCACTGCAGCCCTTCGTGGGAGTGACACGAGGACGGGGCCTGTCCGGTGGGTTGACCTAAGGCAGAGAGGTAAGGCTGGGCGCAGGCGAGTATAGGCCCGAGGCCCAGCTAAGCACTCAGCCTCAGTCCCCTCATCTGTCAAATGGGGCCAACAAGGTCATGGGTATGAAAGGGCCTCCCAGGACACAGGGAGTTTTGGGATCGTAATCCAAAAGCACTGGAGCCTGGAAGGGGAGGCGATCTGGGCCGTGAAGAGGTGGGGGCTGTGGGGGGGGCCTGGGGGTGATGTCCACACCTTTTCCTCCACACGTCCACCCCTGGCTGAGGGAGGACATGGTCTGGAGTGGCTAAAGGTCACGCCTCTGCATCTGACAGGCCTTGTTAGGCTTCTGCCCTCACAGCTAGTATGGCCTAGAGCCAGGCTCCTGCGTGGGCCGCAGGCCGGGCTGGGGCGGGGCAGGAGAAGGGCTCCAGAACATACTCGGGGACCATCCAGCCTGGAACCTCCCCAGGCAGGAGCCGCGGAGGGGGGAGGTGAGCCCTTGGCTGGGGCTCGATTGCCCAGCAGGCATGTGACTTGCCCCAGGAGAAGCCCCAGAGGGTCCCCCTCACCCGCCAGCAGACAGCAGCCTAGAGAGGCTGGGGAGTGTGAGGCCTGCCGCCTCCCGGACCCGAGACCCCTGGCTGCTTGGGACAGGGTGGCAGAGGCGGCAGGGGCCAGGCTGGGGCCTCCTTCCTCCCCGCTCGGCAGCTGAGGTTACTTTTTTCCCCTCCGCTGCTGCTGAATTTCCCTTCGAGTTGGATAAATACGCAGCAGGTTCCAACGTCAACGAAACAGGAGCTCAAGCTGCCGCACAAAAGCCGCTTTCAGTAGCAGCAGGCGCCTCCGGCCCCGTCCTGGCCGCAGGGCGGCTGCAGCAGCCCCAGCCCGGCGAGGGGCTGGACACGGGGGGGGGGGGGGGGGGGGGGCTCCCTGGAGGTAGGGCGCCCCTTTGCCGCCCCTCCACCGCACTCACAGATGCCATGCCCCTTCCCGGCAGCAACCCCAGAGTTGCTCACAGAAAGGGCCTGCTTCCTGCTGGTAGCTCTGCAACCCTCTGCCTCAAATACCTTCCTCCTTCCCTTGGCCTGGAGAAAGCGCCTCCCCCTTCAGCACTCACACGCGTGTCACCTCCTTGCCTCCTGGCCTGCCCCCAGCAGAGCCCACGCTTGTCCTTTGCCCCTGTAGCGCTCCGCACAGACCGAGTAATGCGCACCCTCCCCTAAAACCATCAGCCTCCCCATTGCCCGAGGGTAAATCGGGCTTTCCAGCCTCTGCTAGGACCCCAACCCCCCCCACACCCCGCAGGCTGCCTCCTTTTTCCCTCCGTAGTTTTTGCAAAGGCTGTGCCCTCTGTCTAGAACACCCTTCCTTCTCTTCTCCCTGGCCTCCCACTTGGCTTTGAGACCCAGTTCGAGCATCACCTTCCGACACCCACCCCGAGGCCTCCTGTAACCAGATGTCAGGGAGCGTTATTCTGTCCATGACTGACTCCCGCCTCCCATGAGAGCAGGTGCCCAGTCTGGCTCGTCCTGTGTCCCCAGCATCTGGCCCCGTCTGTGCTGTGTGCGCAAAGGAGGTGCTCAGTGAAGGTTTGCTACCAAAAATTCCTATGATCACGTTAACATTCCACTTATACAAACTAAATGCCAACTACACTCTATTGACCGCAGTCCAGCAGGGGGCGGGGGGGGGGAGAAGGTACAAGACAACTTTTGGGGGTGAAGAATATACTCACTAGTATTATTTTTCAATCCTGGCACTGTTGCTTGCCCTTAGGTCAGTAGCTGGAACTCTCTCTGGGCCCATTTCCTCACCTAAAAATTCAAATAAATAACTACCAGTTAGTAAGGTGTTAAGAGGACTACATACAATGTAAATTAATACTTAACAAATGATACCTATCTTTAAGCTCAGTTTGCACTATACTGGCCAGTTATTGTATATACCAGGTACGTATGTACCAGTTATTAATATTTTAATGTGTTATTTCCCAGTAAGACACTTGCATTTGAACCAGAAGATAGTCATTATCTGCACTGATTGTGGTGATGATTTCACAAGTATAGCCATATGTCAAAACTCATCAAATTGCACACTTTTTTTACTTTTTTTTTAAAGATTTTATTTATTCATTCGGCAGAGATAGAGACAGCCAGCGAGAGAGGGAACACAAGCAGGGGGAGTGGGAGAGGAAGAAGCAGGCTCATAGCGGAGGAGCCTGATGTGGGGCTCGATCCCAGAACACCGGGATCACGCCCTGAGCTGAAGGCAGATGCTTAACCGCTGTGCCACCCAGGCGCCCCAGCACGCTTTAAATATGTGAATCGTGCATCAATAATGTACCTCAGTGATGCTATTAAAAAATTCACACACCCATTGATCCATCAAGTTCTCAGACTCTGTGCTACAAAAATAAAAGCACGGGGGCGCCTGGGTGGCTCAGTCGTTAAGCATCTGCCTTCGGCTCAGGGCGTGATCCCGGCGTTCTGGGATCGAGCCCCGCATGAGGCTCCTCCGCTAGGAGCCTGCTTCTTCCTCTCCCACTCCCCCTGCTTGTGTTCCCTCTCTCGCTGGCTGTCTCTCTCTGTCAAATGAATAAATAAAATCTTTAAAAAACAAAAAATAAAAATAAAAGCACAAGTTATATTCAGGAGTTGACAAACATTTTCTGTGAAGAGCCAAATAGTAAAAGTTTTCCATTTTGTGGCCCATATAGTCTCGCTCACAGCTACTCACCTCTGTCTTTGTAGCTCAAAGACCATAGACTCCATGTCAACCAGCGAGCATGGTTTTGTTCCAATAAAACTTTATTTAGAAAAACAGGCAGCGGGCTAGATTTGGCCTGTGGACCACAGTTTGCAGACCCTGAACGTAAGACACATATACTCATGGATCTGTGTGGTAATAGACATCGTTAATAGAAACCACCTGAATGTCTATCTAAAGGGGAATAGCTGAATAACGTACAATAAGTCCACACGGTGGGAATCAGAGTGACAATTAAAAGAATGGGTTAGATCCTGTGTGTTGACATGGAAAGACATTCATGACAGATTTTTTGTTTCAACCATTTTATTATGAGAATTTAAAAATATATGGAAAAATATATATATGGAGATGTTGAACCAAATTTATAGTGAGTGCCTGAACACTCACCACACAGATGCTACCGTTAACATTTTGCTACTCTTATTTTGATCATCTAGCCATCCGTCTACCCATGATAGATTTTTAGGTGAGAGAAATGAAGTGTAAGATGTACAATATTGGGGTGCCTGGGTGGCTCAGTGAACTGAGTGCCTGACTCTTGATTTCGGCTCAGGTCATGATCTCAGGGTCGTGAGATGAAGCCTGCTGATGGGCTCTGCACTCGGGCGTGAAGCCCGCTTGAGATTCTCTTTCTCCCTCTACCCCTCCCCCCAACCCCGTTCTCCCATTCTTTCTCTCAAAAAAAAAAAAAAAAGTACAATATTAATTCCATTTTAGTAAAACAGAAAGCAGGAAAAGATTGTACTGTGTGTATGTTTGCTAAGTCTAGGAGAAAGTATCAAGACAGGTGCCTGAACTCTTTTTTTTAAAGATTTTTTTTTATCTAGCAGAGAGAGAGAGAGCACTCACGCGCGCACAAGCAGGGGGAGCAGCAGAGGGAGAGGGAGAAGCAGACTCCCCGCTGAGCAGGGAGCCTGATCCCCAGACTCTGGGATCAGGACCTGAGCGGATGGCAGACGTTAAGTGACTGAGCCTCCCAGGCGCCCAAGAGCTGCCTGAACTCAGTGCTGATTCCCTGAGGGCGGGGTTTGTAGGGGGAGGAGGACATAATCATCTTATTTCTCTCCTCACCTCTAATGCTGATTAGTTGTGAACATTGGAAATGCCCTAACAAGGAATTTTAAAAATTCTTCTTTAGTAAGAATGGAACAGTCTCATCCAGCCCTTGACAGCGCGGGCAAGGGAAATGGAGTGAGAACCAGGGTTCAAATTTTGGGGAGGTGAGCCCATTCCTGGAGGGCCCCCCACACCAGCACATCAGCCAGTCCTGCCCCGTGCACGAGGGGGGGGGGGTGGAGGGTACACACACAGGAACAACCAGGCCCCTGCATGTCCCTGCAGATGCTCAGTTACCTCGCCCCTGCCTCCCAGTCCCAGCACACCCACCTCCTCTGCCCAGACTGGTGTCGCTCCACACCTGCCCCGGCCGGAGCAGGTGCGCCCGTGTACCTGCCAGGTCGTCCCGCACCAGCGACAGCCCTCCTACAGGATGTCCTGGGCACCTGGAGAAGGTACGGGCTGAGCCTGCTTACCTCTGTGCTCCAGTGTCCAATCACTACCCTTCCTCATCCTCAGGCCCCCCTGGCATTCAGGCTCTTTCAGGAAGATCTACAGCCCCCTCCTCATCACAGCATGTTTTTCATTCAACAAACATTTATGGAAGCTTGCTCTAGGCCAGGCGCCCAAGACACCCAGGGGCTTCGAGGCTTGTGGGGAAGACAGGCACAGGTGTGGGGGCCATAGGGCACAGAGGCGAGCACCAAGGCCATCTGGAGGTGTGGGGGGGTCATCCTAGAGGAGGCAGTATCAGACCCAAGTGAGGGCAGGGCAGCAAGTGTCCAGTGGGGGTGACATGTGGCCATAGGGAGGATGTGGTAAGAAGGGCCTCTGGGAGTGCAAGCCAGGGAGACAAGAGGAGTGTGGGGGATGAGAGGGCGTGTGCAGGGCCCCCAGGAAGGGAGGCCTCTCCGGGGAGGAGCTGAGAGGGGGGACCTACTACCACCTCACCCCTGTCTCCGGCCCCTCTGCCCAGTGAAGCAGGAATGGGGGGTGGGCACTGATGGTAATCCCCCTCCTCCCGGTTCATCGTCTCCCTTTCAGAGAGCCCTGGGGTATTGTTCTGCCTTTGTAAAGACGGAGATCGAGTGACAAAGCCGGGTGGGTGGGCAGGCGGCCCAAGAGGCCTCCTCTCCAGGCAGCATCTGCATGGGGGAGGGGCCCTTCCACACCCCCCACCTCTGGCTTCCCAGGAGCAGCCGTTGCCATGGTGACAGGCCTGGCATCCCCCAGCTCCTGGGGCACCCTCCCCACCACCACTGACAGAGGAAGGGCCCCCAGACTCCTCTCCGCCCTGCTGGGGGGCAGGGGCACAAAAACCCTGGCTCCCGGGCCCAGTGGGGGTAGTGGGAAGCCTCCATTGCCTTCAGCCTCCGCACTGGCTGCCAGCAGCAGGGGCTCCTCTGGAGGCCCCACCTCCTACGGACACCATGACGTGTGGCCCCCGCTATGGTTCATGCACCTATGTGTCCACGGGGCCAGACGCACAGAGAAATAAACCGGCCCCATGGTCCATGAAAAGGCGGGCTGGGGTGCGTGGTGCGGGGACTGTCTGCGGTCCTTCCCAGGAGCCTGAGTTTCACCCTCGGCAATGGGAAGCTGACGCTGCCATTCTGGGAACTGTTATCCCTGACCAGGTGGTCAAGGGCGGGTCCTTTTTTGCAAGACACCCAACTGCCTGGGGAAGATCAGGATCTTGCAGCCATACCCCTCGCAGCTCAGGTGGGCCGAGTGTGGACAAGTGCCCGATCTTGCAGGGCCTCTCGGAGAGCGTGAGGCTGGGTGCCTGCCCACGGCAGAGCATGCCGCTTTCCTTCTCCCTTCCCTGCCTGGGGACGGAGGGTGGGGGGGGAGTGGGGGGAGAGCTGAGCGCAGCATCCTGAGTCCCCACCACGGGGCAGGTGCCCTTCCTCTGGTGGTGACGGGCAGCCTCATGCTGGGAAAGAGCCTAGAGTCCCACCCTGCCCCTGTCGAGCTGTGTAATCTGAGCAAATATCTTGAGTTTTCTGTGCCTCAGTCTCTCTTCTGGAAAATAATTACAGAATTCCTTTTGCAGAACTGTTATGAGGGTTGGAAAGGTCACGGAGGGAAGTGCCTGGCCCAGGGCCCCGTGGCTCATGGGAGGTTCTCGGTCCATCTCCTAAATCCCCTGCAGGGCTGGCCTCTCTCTCTCTCTCAGCCCCTCATGCTCTAAGCACCCTGAGCAGCCGCTAGGGCGTCTGGACCTGTGGAGTCTGGGTCTTCCAGGTGCCCCTTCCAGGGGTGAGGGCAGATGTGAGGAGGGTATGAGGTGGACTCCTAAAGTATCCGTGGGATGTCGCTGTGCACAGTGCCTGGGCTCTGCAGGCACAGGAAGGAGAATGGGGCTCTCCAGGGGCTGTTGGGGTGGTGGCTGCAGGCTCCCTGGCCAGAGAGGACTCCCCAGGGAAAGCCCTGCGCCCAGGGAGCTCAGGAGAGAGGAGGGGAGGGGCAGAGAGAGGGGGACACTGGGGTGTCAAAATGAAATCCTCCAAATATTGTATGATTTCACTTATATGTGGAATCTGAACACAAAACAAAACTCACAGATACAGAGGACAGATTGGGAGGGGCGGGCAAAATGGGTGAAGAGGGCCAAGAGATACAAACTTCCAGTGATAAGATAAATAAGTCCAGGGGACTCCGTGTACAATTGCTGGCTACAGTCAGTAATGCCGTATTGCACGCTTGAAAGTTGCTGAAAGAGTGAAACTTGAAAGTTCTCATCACAAATGAAAACAAATGTGTAGGGTGATAGACCGTGATGAGACTTACCTGGTGATTATTTCCCGGCGTAAACAAACACCGAATCACGCTGTACACCTGAAACTAATGTTAGATGTCAATGATACTTGTATTTAAAAAGCCGAGTCCTGGGGCACCTGGCTGGATCAATTGGTGGGGCCCGCAACTCTTGATCTGGGCGGTGGGAGTTCGAGACCCACCTTGAGATCACGTAAAAATAAAAAATATAAAAATCTTTCAAAATAAAGATAGATAGATAGATAGATAGATAGATAGATAGATAGATAGATAGATGATAGATAAAATGTCGGTTCTACAGGAAAGGAAACCGAGGTTGAGGGAGCATACAAAATCGCATACAACTGGTGAAGTCGCAGGCTGCACTTGAACTGGCACTGAGTAGGGGGCCGAGGCTTCTCAACGCCTCAGAAATGGAGGCCTCAGAAATGGTCTGCCGCCTGGGGTGAAGAGAGGCGACCCGGGATGAAGGGCAGGAGAAACTTCCGTCTCTCTTGTCGCGGGGAGAGTGGGGCAGCAGGGGAAGGGGAAGCACCGAGCGCGCGGGCCCCGGGCGCACCTGCACCCGGCACCGCCGGATCGTACCCACGCGGGTGCCGCGGTGCAACGGTGAGCCGCGGCGCCTTTAAAGCCCGGCGGGAGGGCGTGCCCGGCGCGCGGAGGGCCCGCCCCTGGGCGTATCCTCCCGGCGCCCCGCCCCGAGGTTTGTAGCGGCGGCCCCGGGAGGCGGCGCCCGCTCTGGCTCCGCGGCCGCTCGAGTGGCAGCGGTGTTGGCGGCTCGGCTGGCTCGGCGTCTCCTCTCCCTCGGGCGGCTTCCCAGCGCGCTGCCGGGGCGCCCGGACGCACGCGGGCGGCTCGGCGATGGCCCGCGCCCCGCGACGTGGCGGGCGGGCACGGGGGCGCCGGACGGCGCGGCCCCAGTGAGCCGGGGCCGCCCTCCAGCCCTCGGCCGGGGCCGCCCGGGATGGCCGTGCCGCCGCTCCGCCGCGCGCTGCTGCTGTGGCAGCTGCTGGCGGCGGGCGGCGCGGCGCTAGAGATCGGCCGTTTCGACCCGGAGCGAGGGCGCGGGCCGGCGCCCTGCCAGGCGGTGGAGATCCCCATGTGCCGCGGCATCGGCTACAACCTGACCCGCATGCCCAACCTGCTGGGCCACACGTCGCAGGGCGAGGCGGCCGCGGAGCTGGCCGAGTTCGCGCCGCTCGTGCAGTACGGCTGCCACAGCCACCTGCGCTTCTTCCTGTGCTCGCTGTACGCGCCCATGTGCACCGACCAGGTCTCGACGCCCATCCCTGCCTGCCGGCCCATGTGCGAACAGGCGCGCCTCCGCTGCGCGCCCATAATGGAGCAGTTCAACTTCGGCTGGCCGGACTCGCTGGACTGCGCCCGGCTGCCCACGCGCAACGACCCGCACGCGCTCTGCATGGAGGCGCCCGAGAACGCCACGGCCGGCCCCGCCGAGCCCCACAAGGGCCTGGGCATGCTGCCCGTGGCGCCCCGGCCCGCGCGGCCCCCCAGCGACCCCGCCTCGGGCCCGGGCGGCGTCGGCGGCACCTGCGAGAACCCGGAGAAGTTCCAGTACGTGGAGAAGAGCCGCTCGTGCGCGCCGCGCTGCGGGCCCGGCGTCGAGGTGTTCTGGTCGCGGCGCGACAAGGACTTCGCGCTTGTCTGGATGGCCGTGTGGTCGGCGCTGTGCTTCTTCTCCACGGCCTTCACCGTGCTCACCTTCCTGCTGGAGCCCCACCGCTTCCAGTACCCCGAGCGCCCCATCATCTTCCTGTCCATGTGCTACAACGTCTACTCACTGGCCTTCCTCATCCGCGCCGTGGCGGGCGCCCAGAGCGTGGCCTGCGACCAGGAGGCGGGCGCGCTCTACGTGATCCAGGAGGGGCTGGAGAACACGGGCTGCACCCTCGTCTTCCTGCTGCTCTACTACTTCGGCATGGCCAGCTCGCTGTGGTGGGTGGTGCTGACCCTCACCTGGTTCCTGGCAGCCGGCAAGAAGTGGGGCCACGAGGCCATCGAGGCCCATGGCAGCTACTTTCACATGGCGGCCTGGGGCCTACCCGCCCTCAAGACCATCGTCATCCTGACTTTGCGCAAGGTGGCCGGGGACGAGCTCACCGGGCTCTGCTACGTGGCCAGCATGGATGCGGCTGCGCTGACGGGCTTCGTGCTGGTGCCCCTCTCCTGCTACCTGGTGCTGGGCACCAGCTTCCTCCTGACCGGCTTCGTGGCCCTCTTCCACATCCGCAAGATCATGAAGACCGGCGGCACCAACACAGAGAAGCTGGAGAAGCTCATGGTCAAGATTGGGGTCTTCTCCATCCTCTACACGGTGCCTGCCACCTGCGTCATCGTGTGCTACGTCTATGAACGCCTCAACATGGACTTCTGGCGCCTTCGGGCAACAGAGCAGCCCTGCTCGGCAGCCACCATGCCCGGGGGCCGGAGGGACTGCTCGCTACCAGGGGGCTCGGTGCCCACCGTGGCTGTCTTTATGCTCAAAATCTTCATGTCGCTGGTGGTCGGCATCACCAGCGGAGTCTGGGTGTGGAGCTCCAAGACTTTCCAGACCTGGCAGAGCCTGTGCCACCGCAAGATGGCAGCTGGTCGGGCCCGGGCAAAGGCCTGCCGGGCTCCCGGGGGCTACGGCCGTGGCACGCACTGCCACTACAAGGCCCCCACCGTGGTCTTGCACATGACTAAGACGGACCCTTCTCTGGAGAACCCCACGCACCTCTAGGGACACAGGCCTGCGCGGGGCGGCTGTTGCCCCCTCCTGGCCCCCCCTCCGGAGGAGACAGCTGACTAGCAGCTGCCCAGCTGTCAAGGTCAGGCAAGTGAGTGCGAGGGGCCGAGGACCAGGGCGGGGAGACTCTCCTGCCACCCTAGATTGCCGGGACCCAGTGAGGCTCACTCCCCTGTGGCCTAGTGCAGGGGGTGGGCCTGGCCAGGTCCCCACGGGGACCTGGGAGAGCATGTGGCGAGGAGGAGGGGCAGAAGGGGGCGTGGTCCAGCAGGGAGTTTATTTAATGGTGTAATTTATTGTTGAGTTTCTCTGGAAGCTGTGACTGGAATAAACCCCCCGTGTGGCACCACTGAGTCCTCTGTGGGCCGGGAAGGGGAAGGTAGGAGGGTGAGGGCCCTGCGGGAGTCTCCGTGGTGGGCAGAGCTGGGTGGGTGCTGGCCTCATGCGCCAGGCCCCGTTCTGTGGCTCCCCAACCGGTCAGGAGGGCGTCCCTGTGGAGCACCTGTTTCTGCAGAAGTCCCCACGCACACGCGTGCGTGTGTGTGTGTGTGTGTGTGTGTTTTTCCCCTCTCGCCTGTCTTTGCTCCTTTGCCTGAATCCTGAGTTCCTGCTTCGCAAAGTGTGCCTGGGATGCCTGCCGGGCCACTCTGGGAATCCCCTGGGAGGACACCTGTGGCCTTGGGGACTCTAGCCTGCCGGGGGGGGGGGGGTGTTGTGGATAGGGCTGCTTTCTTCACTCTTGTGGGAAATTAGGGCATCCACCTGTCTCCAAGTTCCCCTCGGAGGCTCAGAACCTGGTCTCAGGTAGGCGTGTCCCACTGTCCCTTCCCCGGGGCCTGAGGGCTGAGGCTGCAGTGACTGTCCTCGTTGCCTGCCAGGATTGCTGGTGTGCACCTCACTCCCTGGGGTCCTAGTCAGGGCACCCCAGCCCCTCCCCTCATCTCTCTGGGTGGAGTGGAGATGGGGCCGGAGTGGTATGTGGGCATCTTGGCAGTGCAGACGGGAGATGGGGAGCCCTGGAGTCTAGTGGGCACTGGGCCCCCAGTTCCGAAGGCTGCGGAAAGATTTGAGGTGCAGAGAGCTGCTGTGAGAAATGGGGCAGGTGCAGGGGAGCGCGCATGGCTGCTCCAGGGCACATTGCACACTCGTGTGTCAGGGGACAGGAAAAGGTATGTGTCTATCTGTGTGCCGGGGAAGCCCAAGGCCGCAGGACCCTGCGCCATCTCGGCCCACTGTAAGGAGTGCGTGGCCATCCCACGGGGACCCCCATCAGCTTGGGGCGGAGGGGGGTCAGACCCCAGAGCCCCATCTTGGCGTCTGCTTTGGCCGCTGTGACTTCAGCCAGGTGAGGGTCTTCGTCACTGTCCCTGGGCGCATGAGACAGAGCCAGCACTCAGTGTCACTGCCAGGAGGCCCCAAGGGTCCAGGCTCACCTGCAAGGACGACTGCTTCCTGTCAGGAGTAGGGCTGAGTTCCCAAAGCCAGGGCTCTCAGGCTGGAGCTCTTCACCCTGCACCAACCACCAGTCTCAGCGGGGCAAGACAGACACCAACTGAAGATCAAACAGGCGGTGTCAAATTCCCATCGGGAGTTGAGGAGAGTTAAGGGCTGTCCCTCCCTGCAAGGACTGGCCCTGACCCCCAGGGGAACCCTGCAGCCTCGGCACCTGTGCTTATGCATTTCCTGCACAGCCCTTCCCCCACCACCCCATACCTAAAGACTTCCCCCTCACGGAGCACACAGGAAGGCCTCCGGCCTTTTTTAATCAGTGAAGCCAAGTGACCCTGACACCTTGGTGAGGGTCCTTGCCTGAGAGACAGATTACGCTCATTGAAGGTGACAGGGGCCCAGGTTGGAAGAGGGAGGGTGGTAATAGTGGCTGCATTGAGCTGGGCTTGCTGGCCGGGTCTGCGGGGAGCCAAGCTGAAGCTGCTGAGGACCTGCACCAGGGCAGGGGCGGCGGGAGCAAAAGGAGAGGATTCTGGAGACCAGGGAAGAGAAAGGCAGGTGACATGTGTATGGGCAGAGGGCGGAGGAGACGCTGAGCATCAGGACTGGCACAAGTCCACCGCTGTCCCTTGTCAGTCAGTGGCCAGGAGGGGTGGCACTCAGCTAGGTCCAGCCCAGCAGAAACAAGATTTGGGCTTCCAGAACAACAGGGAGGAGGGAAGGGACAGGTGGGCAGTGAGGGGCTCTGCCAGCCGCTTCTCAGCACTGGGGGACAGCAGAAAAAGTCCCAGACCCTGAAGGAGAAGGAAGAAGGAAACATCTATTAGAGAACTTTTATAGCGGCTTCCGTTTGATTCTTCTCCCCATTTTACAGACAGGGGAAGTGCGGAGAGCTTGGCTGGCTGGATATCACGCGGCCAGGCAGGCCGTCTGCGGCCTCCGGAGCCTCTGTGACTCCCACCACACCACGGATTCCATCCCAATGGCAGGTGTTTAGAACCTAGGGCGGTTTTGTCCAGAGAAACCCCTCCCACAGTGGGGCCTCCCCCGCCCTCAGCCCCCAAAAGGAAATTCCAGAACCCAGGGGAAGTGCCTCAGAAACCAACACCTGCTGGCCTGTGCACGGGGTGCCCCGGGCCCCTCCCAGCCACAGCCCTGGCAGCACAATCTGTGTGCACACGTCCTCAGGGCTATGCCCATCCAGCCGGCTGAGCTTGTGTGGCACGTCCTAGGTAAGGGGACTTAGCCCTGAGCTCGGTATTCGTTCCAAGGAAAACAGTTCAAAGTTCACAGGAGTCAGCAGCGGTGATCTTGACTGGGGTCAGACTGAGGAGGTCCCGGGGGGGTCAGTAGCTGCTCTCCCCACCTCTCAGCCGCACCCCAGTGTTAGGGGTCTGGCACGGGGAGCCATGGAATGCGTACACTCTCTTCCTGCCCGGCTTGAGTTTCTCAGTGTCCTGCTTGAGGATGCCCTGGCTCCCTGGCAATCCAGACCCCACCTCACTGCCACCCCTGACAAATTTCCACAGCCTCCCCAGAGACATGGTCTAAGAAGGCAGCACAGGCAGGATGAGGGGGAGAGGTCCGTTGAATCCCAGGAGAAGAGCCTCAGACCCCTGTCCTCAGGAAAGTTTTTTGGTTTGTTTGGTTTTTTTTAAGGATTATTTATTTATTTGACAGAGAGACAGCCAACAAGAGAGGGAACAGAAGCAGGGGGAGTGGGAGAGAAAGAAGCAGGCTCTCAGCAGAGGAGCCTGATGCGGGGCTCGATCCCAGAACGCCGGGATCACGCCCTGAGCTGAAGGCAGACTCTTAACGACTGAGCCACCCAGGCGCCCCAGGAGTCAGCCAAAGTCAGGTAGCTCCCCGAAGGTCACACCCTTGGCAGGGAGCAATGGGCTGATGGTTTAACAGGACCAGGATGCATGCCCTAGATGAGAAGACATGGCCCCACGGGCACCATCCTCAGGTACCCTGAGACCCACTGGGGAACGACTTCACAGAGGTGGCCGGGCCTGTGTCTGGCTGTGACTGCGTAGGAAATGCTCGAAGGTCACACAGCTCCCTTTCCCAGAGCCAGAGTGCTGGCCACCCTGGAGCTGACCTTGGGGCAGGCAGCCTCCCCCCCGCCCCAGGACTGAAACTCCCCCAGTGCTCGGGCCAGGCCTGGCTCCAGGCCCACACTCAGCAACGCCATAGAGCAGCTGGGGCAGAACCTGCACCCAGAGCTCCGGGTTCTCCTGATTTCTTCCCACTTTACTCACCGCCATCCTGGGTTCGGGTGGTCCAGGAGCTGGAGTTCCACCTCTTGGTAGATGGGACCACACAGTGGGCTCTGCAACACCTCTGAACTCGGTAAGCAGGCTGCCACCGGGCAGTGACCTACTCAGACCACTCTGACTTTAAAAACTCTCAGCATAAACACCAATGACGACGTAAGTAAGATTGGCTATGTGGTAGAATTGAAGCACAGGACATGGGAATTCATTGTTTTCACTCTTTGTGTTTAGGTTTGAAATTTTCCTTGAGGTGTTGTAAAAGTCAGGAGTTGCCCCAAAATTAACTCCTCAAGCACTATACAAATTCCCACAGTGAAGCCTTTGAGAGTTATTTTCCCTGAATTCCTAGAATTCTAATGAAAGTTGCGGGGGGCTAGGGACAAGGCCAGAAGAAGCTTTGAAGGTCACGCTTCAGAGGTCCTCTCGCTCCCGCAGAACTGCCTCCAAAAGTCAGCAGGACCAGCACTCGGGACTCTGCACGATCCACCCCCATCCCCAAGAGCACAAAGAAAGATTCACCAGAACTGTTTCTTCTTTATAAACACAAGTACATAATGTTTATTTGAAATTCCAATTTATTACAAGTTTACCCTTTAATGGGGCCCTTCCTCCTTAAAGACAATTAAAAAAAAACAACAACAACAACAAACAGTTCAGGTGTCACTGAAGTGGGAACACAAGATTCTCACTGTGAACAAGAACAGACTGGCTCTAGGGTAAGAGGCAGGGCACGGTGTTGGTGGCTGGGATTATGGAACTGGAGCGTCAGTGCGAAGCCCGAACCTGGGGGAGAAGGGACAGTAAACCTATCCAGCAGCCACTGGAGCAAATCCCCCCAGTCTCTGGGCCAGGCAGGCGGGGTGAGACACGGACCACACCTTGAAGTTCCGTATTAAGAGGCTTTATTCTCAAGTTCTAGGAGCTGTAATCCCCTCGGTGGACATGTTCTCCCTTAACTTAAATAGGTACAGAAGAGCTGAGGTGCTCACATTTTCTAAATTCAAAGCTGATAGAAAAGAAAATTAAACCCTGTTTTGCATTTTTATCAAAATCTGCCATAAAAGGGAAAGAAGACTACGAAGTTCTGCCTAACTAGAACTACTATTGCCAGACTCCTTGCAGAAGGGGCCGTCTGAGCCCCTCCTCCGCCCCCCGCCACCGCCCCTCACGCAACCCTACAAGACTCAGCTTCTCGGGGAGCTCCAAGGAGGGAGGAGGAGGGGGGGGCTGGAGATGGACGAGGCAGAAACGGCCACCAGGGCAGGCAGAGGGACATCCCCATCCCCGCCAGGTCCCACCGCTTGCCCTGCTGAGCCTCCAACCCCGCTTCTCTGAAGGCGAGAGGATGGGCTGGGGGAGGAGACGGGGCAAAGTAGAGCAAACACGTTATCATATAAACTGTACTGTACATGTGCCAAAGCAAGATGACAGAAATATTTTACAAGATGTTCTTTATACAATAGCACTGCTGAAACAAGCAACTTTTAATAACTAGAAAAGTCAATTTAAAAAAAATTAAACATTTAAATTCTTCCTGCTTTTCTTCTGCTCCCCTAAGAGCTTGTGTCTGGTATGTGGGTGGGCTGGGCTCCAACACCCCTCTGGCCAGATCCATCCAAGTAAAGGTTATATGCATGATTATAAGCAGGACTCCAGTCTCTAGTGAAGTGCCTTATGTTCTTTGTGGGTTTTTTAGGTTTTTTTTTTTTTTTTCAGTTTTTTTGTTTTTTATTTTGAAGGGGTGAGGTGGGACAGGAGGGGAGAGAGCTGTCACAAAGAAGGGGAGGGGTATTCAGGAATGGCTCCAGGACAAGTCCCTTTACTCTGCCAAGAGCAACTCAAAAGAGCACAAGTGTCTCATGATGCTGGTGAATACAGAATGCGGTATGGCACTCACTGCTACTGTCACCTGAGGGAGGGAGGGAGAGACAGAGGATGGGCTTCAAGAAACAAGACTGTGTGTAAATGGAGATTAAAAAATCAACACCGCCTCCCCAAATTGGCCTGATTACCCCTGATCCTTCCATGTAATACAGTAATCCCTCCCCTGGAGACCAGAGGCTTGGCACTGTCGTGGTGGCCAACACAGGAGGGGCCATAAGGAAAGAAGAAAGTTAAAGGATATGGGCCCACGAGAAAGCTGTACCCTTGGCCTCTCCCTGGAAACTCTCAGCAGGGCTAAGGCCGCCTACCGCCCACGGCATCTCTGGGCAGAGACCACCAGCCCAAGAGTAGGCTCTCCAAAGAGCTCTGCCTGCTTAGGGCCCTCTGGAGAGTTGGGCAAGGCAGCACAAGCTTGGGATGACGGGCATTTCTGGACTCCCTGTGATCTCCTCCCTTCCACATTCTTCTCCATCTCCCTCTCCTGCTCCCTCCCACCCTCCCCGGCTCTCTCCGTTCCCCCCACCTCGGCTCCCTTACCAGGGCCCTGCCTATTTCTTCTGCCTTCGTCCCCTGGACTGTCCAACGGGCTCTGACTCACTGTCCCCTTCATCTTCAGCAAGCCGATCGGAAAACTTCTTGCGTTTCCTGCGGACATATGGGTGGCCAGGAAGGTGTTTATGCAACAGAGCCACCAGACACTGTTCTGTCTTCACCATGCAGTTCAGCACATGGCTGCCTCGGCAGTTGTAAAGCTCCGCATTGGTAAACACTTGCTTCATGTCGGTAAGAAACTCCTGCACAGAGCGGTAGCTCCCACAGGAACATTTGTTCTCCATTGTCTGGAAGTCCATGGGGTGCGTGATGACATCATAATAATCCTCAGCCTCATCTCTGGTCACGGGCTCCCTGTGGAGAAGACCAAATGGAAATCTTGAGCACGGCCTCGAGGAGGAGACAGAAACCTTGTTCTCGGACCACCATTCCCAGAACGCCCACCCCTGCCGACATCAGCCAGCTGACAGGCAGAGAAGAGGTGTGTTCACCTTGGACTAAGTGCTGTCTCTACTGGTCTGGGAAGGAAGTCCCCCCACCCTCAGACATGTCCTAAAGGAAGGATCAGGGTCGTCCTAACCTCTGCTCGGCGCACCCCCCGCCAGCTGTCTGCAAGCTCTGAGCACCCACAAGGCCAGTCCTGCTCCCCTGTGCCTGAGAACACAGCCCACCTGAAGGGCCAGCTAAAGCGGTACTTCACAATCTTGTGGAGGATCTCTTCACACTTCTGCAACTCTAGGCTTTGCCTCCGGGAGCTCCGCTTGGTCTGAAGTACCTGGCACCAAAGAAAGAGACATGTTATTACAGGTCCAAGAGAAGAGTGGACAGAACAAGAAAAGGGGGAAAAAAAAAAAGAATTCCACCATTTTCTTGGAGTAGAGACAGTCAAAGTCATCTGACATTCAAGTCAGGGAGCGTGCTCAGCCAGGGGGCAGGCATCTTCCCATCAGCCCACTGGCCTCCTCCCTGGTGGACGCTGATCAAAGCAGCAGAGGGCAGGCAGCAGTTGCCCTGTTACAGCGGTCCTGCTACAGGTCGGCGAGAGAGGCCACTGTCACCAGCACACTGGTGAGAGCCGATGGACCTGGGATTACGTGCACACCGTGGAAGGATATAAACAAGCAACCGTGTAGACCCAGACGGGTTACGGGGACCACCGGCAGCCAATTCTGTGGGGTTGGGAGCTCTGAGGTAAGAAAAGCAAGAGGTACAATTCCTCTCCCAGGCCCTCCTGCCGCAAGCATGTGGGAGCTAAGTGGCTGAAGAGGAAAGGGTGGGCGTCCCCTCCAGGGAGCCATCGCTGCTGTGACTCACAGTGGCCAGAGCCCCAGACTTGAAGGGTTAGTTACGGCTGGGCCAGCAGAAGGATCTCGCAAATGCCCTCGAGCTCCCTAATGGCTTGCTTTATGCGCCCCCAACCCCAATTTGCTCTGCCAAAATCAGTACGTTTTCAAGAGCCTCTTATTGTTCTTTTAAAGCGCAAGTGAAATCTAAAGTAAAACCACTAAAATTACATTGGTTGAGGAGCAGAGGGGAGGGTAACGCCCCTCCCACAGCAACTGTGGGCAAAAGACCCAAGAGTGACTGAGGCGCCAACATTGCTGACATTCCCACAATGGAGACCCAGCCCCTCTGAGCCACTGGAGACACATGGATACTATTTTAAAATCCTTAACAAGTAACGGGCTGCCTATTAACTTGAGGAGACGAAGTTTGCAGGCTACAGCAGGGGAATGCCGGACATAGCTGCTCCTGGGGGGCCTGCGGCCTCTGTCTGCCCACAGGCCCACCCATCTGCTCCATCAGCCTCCGAAAGGAGGGGGGAGGGGCCCCCACCTGTTGCCTGATGGATTCCTAACGCTGGAGTGGGGGCTGAGAAACGACCGGTACAGGGAGGAGGGGAAATCACTCACCAGCTCTTCAACCTCCGCATCGTCCACAGGTGGCGCCTTCGGCCGAGACTTCCTGGCGGGATGCGGCTTCTTACCTGGCCGGCGTCCGGGCCTCGCTGCAGGGGGGATGACACCCTGCTTGCCCCGGACAGTCTTTCGAGGTCTCACTGAAATAGAAAATATGGATTCAGAGCTGAACAATGGAGGATGAAGGGAGCATGCCTATGGGATGGGGAGAGCATCTGGTCGAGCAGAACAACAGCTCCCTTTGGTCATTAAGGCGCTCTTGCTCTTTCTCTCCTGCCCTACCTGACAAGACACTTTAAAGGTAGAGAAGCAGATGAATGGATACCTTTCATCAACTGCCAAAGACCTTCTAAGAATCTCTTTGGAAAGCCAGTTCCTTCAGAACGGCTACTCTCTGTCCCCACTCTGTTCACAGCTACTCCCAGGAACGAGGCCTCTGAAGGAGTCAATGGCAAGCTGACTCACTCAGGAGGAGAGGCCGTTTGCTAACAGGTCTGCCTGGAATTCTCAAACCCCAAGCTTGGCCTCTGAGTGTGTGTCCTTACATGTGAGGTGGAATATGACTGTAGGACAGTTCTCGCCTCCTGGTTCCTTGAGTAATCCTACGCTCGCCACCACAGTCTTCTGAAAGAAAAGCTGATACCCACTTGAAGTCTTCCTCAGTGAATCCACTTTAAGGCTTGCCCCAGTCCTGCTTTCTTGCATTTCTGAAAACCACAAGCAATGGCCCAGGACACTTCCATAAGAGCCCTGCCCAGGACCCCCAAAGGGAAAATAACGAATACAAAGTCCCCAAGGTGACCTGTGTCTCTGACAACAGGTGCTCGATGTCAGACAAACCAACGTTTCTCAATACGTCCTCAGGGAGCAATGCTCCGTTAGAATTAGCTCAAAGCTTCTCCACTGAACACATTTTCCCTTCAAAGTAGAGAGGTGACACATGGACAGAGACGGGTATACACAGCCAGGGACACAAAGAATCAATAAACAATGTTTCATATTCTACTTCTAGACCCTGATAACCCTTCACTGGCTATTTTAAGGTCTCTAAGCTCAAGACCAGGCTTGGAAGAGAGAAGAAACTGACACTAAGGATGAAACTCAAAATGCTACAGACAGCCACCAACCCAGGGCCTTGAGTTGGGAACTAGGGAACACATCTTCGGTGGCCTAAAAGGTGGAACAGACAAAGGGCTCTGAGGTACCAGTACTTCCCAGACCCCTTTGGCAGATAAGACCCTAGAAACCTGGAGAGAACAATTTTTTGGAAAGAAAACAGTAACTCACAAGTGGAAAGCATCTACCACTCTGAAAATACACAAAATGAGTATACTGTCACATTCAGAATCTATTCCCTGACAACCCTGCGTCCCAGTCACACTCTCCAGCTACCTGACGAAGTCTCTTCAGAATCTGGGGTTAAGGGACTACTTGTCTCCTGACCCTGGACAACTGGATAATCATGTTAGTGAACAAACAAAAGGAGCCCTGTAGGAATGAGAGAAATTAAGGTGTCCCAAATGAGAGCCCTTTAAGATTGGGCAGACGGGGACAGGGATGCACACCCAAACCCCTCAGGTTTTAGTGGCACCATTGCTGTGAGACTGGTCATGCCAAGCATCTTCTCAGACTCCTTATACCGAAGTCCAAACTCTCAGAGTGCTATGATCTTGGGAACTGTACCATCTCTTCAAAAGCTCATCAAAATCTGGATCTGTGGTCTCTTTTCTAACCTACAAGGAAGGGTATATTTTGCAAAGGAGGAGGCTATAAAAGGCTAGACTTCAGGGCTTTAGGTTTAACCATGAAAATGACTCACAATGAACGGCCGTTAGAGAGTGAGAATCAATGAGGTTAAGTGCAAAGGAAGACCCCTCCCCCACCCCCCCACTGGCATCTAGTGAGAAACAGACCTGAACCTTCCCAACAACCACCCTAAGCCATGAAAAAAACTAGTCTTCTCTTTTAAAATTAGCAAAGCTAGATCCTTGCACACTATGACGAGAAAATCACCATGACTGGAGGACAAATCATTTCTCTGAAAGCAGCACTGCAGCAGAGGCCAAAACCACTGTTAGGAGAGGACAGCGGGCCTAGGCCTTCCTCACCCGTGGTCCCCACGTCCCCACAGACTAAAGAGGCTTGAGCCAGCAGACTCTTCATAACATACTTGGGGCCCTGAATTCCACTAATTCTCAGACCAAATATTCTTAAGACCAAGCCATCCAACCTCCCACTAGGAAGGTGGTTACATGGCACCTTGAAAATCCCTTTAAAACCATGGCAGTGGAGTCACCCCACAGCCACAACATGTGCAAGAAAAAAGATGGCCTGATGGCAAGGCTGGGTGGGTGGCTCCTGCCCACCCAGTCTTCCCAAGTCACGTTGGAAAGCTGTGAGGTCAACTATGAAGGCAAACTGAATACTTACGTCGCAGACCAGCCACCTCATAATCCTCCTCTTCCTCTTCCTCTTCCTCTTCTTCCTCCTCTTCATCACTTTCATCATCTTCACTGTCCTCAGAGGCAGACTCTTCGGTATAATTCCTGTGGGGAGGGAAACATGTAGGGAACGTGGTTCTAGGCCAAAGTGGTCGTAAGAAAGGATGAAGTCCCACGGGGATCCTCTTCACAGACCGGGCAGATTTGATGAGAGGGGAGAGAACCTGAATCGAGGCCGAGACACGGGCAACAGCATGGAAGCCTAAGCTTCAGCAGCAGGCCGCCTCCACAAGGCCCCAAATGCTATGGATAAGATACCAACTGCAACAGAGATCGAGACCAAAATACAACCCATCTCTCCTCACATAAAACAATACAAAACCTATTCCTTTTGTCTCACAAAATCACCCACAGAATGTAACATTTCAGATATCGTTCCCAACTCTGGGGTGGACTGAAAGGACAAACAACTCAGACAGGTGTCACTGCACCTTGATAGCCCCGCTCCAGGAGTGAAACAGCTTGCAGATGACCGTAATAGCAAAGCAATGGTAATCCCAGCTCTGAACAGCTGGTGCAAAGCTCCGCCATTTCAGGGTAGCGTGCCTTACTTGGCTCCAAGTGCCGCTGGAGCAGAGTGAGAAATAACAACTGAGAAATGCTGTTAGATGGGGTCAGGGTCAAATAGCTCTGCCCTCTCAGAGACCAAGACAGAGCGCCTACAAGCTGCCCTCTCACAACCTCAAACCGCAATGTGGAAAACAATGGCATTAACTTGGCAGACATTGGGCATCTCCTCTTTGCAAGGCCGTATTGGGATCAGGGTGAAGAACAAAGTACCACCCCCGCCGCCAGGGCACTAACAGTCTCACGGGAAGACGGTCACATGTAAGACTAACCATGGAGGCAAGACACACCGAAAGACTGAGACTGGACGCTCGACTGGAACAGAGAGAGGAAGAATTAATCCTAAGAATATAAAAACATTTCAAAAAACCAGTGAAATTTTACGTAGGCCGTAAGCAGTTCCCTCAGTTCTGGAGAGAGGGAATATTCCCGGCGAGGACAAAAGCCCAGCAGGCAAGGATATCCAGTGAACAGCCTGCACTGAGCACACGACATGGGAATAAAGGCTCATAAAAACATAGACTGGTATTGTAGAAGAGTCTCAAAAACCAGGCCAGGTAGTTTGGATTTTATTCTATAGGCAATAGAAAGATGGAAGTTTCAGGATAGTGACACAAGCTTATCTTTACGCCTTACATAAACCGTTCTGGTAGCCCCACCAAAGCTGGACAAATAGGAGGGGAAAAGACATGAGGTAAGGAGTTGAGAAGCCACTGAAGGAGCCCGGAAGAGAGACAGAGGAGGGCCAACTGACAGCAGGGACCATGGACAGTGGGTAGCAGGAGACTGACTTGTGAGATGTCCGGACACAGAACTGACGTAAATGAACAGAGCATGGAAGCTGAGGGAGAGGAGGATGTCCAAGGTGACCCCAGAGTTCTAATCGTGATAAAGAAGGAAAACAACAGGTATGGGTAAGGAAGGCCATGAGTTTCAGGACTTTGAGCAGGGGACAGTTGAGGAAGTAATTAAGAAGGGGGAAAGTAGAAGCACAGGGAGATAAACTGTTATCTGAGAAGAAGCTATGATCCAGAAGATACAGAACATGTCTGGTAGTGAAAACCAGGAATGTCAACATCAAGCTAAAATGAAATCAAAGCCCTGTGAGCTCCTACTGTAATAACGCCAATGATCAGGATCCATACGCAAAAGATGAACTTAAAACTCCTTAGAATCCTTTCTTTTGAATAACTAAAGCTTAATTACAACAGCCATTTCATTTATTTGTTTTTGAGAGAAGAAAATTCTCACCTGCCACGGGAGTTGCGCCTGGCAGTCGCAGGCTGGCAAGCAGGGCACTGCCACTCGCCGTCTGGGACCTCGTAGAGGGCTGGCCTCAGACAGAACAGGTGGAAGGCTTTATTACATTCATCACACAAGATCAGTTTGTCATCCTCACCTGCAAGGAGATAAACTTGTTTAGCATTGTTGGGAGCACGGCAACAGTCAGCGAGCTGTAGCAAACAAGCCACTCACCCTCGATTAACACCATTGGGGAGCAAACAGTCTAGCATAGTGTTATCACGTTTTTAAAAAAATGTCATTTCTGAAAAGGAATGTAGCATAAACTAGGCTACTGTTAATATAAGAATCAGGTCTTCTGACCTATATCCCCAAATTCAGCTCAGCCTAGGACAGGACAGTTAGAACATTTACAAAGTAGCAGCAAAAACCAAGTCATAGCAGGAAAGGTCTCTGTTCATCTCCTGCTAAGAAATGAATCCCCCATGAAGTATTACATTTCCTGCCCATCCTCTTCCTCGACCCCCAACGCTTCCCAACTCCTATCTGATATGGTTCTCTTAAACCAGTGTCAAAAATGCATGGAACCGACCTGACATGGTCACTTCCCTCTCCAACCTTCATTCTGAAACAGTGTTTAGAGCAACTGATAAGATTTTTCAGAGGTCTTTCTAACCTTGGGAATTAAATCCTAATCCACTTCACAAAGTAACCTTAGCCACTGAGAAGTCAATCGCTCGAGGGCTATTAGTCAGGAAGTTCCTTTTACACGGGCTCTGAAAGCTGTGACCATTAAAAAGTCCCAAATGCCTTGCTCTGTAGGACTCAGTGGCAGTGGGCCCAAACTGGAGTATTCTTCCCAGTGTGCAAATACTGCCCTCTGCTGGTAGACGTCTTATTTCACGTATGACTAAAAACTCCGAGATGATAAAAGAGATTTAAAATTTTACGTTAATTTGTTCCCTGTAGAAAATTTAGAATTGGAGATAAACTGCTCTTACACTCAAACCTGAGGAACAAAGGGCTTTCTCTGATTTACTGTCATGTTATTTCAAAGAGTAGCATTTTACAGACCTCCAGAAGGTAAAATCTCTCCCACTATACTTCAAAGTCGTGTGCACAGAATTCTTCAGGGAGGAAACTATCTTTGGAATGGAAGTCCTAGTCCCTATTACATTCAGATAGGCAACACTCATCTAAATATACCTTTCTTTCGACAAACTTTGCATCGAGCATTTTCTGCTGACATATCCCACTTGATACAGGCATCGAGCATCCCAAGTAGAACATGCATTCTGGAAAAAGTCTGAGCTTCACGGATTGCTGTCTTCCATTTTTCCAGAGCAGATGCAACCTAAACAGAGACCAAACCAGGTCAGCATTGCTACGATGACCTTAAGGGCATGACATGCAGATTTTTCACATAATACTGACAGTGTGCACTGAGAGCACTAGGAACAGGAGAAGAGGCAAGAGAATGCTGAGTACACTCACCTCCTAGAGCTTCTCCACCCTCACCCATTTATTTTACAGCAGAAATCAAGGCTCTGAAGAGTGAAAAAACTTGCCAAAGGTTACACAAAGAATTGAGGCAGGGGTGGGGGGTGATCAGAGACCCGTCTCCTCCAGTGAAATCCACTTAAAGATTCAGTATCATTTAAAGGCGGGTACACCTGTGGAAATGCTAGTGTGCGAACATGTCCTGAGCTAACACCACCTTGGTTAACATGATGACGGGTCTCTGCATCATGTGCCACAAACCCAGATTACAGGGCCTGGAAATTACAGTAAACACTATCTATAAAGCATTCGACAACACTTAAAAATATTAAGTACTGATACGAAGCATTCCTCTTGATTTTATCACCAAGTTTTAACTAAGTGAAAATTTCAGAGGGCCAGGGCTTAGGCTGACTTCTTTCTGGGCAGTTACTCTCAGCATAATAGACACTGCCTCCTCCCATCAACAGAAAAAGCAAGTTAATTCAGAATCACCCAGGGAAAACACAGTTAGGATGGGGGAAAATATAATCAGGAATTTCAATGATAAAGCACAACCCTCACTCCTATAAAATAGACATTCTAAGGAAAAACAGAAATGCCACTTTAGGATAATTCATTTATTTGTATTACTGGTTCATTAGTCAAAAGGTGTTTTTTAGGGGCGCCTGGGTGGCGCAGTCGTTGGGTGTCTGCCTTCGGCTCAGGGCGTGATCCCAGCGTTCTGGGATCGAGCCCCACATCAGGCTCCTCCGCTGGGAGCCTGCTTCTTCCTCTCCCACTCCCCCTGCCTGTGTTCCCTCTCTCGCTGGCTATCTCTCTCTGTCAAATAAATAAATAAAATCTTTAAAAAAAAAGGTGTTTTTTTAGGTCTTCGAAGTATTTCTTGCCTAAATGATTAGGTAAGCATCTGCACAGACAGATGCCTCCACGGGGGTTATCACTCTCATGCAGGCAGAAAACACCACAGAAGGGGCGCCTGGGTGGCTCAGTAGGTTAGGCGTCTGCCTTCAGCTCGGGTCATGATCCCGGGGTCCTGGGATTGAGTCCTATGTCGGGCTCCTTGCTCAGTGGGGAGCCTGCTTCTCCCTCTGCCTGCCACTTCCCCTGTTTGTGCTCTGTCTCTCTCTCTCCCTCTCTGACGAATGAATAAATAAAATCCTTTAAAAAAAAAAAAAAGGAAGAAAACAAACCACCACAGAGATGAGCAAGGTAAAGCTCAGGCCCTCCTTACAGCAGAAGCTGCGAGCTGAGAGATGAGGTCATCCCACCATCATCTACCCTGTGGGGGCCAGATGCCTTAACCCCATCGTGTGTGCGCTGAAGTCCAGGCAGCCGCGCGCTGCTCTTACAAGCTGGCTGGCTCCAGCTAGCTGACAGTATGGCTGCTGCATTGCCCTGCCCCGCCCCAGGCAAAGGCGTCTATTTGAGGTGATCGTCTTCCTCCCAAAGGAAGGGCTAGTTATTCTGGAAGGCCACAGGCTGCAAAACAGAGCTGCCAAGGAACAACGACAGTTGAGCTACTTCTGAAGCTGTGGTGTGAGGGTTGAGAGAGGGGAACAAAGGCTGCCCTTTCTCTTTCTTATGGAAACAGAGAACACAGAGAGCCCTGTATGCGTAAATTCATAAATAACAAGACCACGTAATATAAACACAACAAAAATGAGAGGCTGCTAAAGCCCTAGTGGAATCTGGCCCATTTCTTACTCCAACCTCCACCGCAGCTATTTCAACATCTGCCCTCGAGATGCTGCACAGCCGCCTCCCTCCACGCGCAGAGCAACTCCGTCCACTGTGAGGAGCACAACCACGGCTTGCCTCGCTGGCCTCTCCCGCGGGGCCGTGGAGAGCTGACACCTAGAACCACACAGGCCCTCTTACTGCGCTAACAACCCACATCCCGTCAATGGAATATAAATTCAAGAATTTTAGGTTCAGTCCCTAAAGAGTGCCTACTGTGAACAGGCAGACAACGGCTAAAATGGGCTTTGCTCTCCTCTAGTGGACACTCGGACGCACACAGTAGTCAGGAAAAAGTCCTATCAGCAGACAGTACTGCCTTTTCCTCACTTCCTGTAAACTGTAAGATCTGAGCACTCAACAGGGCGTAGAGCCTCATTAAAAAACAAAAACCAAAAACAAACACCAATGTGGGGCGCCTGGCGGCTCAGTAGGTTAAGCGTCCAACTCTTGGTTTCAGCTCAGGTCATGACCTCAGGGTCATGATATGGAGCTCAAGTCAGGCTCAAAGAGTCTGCTTGAGATTCTCTCCCCCCGCCCCTCCCTTTACACTCACACACTCTCTCCCTCTCACAAATAAATAAATCTTTAAAAATCCCTGAAAGATTTTAGAAATAAGCTTTCTTAACCTCATTTTAATACAGATTTATTGATATAATTTATATGTTAACAAGTTCACCTTGTAAAGAAAACGATGGTTTTACATATATTTGCAGAGCTGCACAACTCTCAACGTAATCTTAATCAGAACATTTTCATCACCCCAAAAAGAAACCTTGCACCCTAGCAGTCACTCCCCATTCCCCACCCTAACCTACCTACCACTTCCCCAGCCCTAGGCAACCACTAATCTACTCTTGGTCAAGAGATTTTCTTCTTCTGGACATTTCATATAACGTGCGACTTTTTGTGACTGCCTTCTTGGAGCTTAATTTTTCCAGGGCCATCCACATCGTAGCATGTAATATTACTTTATTCCATTTTAATTGCTATTTTTTCATTGTATGAATCACATTTTGTTTATCCATCGGTTGATGGACATCTGGGTTGTTTCCATTTTTTGGCTATCATAAATAAGACTGCTATATGAACATTTGTGCACATTTGTATACCCTTCATTTATTATTTTTGCCCAAAGTTTCAGAACAATTTGGGACCAGGTCTCCTTCACACCTCCAGATCCCCAATACCAATACTCTTAACATTAGAGAAACTGGACAATCACTAGCATCCTGTTAAATCCACTGACTATCCACCTAGACCAGCCTAGATTCCAGCCTCTAATCTGAGGGCAAAACATCAGGCACTCAAGATTTGAAAGACCATCCTGGTTTCCTACCACTGGAAAAAAATTCCAAACAGTCCAGCACATTAAAACGTTTAAAAACCCCACACCATATTCAAAGACACTGGGTTTGATTTTTAAAGACACAGTTTTTAGGAAAAGATGAACAGTGGTAACTAAGTTTTGACATTCAACACTGGTGGTATCCGGTAAAATCCTGTGTCTTAAAATGCTACTGGGAGGATAAACACATTATTCTAATGAAAAATTCAAATTCTCTACATGGTTAGATAAAGGCGGTCCATAGGCAGAAGTAGATGTAACAGAATCAAAGGGAAGCCAGCTTATATGCAAAGTTGCCACGAACATCTTTACTAACAGTAAAAAACCAATATTCTATCTTGCAAGGATAGGACAAGGCTTCCGACCATATTCTTCCACAAAAGAACATTTAAAATGGAAAAACAGATAATCAGGTTGTCAGGACACATGCATCCAAAGTAAACAGAGAGCCTAAACAGAACCCAGGATTTTGCCAAATTATACAAGGTCTTTCCCACTTAATGCAAAAGAAATGAAATAAACATTAAATATTTGAAATCATCTGGACTATTACAAAAGGGGATTCAAGAAACAATCTACTTTTATAAGTAAGGAAACCGAAACCCATATTAAAGACTGATATTAGGTAACTCACACAACCACCTGGTGCCAGCTGAAAAACGCTGGCCTGGGCTAAGTGGAAACCTTCAAAGCAAAGGACAGTGGAAAATTTCAGAGCTGTGGCAAAGTTGACCTTTGGTCGGGAACTGCAGGCAGGGCATAATGCCATTTTAATGGAGAACATTGCTGAACTACTTAGTAGGCAACCTAATTGATTTTCCAAGAAACTCTTCCATGCTTTCCATTTGTGTACTATGTGTCTGGGCCCCAAGGTTAAATCTGCACAGTGCTCAGATTTTCCTCCCCAATCAAACTAAGAATGAAGTCGCATAGGACAAGCTAAAAAGAGGTTACTTTGCTATGGGGAGGAGTACTAAAAAAGAACTTAACGAGAATTCTACAGCCACTACTTCCCAACAAGACGAAAATGTTACTGGTAAAGAAATGTCAAGGAAAGATCACATCAAGAACGAGACTCTCTGGACAGAGTTAAAAACAAAACCCATGCAGTATTTGGCAAGGCTAAAAAACTGATGCCTAATGAGAAGAGACTTAGCAGAGAAGACTATAAACTAATGTCTTAGACTTTATCTGGAAGGTGACGTGCATGCTATGCAGCCATTACAAGGAGCACACAGGAAGTGAGAACCCAATCGCACGAAGATACATAATGACATGTGTCCAGTCTCTGATCTTCGGCATGAACTAACAGGCCTTGATCTAACCAAATCTCAATTCTCCGCTCCACTTAACCTCCCACCCAGAAGGATTCTCCTTTCATCATGCATCACACTGGCCTCGGGAAGAAACAGGGGGAACATGACAACGCTGTACAAACACCTGAGGAGCTTTAGAGGGTAAACTCATACCGTGTAAACGCAGAGGACAAAACAAGGAGCAGCTGTCCATGAGGAGAAAGCTAATTTCAGTTCCGTCCGACCAGGCCTCTGCCCCCTTCCATGACTGCATTAACTTCTACCTACTCTTCAAACCCCTGCTGACACATCTGCTCCTCTGGGGAGTTTTCCCTACTTTGCCCTAGGTGTCCCTCACAGGTAGGCTGAGTCCTATGCTTTCTCGTCAGGACCTGGCACTCCACCACAACCCACCGTCCCACTCCCAAAGGGACTCCTGGAGGGCAAGGACTTCCGGCTTCTACTCATCACTACAACTTCCAGACTCACCACAGGACTGCCCAAGACAAGTCTTTACCAGCTGGCTGTGAAAGAAAGTAAGGAAGGGAGAGAGAGAAATCAAACACAAAGGGAAGTATTCTATGGGATAATGCCTGCGACCTCTCCCTTAATGTAGTGGTTTCAAATTCTTTTCTAAGTAATCTTAAGCAGAAAGCTAATAGACAAACAGAAAAAAAATGGAGCTAATTATTCTAATAAAGACAAACCAGAGATGACATAACATTCATCAGTAAGGAATTAAGGCGCTGAGAAAACACGGTATCATGGAGATCTGTATAGACTAAAAGCGGGGAGACAAGACAGAATATGTTGACGGATAAGAGACTGCAGAACAGGACACAGATGATTCCATTCTGTAAAATTTCAATAAAGCTATCTTTGTGTGCATACAGAAAACACCAAACTACTGAAGAGTGATGTTCCTGGGGAGCAAAATTAGGATGAGAGTTGTTTCGTATTTTACTTACCTCTCACACTGGATTTACTTACAATAAGCATGTTACTTTTGAAACTTAAAAACCAGAAAACTGGACATCCACATGCAAAAAACTGAACTTAGACCTTTAGTCTACA
Source organism: Ursus arctos (assembly GCF_023065955.2). Lineage (NCBI taxonomy): Eukaryota > Metazoa > Chordata > Mammalia > Carnivora > Ursidae > Ursus > Ursus arctos. Next base: position 94,958,925 of record NW_026622874.1, on the reverse strand, counting down.
AATATTAATTCAAAATGGATCAAAGATTTAAATGTAAAAGCTAAAATTCTAAGACCTGTGGAAGAAAACAGAGGGGAAGGACACTGGATTTATGCCGCTAAATTTGGCAATGATCTCCTGGATGTGACACCGAAAGCAGAAGCAACAGAAGAAAAAACAGGTAAGGTGAACTCCATCGAAGTGGAAAACTGTGCATCGAAGGATAGCATCAACAGAATGAAAAGGCAGCTCACAAGATGGGAGAATATATTTGCAAATCATACATCTGATGAAGGATTAATACCCAGAACATACAAAGAACCCACATAATTCAACGACAAAAACCAATCCAATTAAAAGACAGATAAAGGACTCCAAGACACATTTCTCCAAAGAAGACAAATGGCCAACAAGCACATTGTTCATCACTAATTATTAGGGAAATGCAAATCAAAACCATGAGCTATCACTTCACACCCACCAGGATGACTGCAATCACAGAAACAGAATATAACAGGCATTGGCAAGGATGTGGAAAAATGAGAACCCTGTGCACCACTGGTGGGCGTCTTAAATGGTGCAGTTGCTGTGGAAAATATGGCAGTTCTTGAAGAAGTGAAACAGAATCACTAGATGATGCAGCAATTCTACTTCTAGGTATATAGTCAAAAGAACTAAAAGAACTGGAACAGACAGTTGTACACCCGTGTTTCCAGCAGCATTACTGGACACGAGGGCCATCTGGCTGCAATCTGTCACCCCACTGTTCTCCAGGGATGACTCTGGCTGGCATGGCTGGCTAGTGGCTGTCTCCTTCCTCCTGAGGTCGTGCGCCTGGCCACAAAGGACAACCTTCTCCAACAGATCACGACCGTCCTTTGGTCAAGGGTACACAGCAGGACACCCCCGATAAAGGCTCCACACAAGCTCTCAAGGTCCATAGCAGCTTGTCCACAATAGCCAAAAGGTGGAAGTGACCCAAGTGTGCATCACCGGATGAATACAGAATGTGCTATATACACAGAATGGAATATGACTCAGTCTTAAAGGGAAATTCTGGCACATAACACAACACAGATGAGCTTTGAAGACATTATGCTAAGTTAAATAAACCAGTCACAAAAGGACATATATTTTGATTCCACTTCTATGTAACAGCACTCATAGTAGTTGAATCCACAGACACAGAAAGAAAATGGGGGTTGCCAGGGGTCGAGGGGGCAGCGAAATGGGTAATGTAGTCTTTGGTGGGCATAGTTTCAGTTTGGGAAATGAGAAGGTTCTGGAGATGGATGGTGGTGACAGGTGCACAACACAGAACTTAACAACACAGAACATAAAAATGGTTAAGAATGTTCTTTATATGTATTTTACCACCATTTTTAACAATCTAAAAACCACTACCACCTTTTAAAAAGCAAGCAGCCCTGGTAAAAAGGGATGGGGGCACTCTGAGACATTACCCAGCTGTGCTCCGCAGACCAGTCTGAAAACCACATTTCGTAGAAGTGAGAAAAATGGAACACTGGCCCAGGGAACAGTGCTTTACAGGAGGTAAAAGCACCAGATTAGACTATTTTAAAATCAGATCCACTCTGTTACAGTCATGAAATGGTATCTTCATGAACAGAATACCTTTGCTTCCTCTGCCAGTTTCTTCTCTTCGTCCACCTCTTCTGTCTTCGCCGAATCTTCGCTTTGGAGTTTTCTTCTCTTTTGCTTGGGAGCCATGAAGCCTTGAAGAAACTTCTTTATGACACTGGCTTGTAGGGCAATCACACACTCACCAAAATCCTTCAATTTCTCTAACGAGATCACCTACAGGAAATGACAGAAACAACAGAATGAATGAAAGGCCAAGATGACAGACTATCCTCCCCTCCTCAGACCCCGAACTCTGGTCATCTCTGTGTACTACTCTTACTTGTTGTGGGTTTTGGTGGGAAGCTAAGTTTAAGCATGTTCAGTGGCAGCTCCCCACCAGTTTCAGTGTCACTGGGAAAGTTTATCCAAAAGCAACTTCACTGGGGGCTTCCTGGGGGTAAAGGCCTTTTACTGAAGCTAACCCCTCTCCACATATGGCAGTAAAATTCTGTATTTACTCAATGCATGTTGTCTGCTTTAAAAAAAAAAAAAGAGAGAGAGAGAGACACTATCCTTGACTAAATTCAAATTAATCTGGGCCCGAAATAGGTCACACAACATGAATTTACCTTGGCCCTCAGTTCAATGGGTGGTTTATACACTTAAAAGCAGCTGATTACCTCCATATCCCCAGCAAAAGCACTCACAGGACGCTGAAACTTGCTCTACTTAATTAAGGAAGTTAGGGAGCTCATTCATTCACTCAGCAACTGAGTGCCTCCTATGTGCAAACCACAGTCTCAGGGCAAAGAAAAACTGAGAAGGAAAATAAACATTTACTGACCCACTAGCTTACAAACTATAAGCCAAGTAATACACTTTTCCATACTTAGTGTCGTTTAAGCCTCACATGTATTTTATGGATAAGGACAGAAGCTAAATCACTTTGATCCAAGCCCACTCTCGAGTGAACGCTACCTTCTCAGTCATGTAAAACATGTCAATTTAAAAAAATACCATTTTATAACTACAAAGAGAAACAAAGAATGATGATAACCCAATATTAGCAAGGTGTGAGCCTAGGTCTGGCACAAAGTAGGCAACTGAGAAATATTTGCTAAATAAAAAATACTGTATTTGAAAATGGCAAAATACTTAAGTGTTGAATAATTCTTTAAAAAATCATTAGAACAATAAAGATATTTAAATCCTTTTTCCCACAAAATGTGGGGTTATGAATTTATAACCAGACCAGTTAAAAAAAGTCTGGGGGCGCCTGGCTGGCTCAGTTGGTAGAGCACGCGTCTCTGGATCTCAGGATTGTGAGTTTGGGCCCCACAGTGGGTACTGAGATTACTTTACAAAAAAATAAAAATAAAAAATAAAAAAGGAGAAAGCTACATATGTAAGATGCATATATAATATGCTAATTCTAATAGCAAAGAAATAGAAATAAAAAAGTCTGACAGTAAAAGATTTACCCTATCAACTCCATGCGTTATTTTATGTACCCCAAAGTGATGTAAAGACTGTAGGAAATGGAATGTACTTATAAAGTGAGAAAAAAGATGCAACTGCTAAAAAAACAAAACAAACAAAAAAACCACATGACTAATACACACGCTGTAACGCATATGAATAATTTGAAAAGACCCACAATTACTAGTATCTTTGGAGTTACATGGACTTTATTATTTAAAATCAGTAAAAAGCATTTTAGTATTTTCTGATGGAAGTATCTAAACCTATCTCAATGGAACATGGGGTACCCTGAATTGGTTCATCTACACCATGTGAAGGTCCTCCCGAGCAGTTAAGTGACAGGAGTCTGAACAGGCCTTGAGATGTACCCAATTACCAGCATGAGTGCCACCCAACGTTAAGCATAACCCTACTGAGCTTATCAGTATAAAGGATGGACAAAAGAGGGATACACAAACAAGTTTCAGACCTTAAAGCAGAGGCATCAATCACATGAGAATGTTAAATTATAAATATGTTAAATAATGTTTCAGGACTGTGACTTCAGGACCAGTTTTCATTCAACTTAATAGAAAAGCACTTTTTGGGGCGCCTGGCTGGCTCAGTCAGTGGAGTGTACGACTCTTGTTCTCGGGATTGGGGGTCTGAGCCCTAACCTGGATACAGAGATTACTTAAAAATAAAATCTGAGGGGCACCTGGGTGGCTCAGTCGATTAAGTGTCTGACTTCAGCTCAGGTCATGATCTCAGGATCCTGGCATCAGCCCTGCACTGGGCTCCCTGATCAGCGGGAAGTCTGCTTCTCCCTCTCCCTTGCCCCTCCCCCTCCGGCTCATGCTCTCTAATAAATAAATAAAATCTTTAAAAAACTAAATAAAATAAAATCTAAAAAAAAAAAAACCAAAACAGAAAAGCTCTTTTTGAACAAAGGATCTAAGCCAATGATTAGATTTTTCTGGGTATCGAAGGAAAAATATCAAATGTGCATGGAGAATTTTTGGTTCCATAGGTCTTTCAAAACAAACCCACACATGATTTCCAGGGTCATCTGGGGGACGTCAAGAACAATGATCCCAAACTGAGTTTCCATGAGTAACATATCTAAGGGTGTTTACTTATGTTCTTACCCGAGCTTCAAATTCTGATGTTTCTTCCACATAACCAAGTCCCCCCTTTTGTAACCTTGTTGCAACTTCAATGAGATCACTACGAAGAAAGTTTAACAGTTCCTGGTTGCCATCACAGGATTTTAGACCCAAATTTGGCTTCCGGGCCAGATGAATAGAATGAATGATGTCCTGGTACCTAGAAAAGTACGGGGCAGTGGAGAGGAAATAAAGAAACTCTGAATGACAGGTCTCATTTCTAGAAGAGTTACTCAGATCTTCACCCCTTCTCAGTGCTATCTTCAGTGTGGTGTTTCTTGTACAAATTTTCAAATTTGTCTTACTCTTGATTCATATGAAAAACCACACTTCTTTTTTTTTGGTATTTGATAATCCCAGTCCAGTACTTGAAGTGTCCTGCTTTACCTAGCTTTCATTCATGGTTCCTGGTCTGCATTTTTTTTTTTTTTAACCTTTTTACCACTTCTTGGGGTTTTATCTGCAGAAATTCTTTGAGGCCTGGTTTGAAGTTGTGCTCCTCCAGAGACAATGTGCACTTGCTTATGTCAGCTACCAGGAAATGCTACCAACCTGAAAAAACTTTTAATTACCTGCCTGGAATGCCTCAGAACATAGTAAAAACGTGAAACACGGCTGAAACTCTACACAGGGACCTTCGAGTTCACTCTCACACTAAAGATTAACCCACTGAAGTCCCCGCAATAGACTCTGGCAAGACCATAAGCTTCACTGCTGGCTTCTTACAACAAAATGAAAACTAGAGCTCAAGATCATCTCAGGTGAAGTATACTAAGTTCCCATTTCATTCTTAATAAGCATTTTTAATAGTATTACTTTCCTCTGAATACAACTTCATTGTGTCCCACTGATTTTCTTAAAAAGGATTTCCCTTTCCTTGCTTTCTAGAATTCCCTTTTTTTTTCTTCTTTGATGTTATCTAGGAATATATTTAATTGACTGTCAGTTAAGATCTATTTGGACATCTTAAGGAATTTGTTTCTAATTTTATCGCAATCTGATCAGAGAACGTATCCGGAAAATCTCCATTTTTAAAATCTGTTCAGATTGCTTTTGTGGCTAAGTATATGATTAACTTTTATAAATGTTCAATGGAGAGAACAAAAAACTTTACTTCTCTGTTTCCAAATGGCCTAGGATCATTTTGTTTTTAAATTCCTTTTTTTATTGAGGGGGTGCGTGGGTGGCTCAGTCAGTTAAGAGTTTGCTTGCAGGGGTACCCGGGTGGCTCAGTCGGGTAAGCGTCTGCCTTCGGTTCAGGTCATGATCCCAGTGTCCTGAGATCAAGCCCCAAGTCGGGCTCTCTGCTCAGTGGAGAGCCTGCTTCTCCCTCTCCCTCTCACTCTGCCTGCTGCTCTGCCTACTTGTGCTCTGCCAAATACATAAATAAATTTTTTTTTAAGATTTTATTTATTTATTTGACAGAGAGAGAGAGAGACAGCCAGTGAGAGAGAGAACACAAACAGGGGAGTGAGAGAGAAAGAAGCAGGCTCCCAGCAGAGGAGCCTGATGAGGGGCTCGATCCCAGGACTCTGGGATCACGCCATGAGCCGAAGACAGACGCTTAACGACTGAACCACCCAGGCGCCTCAATAATTAAAATCTTAAAAAAAAAAAAAAAAAAAAAAGTCTCCCTTCAGCTCAGGTCATGATCCCGGAGTCCCAGGATCAAGCCCTGTATCGGGCTCCCTGCTCAGTGGACAGTCTGCTTCTCCCTCTCTCTGGCCCTCACCCTACTCAAGTCTGCTTCTCCCTCTGCTCCTTACCCTGCTTGTGCTCTCTCTCAAATAAATAAAATCTTTTTTTAAAAAATCCTTTTTTTATTGAGATGAATAACTGAGTGCACACCCTGTAATTTATATCCTTCATTACTTATTTTCCTGTAAAGAGCATATATGTTTGTTTTATAATGTGAACTTCAAACGGTCTGTGATACATTACCCTATCCCCTTGGCTACCCTAAAGGAAATCCAAATAACCACCACCAAGAGAACAGATAAATAAATTAAAGTAGAATTACAAAGATTACACAAATTCCCAGAATAGTATACAAAAAGGAAAATGACAGAGTTCGGTTACAAAAATCATGGATGGAACCTGAAACCATCATATCGTACATCAACTATACTTCAATTAAACACAAAACAAAACGTGGATGGCTCTTCAGTAAAATAACGTAAGGAACACAAAGTCTCAAAGATTACATATGCTTGACAGCTTTTAAAAAGTTCAAAACCAACAAAACAAGATACGTGTTTGGGTTTTTTTCAATGCTCAAAAAAAAACAAAAAAAGTTTTACGTTTTGTTTTTAACCCTAAAATCAAATATTTTAACCAAACAGAAGGAACATCATAGAACCGTATTCCTTTGTGGTTGGGTGTATTGACATTTCCCCTTGTCTTTCTTAATTTAATTTGCCTGTTCATATCAATATCAAGACACCATGATTCTGAATACAATTTTAATTAATTTATGCATTAAGTAGTAGACTAAAACTAGTATCATGTACCCATCCGTCATCACTCACAAGTCTGGAAAAGTTGCGGTTGTGTACTGAATGATACATTTCTTCTTTCTTCAATCAAACCCAAATTCAACCATGAAAGCATGCAGTCAGATACTAAAGGTGGCCTTAAGCCAAAACCTTGCCCTGGCTTTGACAGGAGCAATGGCTAGAACAGGAAGGACACTAGCAAATCTAGATGTAGACAGTATTTGTTTTGGAGGCTTTTTAAGATACAATCCACATAACATTAAACTCACCATTTTAAAGCATACATTTGTAGTGGTTTTTATGTTGTGGAACCAACAAAACCATCTAATTCCAAAACTTTCATCACCCCAGGAAGAAACCCCATACCTGTGAGCAGTCACTCCCAATTCTCCCTCCCCTTCCCCCAGCCCCTGGAAATCACAAATCTACTTTCTGTCCCTGTGGATTTGCCTATTCTGAACATTTTACATAAATGGAATCATACTGGGGACACCTGGGTGGCTCAATCAGTTAAGCGTCTGCCTTTGGCTCAGGTCATGATCCCAGGGTCCTGGGACTGAGCCCCGCATTGGGCTCCCTGCTCAGTGGGGAGCCTGCTTCTCCCTCTCCCCTTGCCCCCTGAACCACTCCCCCCACTCATGTGCGCTCTCTCTCTCGCTCTGCATTCTCTCAAATAAATAATAAAAACAAACAAATAAATAAATAGAATCATACAATATGGGCCTTTTGTCTAGCTTCTTTGATTCAGGCTATTTTTTAGTTTTAGCCCTGTTACAGCTATAGCAATAGCATGTATCAGTACTTTGTTCCTTTTTGTGGCTGAACTTATGCATATGCCACATTTTGTTTTATCCATCAGCTGACAGACATTTAGGTTGTTTTCATTTTCTGGCTATTTCAAATACTGACAATACTTCTGAATACCAACTGCTCTGGAACTGCCCTTGCAAGGCTGCCTAACTACGTACAATGAGGATCTCAGTTCAGTGCATGACACACATTAATCAATGAACAATCCTACTATGCTGTATATACGTGGTTTAAAAACATGCTTTTCCAGGGATGCCTGGGTGGCTCAGTCGGTTAATCGTCTGCCTTTGGCTCGGGTCATGGTCCCAGGGTCCTGGAATCGAGTCCCGCATCGGGCTCCCTGCTCAGTGAAGAGCCTGCTTCTCCCTCTCCCTCTGCATCTCCCCCTGCTTGTGCTCTCTGACAAAAAAATAAAATCTTAAAAACAAACAAACAAAAACGACAACACGCTTTTCCAAATAAGCATGAGTCCAGAAAATACCAAGCAATAAGAGCATAAAAGGGTTACAGACACTTTCTTAAAATTTACTTTTATCTCTTTTATGGATAAACAAAAAAACCCCTAAGATATTTACAATATCTAATGCTGAAAAGAAGCTGTGAAGAGCAAGATGAAAATCCTTACTTCTTCTCAAGTCTCTCTTTAAGTTGACTTTCTCTTATTCCCTGAGGGTGAAGGCAGTTCAGCAACTCATCCAGTTCCTTCTGACTATCACATAAAAACCTGCAAGGAGCAACACAGAATCAGTAACTCTGAAAAATAACCAAATACTATGAAAGGAATCTAGGATTGTTGGTGGAAGTTGGGAGAACACAATTCCAAACTTGCTCTCAAGTAGAACAAATAATTTACTACTTTCACAAAGCCTAATGTTAACTTTATCCTAGAATACCGGAGCCAATGTTTCCTACTAAAATACGAGACAAATTTTATAAAGTTAATTGACACACCTGTCCATACACCTTGAAAGAGTAAACCTGTATCCAAAAATAAAAGGTCATTAAACCAAAAGCAATCACAGGCAAAACAGTTAATGCAATCACAAAATAAAAGGGACCCTCTCAAAACCTAGTTCCCTGCCTAAAAGAGAACTGATACAAAAAGCAGATCGATGGCTATCTATACAATTTATATTCTTTAATTAATAAAGATGAAAATCCTAAATCTATTCCCAGACTGGAAAGCACTTACAACACAATGTAATATCTATTCCAGAACATATACAACATTACATTATAACGGGGAAATAAAATTCCAAAGCTTAAAACAAATATATTCTTATCAAAAAAAATCAAGCCTGCTTTTAAAGCAATGAGTTTACATATCCAAGAAATCAAAGTCATACAAAATGATCATAACGATAATCACTGGTGTCACTATATTAAATATTTTCTTAACATGAAAAAGGAAAAAGAGCAACCCGATGAATGCTCACATTACCATAGATTCTGGCCTTGTTTGGGTATGGTGGTCTCTACGGCAACTTCTGCTGCTGGTCCAGGTTGTGTGTTCACGCTTGCATTTTTGCCTAGGTTTGCTTTCTTACCTAAAAAAAATGTAAACATTAGGTTAATACAGTAAATACCCAATACCAAGTTTCAAACCTAAGCAGGACACAGTGCCAAAGCCAACAACTAGTAACACAGATGCTGCCTATTAAATACATCCAGTGTACAACAGGTGCTAATTTCTCTTAAATAGCTTACACACAGCACGTTATTTGAGATACTTGCTCTCTATACTGCTAAACAGTTGCACAGTTCAAAGTTTAGAGTATCACAAATTAGAATGGAGCAGGATGACTGAATAACTCCACATCAAAGCAAATAATCCATTTACTCTTTGTACGTGAGGCTTAGCACAAAGGCATTTGTAGTGAAGTAGGGACAAGTGAAACATATAAACTACTACAAACTTTTGAAGCCTGGAGGCTTCAAAATGTCAAACACGACGAACTTTTTCCTGAGCCAGCTCCTATATACTACTAGGACATGAATAAAGATAGATCTTAAGCCAATCTCTGAGGCCTCACCTAACACTATAATTGGTTCTGTCCCCAGCTCCCATTCTCTACCCTTAACCTGTCGTACTTTCCCTGCACTACAAACACATCACCCTATTAGTCTTCTGAGTCAGGTGATTTTGAAGAGACCCCCACCATGCTGGAATGAGAGAACATGAAGCAACAATAACCACCAGGATGCACTAGGAGTGAAGGGATGGAATGCCCCTCTTCTCTTGGGAGCTAACCTATGGAGACCTGATTTCTCCATAAAGGACACCCATTAAGCTTCTGAAAAACATCATAAAATCAGTCTCTCCTCCTGCTGGAAACTCTGCCCCAGGTCTAAAGATCCTGACTGTACTTTTACTGCTCTCAAATATAACTGCCCTCACGTGGGTATTTACAAAGTCTACCAAAACTAGATTTTTCAACTAAAGTGCTACAATCTAACAGTTAATATTATTAACACAGTATGAAAAGGCCTTAACTGTGAAACTTTGAGCTATATATTAATTTCCTTATTTAAACTTTGTGGGTTTTAAGTTTGGGTTAGGCATTTCTCTAAAATGAAGGAAAACCGCCTTTAAAAAAATTTCCTAAAGAAACATATCTAATATTTGAGAAGCAATTTTCATTAGGTCACAACAAGTAGAGCTAGAAGGAGCTTACAGATCATTTAACCCAGTGGTTCTCCACAGGGAGCCAGGCTGCCTCCCAGGGGACATGTGGCAATGTCTGGAGACACATCTGGTTGTCACTACTAGCATCTAGTCCACTGAGGCCAGGGATGCTAACTATCCTATAATGCACAGGACAACCCCCAACTATAAAGAGTTATCTGAGTGGCTCAGTCACTTAAGTGTCCAACTCTTGATTTTGGCTCAAGTCATGATCCCAGGATCGTGGGATCAAGCCCTGCGTCGGGTTCCTTGCTGGGCGTGGAACCTACTTGTGATTCTCTCCCTCCCTCTACCCCTCCTCAACCCTTAAAAAAAAAAAAAAAAAAAAGAATGATCTGACCCAAAATGTCAATAATGCTGAGGTTGAGGAAACCTGACCTTTTTTTTTTTCATTAAAAAAATTTTTCCTTTCTTGAAATATTACACATATAAATGTTGCAAATGTTACACATAATGTATGTCCAATGTATATATCCCTCAAGAAAAAATATATATACACATTTCTAAAAGTATACTTGTGTATTTATTTTACAACTCAAACACACCCATGTAACCAGAACCCAGAACAAGAAAAAGAACATCAGTGCCCGTTTATACCCTTTCTCAGCCACTTACTTTTAGTTAGTTATCTGCTGTGTTTCCTCCTCACTAGAACTTTAATTAAATGACATTCAGGACCTTATCTGTCTCGTTTGCTATCTTGTAGCACAAGATGTGAAAAACTGGTTGGCACACATGAGATGCTCCCTACATACTGAATAAATAAATTCTGGAAGTGGAGGAAGAAGATGTGTAACTGTCTTCTTAGTCTTTTACCTCAATTCCAGCCATTAAGGTACCTACAGAGATACTTCCAAGGAACAAAGTTTGAAGACTACTCGTATAAAATCGAATACCCAGGGGCACCTGGGTGGCTCAAATGGTTAAGCATCTGCCTTCGGCTCAGGTCACGATCTCAAGGTCCTGGGATCGAGCCCCACGCTGGGCTCCCTGCTCAGCCGGAAGCCTGTTTCTCTCTACCCACTCCTGTGCTCACTCGCTCTCTCAAATAAATAAAATCTTAAAAAAAAGGAAAAGAATTAATACCCAAATATCCTAATATTCAAGCTCTATCTTTTCACAATACACCTGGAACAAAGCTAATAATCAAATATTAGTTTCCTTCCTTCCTTCAATGATTTCACATCCTCCCACCTCACTCAAATACATCTTACCTAAGGAGACAATAAAGAAACTTTGCAAATGGAAAAAGTGACCAAGGAAAGACAGTCCTTAATAATGATCCTACTTGAGCAGGGTAAAAGAACTGACAGATATACATACTACGGGGACAGTAATCCTCATCAGAAGAGTCCGCACGGTCTTTGCGGTGATTGAATCGATAGTCGATGCTGTCATGTACCCAGCCTTTTTCAATGAACAATCCTGGAACTTCATCTGAGAAGAGCCAGTACCTATAAATCACAACCACATGTTAATAAAATAATGACAGATCATGAGCACGGGATGACTACTATTGGGGGAGATGATTACAGAATATCACTGAACGTTCAGACCGATACAAATGATAAAGTAAGGCACAGAATACCAGCATTTTTGAAATCTGAGATTGCTTCATATCTGTAATTTTTATAACTTCCAATATTTCTCTACTTCAGGTTCCACATAATGTACACATGTAAAATATATTACCCTTTCTAATGACCTCTATTTGGACTACGTTTCACCTACCATAATTTAGGCTTCATATTTGTGGTATCCTCAAGAACAGGACTGTGTCTTATTTAACTTTGTAACTCTAGCATGTCACACAGAAAGCATTCAATGTGTGATGAGCAATTGTTTCCAAGATCCATAAACAGACCAGCTTGTCTATTCTAAGTACTCTAGAGAGTTTCATAACTAGGAACAATATAATAACCCTAAAAGATGACAAAAATTAAGTCTAATAACTTACCTGTTATGGTTTCGATCTGTACCAATAGGAGTCCTACGCATGACTAGCTTTGCCTTGGCAATTCCTTCCTGGAAAGCCTTCTCAGCGGCTGCTTTGTGCTTTCGTATTCGTTCTTCTTCAGCTTCGCGCTCTAGTTTCACTGGTAAAGATGAAAAGAATCAACTAGATTTTTTTTTCTGATAAATTGTATTCTTACAAGTTAAATATGATATGGAATAGAAAGTATAAAGGAGATTTCTATCAAACCTTAGTTTTCTTCTCCTAATTCTGATCTGTTATAAGAAATGACATGCCGTAAAGCAGTAATTTTTCTTTCTCTCTTTTTTTAAAGATTTGAGAGAGAGCCTGAGCTGGGGTGGGGGGAGAGAATCTGAAGCAGACTCTGCGCTGAGCAGAGCCCAATGTGGGACTCAATCTCATGGCTGTGAAATCATTACCTGAGATCACGACCTGAGACGAAACCAAGAGCCAGCTTCTCAACCAACTGAGCCACCCAGGGGCCCCTGGAAGGCAGCAACTTCTACCTGGTTCTCCTATGTCCTTTGAATTCTGGTCATGCCGCAGCCATCAACTCAATGCAAATTCTTTTCTCTCCAAAATTTGACTTATTAATTTTAATAATTAAATTAGATTCGTTTTATTAATAGTTTAAAGTGGAACATTAAAACAGTCCTTAAGGGGCACCTGGGTGACTCAGTCAGTTGAGCGTCTGCCTTTGGCTCACGTCATGATCCTGGGGTCCTGGGACTGGCCTGTGTCGGGCTCCCTGCTCAGCAAGGAGTCTGCTTCTCCCTCTCCCCCACAACTCCCCACTCATGCTCGCACTCTGCTCTCTCAAATAAAATCTTTTAAGAAAATTGAAATAAAAAAATAAAACAGTCCTTAAATGGAATCCTTAAATGGATCCTCAAAATGATCAGAATGAATAAAACCAAAAGAGCTATTTCAAAATAAAACCTATTTCAGTCCCGAGGAATCTGACTGTAATTCAGCTTATTAGCCTTGGTGACAAGAAAAAAGAATGAGCGAGCAAAGGCAGGAAAGCAGTTGTACATAAAGGCAATCACTACATACTGAATACCATTTGGGGAATTATTCAAGTTACTACTGTTAAGGATTAAAAAAAAAAAAAAAGTTTTGGGGCGCCTGGGTGGCTCAGTCAGTTAAGCATCCGACTCTTGGTTTCAGCTCAGGTTATGATCTCAGGGCCGTGGGATCGAGCCCCATATCGAGTCTCTGTGCTTGAGAGTCTCTCTCTCCCTCTGCCCCTGCTTGTGTGATCTAAAATAAATAAAATCTTAAAAAAAAAGTTTTAATCAACTTATTTCTGATCATTCATTATATGGATTTATTTCATCCAGACAGAAATTTCTCTCAACAACAGAAACAGCCCAGTAATCTTGCCTTTTAAGTTTTTCTAGAACTGTAACAAATTTTGAAACATAACACTACTATTTACAAGGCAAGAATGTGTAACACTGATCTTCTACTGATGAGAACATCTGCATTATAGTGAGAATCTGTAAAATACATCAGTCTAAAAATGTTACTTTAAAAAATTAAGACAGGGGCGCCTGGGTGGCTCAGTTGTTAAGCGTCTGCCTTTGGCTCAGGGCGTGATCCTGGACTTCTGGGATCGAGCCCCGCATCAGGCTCCTCCACTGGGAGCCTGCTTCTTCCTCTCCCACTTCCCCTGTTTGTGTTCCCTCTCTCACTGGCTGTCTCTGTCAAATAAATAAATAAAATCTTTAAAAAAAAAATTAAGACAAATCTCATTTATTTAAAATCAACATGATACTCGTCACCTTTAACAAAGTTTGCTCTCCTGAATGGAACTGTATGTTTGCAACAGTGATCACAGCAGAAATCAGTACAAAGCTAAACAATACAAACAGTAATGGCCAAATCATAATCAAAGAAAAGTTCTTTCTCTTATAGCTACAAACAAACAAAAAACCACCTAGGGCATGTCATCAAAAGAAGACCAAACTTGGTTCCAGAGGTTACAGCACTGAACTAGATACTAACGACCTAAACTGAACTTGGCTAAATATTAACATTCTTTGTCCCTTATTTCTCTGTATCAGTAACACATTGCCTTTCCTTTGTCCTATGTTAAGATAAATACAACCAGAGGAACACTTCAGAAACTCAAGGAGAAGTCATTACATTTCAGGTAAAACACAGCTGAAGTGTGACATATACACAAAGCTAATCTACATGCTATTTAACTTGGAATGTAATATACGGTCTTTAACACCGAAAAGTACTTATATACAAAGGCATAGTGTACATATATCTACGTGAAGACATTTCAGTGGCCTTGGTAGTGTAAACTAGAATCTGTATTAAAAGATATATTGCATATTCATGAAAGAACTGCTGAAAGTTATTTCTAGGTATCTAGGGTCCAACTTTGACAAATAAATGGTTTTTACCATCTTCACTTCGTAAGCTGGAAATGTTGATAAGGTCAGAAACTATAGCAGTGATCGAAATAGTTTAAAGACCAATAAACCTAGCAGGTTTACTGTGGGTAACAGCAACCCTGAAACTAGTTTGCATACATTGTAAGACTGATCAAATAAGTAAATATTGGTATTGATGGGTGCTAGGGTTCTCATGATGCAAGAAAGGAGATACAAATATAGAATGAGGGACAGCAAGCGGAACCCTTGAGAGGTATTCAGACATAAAAGGAAATGAGGTCCTGACACATGCTACAACATGGATGAACCGTGAAAACATGCTTAGTGAAAGCAGACAGACACAAAAGACCACGCATTTATTATGATTCCATTTATATGATATGTCAGAACAAGCAAATCTAGATGGACAGGGTAGTGATCACTAAAGAATATAGAGGGTTTGTTTTTAAGAAAATGAGTAGGTTCTAAAATTATGATGAAAGTTGCACATATCTGTGAATATATTAAAATGCAATGTTATATGTTATATGTTATAAATAGACAAGTTATATGGTATCAGTGAACTATTAAATTAACTATTTAATTGAGCTGTTTAAAAAATGTTCAGATTTGGGGCGCCTGGGTGGCACAGTCGGTCAAGTATCCAACTCTTGGTTTTGGCTCAGGTCGTGATCTCAGGGTTGTGAGATCAAGCCCCACAATGGGCTCTGCGCTCGGGACGGAGTCTGAGTTTCTTTCTCCCTTTCTCTCTGCCCCTCCCTCTACACTCTCTCTCTTTCTCAATTAAAAAAAAAAAAAAGTTCAGATTTGATGGTACTTTCAAAGCCCCAAATTTCTACATTCTTACATCGTGATAAGGGAAAGATTAATATTTGAGTTGGCAACTGTGCTGGGTGTTTCAAATACCCTGTCAGTCAATCGTTACAACAACCTTAATGAGCACAGAAGGACACTAAGGCACAGGTAAGTAACTTGCCCAAAAGATTACAGCTAAGACAAAGGTAGGGTTTGAAACTAGGCCAGGGGGCGCCTGGGTAGCTCAGTCATTAAGCATCTGCCTTCGGCTCAGGTCATGATCCCAGCGTTCTGGCTCCCTGCTCAGCGGGAAGCCTGCTTCTCCCTCTCCCACTCCCCCTGCTTGTTTCCTCTCCCGCTGCCTCTCTGTCAAATAAATAAATAAAATCTTAAGAAAAAAAAAGAAAAGAAAAGAAACCAGGCCAGCAATTCCCAAGTCCTGTATTCTTTCCACTATGTCTATTTGTGATTTTGGTCCTTCACTAAATCCAGAGAAGATGCCACCATCATTAATCCAAGTCAAACCATCATTAGCTGCAGAAGGCCAGGCTGTACACTCCCACTAGAGTATTACACACCCAGTGGGGTCTGGGCAACCACACACCGAAATAACTGAAGAGTTAAGACAAACAGAGCCTCTACCATTACCTTGGCAACTTCCTTCCTTCTACTAGCTTCCCTTCTGCTCTCAACAAAAGATTTTACCTTTCATCTCTCTCTCCTGGAGTTCACGCTCTTTCTTGGCCTGGATGGCGAGCAGTCGCCTGCTCTTCACGGCACTGATCATGTCTTCAGCTCCCAAGTCTACCTGGGGCTCAAACTTCACCACCTCTTTCTTCCTATCAGGTTTGCCTAGCCCATTCTCCTCTTTTCCATTTTCCTTGTTTCTGGCTTCCATTTCTTTTCTTTTCTGTTTCTCTGCTCTCTTCTTATCATTCTCTTCCTTCAGTACAGCAAGCCGTTCTTTCCACAGCTCTGCAGACATCTGCTGTCTGGTTTCCATGTGGTCCTGCACTGAGTATGTCATGAGGATGCGGTGGCAGAGTGCTGTCAAGATCTGGAGTTTCTCTTCTGACGTTAATTCAAAAAATTCCGAGGTCTCCAGCTTCTCTAGGAACTCATCTTGTACCTCATTGTCCTCAAATGGTGCTGAATCTTTATTGTCATCTGCGTCGGAGCCCTCACTTTCCTCCTGAACGTCAGATCTGCGCAAGCAGAGCCGCACCAGCTCTGAAACAGAATGGAGAGTCAGCGGGATTTCTGACAGCTTCATTCCCAATTCACCATAGTCCTCCGCTATTTCGTCCTGTAATAAGGTCTGTAAGAGGATGACCAACACTCTATTCAGGTATAAAAAGCCGCCTTTTTCTGCACTCAAGGCTTCCATGAGGGACACAGCAGTAATGGGATACTGAGCATCTGGTAAGAGTAGCCCAGAGTAACAGCTCAAGAACTCCACCACCATGGCCACATCCCCAAAGAGTGTGTTGGGCAGCCCTTCAGGGGTATCCACCAATCTAAATGCTGGAAGGCTTTTGCCAGTTAACTCTTGGTCCTCGTACCTCTTCTGTTTCTCTAGTTTCTCAAGCATTTCTTTCTCTCTCCGCTCCTTGGCTTTCTCCTTCAACTTTTCTTTCAGCTCCTCTCGTTTCTTTTTCAAATATTCTTTGCGTTGCTCCTCAGACATAGAGGCCCACCGCTTTTTGTGCTCTAGAAGCTCAAAGCGTTTTTGAACAATACTTCGCAGCTCTTCTGGGAGACGAGCTCTATCCTCGCTGGAGAGAAGACGAGCTGTTTTGGAGATAACACAGGACAGGGCACTTTTCTTGTCCTCCCTGTCTTTGTTTTCTTTGTAGTAGGCAATAAGGTGTAGGGCAGCAGGAGGCAGATGTTTGTGGGGTTTACTAGAGGACCTGGCTGTACCCCCAGAGTTCCGTGGGGCTCGTGTCATCTTCTGAGTGCCTTTGGCCATATCCAACAAAGTCATCTGCTTCATTTTGGTTTTAGGAGTCTTCAAGCCCTTTTTGGGAGATTTGGAATTACCTGTAGATTTCTGTCCATTAAGGATGCCTTTGCTTCTGCCCTTCGCTTTCAAAGGTTTATCACTGTGCTTCCCCGATTTCTTGGCAGGTGGGCCCTTCTTAGGAATGTGAAAGTTAGCATGTAGCTTGTTGGGTGACATCATCTTCATCACTTCTTCCAAATGTTCTTCTGGAGATTTGGAATTTTTGGAGTTCTTCACTTTGAGTGGTGAGCCATTCAAGGATTTCTTTAAGTGTACATGACACCATAACTTGGGATTTAATGGGGAACTCAGAGAAGAGTTGTCTGTCTTGGATTTTTTTGAGGGCTTCCTGTCTGGGGATCCAGTATTCTTCCTCTTAGTAGAAGGGTTAAGAGTCATGTACTAGAATTTAAGAACAAGAGCAAAATTAATTTTAAAAACTAATATGAAGAAGCAATATTTAAGCATCATACAAGCCCTCTTCCCCAGCTATCCGGGTAAAGCTACATATTCATTTCTGTCCACAGACACTATGTCCCTGAAGAAACAAAGACATGAACTTTAGCTAATGTCTTGGCCACATCAATACAAAATTCTCTTGATACCCAGACTTAAAAATCTATACTCTAAAGTTAGACATTTTTGCTATGTAACTAGTTTTCTATTAATATACAGTGCTAGCAATTCTTAAAACACTTTAATGAAATCTGTGAACCCTTTCCCCAGAAGCAACACACAAAAATTACGCATACAATTTCATAGGGCATCCGTGGATCCCAGACTGAGGATATCTGATCTAGGTAACGGCAACATCTAGGGCATTAATATAATTATTCTGGATTTCTAAGCCTTTAAACCTCTGTTCCAACTGGGAGCATTATATGCTTTTAAGTAGAAAGTATACTATTTTAAGTTTTTTTTGTCTAAATGCAGAAGCGGGGGCGCCTGGGTGGCACAGCGGTTAAGCGTCTGCCTTCGGCTCAGGGCGTGATCCCGGCATTACGGGATCGAGCCCCACATCAGGCTCCTCCGCTATGAGCCTGCTTCTTCCTCTCCCACTCCCCCTGCTTGTGTTCCCTCTCTCGCTGGCTGTCTCTATCTCTGTTGAATAAATAAATAAATAAAATCTTTTAAAAAAATAAAAATAAAAAAAAATAAATGCAGAAGCGTATTTTATTAAAAATGCCACAACAGGGGCGCCTGGGTGGCGCAGCGGTTAAGCGCCTGCCTTCGGCTCAGGGCGTGATCCCGGCGTTCTGGGATCGAGCCCCACATCAGGCTCTTCAGCTATGAGCCTGCTTCTTTCTCTCCCGCTCCCCCTGCTTGTGTTCCCTCTCTCGCTGGCTGTCTCTATCTCTGTCAAATAAATAAATAAAATCTTTAAAAAAAAAAAAAAATGCCACAACAACAACAAAATCCCTGCTCACAAGCAAGGAGCCCTCCTGCCCCTGGCCCTGGTTCCTCAAACTCCCCTTTGTTCTCTCCCCACACATCAAGAGCTCATTCCCATGAATACGCTATTAACTGTAAGCCCTATTCTATATTCTCAATCTCATACACTTCTCTTTCATTGTCCCTCACATCTTTCAAATTCACTTCCTCTAGTAGCCCAACTCTACAATCGTTCAATCCTGCCAGGACCTTAAATCCATTAATTCAACCACAATTTCCCCACGCTCACGCCCTTGTCCTTTTTACCAGCAATAAATTCCAGTCCGTTGTTATAATTCGTCTTGCATAAACCTATGCTTCCCTTGTCTCTCCTGCTCTTTCATACCGAGCTACCCCTGGCCTGCACATGTTCAGCTTACCCATCACTGGAATAAAAGATAGACAGTGCATGGTCTCGCTTTAAATTCAGAACCAGGTACCTCAAATGCATCCCGAACGCCACCCAGTAATGGCATGATATTGTCCCTTAGTCCACTCATTTCCTTATTCCCCGGACACACATCTCCTGTCTCTTCAAACCTCCACCTTGTCCCCCTCAGAGAGAATTAGTTAACGGGCTAGAACCCAGTCAACTTGTCATAATACCATTGTTTCTACTGAAGCGTGTGTTTAAAAAAAACCCGAACTGCTGATTTTGGAACTTTCAAGAATGTAATTACAAAGAAAAAAGCTAAACTGCAGACTAAAATGAAATACAAACCAAGCAATGAAAAAGTAGAGCCAATTTCACAAAAATTCAAGTGAGTAGGAGGGAAACTAGATAACCTCTGGAAGATGTGATTTCTGTTACCAAAAGCAACTAAGCACAGAGGGCACTTGGGAGACTTGAACCTAACTCGAGGTTTCTGAGTGGGAAGGATGAACTTCACAGAAGCGACGTGGAATCAGCAGCTCAGCATGAGAGGACACTGCAGGCAAGGAAGCAGCTACAACTACCAAAGATGAAATCGTGAGCCCCTTGAAAAAGGCGAGGGAAGTACTACAGTGAAAGTAATCCCAGAGAGGATATGGAGGTACACCTAGGCTCTAGGCTCTTGTTGGGCATAACCAAACAGGTATGGCAAAATTTTATAAGTTGTACTGCAACGTCAAATAAGATTTAAACAGTATGGATATAATCATCAGACAAACTCACAGAACTGAGGCAGCACGAGTAGGAGAATATGGTCTGCAATAAATGAGCAGGCTACACCTAACATCCTTCTCTTTGGCGAAGTCTCTAACTTCAAAGGCCAATCTGCCTTCTAAGGACTACAGGCAATTACTGATTATTGTTCCTCCAGCCAGCTGATTTTGTTCCCCAATTATCGTCCTCAGTATTGGCTGACAAAGAGGTTTCACAGTTTACGGAATATAAACAGTATCTATCCATAACTTGGGGGATATTTTCCCAGGAAGCAGAATTTCCCATTTCAAAATGCTAAAATGAATAAGCAAAGATGACTTATGTGAGACTCTCTCCCAGTGGACAGTAATGGTAGCAATACTCCACAGAGAACAGTGTTTCAGAGATCACCCTACAAATCATAAAAGGCCCAAAGCTACCCTGGCAGAAATCAAAGGCAAATATGTGCCTTCCAAAAGTTAACCGTACTCTTCAACTAGCCTTGGAAAATCTTCAGAGTATAGAGGCTGATACTTCCAACGCTCGGGATAACAGGCTATATTTAAAGTCATTCTAAAATGAAATTTATCACTAAAAAGGAGACTAGTGTGAGACTGTGTTTCATTTTTACCATTTAAATAGGTATATTTTAATAGGGTCTATTACAAGGGCCACTTCTTAATTTACTGATTCTTTTTCTATTTAAAAGTCACTCACATTATCATAAGGTTCTTTACATTTCTTCTACTTTCTAGTTTCTTCTAGCATTATATTAGGCAGAAATGATGTAAGAAAAAGCTGGGATGGCTCAGCCACGACAGAGTCCAGCAACCTATTTTTTTTTTATAAGGTGTGTGTTTTTTTGCCAGACCACACGGCGTAATTTTTTTTCTTAAAAATGAAAGAAATTAAACTCACCCAACCCCCTCCCAACAGGCCGGCTCCCCGCGTGAGCAGTCCTTCAGTAACTGGATCATCTCAGCATAGGGCATGCTGGGCAGTCACAGCCAAATGGGAGCCGGCATGGCTGGACTCAAGGGGATCTGAAAAAGTATAAAACCACTTATGTGCTAAGGGTCTCCCCTATCCCCCATTCAGCATAAGTAATCTACTAGAGTGGTGCACAGGGAGGGAGAAAAGAATGGACACCGAAATAGCAGTACTGTATGTAGGTTTTAGGCAAAGGCCCTCCCTAAATGCTAAACAGGAACGAAATATGTATGAATGACTCAGCAACATGAAAGCCTTTAAGAAAAATAAAAGAGTATACAATTCTATACCTGGTTCCCTGTTAACTGAAACAAACCACCACCACAAATAAGGAAATCTAATAAGATAAAAATGAAGAAACTTCATTTACAGCAGCTCATTCAGATTCCAAATTTAACTTAACAGTAAGCAGCAAAAACCCTGAATTGGAAAACTTTGGCAATCTATATTCTGATTCTTACTTCACTCTTCTCATTCATGCAAGGAGCCATGGTAGGAGTTTTGAGGCAACATGCGCACAGTGGGCTGGCCTCAATCTCCAGATGTCTTTATCAGCCAACGTGCAAAATATGTTGCCATAAAATAGGTTTTAAGTGCTTTTAAAGTTAACATAATTTATTTTTAAAGTGCTTCTGTTCTAGTATCTAACTCATAAATAAAATTCAAGAGGCAATTTAAAGAAAAAATTTAAAACCATGAACACTTACTTGAAACATTAATTAGAAGAGATAAGAAACATCTTTAAAAATATATAACTAACATCACTAGTAATGAGACAAAATTACATCATGTGCCTTCTGATATAATTCACTAAGAAGAACACATCACTTCTGTGGTATTTCTACCCAAAATCCATAGCCTGAATATAATCATATGGAAATAACCACAAATTGAGAAGCATCACACAGAAATGATTGGCTTGTATTCTTTAAAAATGTCAAGGTTCTTAAAAAGACAAAGAAAAGCTGAGAGATGGCTCCAGATCAGTGATCAGTCTCCTAACAAGTCACAAAACAAGGAAACATAATACATGATACTACATTGGATCCTATTAAAACTAAAACAATATTTTTTTTGGCTAAAAGGGCATACCGGGACTTTTCAAAATTTGTGTAAGGACTACAGATAATAGTATTGTTTCAATGCTAACTTCCTGATTTTGTTAAGTGTACTACAATTATGTTAGAAAATATCCTTGTCCTTGGGGTGCCTGGGTGGCTTAGTGAGTTAAGCATCCAACTCTTGGTTTCGGCTTAGGTCATAATCTCAAGGTCATGAGATTGAGCCCCGCAATGGGCTCTGAGCTCAACTTGGAGTCTGCTTGAGATTCTCTCCCTCTCCTTCTGTCCCTCCTCCTGCTGGTGCTCTCACTCTCTCGCAAATAAATAAATAAAATCTTAAAAGAAAAAGAAAATATCCTTGTCTTTAGGAAGCATATATTCAAGTGAAAGGACATTCTCAATGGCTCAGAAAAAAATAATTTGTGTGTTTGAAAAGAGGAAATAATAAAACAATGTGGTAAATGTTAACATCTGAGGAATTCACTTGAAGGTGTACAGAAGAAATTCTTCATAGCAATTTGTCTACTTTTCTGTATGAAATTATTTCAAAATAAAGTGTTCTTAAAATGCATTAAAAAACCCTTATTAAATCAGTCCAAATTATGACAGGATTCCAAAGGTCTTAAAAAAGTATTTAGTAGTTACATCTCTATCCAAAAGCTTCCCTACCAGGATATACCCTGAAATAAGAGTTCAAACACTGTGTAACAAAACACTAGAGCTGCAATGTATTACCGAAGGGCAATGAGCCAAGATAGCAAATTCCTTGTAAATCATTCCAAGTCATTATCCCTAAACTCAACCGTCAGTTGCGTTTTTCCCAACAAATGATACTTCTTAAAGAGATGAATTCACTAATCACATACCTATTACACCTAGCTAATATTACAGAATATAAAATGAGTAAGATAGTTCTTATGTTCAAGTAATTTATGTTCTAGAGTATACAAGACCACAAATACACTCTCATCATCATATCAGGCCCTACGCAGACAACACTACAAATTCCCAATTTCTAAATAATTTCTTCTCTCCCACCTAGGATCCCCATCAGTCCTTTCCTTAAACTACTGCTCAGAACTTGCTTCCTCTCTAGGTCTCCTCTCTCTTCACAGCAGCTGCATTTGGCTCAAAACCAAATGAAATTCTATGCAAACCAAAGAGAGGATGAAGAGAGAAAAAAATGTTTTAAACTTATTGCCTTTGGGAAAGGCAGATCATATGTAATCAACTTGAATCCTCAATGCATTACTTAAAATTTCCTTTAGATGAGAAAAGAATCCAAAACAGTTTTATGGTCTACTTATCTGTGTATTTACTATATTCTGTCCTGGCTGATACCGTAAGTTCTTTTTTTTTTTTTTTAAGATTTTATTTATTTATTTGACAGAAGAGAGAGACAGCCAGCGAGAGAGGGAACACAAGCAGGGGGAGTGGGAGAGGAAGAAGCAGGCTCATGGCGGAGGAGCCTGATGTGGGGCTCGATCCCATAACGCTGGGATCACGCCCTGAGCCGAAGGCAGACGCTTAACAACTGCGCCACCCAGGCGCCCCATACCCTAAGTTCTTTAAGAAAACTATAAACAGGGGCGCCTGGGTGGCTCAATAGGTTAAGCGTCTGCCTTTGGCTCAGTTCATGATCCTGGGGTCCTGGGATCGAGTCCCACATCAGGCACCCTGCTCAGCGGGTATCCTGCTTCTCCCTCTTTCTCTGTCTCTCATGAATAAATAAATTTTAAAAATCTTAAATAAGAAAGAAAAGAAAAGAAAAGAAAAGAAAAGAAAAGAAAAGAAAAGAAAAGAAAGAAGGAAGGAAGGAAGGAAGGAAGGAAGGAAGGAAGGAAAGAAAAAGAAAGAAAGAAAGAGAGAGAGAAAGAAAGAAAGAAAGAAAGAGAAAGAAAGAAAAAAGGAAAGAAAGAAAAAGATAAGAAAGATAAGAAAGAAAAGAAAGAAAAGAAAGAAAGATCGTCTGCCTTCGGCTCAGGTCATGATCCCAGGGTCCTGAGATCAAGTCCCACATCGGGCTCCCTGCTCAGTGGGCAGTCTGCTTCTCCCTCTGCCTGCCACTTCCCCTGCTTGGGCTTTCTCTCTCACTCTCTGACAAATAAATAAATGAACTCTTAAAAAAAAAAAAAAAAAAGGAAAAGGAAAATACAAACAGGAAAAACACAACTTCTATGCAAAAATCAGGAGACAAAATCAGGGAAATGTCAAATAGTATTTAGGAATAAGAATTACTGTGTAGACTGGTATTTTACATGAGTCTCAAGTTCTCTGACTAAGCAGAATCACTGTCTTCTTACAGCACTTAAGTTCAAACAAGCTTATACTTCCTAGTCTCAATCTTAATTATAGCCAAATTCTATTAAGTTAGTATCTTAAGCCCTCATTAGAAAATTTGAGAGTAGCTGATTTCTTCAGAAACTGCTTTTCAAGACTTAAGTTCCTGGAATTCTAGTCTCTAGCTCCTACAAAAAAGTGTAGATCGGCTTTTTTGTTCTAGTAAGCCCCAAAGACCTTTTACCCATAAATAATTCATAGTCTTTTCTTTTTCTTTCTTTTAGTCTTTTTTTGTTATTCATATAGTTGAATCACTAAATTAAAATACATAAAAGCTGTAAGATTTAAAAAGAGGAAAATATTTAAGGACTCAAATGATCCAAGAGTCTAAAACTCATTCAGAGATGATTCTGTACAGGATTTTCATACAGTAATGATAATAATCTTATGTTGTAACCACTAAAAGCCATTATTACAGCTCCAAAACTATAGAGCAATAAAATGACAAAGAATTAAAACTTCCCCCCCCAGTAAATAAAAAAATTTAGGCTTACCAAGGTTCCACAGAAACTTTAGTCCTAATCTAGAAAAAGCCAATTCATTTCTATCTTTGTATGCAAATAAAAATTTAAAGAGCATAAGAAGAAAATGCTTGATCATGCTGGTCTAGAGTAAGAAAACATGCTACATGCTAAACTATGGTTGGAGAAATAAAATTATTTCCCAATATTCTTTTGTCAGCAAAACAAACCTAAAATAATTGAGGTAATTTAGTTGTATGACTCCAGATGTGCTTAGTTTTACAAAATGAAAGGGAAGGGGAAGAAACAATCATGAACTCTGACTTAGTTTTAATGGATCAGCAGCCCTGTCCCTGTCCCATTCTGTCCTAAGACCAAAATGAACTATCAGTATGCAAATCAGTAAAAACTTGCCACAAAAAGACACAAATACTCTCAAAATCTACATTAAAAAAAATCTTATTGGAGAAACCCTGAGATGAAAAAGATAATGAGAAATCTGAGGCCAATGTCTTGGCTTTTGTCATTTTACTTCCTGTTGGTTCTAATTAGACTAGCCTCAGCTTCTGCATCTGGAAAATCAGATTATACTCACACATACACATACACACACACCACACACACACCCCCCACGACTTCATAAGAAAGGTTTTGAAGATCAAATGAGCTGATTACCAAAAAAAAAAAAAAAAACAACAACAACCCAACACATTCTTAAGAGGGAAATGCTCGATTTTCTACTAATCTGTCATACAAAGTAATACTCACTTCAAGTCTTTTATCAAAGCTGCTGGTGTGTTTGATCATTTTATCTGATATACAAATTCAGTTTTTTTCTACTTATACCATACCTCATTCCAAGAAGAATCAGGCAAAAAAGTATATTTGTGTGTTCTTTTTTTAAATTATGCAAGCATAGTAAAAAATAAATCGAACTAGGGGAGACACTCAGTACCAACCCAACATCATCACCTACATAAAACAGACAGATGTGAAAATTTCCAAATCCATTTTCTGATGTAAAAGTTCAAAATCTAATCTAATTGGAGCTACCAGAGAAAACAAACTCATCTAACAGTATTCTATCTTGCTGTTCAAAAATTAAGTGACCTTACCTTGTATGGATCAAGTAAAAAGTCACTGAACTTGCTAGGGAGGGAATATTTCTTCACCAATTCGTCTTCTACCACCCATGGTGCATTTTCACCAGTACCAGCCCGTAACGCGTTATGCCGTATAAAGTATCGAAGTATCTCCTTATTTGGTGGGCGTTCTGTACGAATCAAGCTGTCTGCCGGCACATTACTGATGATCTAGGTTAACAAATATAAATACCTTACCACTGGGGTAAAAAGCAATTAACCACTGAGAACAAAGATTTATGTTCTCTCTAGAAAAATTATAATTCTCTCTATAAAATATGGCTATAAGCTAGATGAAACAAAAAGAATAATTTTCAGAGACAAAGTTAAAACACACTCCTAGGCAATTTACCAGTATGTATCAAAGTCCTAAAAAATGTGCATACCCGTTGAACCAGCAATTCATCTTTTTTTTTTTTTCAAGATTTTATTTATTTGAGAGAGGAGGCATGAGTGGGGTGGAGGGGCAGAGGGAGAGGCAGACTTCCCACTGAGCAGGCAGCCTTGTGTGGAGCCTGATCCTAGGACCATGACCTGAGCCAAAAGCAGATACTTAACCGACTGAGCCACCCAGGCACCCCTGAACCAGCAATTCCTCTTGTTAAGAATTTAGAAGTAAATGGATAGTCATCATCAACTGCTTATAAAAGGGGGGAAAAAACCAAAAAAACAGAAGGGAAAACTACATAAAGGTACATCAGTAACGGAATCATTTTTAAAATTAAAATACATCCATATAATGAATGTAACCATTATATACATTATAATTATATGTAATATACTGCATGTAAGATATACAACCATACACTATATTGCCTATAATATACACAACCACAGGGGAAAAACATTTCTTAATCAGGACAAATTTATCCGAATCATCTAGGGTGCTATTAAAATGCAGATGCTTGGGCCCCAAACTTACTGAATCAGAAGTATCTCTGGCAGTACACCCTGGGAATCTACATTTTTAATAAACTTCCCCGGTGACTATCATACACGCTACAACCTGAAAATACTGTTTTGGAAAAAATTTAATGACATCACCGATGTTTACCACATAGTAAATGAAAAAAGCAAGTTATAAAATAATATGTATAGAATACTCCTATTTTTAAAAGTCACTTAAAAGCTAACCACCCGGGGCACCTGGGTGGCTCAGTCAGTTAAGCATTCGATTCTTGGTTTCAGCTCAGGTCGTGATCTCAGGGTCATGAAATTGAGCCCCATGTCGGGCTCTGAGCTCAGCAAAGAGTCGGCTTGGGACTCTCTCTCCCTCTTCCTCTGTGCCCCCCAAATCCCCCCTTTCTAAAATAAATAAATCTTAAAAAAAAAAAAAGCTGTATCATGACTCTGGATGTATTAAAAAAATATAAACCTTAGAATCAATAAAACAAAGCACTAAGTCATTTTTAAAGGTATTTACTGTTTTAGATTAGTAGCTTCACAGATTCCTTGTAAAAGCACTGATTAGAACTGACTCAGTTTCTGAGTTTAAGTATATTACAAATTGCTTTATTTTTAACTGTGAAGAGCTATTACCTGGGGAAAGTCCTTAACTGCTGGGAACTGATTCTTATTTTTCAAACTGAGTTTAAAGCTCAAATGCAAATTATTCTTATACCCTAATAATTCATATTAAAAGAAAAAAAGCATGCTATCTCCTAGGTAAAAAATACAATTTAAGGTCATAATTACAAAGACTAGAAAACCCCTCAGAATTTGTTGTAAAAACACATTCATCACATTTTTTTTTTTTTGCACACTGTCTCCGAGAAAACTAGCCCTATATTTTCTGAAGTAACATTCACTACATGTAAAAGGTTTAATATAAGGTGCCAACTAACCTTATCTTCATTTTGTAATTTCACATCATATTTGTGAGGCAGAAATTTTGGTGGAGCCCATTTCCTTTCTCCTTTTTTTAATGAAGTAGGGAGTTTTCGTGGAGATCTACGTGCTCTGTCATCTAGTCAAATCAATAGAAAATTAGTGAAAAAAAACAAGTCTTTAATTTCATCCATTCATTCAATACTAATAATCTTAATGAACGCTGCACTAAGCACTGAGTGATGGGGGATAAAGATGAATCATAAAGTCCTTACCTTAGGCGGATACAGTCTATTGAGTCTACAAAAATTACAATACCCTGTGATAAACTACTGTAACAGAGATTGGCACAGAAAAATACTGTGAGAAGAGAGAGAAGTAATGTCTAACTTGGTCTGGAAGACAGGCAAAGGAAAGGGCCTAGAAAGAGTAAGACTTGTTGAGAGACTGTAAGCAATGAAATGAGGGACTATGATCTATAGTAAAAACTTCAAACCAAAGAGGTAAATAGGGGCCAAATTATAAATAACATTGTATTCCATTTATTACTATTATCTTTTAAAGTAGGCTCCATGTCCAATGTGGGGCTTGAACTCACAACCCTAAGATCAAGAGTCACTTGCTCTACCGACTAAGGCAGCCAGGTGTCCCAACACTGAATGCCATTTAAAGAGACTGGAATGTGTCTCATGGGCACCAAGGGAACAAAGGATTTCCCGTCCAGCTAACTAGATATATGCTGTGAAAGAGCCCTAGTATGAAAAAATTAAAAGAAAGAAACACTTTCAGCAGTTAAAAAACGAATGAAAAGGGCAACTGAGACTGAAGATCAGGAATCACAAGATATAGCACTGAACATCTGAATTAATGTAACTGGAAGGGAGGTTGAAAGAGCCAAGCAGCATTTAGAAGACAGACTTGGTAACCAACTAGATGTGGAAATGCTAACAGTTTCCAAGTTTTCCACCTTAAGGACCAAGATGAGGGGGTCATTCACTGAGTAAGAGAATGCTGAAAGAAGAGCAGGACAAATTCTTATTGACGTGCCTTGGGAAGATAAGATAAAGAGTAAGATGATCAATTTAGCCTTACAGGCGTTCAATTTGAACTGCCTAGGACATGCACGTGAAGACTGGGTCTAGAGTTAAGGAGTTAAGCCGACGTGGGTCTGGGAATCATCAGCATTTATACAGATGAAGAATTTAAACTGTGGTCAGAAATGAAATGTAACAATACCCTTGTATAGAAAAATAAAAAGGAGGCAGAAAAAAAATCCTATGAAAAATAATTTAATGAATGGCAGATGAAAAAGAAGGTTAAAAAAAAAAAGTAGGGGTGCCTGGTTGGCTCAGTCGGTAAAGCATGCAACTGTTGATCTCAGGGTCATGAGCTGAGTACCGTGTTAGGTACAGGAATTATTTAAAAAATAAAAAACAAACAACCCCTCACCCCAGAAAAGTAGTTGGGAAACCAAGGGAGACTATAGTATCAAATAAGCTGAAAGATAAAAGCGTGACCAACAGTGTTAAATGGAACAGAAAAGTAAAACACAAAGGAGAAATCAGTGAATTTTGCAATTAGGGGCGTCACCTACAAGCTTATTAGGAACAGTTTCAGGAATAAAGAGGCAGAAGTTATACTGTAACAGCATAAGGAATAAACTGATGGTCAGAAAGTGGAGACAACATTCTCAAGAATCTTACCTTAAATAAGTAAGACAGATATAGAATAGGATCAAGGGAAGATACGTTTAATGAATTCTTGAGCCCACCTACTACTCTTACCAACATACTAGCAGTAACATTACATCCAGTAATAACATACAGTAATTAAAACCTGAACTAAGGCACATACTCTAAAAAATAAGCCAAAGCCTAAAACCAGCAGTTCCTGGTACACAACGCTTAAGGTATAAAACTAACAGCTGTAACACATCACTGGTATTCCAACGATCCTCATTCTAGAAGAAAAGAAGTGTTAGAAGACAGATGAGCCAACACCTAACCAAAACATTTATCAACCTCAAATCTTATGAACTGTGAATCACACACATATTATAAAACTTCAGTGTCAAAAAGAAGAGAGAAACTGAAAAACAGACATTAGCATTCATAATACAGAGTAGAAAACAAAACTGATGTATCAACAATGGGGGGGTGGGTAGCAGCTACACAACCATCTCAGAAGCTTCTTTGGGACTAGATCAGGACGTCCCTCTAAAACCATCTGCCCCTATCCCAAACATCTGGAGACACAAAATAGAACAGAAGGCAGATAGAAGAACATTTTAATGTAACATTCTAACTCAAACTGACACTTAAATAATGAGGTAAAACTGTTTAATCCTCAAACAGTCACGAGGAAGGGAATCGATATACACAAACCCTTTGAGTGCTATTTTTGGAGAAAGAAGGGATCCAGTCAAATTCCTTATTTACACACACACACACACACACACACACACACACACACAGGTGAAGGCCTCAGAGCCTGAAAAGTCTCCCCAGTGAGCAAGGTCTCAGTTTCTCAACTTCCAAAACATCACTGTTAGGTCTCCAGGTCCCTAAAAATTACTTTTAGTGTCTCACAATTCCGGCAGCTCCCATTTGAGAGGGATCTGAATTATAGAACATAGATAAAAGGAAATATCTTAAAAGCACCACATTGGCTTATACTATGAAAAGAAACAGAAATTAGAATTAGCTGCTCCTACTCCAATAACCCCCCTTCCACACTTATTTCCATTATTTCCAACTTAGAGAAAAGGAAAGCAAACTTTCTTTCCCATCTCGGGTAGACAGGTATGTGCACACAGATTTCTAAGCAGCCAGAGGTAATGACTTCCCACTGGTCTTAATTGTGTAGGGAGATTTAAAACTTTTTTGGGGGGGCGGGGTGGATTTAAATCTTGATTTACTTGGTGAATATTTTGTTTTCTGAATCATAAATGAGCAAAAACATGTCTAGCTATCTACAAAACTCAATTACAAATCTAATTGCTAAAGAATTGTGTATAAAATAGAGTAGCATAACTCACTAAGAAAAGCTAGCATCATACATACTAATACTCTCTCTCCTTCCTTCATCCTCTTTTACAATTGTTTCCTTCTTCTGATGATCCTGAGCAATCTGGCTAGAATTCTCTTTGTCACTTGAGGGAGAATCACAGGCACCATCTGATTTCTTCTCAGTGGCCTCTTCATCTACTTTCTCCAAAGGATGAATCTTCACAATCCTCACCTTGAGCATTTTTTCCTTCCCAACCTATAAAGGAGACAGGAGAGAATCAAAGATAATAAAGAACCAGAAACTGAAAGATGTTTAGAATATATTATCCAATATCCATCCTACTTCACCTGACAAAAATTCACTGAAACTCTGGAGTAGCCAAGTACAGTGATTTTTTTCCAACTTTACTGGACTTCTAAATTGAAACAGGATACCTTAAAAAACAAAATAATCACCATCTAGTTCATAATTCACGCACCAATGTACTAAGGCCAAAAGGCAATCACAACACTAATGTGACATATATATAAAATATGGTTCAAGAATTTCCATTTTTAAGAAAATCAACTATACAGGAGCATCTGTATACCTTCCTACCTCAGTAGGAAGAGCACACGACTCTCGATCTCAGGGTTTTAAGTCTGAGCCCCACATTGGGTGTAGATTACTTGAAAAGAAAATCTCTGAAAAATAAATAAATAAATATCAACTGTACATATGGATATCCAATTATTCTAGAATCATCTGTTGAAAAGACGATCATTTCTTCACTTATCTTTCCACCTCTATCAAAAATCAGTAGTGGGAGGCGCCTGGGTGGCTCAGTTGGTTAAGCATCGGACTCTTGAGCTCAGCTCAGGTCTTTATCTCAGGATTTTGAGTATCAGCCCCATGTTGGGTTCCACAATGGGTGTGGAGCCTACTTAAAAAAAAAAAAATCAGTAGTGTGTGTATGGATATATGTACAAGAGTCTATTTCTGGATGCTGTTCTGTTCCACTGATCTAGTAGTCTTTATCTTTATACCAATTGCACATAATCATAATCAAAACTCAAAATCAGGTAGCATTATACCTCTAACTTTGTTGTTCTTTGTCAAAGTTCTTTTGGCTAGACATAAACCATGTCTCCATTCTTTTTATCCAATCTGGCAATTTCTACCTTTTAATTTAAATGTTTAGTTCATTTATATTAAATGTAATTACAGATACAATTAGATATAGTTGCTTTCTTTTTTCTTTTTTTTTAAGATTTCTTCATTTGAGAGAGTGTGCAGGTGGGGGGCGGGGCAGAGGGGGAAGAGAGGGAATCTCAAGCTGACTCCACACTGAGCCCAATGTGGGGCTTGATTCCAGGACCGAGATCATGACCTGAGCAGAAACCAAGAGTCGGATGCTTAACCAACTGAGCCACCCAAGTGCCCTGTTGTAGTTGCTTTCTATTCAGTTTCACGAAAACTAAAAAATTCTGCTCTTCAAAAGACACTGTTAAGAAAATGAAAACACAAACCCTAGTTGGGAGCAAAAGCAAAGCATATACCCAATAAAGAAACTGTATCCAGAATAAAAAACTCTCAAAACTCAAAAACAAGAAAACAATCCAATTTAAAAATGGACAAAGATTTGAACACTTCATCAAAAGAAATATAAATAAAAGGACAGCAACAAATACATGAGAAGATCGTCAACATTAGTTATTAAAAGGATATTTAAGAAAAAAAATCCTTTGTCAAAAGGTATGTGCATATTCAATTGTATTCAGTAATGCTGAAGTGTTTACCAAAATAGTAGTAAACCAGTAGCTCCACATTCTTGTCAAACTTGCCATTATTTTGACTTTTTCTTATTTACTAATCTGATGTGCATAAAATGTTCTTGCTGGCCTTTAATATGCTTTCCTGGATTACTAATTAGTTTGAACACTTTGTCGTATATTTATGGGCATACTTATCTCCCTAATTTTTCTCTTCCCCTTGGTCAAACTTTTCCTTTTTCACCTTGCAGATGTGTACAGCACATTTTCCTTTTGCCACTCCAAATCGCTCTTCATTCTTCTCTACCTTACTCTGTGCTTATACAGGCTGATCTTGGTGGCATACACCAAACGGCTCCCTTGACTTTTAGATTTTAGTGAGTTCAGCCCATAGGAAGCAAGAGCAAAAAATCAGATGGTGGAAGAAAAGTTATGTTGGGATATTTATTCCCCTGACTATCTCCCTAGGAAACTGGTTACTTCTTACTATCGAAGTACCCTTCTACAACTACATTACTCTCTTCTAGGTCCCATACCCACTCCTTCCCTTGTTTCTTTGGGGTTTAGAAGTGGTAGTCTCTCTACTGTTGATAGCAATTGGGTACTTAGCCTTTCCTTGTTAGTTTTCCATAACCTAAGTCACACTGTTGTCTGTTGTCTATAGTCCCTGTATTAAATTCAATTCAACTACACCATTTGAATATGCCATCTCCTTCCTGCCAGGACTCTAATGTAAAGTATGTGATTAAAACCCACAGACAGGGGCGCCTGGGTGGCTCAGTCGTTAAGCGTCTGCCTTCAGCTCAGGGAGTGATCCTGGCGTTCTGGGATGGAGCCCCACATCAGGCTCCTCTGCTGGGAGCCTGCTTCTTCCTCTCCCACTCCCCCTACCTGTGTTCCCTCTCTCGCTGGCTGTCTCTCTCTCTCTGTCAAATAAATAAATAAAATCTTTTAAAAATAAATAAATAAAATAAAATAAAACCCACAGACATTACAAATATAAAAAGAACTAGCTAGGAGCTCCAGGGAGTCAAAGTAAATTAGGGAAAAGAACAAGAACTTTAGAACCACATAAAGAGCCAACAGTTTGAATCCCTGTCCCATCATTTACTAGCTACCGTTGGACTACCTGAGCCATTCCCCTCCCTCTTTTCTCTTGCCAGGCTGCCTTTTCTGAGGCTTTAAAATAAGGCGGGGGGGGGGGGGGGGGGCGGGGGGGACGCGTGCTGGGTGGCTCAGTTGGTTAAGTGTCTGCCTTCAGCTCAGGTCATGATCTCAGGGTCCTGGGATTGAGCCCCACATCTGACTCCCTGCTCAGCAGGGAGCCTGCTTTTCCCTCTCCCTCTGCCCCTCCCCACAGCTTATGCTCTCTCTTGCGCTCTCTCAAATAAATAAATAAAATCTTAAAAAAAAAAAAAAGGCAATACTCATTTTCTCATACTGAAGGATGGTTATATAGACATATTCCAGCCAATAACATGTAAAGATAAGGGTGGGGGGTGAGTATACACTTCTGGTAAAGATTTTCTTACAATGCTTAGGTAAGCGTTTTCTTACTCTGAATATAGTCACAAGTTCACAACCAAGAGGCAACAAAGCTAAGGACAAAACCCACACCCTGAGAAGAGCAGAGCAGAATGATACGAAGTATAGGTCCTTGACAGTATAATCCAGCCTCTATGCCACACTTGGTACTACCTACATCTAAGACTTCTATGTGAGATAATCAAATGTCTTCATTGCTTAAGCCAATCCTACTCAAACTGTTGTCCCCAGAGTGTTATCATCACACCCTGGAGATGCTCAGAACTGTATATTTTAGGCCCTACTGTTGACCTTCTGAAGCAAACTGTCAGGGAATGGTGCCCGAGAATGTATATTCAGAAGTCTTCCAAGTGATTTTATTCAGGCTAAAGTTTGAGAAGTACTGGACACTGCTAGTCAGCTATTTCATTACATACAGCTGAAACCACTCTTTAACTAAAACATTTCAATCCGGGGATGCCTGGGTGGCTCGGTCGGTTAAGTGGCTGCCTTTGGCTCAGGTCATGATCCCAGGGTCCTGGGATGGAGTCCCGCATGGGGGTCCCTACTTAGAGGGAAGTCTGCTTCTCCCTCTGCCTGCCGCTTTCCCTGCTTGTGCTCTCTCCGACAAATAAATAAATAAAATATTTTTTAAAATATCAATCTGAACAAGATACATTTTTCAAGATTTTTTTTAATGATTTTTTATTATATTATGTTAGTCACCATACAGTACATCCCCGGTTTCCAATGTAAGGCTCGATGATTCATTAGTTGTGTATAACACCCAGTGCACCATGCAATACGTGCCTTCCTTACTACCCATCACCGGTCCATCCCATTCCCCCACCCCCCTCCCCTCTGAAGTCCTCAGTTTGTTTCTCATAGTCCATAGTCTCTCATGTTTCATTCCCCCTTCTGATTACCCCCCCTTTCTTTATCCCTTTCTTCCCCTACCGATCATCCTAGTTCTTATGTTCCATAGATGAGAGAAATCATATGATAGTTGTCTTTCTCTGCTTGACTTATTTCACTTAGCATTATCTCCTCCAGTGCCGTCCATGTTGCAGCAAATGTTGAGAACTCGTTCTTTCTGATAGCTGCGTAATATTCCATTGTATATATGGACCACAACTTCTTAATCCAGTCATCAAGATTTTTTTTTTGAGTGATCTCTACACCCGATGTGGGGCTTGAACTCATAGCCCCAAGATCAAGAGTCACATGCTCCACCAACCGAGCCAGCCAGAAGCCCCTAACAAGCTATTTAAATATTTGAGCCTGGAATGCACCCAGTGTTTATAGTAGCAATGTCCACAACAGCCAAACTATGGAAAAAGCCCAGATGTCCACTGACAGATGAATGGATAAAGATGTTGTGTGTACACACACACACACACACACACACACACACACACGCACGCTGGAGTATTACTCGGCCATCAAAAAGAATGGAATCTTGCCATTTGCAACGACAGGGATCTAAGTAGAGGATATCATGCTAAGTGAAATGAGTTGTCAAAGACAAATATCATATATTTCACTCATATGTGGAATTTAAGAAACAAAACAGATGAACATAGGGGAAGGGAAGGAAAAATAAGACAAAATCAGAGAGGCAGACAAACCATAGGAGACTCTTAACTATAGGAAACAAACTGAAGGTTGACAGAGGGAAGATGGGTGGGGAGGATGGGGTAATTGGATGATGGGCATTGAGGAGGGCACATGATGTAATGAGCACTGGGTGTTATAAGCAACTGATGAATCACTAAACTACCTCTGAAACTAATAATACAACATATGTTAATTGAATTTAAATAAAAAAGAAAAATAATAAATTAAAAAAAATACATATTTGGGCCTGTTTACCACATCTTCTGTACAAATTCTGCAAGACATTATGGCAAAGCAATCAGCCCAGTGTCCAGTACATACAGATATTTAACAAATATTAGTTCCCTTCCTCCTGAATCTTACCTTAAGCTTTCAAAGGATTATATAGGGATTGCTTTAGTGTCAGGTTTTCACTTTAATCATAGTTACTCTTAAGCTATCTGGGCTAGAAAATTAAAAAAGCAAATCTTTTTTTTTTTTTTTTAACTAAAAAAAAAAATCAACTCATTATTGTAGTGAAATGACATCCTTTGCTTGTTGGTACCACATATGTGGATTAAACATTACCTGAAAGTCTTTGTAACAAAGTATGAAAAATTACACAACCAAAAAAAGCCAAGATAGCACAGTTACCAAAAAGAGATAGAACAGGGCAAACAAGGATGCAATGGTACACAGTATAACAATTATCATAATACTTTTCTAAAGATTTTATTTATTTGTGAGAGAGAGCATGCAAGCGACACAGAGTGCACACGCAGGGGGGAATGGCAGAGGGCCAAAGGGAGAGGGACAAGCAGACTCCCCACTGAACAGGGAGCTGGACGCGGGGCTCAATCCCAGAACCCTGGGATCATGACCTGAGCCAAAGGCAGATGCTTAACCGACTGAGCCACCCAGGTGCCCCAATAATTACCATAATACTAACATAATATATAACATTCCCAACAATGAATATAGTTCTAAAATTTGGTCCTTACAATATCTGATCCTAAGTAAAGCAGACTTCAAATATAACACAATTTTAGACATGGAACTACACTCTGTAATCTATGCTGGAAGTTCTAATCTCGATGTATGGTTAGTGAGTCAAATTGTACAAAAAAAAAAAAAAAATAGGGGCTTACCTCAAAATCACACTCTTCTCCCACAGCATATTTGGTCATGATCTCCAACCAAGCAGTATCTACTAATTTCTCTAAAGAGGCTGTGTTATGGTGAACCATCTCCAGAACAAGTTTCTCGTACCAGGCAGGGAACTCCTCCTTCAAACTAAACAAACATGTTATTAGTTACCAAGAAAATGCAGAAAAAACCTATCTAGAGAATTAATTCAGGTTAGTGCAAACATTTCTTTAGCAAATACAAGAAGGCACTGGGGAATACAAAACTTAAAAACCATGTGGCACACAGGACAAAGAAGGAACTGTTAAAAAGCTCTGTCAGATGGGCCTATCCAGGTTAATTTTCTCAACTGGAAAATAAAATTAATGGGCACATCAACAGTAAGGCTGAACATTTTTCCATTTGTTTGTACAGCAGACTTCCCTTTTTAGGTGTGAATAATTTACTCATATCCTTTATCCTTTTTTTTTGTTAGAAGCCCATAACTTGACTCTATTTGTGTTAGATCTCAGTCAATAAAATTCTTTCCTATGCATTCATTCATTTAGGTCTCACAATACCTTGTGAGGTATCTAGAATTTTCACTTTGTGAATAAGGGAAATAAATCAGGAAGGGTTAACATGTTGGAACCATAACTTGAACCCCAAGCCCTTGCAAAAGTAAAACAAAAGTACTACTTTTCACTTATTAAACTAACAAAGAATTTTAATTAACATACCCAACATG
Organism: Ursus arctos; assembly: GCF_023065955.2. NCBI lineage: Eukaryota > Metazoa > Chordata > Mammalia > Carnivora > Ursidae > Ursus > Ursus arctos. Next base: position 94,921,427 of record NW_026622874.1, on the reverse strand, counting down.
AACAAATGAAGAGCGCAACGTGGCATTCATGCACTGCTGACAGCCTATTAGGTTTACTACCATAATATTCCCAGGCACTCTGTACTGTTTATAACTAAAAATGTTCCTCCAACTGACCGCTAGCCTTAAAATCTCTTATCATACAGCCTTACAATTTACCTACGGAGTTATCTGCTATTCCCCAGTCCAATCAATAAGCTTCCAGTCTCTCTGCCTTTGTTAAGGCTGTTACCTTTGTCCTCTCCCTACCATCCTCCCTCCCAGCTTAATCCGTCCCAAGATGTCCTCAGACTTCTTAACTTCATGAGGCCTTCTCCCAGGCCCTATAAATGCACATTCTCCATCACTCCCAGTCACTAGACTTAAAACTTCATTGCCCATGGTTACTTCTGGGGAGTGAGGTTGGCCAGTGATGTTCAGAGCCTTATATTAACTCTGTATTGCTTAGATTCTTGTAACAAGTATGCATTACTTCTATAAATGGAAAGAAAGTGACTTCTACTTTGAATAAAAATTGTAAAACCATACTTTTTTAGCAATCCCTCCCATCACACCCTATATTCTATTCGTTATCAAATCACATAAAACATGCCCCAACTGTGTTCTTCAGAACTTCCCTCTGCTGTAACGTCTTCTAAGGTCAAATAAGTTTGAAACCCACAAGGTTAAACCAAACCAGTTTCTCTACTGGAGGTCTTCTAAAAATCTTTAATATGCTAATGTGTATTATGACTTCTCAAGAAGAAAGTTTGTAGAGCTCTTCTAAAATAGGGCCAAAAACCCTCTTTTCAGGAAGGATTAGAGAATCCATCTCATTATTTCTAGTCCCAATAATGCCATGACTCTCTACCTGAATTCTAGCCTAGCTAGCCTACATCAACTTCCCATCTGCTCTTCCATCTCTAACTCATCCTACACACTGTTTCCAGACTAATCACAAAGCCTAACTCCAATCCTGTTTCTCTCCTGTTCAAAAATTATTGCTGTCCTCCTACTCTTCACTGAATAAATGCAAATGTCTCATCCTGTCTTCTATAATTTGATACAAACTATCTTTTCAAGTGTCACCTCCCAGCTTTGCGCAGTGGCAGTATCGTAGCCAATGAGGTTTATCCGAGGCGCGATTATTGCTAATTGAAAACTTTTCTCAAGTGTCACCTTCCTCATGAAGCCCCATGAAGTTTTCCCTAACAACTCCAGGTTGGTCTCTCGCCTCTAAATTCCCACTGTCTCTTTGTATGTAGGAAAGCGATTTTATCTACCCTTTGAAACGGAATTCTCTTATTTATTCCTAACGGTTTTTCACTTGATTCTCTTTGGGTTTTTCTGGTACATAATCATATTACAAGTAACAATAACTGACTTCCTCCTTAGTACTCTTCATACTCTTTGTGGTGGGTTAATGATTACCATCTTTTTATTTACAATGAATTTTCACACATACATCTTTTTGTCTCAAGAAGACACCCAGAAAAGGTAGTATTATCTCTATTTGCAAAGAGCAAACAGTAAGTGCTTATATAGTGCAGAGGATCTAGCCACTATAACCAATTCCAGAATAAGTCAAATATCAGACCTGCCCTCAAGAAGTCTACAAGCTACTACTGAGGGTTGGCAACAGCCCATAGGCCAAACTCAGCCTACCACTAGTTTTTGTAAATAAAATCTTTTATTTACAGCCATTCACATTCATTTACTTTTACCTATGGCTGTTTTCACTGTACAATGTCAGAGATGAATAGCTGAGACAGAAATCATGTGGCCCACAAACCCTAAATATTTACTAACTGGCACTTTACAGAAAAAGGCTAGCTAACCCCTAGTCTAGTACACTAAACAAAACATATACATAAAGTACGCTAATCCAAAATGGAACAATGTAAGCAACCAAGCAAAGAAGAAAACAGGCACCAGGTTAACAGACTCAACTAATTATTAGTCAGTGATGGAGCCATTACTAGAACCAGGTCTCAACTGAACCTAGTGCGATCACACCAGCAAAAGAGAACAGTATCAGATTACTCAATTGTATGTACTCTGCTCATCTGCTTTCAAGAGAAGTCAATGAAAAATCCACAGAAAAAGCTTCTATTCCCAATTCCTAAAAGAGTTCTGTTTTGTTATTACCCCTGGTGTCCAGGTACCTTTTGCATGCTCCTACTGCCCAAATTCTGAGTGTTTTCTTTGAGAAAATACCCAGATGAGTAGGTACTTTGAACACAGATTTTTAAAGACACCTCATTCAACCACCCCACTTAGATAAACTGTCTTCGAACTGTGTATTTATTTTTGATAGCTACTGTAAAGACTGTCCTAATTTCAAATGACCACAAAATTACAAAAAAACTTTCTAATTTGCTGCCTCCATACCCCTTCTAGATTATTATCAACTTCCTTGCTCAGAACCACAAGTCCAGGGACCCCTGGGTGGCTTAGCTGGTTAAGTGTCTGACTCCTGATTTCGGCTCAGGTCATAACCTCAGGCTCTGCGCTGAGCATGGAGCCTGCTTAAGATTCTCTCCTTCTCCCTCTGTCCCTCCACACCTCTCATATGTGTGCTCACACTCTCTCTAAAAAACAAAACAACAAAAAATCACATTTCCAGAGTATTTTCAAGGTAAAAGTATAGAGCAAGAATACTCAAAAGCCTCGTAAATACCTAAATAAGTGTACACAACTATATAATCCACATACTTTGTTACCAGCAAAATGCCACTAGGCAAACGCACTAACACACCAACACATTATACTAATGTAATGTATTCCAATGTATGCCCATAAATTTAAATATAAATACTGTTTTACTGTTAATATTCCCCCTTTCCTAATAATATGAAGATGGTGCTAGAAGGGCAATGCTTCCATTACTTACAGTTCAGCAACTTCCTGTTCCTCCTCCCAGGCCTCCTTGTGTGTTAGTTGACTGCTTCCAGTACTCTTACATGTCCAAATGCGCTCACTGTATCTTTCCAGGCGGGCCTCATACTCTCTGTTAGCAGCGGCTCAGGAAAACAATATTCAAGCAACAGAGACAACTTACCCATATCCATAAAATACTTTATAACACACACACCAAAAAACTACAGCATCTTTTCTATAATGTACAGCAGAAAAAGCTAAAATTGAAATCAGTTTTCAAGTGGCAAATCCAAACAAAATGATTAAAGCTAAAGAATGACTAAAATGGTTTGTCATGTTTTTGTTTTACAAATAAAATATTAATATTTCAGGGGCACCTGGATGGCTCAGCTGGTGGAGCATGAGACTCCTGACCTTGGGGTTGTTGGTTCAAGCCCCACACTGGGTGCAGAAATTACTTAAAAATAAAGTTTTTTATAAAATTAATATTTTGTTATAAATATGATTTCTTCAAATCACCTGTTTCAGGAAGACTCCCACGACGCTGAAAATTTCTAAGGAAAAATAAAGGTAAATTAAACACAAGTCATAAGGAATAAGAATTTAAGGTATGTGGAATTGTTACACAACTCAGATGGTAAGCAAGCTTAAGAATCTACTCCATGGAAAGATGAGAGGACTACCCCAGTCTCATAGGCAGTCTGTAATAACCCTGTTTACTAGAAGACTTTCAATCTACCTCAGAAACACCTACTGATCCTTAGAGTTTAAAAAATAAATTCCATAAAGCCCTAAAAACTATTTTGATACCATATTTACCCAGTCTTTATGTTGTCTCCAATAATACCAACTCACAAGTCATTTACCAGACAATGGTCTTTGTAAGGCAGATGGAGGAAGAGAACGTCCCATTAGATAGTGCCATATAAATGGTAACTTTCCACACCCCATCCCAACTAGAATTCACTACCAGCCAGCCACATTCAAATTCAAACGACAAGTAACTAATTTGCTTTATGCACAACAACAGATGCTACCCAAGAAAATAAACTGACACCACAACTAGAGAATTAGCTGCCAATCTCTGTACTTTCCAAGTGACACTTTTTATAGTAGTTGAAATAAAAGTATTTAAACAGCTCGTCTGTAATATTACCTTACAACTAAACAAGTAATTCATTTTTAACATATGGATATTCTTTGTTTTCCAGGATTAATAATCAGTGAAAAGACAGGGACAAATCCATAGGTAATCCAAAAACAGTAGTTTTAGCCAATAGTGTAAGCAGCTTCCCTTACTGTATCTTTCTCTGGATCTGCCGAAAACAAAACAGTAAGTCTATTTTCCTCATGGGGGGATGGTGCTAATATTTAAATGACTAAACAAAAAAGGAGTACCAGGGGCGCCTGGGTGGCGCAGTCGTTAAGCGTCTGCCTTCGGCTCAGGGCGTGATCCCGGCATTCTGGGATCGAGCCCCACATCAGGCTCCTCCACTAGAAGCCTGCTTCTTCCTCTCCCACTCCCCCTGCTTGTGTTCCCTCTCTCGCTGGCTGTCTCTCTCTGTCAAATAAATAAATAAAATCTTAAAAAAAAAAAAAAAAAAAAAGGAGTACCAGCAAAAACCAGAGGCAAGCTTCCATATAAAATTATGTAAATTCAATCTCACTGAAAATTTATAAAAATTTACAGAGAGAAAAGGAAACAGCATGGTTTCCAAAGCGACATTATCGTAACTAACCAACAAGATAAATTTGTTTTCTGGTTTTGTCTGTTTGCACTGGGGAAGGGGAGGTAAAATAATGACAGAAAGAATCAATAAGTAGATTTAAACATTCAAAAGCCTGATAACAGTCTAACACAGTATAACTTATATTGAAGAAATTCACTGTGTAATCAGAGAGAATGTGAGATAAACAAACATGTCCTAAAGAAAGAATTTTCGTTTTTGTTATTAGCTGTTATTTTTTAAAGTAGGAATAATGTGCCCAGTCATCCTCCTTTGATCTACGTGTTATCACCCAGATGCCTCAATGATACCTCCAATCCAACTTTTTCTAAACTAAACTCTTATTACCCCTTCCCTCCCTCCTAAGCTTGCTCCTTAACAGTTACTCCCAATGCCACTGAAAGGTCCTAATGTCCAAGTCAGAAACCAGGGGAATCCTCCTCAGTTCTTCAGTCCCTAATTGCAACCACGTATCTCTTGCTCAGTTCAGTCCGTCCCCTTCCAAACAAAGCCATTATTCAAATTCAGCCTCTGATCCTCACTTCTCAGCTAGCCAAAACATTTTTAAACATTCTAATTGGCCTCACTGGTAATCCTTCTCTGGTCCTTTATGCTTCTCACCCAAACATCTTTCTTCTCAATCTTATTTGTTTTTAAACCCAGTTCTTCTTCTTACTTTAAAATCTCATTTGCCCTCAGGCCCCTGAAATGCAAATATGCTCACACTGGGAAGCAATCCTCTGGCTCCCACAGTACTGAAAATCACTCCACCAATCAAGATTTTGTTGAGCAAGTTCCATGATTTTTATTCTTTTAAGAAGAAAAAGGGGGGGCGCCTGGATGGCACAGCGGTTAAGCGCCTGCCTTCGGCTCAGGGCGTGATCCCAGCGTTCTGGGATCGAGCCCCACGTCAGGCTCCTCCGCTATGAGCCTGCTTCTTCCTCTCCCACTCCCCCTGCTTGTGTTCCCTCTCTCGCTGGCTGTCTCTATCTCTGTCAAATAAATAAATAAAGTCTTTAAAAAAAAAAAAAAAAAGAAGAAAAAGGGGAGAAACTTTTTTCCTCCAACAATACATATTAAAATATCAATTTTTTTTTTACTGATCATGCTTTTGCAAACAATAAAAGTTCCCTCTACCCTGATACATATCTTTCTCACCCTCCTTTGAAAAATCACTATCAGTAGAGCATTCTCATTCTGGGTGACCGCATCCATTTCCATAAGCTCAATTACTATCTATATGCTAGTAATTTCTATCACCAGCTCAAGTCTCCTCTCTGAACTTCAGGCCCCTATAATACACTAGCAATACAGACACCTCCATTTGGATATCCCCAGCAATGCAACAGGAGAACATCCAAACTAAATACTTCCTACCCTCCCCACCCATTCCCAGTCAAAACAAAAACAAAAAAGAAAAAAAAAAACCAAAAAAACAAAAAAAAACTAGACCCTCTTCCAGCGTTCTCTGTTATCTGAGAATGACCCACTAACCAAATGACGACCAAAACGTTATCCCTGATTCCTCCCCAATCACTAAATCCTGTCAAATCTACCTATTTCTGAAATCTACTGTACTTCTCTCCTCAAGGGCTAGTAAATTTGTTCAGACCCCCATACTTGTTGCCTAGTTTACTTAATAACGGCTTCACTAGTTTAGCTGCCACTAGTCTCTAGGCTGCAGATCCATTCTCAACACTGCAGCCACAGTGAACTTCCTAGGAGCCTGCTTCCATCCTCCTTGAATTTGTGAACAGCCTCCCATAAACTTAAGGAAAAGTCTAAACTCTTCAGCCTATCTCCCAAGGACCTATGTGGTCCAGCCCCACTAAGCAGCTCTGTCTCCATTCCCACTCCTTCACTCCAGCTATAGAAAACTTCCCATTTTAAAAATTCAAGAACCTTCAAATTCACAAACTCTTCAAAAAGCATAGCCCTCCACTCTTCATCTAACTACATTCTGATCATACTTTAGGTCTCAACTTAGAAATAACCTTCCCCAGAAAACAGTCCCTGAAACCTGAAATATGGTAGATTGTATTCTCGTTTCCATACAGTCACCTCCATTCCATAAAAGGACTCTACTTCTCCACCCTCTGCCCTGTGGCTCGCAATGTCTCAGAGTAATGCCTATCCCCTCCCGACTGCTGTTAGGCTAGCCACGTGACTTGCTTTGACCAACAGATGGGAACGGATAGGACAGATGCCACCACCCAAAAGCTTAAAAAGCCATCATGGTAGCCTCCAGGTCTTTTGGCCACTAGGAAAGCACATTAGAGACAGGGACTGCTCCTTTAGACGGGGTCCTGGAATAAGAAAAAATGTGTCTGTCCTTTTTTTCACCTGTCTTCCTTTTTTTCAAATGTGACCACTAGAAAAACCAATCACACGTGGTTCACATTATATTTCTTTTTTAAAAGATTTTATTTATTTTTCAGAGAGGGAGAACGTGCATGCACAAACAGGGGAAGAAGCAGGCTCTCCACTGGGCAAGGAGCCCAATGCGGCACTCGATCCCAGGACCCTGGGATCATGACCTGAGCTGAAGGCAGACACTTAACCGACCAAGCCACCCAGGCATCCCTTTTTTTTTTTTTTAAAGATTTTATTTATTTATTTGGCACATTATATTTCTATTGGACAGCACTATTTACCTAATAAGATTTACATCTAGGAATGAATGAATGCCCTCTAACAATACATGAAATTTTTAATTGACTAGTCATCTAAGATTAATCTCAAAAGTTCAAAACTAAAATTCCTACAACCCCAACATTGAGTATTTTTAAGTTTCTGTAACTCTGTTCTGATTATTACTTTGACTTACGTTAAGAGAAAAAGCGAAAAAAGTCAAAATCAAGAGAAAAAAAGCCCATTACAAGGATATTCAGTCAGCTGTCTCTAAATCCTATTTCAGATTTTAGGTTACCAAAATAAGTCACTTACTCTCAAGTAACTACTCAGAGCAAACGCCAATTGAGGTTTTTATGTTCCAGCCACTGTTGCACATATAATTGCAGACAAAATGTCAAAGCAATTCTCCAAAGGTTGTGTAAGTTATAAATGACAAGATATTCTCAAATCCTATATATCTCCTTATGCATCTACTTTTTGCTGAGTTCAAGAGCTACCTCCTTACCACAATATGCTGTTTCTTTGTTCTCTTTAGCCTTGTAAGGATTGTTTCTTTCAATAAAGTACTTGATAGCCTGAAAGGAAGTGGCCCAGAAAAGTATGGAGGTTAAATAAGCATAACTATAACCCTAAGAGTTCTATGGGAAATGACAAAGCACCAACTCAAGATTTGTTTTTTATCCTCTTTTCTGTCTTTGCAACAGTCTATCATCAAGTTAAAAGCAATTCTCATTTAGTGTAACTTCTTTAAAGAAATTAAATTATAAAAATCAACAGAAGAACTCACTATTCCAACATCCAATAAAATCCTGGCTTGCAACTACAATTTAACTCCAACTCTTAAAACATGCTCTTGTCACTCCTCGCACTGCCAGATTAACTGCGTCCTAACAGCCCCTCCTCATCACATCATTTAAAAGCTCTCTTATATTGAGACTACAAAGGTTATGAAGTAGTTGCTTCTAAGCTTTACGGAGGAGAATAAAGCACTACAACAAAAACATTAACCTACAGCAGGCTGCTTATAGCTTCTGTTCCTCCTCAAAACCCATCTTGACTTAGCCACTATGATTATCCTATCGCTGGATAATCACATCAAGAATTGATTCTGATAAAGTTAATCATTCCAAGGAAGATCTAGTGTATTGCCTTAGTACTAACCTAGGAAGTAATGTACCATAGATTCAAAGCTATAATACAATAAACATAATCGTTAATATATAAAATCCAGGCATTAAATGTGTGCATCATTCCCAACTACCACTGTAAGTTTAATGAGGAGGTACAATAATGCCTTCAAGAACATACCAACACTCAAAGCTTTAAGTTAATAAAATATTTCACTATATGCTACTGCATATACATGCAATCAAAAGGTAGATGTTAGGACAAGATTAAAGTATCAAATTCTATTAAAAACAGAATTGTAAATATAAATTAAGAAGAGGAAATAACATACTTCAAATGCAGTTAACCAACCACATACCTGTTCTCTATGAAGTCGTTAAGAGCCTAATAAATATGCCAACCTGTCAACCACACAGTACAACTGTTTAAACCATCCTCAAAGTGCTTCCACTTGTAGAAATTCCCAAGGAAGCAATTTCTCCCTCAATATGCAACGCAATTTAAGAACTCCTTTGTTTAAAAGGGTTCTAAATACCGGTATGGGAAATTTTTTAAATGAAGACTTTTTTTAAAATACCTAACATTTAAAAAGTTTCAGGTTTCAATTTTCAACTGTCATCGTTAACAGAATCTCCTCAAATATATCATTATATTTCAATGATTTCAGTAAATGATACAAAGAGGCCTGGGCTGCCAGTTCTAAATTAACTATCTATAGCCATTTTTTTCCTGGCTCAATACCTATCACAGACTTGGAACTTGTCTCTGTTGGGTGTTTCTTCTACTACACTAGAACCAGACATGAAAAATAAACATCTGACAATATTAGTGAGTACCCATCGAGTGCTCAAAAAATGGTATTTAAATAACATTTGAAAAGGATATGGCAGATCCCCACAGTAATTTTTTTTACCCCACTGACGTTTTTAAATATCTCAAAAAACAAAAGTAAAAAAGTAGGACACTGTTAGAATAATGCTGTATTCAGTGGAATTGGAGTACTTCTCCAAAGCTTTCCAAAAGTCCTAACAGGACAAGAAAAAGAACCAGATTACTACCTGAACCCCTCCCTGAAATGCACCTTACCTCACACCACAAACTGACACAGAAGTTGCCTTCTTTTCCGGATTTACTTACGTGATAGGGTAGAAAAGCACTGCATTCTACCCCTGACTTTCATCATTTCAGTGTTTGACCTTTAACAAGTCAACCTCAACCCTGTGGGCCCACTTGGCAGACAACGCAGGAGAACCTGACCATCCCCAAGATCCATTTCAGCTACAAGATGCTGTAGCTCTCTCTCCAAGAGCCTTCCTACAGCACAGGCTCACTTTCCAGGTCCCTTTGTATGTAAACACCCAAATCCACAAACTGCATCGAACAAGATGAAAATGAGGTTATCTTGTAAAAGATTATATTAAAGATCAAAGAGAAATGAAATCAAATGACATCGCTCACATAGGCACTTCCTTCCATACGGAAGCAAGCAAGCAAACAGACACTAAGAAATCCAGTTCTTCCAAAGGAAAAGGGCTGATGAAACTCAATAATATAATGGCCTTCAGTCTTGAAGCTTTCCATACACTAAAGAAGGCATGATTCAGAAATCTACTTCTTTTTTACACTTAAGCTTCAAAAAGGACTCATCTGGCATCCATATAAGAAAAAAGTAAATAAAGTCATACAACTAAAAGACTCTGAGCTTGTGCAAGGAAACTTAAACGATGATTAGAAAAGAGGATGCGTCTTCTTTAAAAGTCTCCTAGTCCTAAAACACAACATAAAAACTTTAAGTATGCCTTCGTATTTTTTAAATGTTCACTGAAAAACAAATACCGATCTCCTCCTAAATCGTCAGCATTTCAAACCTGCGCGTGCCGGGGAAGGCAGGCATCAGCTCCTCCAAGATAACTTTTTCTTCCCCTTCCCCTAAGTCTGGAAATTCGTTCTTGGTTACGTGCCTCACGATCTTGTCAGTTCATCACCAGCCTCAAGTCTCCTCTCGGGAGTAGAGAAACACAAGAGCCCCCGCGGAGATCCGGGTAAAACGCACAAAAAAATCTTGCACAAGCCGGATCACGAGGCCGCGTGGGTACAATTTCAAAAACTTAAGTTGAAGGTTTTAATTTAAAAAGAAAGAAAAAGCAGCAAAGGGAAAGCCCTCTCCCGTTCGTACTTCGGGCCTAAAGCCACCCGGGGGCAGGGGGCCGCTCCTCGAAAGCGAGGCCCGGGGACAAAGTGCGGAGCCGGGGAAAGGATGGTGGGCGCGGGGCTCCGGGCCGGCCCGCGCCCCCACCCCGCGGAACGGCGGGCTCGAGCTCCGGCTCGGGATGCAGGCCCGCCGGCGTCCGGCGCGCTGACAGCTGCCACAGGCGCGGGCTGCGCGGCCCGCCCGGCCCCGGCGAGCCCCCGGCCCACCCCGCCCCACCCCGCGGGCGGCCTGGCGGCCAGGCTGGAAAGGATACTCCCGGGTGCGGAAGGCCTCCTGAGTGTGCGCGATGGTGAAGAGAGGCTCTTCGCCGGGAAGCGGCTTCACCAGCGGGAAGGGCTTGCGGCCCAGAAGCGGCGCCATCGCGGCGGTGGCAGCGGCGGAGGCGGCGGCCCGGAAGGTGGCGGCTCCTCGGAGAGCCCGCGGCGCAACACTAGGCCCCGCGGCCCGGAGCGAGCGCCTGGCTCCCGGGGGTGGGGTGGGGGAGGGGAGGGGTGAGAGGGCGGCGCGAACTCGGCTCCCTCAGTGCTGGCGCGGACGCGCGAGGGCCATGCAACGGGACGCAAGGACACGGAACTCCCACGCACACCGCTGCGCCGCCCCGCAGCCTCCGGCCCAACCTTCGCTACGGGTCCCTGCGTTCGGCGGTCACGACTCCTCCTCAGCTGCACCGGAGGAAATTATTGAAAAATGGCGGGAGATTCCCCTCCTCCCCCCCGCCCGGCCAGCGCACACACTAACTTGCTCCCCTGTGGCGCCGGTGGCGAATGCTCCAATAGGCGGAGAGCTGATCAGCGCTCACAGTCTATTGGCTCAGGGGAGCCGCCGCTCTACGCTTGGGTCCCGCCCCCTTTCCCGGCCGCGTAGTTGGGTTGCAGCGCACTAGAGGGCAGTATGAAGAGGTGAAAGGTCACGTTATGTAAGCGCTGGTGACAGGCCTGCGGGCCTCCAGCGGCGGAGTTGAAAATGGGGGACTGCGGGGGACCGAAAGGCTTGGAATTCAAAGAGGTCAGGCCAGAGAAGCCCCTTAACATATACACACACTGCGCCATCTGTCACCGACGGCGACACCGACATCCGGGCACCACTGTCCGTGTGGTGCGCCGGAGGGGGAGGGGGAGCGCGCGGCCAGGGGCTTTGTCTTTCCACTTGTGCTCCGCCCCCTCCTTAAAGGCGCAGCGCTCGGCCACGCCCGGGGATGCGCGGGTGGGGCGGAAGGGAGGAGGGGTTGGCGGGAAGAAACCCAAGACCTAATCCACGCGAAGGTTCGACTGAAGGACAGCTGGAACCTCAGCATTGCTCACCCCAAAGTTAACTTCTTCTGGAAGAGAAAGTGGTTGAGACCTGGATGTTAGTATGATGTTTGTTTTTAGCGGCTTGGTGGAAAAGATAATAGAGAAGCTTCTTTGGAAAAATGTATTAAATGGCGTACCTATTAAAGATACATCCATTAATTCAAGTAGCCTTTGCTGGCACCTCCAGTGTTCAGGGCTCGTACTGGGAGCTTCAGAGGGAAAAAAGTAAGAGCCTGCCCTGAAAAAATAAGAGGCCCAAGTAAGGATAGTCCTGTGATGAGTGCTGTACAAAGGGCACTGGTAGGAAGACAGCACTAATGGCCTGGAGAGTGAGGACAGTCCAGCTGCTTCTCCAAGCCGACTACACCCACATGGTCCACAGTGTGTTTGGCTATCCAGTACACCCAAAACACACTCATTCATAATTCTCTCCCTGTTAAATCGTCCCCCTTGGTCCAAAGATCTTCACGGACCTCAGAATGTACCTTCCCAGCCTGTTCTTGAGCAGGGCTAGACTGCGAGGTGTCCCTGAAAGCCGTGGTGTGTGCCAGTGCCAGGCCCTTTTCTCCCATTTCTTCTCATCTTGAGGTAAGAAGTATCCCCCCAAGTAAAACCTAAGTTCCAGGTCAGATGCCATAGTTACGGAGCCTCCTCTGATCACCTAGCAGAGAAGGGAGGGCATCCTCCTGTGGTAGCCATTTCTTCTCGGAGGATTAGGAGCACCCTCAGAGGACAGGGCATTTGAGTTGATTGTGAAAAGATAAGTAGCACTTCACTAGGCAGAGAAATGAGAGACGAACGTTCTAGGCAGAAGGAGCAGCAGGGTCAACTCGGTAAATTCGGGACAACATACCCAAATCTTCGGGGGTGTTGAGGTGGAAAATATCAAGAGATGAGAGTGGCAAAGGAAGGGAGTGTCCCGGTCACAGCCTGTGATGCTTGGAGTGACCCCTTAGAAGGAACCGTAGTAGTTTGTGGCAGGGATACCAAGGGACCCAAAAGTAATAAAGTCAAGGGAGAAAGATGGACAGATTTGAGAGGCACAGACTAGGTGACTGACTAATGGGATGGACATTTGCAGGACCAGATACCTAACAGCTGACTACACACAGAGTAAGGACTCCAAAAACAGAAAAAAACACATTTTGGGAAAATTCGGTATTTCAAAAAAAGCTCCTCATTTCACATGAGAATAGGGGCCATAATCATTTCAGCACTTGGGGCCACAAGAACCACCTGGGTTCTTAGGCTAGAACCCAGTCCTGGTGTTGGTAAAGCAGAGATCTAAAATGGGAGAATTGGGGGTACCTAGCTGGCTCAGTTGGTAGAGCATGCAACTCTTGATCTCAGAGTCACGAGTTCAAGCCCCACATTGGGCGTAGAGCTTACTTAAAAAAATAATAAATAAAAATTTTTCAAAAAGAAAGAAAAGAAGTGGAACAAAGTTATTGTAACTATCGGTTTCCTGCTCTAATATTTTCGTTGACTCCTGTTGCAGACAAAACTCTTCCGAGTTTACTCTTCCTGTTCAGTCTTCAAGCTCTTGACCCAGCAAGCCCCCAAGTGGACTACTTCCTTCTCATTCCCAGAATTCATTAGCTTTATTCCTACCCATTGCCGGAAATGTACTTTTTTCTCCTCTGGGCATCTAAATCCCACACTTCCTAATGCCTTTTCCCAACTGTTGCAGCCCACATCTGCTTTCACTAAACTCTCAAGGTTTTTTTAAAATCATAATTGTAGCAAAATTCGTTGTTCAATGTGTTTTCTTTCCCAATGTTTGAATAAACGAGTTAATAAAAAAGGGCAGAGATTAAAATGTGTAGTTTCCAGGTATCTGCACCAAAGCTTCTACTGCTCCAGGTCAGCTATGGGTACTTAGCTGCAGGAATAAGACTATCTAGAGAAGTATAGCACATTTCCCTACGCGGATCTCCACTGGGTAGTTTTAGGACATGAGCTCAGTCAGCAGGATATTTCTGTGGTCTGTGTCATGTGGACCTGTGCCCTGCCACACACCCCGCCTTCATTGATGCAGACACAAACCCTTGCTCAGACGGTTCCAGCTGGTCTTTTCCTCCCTGTCCTGTTGGATCCTCAAACTCAAAACATCCCAAACCCACAGTCTCACCATCTTCCTTCCCTCCATCATCTGCTTTATCTGGATGGTTTTCATTTCTATTAGTGCCCCACTCACAACCTCACAGGTTCAGGCTTGACCTCTCTTAAGCTCCAAAGCCACAGGGTCAACCAGATAATGTCAATTCTACCTGCCTAAAATCTTGAACCATCCCTTTCCTGCCATCCCCACAACATCCTACTTCAGGCCTTTATTATTTCTGGCCAAAACTATAATGACTTTCTTCTTTTAAAATGTTTTGATTTTTTTTTAAGTAGGATCTACGCACAACATTGGGCTTGAACTCACCACCCTGAGATCAAGAATCACATGCTCCACTGACTGAGCCAGCCAGGTGCCCCTCTTTTTAAAATGTTTTAAACTACATTGAAGTTATATCTTTATAACGGTAAAATGAACGTAGTTCCCAAAAGGAAACATATAAATGTACTTTGAACAACAAGAACAAATAGTTTTACAAAAAGCAGCCGTGGGGCACTCTCCCCCATGCACTTCCTGCTCCCTCAAGCATCCATTTTCAAATTGTTAAGCTGCGTTAAAATTGGTAAAAGGTAACTTCATTTAAAATGGAATCAGGAGGCCAGAAGGGGGAGCTCTCACAACTTACGACTGGTAAATTGCAAACCCAACAGGAAGAAGCCCATACGTTACTACTACCCCAGCAAGAGGAAGAAAGCTTTCCTCCTCCCCCAGCAACAGCCCAGCCAATGAGAGAGTCAGCACTCAGCCAATGAGAAGCCACTACACTTCCAACTCCCAGTTTCCACCAATGGACTTGTTTATAACAGCCTTCCCAACTTCTCCCTTTCCTCTATAAAGGAGGTTTCCTCTGCTTTGTTCTGTAGACCTGCCTATGGTTTTGCTATGAGCTGTGTATTCTGAATTGCAATTTTCTATTCCTGAATAAACCCATTTTTGCTGGTAAAATAAAGAGCAGTTTTATTTTTAAGGTTAACAGCTATTTCCGCTAATATTTACCTTCAAATTTCTAAACATATATGTTGCTATTTTTTGGCTTCTCAGTTTTAGTATTAGCTGCTGACTTTTCTTGAATGGAAGATGAGGACATAACCTTCTTACATCCCCCACAAACACCACGCACACGATCATATTCCCAAAATAATTATTGCAATCGGTTCAATCACTATTCACTGTATAACTTATGATTATGTATTATTCCGGTGATGCATGTGGTGGGCTGCTCACATTTCCTTCCTTCTTTTGTTTTCACTGGTTTGCTTCAGCCTGTTTTTCAATTCATTTTTTATGTACCTGTCACCAGTCCATCCCTAAACTGACAGAACTCTATCTAGTCTCCTCTCAATACATGGAAACCTACGTGTTCCAATTGTGCCCCACCTGCTCTTTCCCCTCCATGGCATTTTGCACACTGCAATCACTCCCCTGCTCTTGGCTTTCAATGGTTGTCTCCCTAAAGCCAACAGAGTAAAACCAAACTCTTTGGCCGGGACTTTAAAGCCCACCAAGATCTGTCCTCCGTCTTTCTACTACTTCCCTTGAACCCTCTACTCCAGTAAACTAGGTTTATCAAGGTTTCTAACCAACTGAGCCACCCAGGCACACAGGTTTATCTAGGTTTCTAAATACATTCCCCACTAAAAGGATCCAGAGCTCCTGGGAAAAAGGACTGGGGCTGGCAAAGTTCAAAGTGAGTTAGGAACATTGTGCCTGAAAGTAAGGAAGTGCTCAAATAGTGACGGGGACATGTCAAAAGGCCACAAGAGGGGCGCCTGGGTAGCGCAGTCGTTAAAGCGTCTGCCTTCGGCTCAGGGCGTGATCCCGGCGTTCCGGGATCGAGTCCCACATCGGGCTCCTCTGCTGGGAGCCTGCTTCTTCCTCTCTCACTCGCCTGCTGTGTTCCCTCTCTCGCTGGCTGTCTCTCTGTCACATAAATAAATAAAATCTTAAAAAAAAAAAAAAAGGCCACAAGAGCCAGCAGGAAGGGATTCTAACTGGCTGAATCTGGGACAATTTGAACATTTGAAAAAAATGACAGCAACAGATTGTTAACACGTTGAATGTAAGGGGAAACCATGAGCCTGTAGTAATATTCAGAAAGAAAGGGAGGGAGGGAGGAAGAGAGAGAGAGAAGTGGAGAGAAGGGAAATCTGTTATCTACAGAAGGCTGCCAATGAATGAATGTAGAAAGATTTAGAAAACTCACCATTTTGCAAACTCCAGTGAAGTAACTGATTCAGAAATAGATCATCAATGGATACTAAAATCACTGGTCTAAGTGAATGGTCTAAGATTATCACCCCCACACACACAGATTATTTATGTAAAAGCGCCCTGAAGGTGGGAAGGTCTGGCAGACACCTTAGCCAAATGATCAATCTCGGCATTACCAAAAATGAGACAAGAGGACAACCTTTCTCTTGATACAGGCAATGAAATATATGTATCGCCTCTGTAGTATTCTAACCAAAAAGCATTTCACCTGAAATCCTTAGAAAATAGATAAATCCAGTTTGTGGGACATTCTACAAACAACTGCCTGGACCCTTCGAAAATATTAATGACACGAGAGACACTTATCCATCCACCTCCAAAAGAAGGTTCTAAAAGGAGACTAGGGGCGTCTGGGTGGCTCAGTTAAGCGTCCAACTCTTGGTTTTGGCTCAGGTTATGATCTCAGGGTCTTGGGATGGAGACCAGCATCTGGCTCCACACTCAACAGGGAGTCTGCTTGTCCCTCTCCCTCTCCGTCTGACCCTCCCCCTGCTCATGCTCTCTAAAATAAAATCTTTAAAAATGTATAAATAGGGGCACCTGGTTGGCTCAGTTTGTTAAGCATATGCCTTTGGCTCAGGTCATGATCTCAGGGTCCTGGGATCGAGCCCCATATTGGGCTCCCTGCTCAGCAGGGAGTCTGCTTCTCCCTCTCACTCTGCTGCTCCTCCTGCTTGTGCACTCACTCTATCAAATAAATAAATAAAATCTTATAAATGAATGAATGAATTTGAGAACTAGATGCAATGAATGGATTGGATCCTGGGTCTGGGGATGGGGGCTAAAAGGAACTACGACTATTATTGGGACAGTTGGGGCAATTTAAAGATGTTCATATTAAATACTATTATTGTAACATTGTTAAATTTCTTGGGTATGATGGTGATACTCTGGTCATGTTGAGGAATGTCCTTGTTCTTAGGATACACACGCTCAAGTATTCAAGGCTAAAGTGTCAGAAAAACAGCCATCTACTTTCAAATAATTCACCCATCCACTCACCCACCCCCCAAAAAGAAAGAAAAAAACGTGTATTGAGATCCAAATGTTAATAATCGGTGAATCTAGATGAAGGGTAGACATAGTTTATTGAACTATCTTTTTCAGCTCTCTGTAGTTTTGAAGTGTCTCAAAAAGTTGGGAGAAAATAGTAACCCAATTCCCTGGTTACTCCCTACACTTGACACCGTGCTTCGCTGTCTCCAATTGTTTGCCCGTGCTAACCTGCCCCAAGTGGTCTCTCCTTATAACCAGAGAACATTTTCAAGGCCCAGCCTCGATTGCTACCTCATCTGTAAGCCTTCTGTGATCTCAAAGCCTCCAGGTTTTTCTCTGGACCCTCCCAGTCCTCTACCTTCTCTGCCCACTGTGGCACCTACTCCTGTCTATCTTCTCTACCTCACCAGACCGTAAGATCCTGAAAGGCAGACACCTGTCTACCAGTTGTACTTTACACAGAGAAGCCAGAATACACTTGCAACAAATATTTGTAAAATCAATGCCGTTTTCCAAGATGACCAAGAACCGAGGCATGGAAATCTGCTCCCATGCCTTCAACTTTTCCATACTCCAAAGTTCTCCTGTGCAAAATCTATCGAGCTCTGTTGATCTTCTTTTGTGCTTATTCATATTCAATGAATTTAGTTGGCGGGCTCATATCTATTTTTCTTAACAATTCAAATGTGCATATGCATTGGGCCTGCTGATACCCAGACGCAGTTTTCTTAATTATTTGTAACTGGTGGTCATTGCTCTATGCTTCCTCTTCTCTTTTTCTTCTCTAACCCTTACCCTATCAAGATTCTAGGATGCTTTTGGAGATTACTAGCCTGGTTTCTTACAATATTAACCAGAAGTGGTGCTAAACAGTCAACAAGAGAAGAGGATGGTTTCTGTTACATCTTTTTCATCATCCCACATGCTCCTCCATGGGCTCCACTCCAGCACCTACTACACTATGCTTTAGGACATTCTACGTAGAGGTCTACTCCCTCGCCAGACTGACTGTCTCCTGAGGGACAGGATTCCTGGTCTCTGTGTGATGACTGCACAATATTGTGAATGTACTTAGTGCCACTGAGCTGTATTACTTTTAAGTGGTTAAGATGGTAAATTTTAGCTTATATGCATTTTACCACAATATAAAAAAGTAAAAAAGAAAAAACATTCACGAATGCCTCCTAAGGACCTGGAGCCACAGCAAACACACATTGGCTGAATTCACTGTACACAGGAACAGAAATATAAATCAGACTACATGACAACTTCGAAGGGGGTCTCCAAATCATTTATATCAGAAAATCCCTTTGTGGGAGTAAGACAATTGGCAGGCAGTCAGCCACCACACCCCACTAGCCCCTGCCCCCACGACCTTCAAGAATGAAGCACTCAAATACCAACAAGACGTATTTCAAATAGTTTAATTTTAAAAATATTCTATTCAGTGCTAAAATATGTCTTCACTCACTGTTGCCCATTTCCATTTTCTTAAACTTTTTTGAACAAAAAATAAAATCACAAAGTTCAATTAAACATGCAGATTTCAAAGAAGAGGGAACTTTCTAGAAAGTCTGAGCTGAAGGAGTACTGTGGGGGATGGGTACTGTTGTCAGAACCTCAAATCCTTGCTGGGGCAGTCTGCGGCAGGAGCGGGGGTGCTGGAATGAAATGTACAGGTGAGAACAGGGAAAGCTCTGGGGTGCGTGTGTGTGCGTGCGTGTGCGTGTGTGTGCGTGTGTGTGTGTGTGCGTGTGTGCGTGCGTGTGTGTGCGTGTGTGTGTGTGCGTGTGTGTGTGCGTGTGTGCGTGCGTGTGTGTGCGTGTGTGTGTGCGTGTGTGTGTGCGTGTGCGCGCGTGTGTGTGCGTGTGTGTGTGTGCGTGTGCGTGTGTGTGTGCGTGTGTGTGTGTTGGGGGAAGAGGATGGTTGCAGCAGGGGACAAAGGACTGTCAGCAGCTGGAGAGCCCACGAGAGGCAGGATAACCTCAGGAATGGGCAGAAGTGCCAGGACAGCAGGAAACCTATACAGACTTTTCTGCCCTTGTGTAGAGAAGAGCCCTTCCCTTCCCTCCAAAGTCTTTACCAGGCCTTCTCCACCAGCAGCTTACAGGCCCCTAGCCGGATGGGAAAATTCATGAATCTACAGTCTCCATTCAAGTTCAAGTAAGCTAGGCACTCTCTTCTCCAGAGGGTGCCTTCCACATCTCTTTCCTCCTGTAGAAGTGCCAGCAGCTCAGTCCAGAGGTTCTGGAGCAGAGACTGCTTGCTACCTGGAGGTGACAGATGAACCCTGCCATGGCTGATACTCCAGCCTACTTGGGGTGCAATAAAGACATGGCTGCTCTTCTTCTCAGGAGCAACCAGACACAGGTTCCAGGGACGGGAAGATGATGCTACAGCCCCAAGTCCTATGTCCAACCTTCCAGCCCAGAGGGCTCCTATGTGCAGGCTCTGGACCCCAATGCTTGCCCTTACCCCAGCAACAAAGCACGGCCAGAACCAGAATGCAATAAATAGAGGCAGGGGGCCAGGAGGCGAAGGGCGCCAGGACAGTGCTAGCTCTCTGATGCTGTCTGCGGCACTGTGGGCTGGTCCACACAGAAGCGTTTCAGGGGTGGGGCACCGGAGTCTTCCTCTTCCTCAGCAACCTAGGAGCAGTCAGACTACGAAATTATAATAGGGCCCCCCCTCCCCCATCTCTACCAGAACCTCCCATCCACCCTAATTACAACCCAGAAGCCCACCTGCAACCTTCTTGAAGATAAACAAACTTCTTCCCCTACCTTATAACCTGGAGACACCAGTTTCCCTTACTGACTTCCCACCCTATGTTCAAGGCTATAAGGTCCAATTCACAGCAAGAGTCCCCCCTCCCCCATTTTTTTTTTTTAGAAACTGGGAAACCCAAAGTGGTTCCTTACCTGTGTCTCTAGTGGAACAGGTTCTTCCTTCGTGAGGGTGGGAGGTTCATCAGCAACTTCTGAGGCAGGCAGGGAGGGCTCTGAAAAAGCAGCAAGGTCAGGGACGCCTAGGGGGCTCAGTGGGTTAAGCATCCGACTCTTGATTTCAGCTCAGGTCGTGACCTCAAGGTCGTGAGATCGAGCTTTATGTCAAGCTCCATGTGGAGCCTGCTTAAGACTCTCTGTCTCCCTCTACCCGCCCCTCTTAAATTTTTTTTTTTTTTAAAAAGGCAGCAAGATCAGTATAACTGCACGGCCTCCTGAGGCAGGCGACTCCTGTGGAATCGGACTCAAGCTGGGGGAACTTCTCTAGGAGCTCTGTGGAGGCACACTGGTGAGGGGCAACACTGGCTGGAGAATCAATATATGTTATCAGAAGAAATGTGCAGGATACAATGCAAAGAACATAATTTCTGAAGTCAGAGGCATGAAACTGGAGACATCCGGTTCCACCAGTAACTAGCTATTCGATCTGGACAAGCAATTTAACTTTTCTAAGACTCCACTTCCTCATCTGTACAATGGAGAGAACATCTGCTATTTCACAGGGTTTTGGAGAGAATTATACCAGGCACCGAAGATGAAAAGTGCCTTCCACAGAGCCTGGCGCTGGATTATGTTGCTTGCTTTCTCCTTTCATTCTGTGAGAGGGGAAAACACAACCCTTCCCCAAAAAAGCCCAAACTGTTAACAAATGGCTCAAGGTTGTCAGGCCAGAGCCACCTTCTCTAACCTCTTCCTCTAAAGAAAACAAACTTCAAGAGTACAGGCCCCTCCAAGATGCTCGTCCTGGGTCAACTGCGACTCACCCTCGAGGATCTCCTGGCCCAGAGTGGGGGGCTGGGAGTCATCTGTGCGGAAGTCAGAGGTGTGTGCTGGGCTCAGGGACTCACTCTGCTGGGGGCTGGGGCTTGAGTTGGTGCTGCTGTCCACCTTGAGTTGATAGACATCAGATACAGAACTCTGGTTGCTGTTTTCATCTGAAAACCAAACATGACAAAGGCAACAGCTGAGAGTAGTAATGTTTCTTGAGAGTAACTCGGTACAGAGCCAAGCGCCTGGTGTCTCCTTAGGCAGCCATGGGCACAACCAAATCAATGATCGCTGCTCGGATGTCCCCTGAGCCAAAGGCAAACAAACAAAGGTAGGGCAAATGATCAGCAGTCTAAGTTGATTAATTTAAACGTTTTCCATTTCACAACATATACTCTAAGGACCAGATGCAGCCAGAAATCTTTAAGTTTATGTAACATTTATATTTCAGGAAGGTCAGGATAGGCTTTTTTCCCACCGACCATAGTTTGGACCTGTTATTTTCTGACTGTCCAGTGGAAGGGAGTGAGGTAGCTGTGCCTCTCAACCTTTCTCACAACACAGGACGTGGAGAAAATGCTAAAATCTGCCCGGCCTTCTTGGCGATCTCAAGGAGGGCGGTGGTATCTGGAGGTGCTCACACAGGTCCTTCAGCGGCCCAGGCTCCACCTAACTGCCTCAAGGACCCAGAAATTCGCACCTGGGAAAGTGTGTCTGAAGGCTGCAAGTCGCCACCTAAGTTAAACCTAAGTTTGGACTCTCAGGAGTCCAAACTCCTTCCTCTCCCTCACCCAAAGCAGCTGGGTGACCCATCCTACTGCTCTGACATCGCTTTTGTTCACTCCTTCCTCTCCTGCCACCTCAGGGCAGGCCTCCTCCTCTCTGGCCTCCTGCAACAGCCCTCCGACTGTCCTCCCACCTGTACTTCACACCATCACCGGAGCGATCACTCTAAATCCTTCCGTGGTTCTCTGCTGCCCTAAGGAGACAATTCAAACTCCAGGGCTTCCCTGGGGCAGACACAGATGGCCCTACCACAACCTACAAAATCTTTCCTGATCTCTGGGCTCACTGCCCACTGATCTTCCACACGCAAGCCTTGGCTCCAGTCGCGCAGACTCACGCACAGGTGTCTGGTAGGACTCGTTCTTTCCAGTCTTCCTGGAAAGCCCCGATACAGACCACTATTCAGCTCTAGCATCACCTCCTCCGTGCAGCCCTGTGTCCCAGGCTCCCCTGGGTGGAAATGACCACCTTCTCTATTACACTCCTGTTGTATCCTACGCACACCTACACTCATTATTTTATACACCAATTTCCTTCCATTACACTCTGTGCAGGCAGGTTTTGTGGCTTACTTGTCCTGGGATCTCCAGTACGGTACACAGCAGGAGTTCATTAAATGTTCACTGAATGAAAGAGAGGGGGTGATGGCCAGACTGAGGAAATGGAGCCTCATGTCTCCCAGAGCTTTGCGATTATCAGACACCCCACACATAGCTAGAAAACTGTTCCCTTGTATTCCCCTTCCTCTATCATACTCACTGACCTTGGGGGGCTGGGGGAGAGGTGGGGAGGGGATACATGCACGCTCCCAGTCTTGTTCCAAAGGGATAATCATAAGCCCTTTCTAGTCTTCAGTACTCCAAAGACCGGGACCTTCTACACTAAAATGGAAGCAGCATTCTACTATAAAAAGAATAAAGCTCTGTCACTTTTGAGCTTAGGCAAATACTTCTTCTCTGAGCATCGGCTTCCTTCGACAGGGCTGATGATTACTGCCTGCTTTACATCACAGGCTGAGGTAAGGATAAAAACAAGAAGCTCAAGTTCAAGTCCTTCTGAGCAGCAGCCACCACGCAGGTATGAAGGTAGTACTGGGACTGCAGTGCCGACACAGGCAGGACATTTACTGAAGACTGATTCAGGGAGGTGGAACTTTGCTAAAAGTGGGCAGAAGAGGCCCCAGCCTTGGGAGGCCTACTCTAAGGCTCTATCATCAGAAATCATACCATCTAAAGAAAAGAGCTTCTGATCCAGAAAGCCAGGACCTAACATGGGGTCTGTCACTTCCTGGTTATGCACCTTGAGTTACAGAGCTTCAGCTCTCTGAGCCTCAGTTTCCCTAAATGGAAAATGAAGCTCCGATCATCTATCTTGCAGGGCTGTTGTGAGGTTTAAATGAAAAGACTTGATGTAAAGTTCCAGCAAGACACCAGCAGAACAGCAGGCACTGAAGTGACACGTGAAACTATTCTTCTCGTTATTAACAGGTCCATCTAAGTGCTGCTTTTCCTGCAAGGAAGACATATGGATGCAACTCACCCTGGAATTCAAGAAGGAGAGAGGAATTGGCTGAGGCATCAGAGGGAAAGCCATTAGGTTCCCGGGCTGCTGAACTGTTCGATTTTGACTTTTCTTTCTAGAAAAGGAAAAAAAGAGGAATATGACAGAGCCAAGCAGGAGACCCACAGAGAGGGAGAAGGGTGTTATGTGAGACACCACAGAGGTCTGGATTAGGACCGAACAGGAACAACGACAACAGTGTGAGAATCCAGGACCCAAGAAACAACAGAATTCTGGACAAGGTGTCCCCAAGCCTCAGTGTCTCTTCTCTATCTTGTAAAATGGACCCTGACGGCTAATATCATGACTCAGAAGTGAGAGGCAAATACACAGGCTTCCACTAGAGCTCCCTGTGGTTCTCTTCTGCTTTCCGTCCTGAGCAGAATGCTCTATCCCACCCTCCCCTACATGGATGGAAGAGAAATACAGAGTACTCATTTAAGAAGGATTCCTGTTTTGGTAGCACAGCAGGAAAAAGGGGAAAAATGGGCCTCTGATTGGAGCCAGGAAGGAGTCGCTTTATATGTAATGTGAGCAGTGACAGGACAAAGGGGCCCTGCTAGCTTGATACTGACCATCCATTCAGAATGGTCACCCCATGTCTACCTCTGCCTATAACATCATTTCCTTCAAGCAGGATGTAGGTCAAACGCGTGAGGAAACACAGTGCGAAGGTTAGCACTAGCTTGCAAGAAATGAGCCCAAAGGAAGGAAAATAAATCCATCCAAACATTTCCAGATGACAGCATCCCAACAGCCAAACGTTTAAATCTGGGTAATCTCAAGTTTACTAATTTATAGTTTTTATACACGTCTATTTATTATACATGCATTTAATTTTCATTAATAACTCTCAATCCTCTCTCTTCAATGAATCAACTGCACACATTCATGTACTGATTTCTCTTCATTTTTTTCATATGCAGACATGATTTAATGCAATTACACTTCACATTTAACCACAGAAGCTACATAAACACGGTTTTTAAAAATTTATTTATTTAGAGAGAGAGAGCATGCGCTTGAGCAGGGGGAGGAGCAGGGTGAGAGGGAGAGAGAATCCCAAGCAGACACCGCACTGAGCAGCAGAGCCCAGGGTAGGGTTCCAACCCACGACGCTGCGATCATGACCTGAGTGGAAATCGAGTTGGACACCCAACCAACTGAGCCACCCAGGCGCCCCCACAGAAAACTTTCAAATGTACACTGCATGGACTTTGTGCCGATCTACTCTCATCAGTGATGTCCCACTCTCTTGGATCCTTCCCACTTCTTCTTCAGCAATTTGATCATTTCCCATTTTCCTAATCTAGCAGGTCTATACTAATACCTTAGTAGATGGCACTCTACCATGGACCACTGGAGGGCAGATAACTGAGGGGCCTCAGCAAACACTGTGAGAAGCCCTTGGGAGACAAAGGAAGCTGGGACCCGGGCGGGGAGAATCTGAATTAGGAAAGGGTCAGAGGCTTACATGTGAGAAATGGGTTGGGGTGGGGAGGCGCTTTCTACCAGTGCCCCCCAACTCCTCATTCACATGCCCAAGAGATTTACCTGCCTGACCTTTGGCCCTTGTGGGTAATGGCACCACTAGAGCCAGGACTGGATAAAAAAATCAAGGGTGGCTCCAGAGCTGCCCTAACCTTCACCCACCAGCTCCCTGGGGCTGGCAGTGACAAGGAAGTATGGCGGCTCCCAGACAGAAGTAGCACCTGCAAGACTGGGACTAGGGATTTCCCCGGGAGGGAGGAGAAGAGGGAGGGGGGGCAAGGGAAAGGCTGAATCCTGAAGCTCACCCAATGACCTAAATCCACAGAGAGGAAGGAAAACCACAGCCTGGGCTTACGTCCTCCCTCAGTTACATCCTGCTAGCCAAGGCAGCTCAGAGTCCCCAGGGAATAAAAAATGAGTGCACAGAAAAAACTAGCCAGACACTGGAAGAAACAAGCACCATTAAAGACAATAAATTGAATAAGCTATACCAGAAGAAGGAGACTAAGAGGACACAGAATTTAGATGAAACATGAGTCTCAGGGTGCCTGGGTGGCTCAGTTGGTTGAGTGTCCGAGTCTTGATTTTGGCTCAGGTCACGACCTCCCGGTGATGAGATTGAGCCCCCCTTTGGGCTCAGGGCTGAGCACGGAGCCTGCTTAGGATTCTTTCTCTCCCTCTCCCTCTGTCCTTCTCTCCCCCACCCCTGCCCCTCTTGTGTGTGGTGTTCTCTCTCCCTAAAAAGAAAAAAGAAAAAGAAAAAGAAGAAGAGAAGGAAAAAAGAAAAAGAAAATGATTAAAAAAAAAAAAAAGGCAGAGGTAAGTCTCCTCAGAAAGATAAGGATACTGGACAGTTGTTTTGAAGACCCACCAATTGAAGAAATTTGGTATGAACAATGTAATTGTTGAAAATAAAAATTAAGTGAATGAGTCGAGTAGCAGAAATAGATACCGCTGAAAACGAGCAAAAACTGGGTTGAAAAATCAGAATACGTGAGAAAAGAATGAAGAGATGAAACAAATAAGAAAAGGAAAAATAAAGAAGCTAGATAGGAACATCACAGGATATTAGTACAGAAGTCCTAGGAGAGCAAAGACAGGGAAGACATTCTAGAAGTTTCCCGGAATACAAGAGGACCACCTAGAAAGAATCAAGAAGAATTAGGCTGACACTAGATTGTTCAATAGCAACACCAGAAGCACAACAATTGAGTAATAATTTCCAAATGCTGAAAGAAAACCTAGAATTTCAGATGGAGGTAAAATCATCAGTTAAACATAAAAATGAAACAAAAGTATTTTCAAGAGTAAAAAGATACTTTCAGAAGTTTTCTCCACAAAAGCTCTCTTTGACAAAACACTCTTAAAGGATATATTGCAACAAGAAAAGAAATGAATCTAGGAGAAGGCACTAATAAATAAGTGAAAAGAGCATGTAATCGGTAACATTCACGCTGTCTAAGCAATGACTAAAACAAGGAACATCTGTAAAAACTGAAATATCTGAACTGAATATCTGATCTGAAATTCCAGTCAAAACTAAGGACAGGGTAGGGATGGAAGTGTCAGAGGGGTGAAGGAGAAGTGGTTAAAATGTGTTATGGGTGTTACCAAGTTCCAAGGGTAAATGCAGATTTTGATAAAACTTTATGCATTGACAGGGAAGAATAGTTAGGTATGTCTTATTAAGCTAGAGATAGGCAATAGAAAAATGAAAACAGAATGCAGAACTTGCAAATCAACGAGAAAAACTGGCCTAGCCATCATGAGGCAAAGGGAGAAAAAAAGAGCGCATTATGGCAAAAATCCTTGTCCATATTAATAGAATTTTTAGATGGTCACACTTCCCTAGCCTTCCTGACCACTAGATGTCATAAAGCTATTACAAACACACATAGTAAGTACATATGTCCTGAGGCAATTTCTAGGAGATTCTTATGAAAATTCTATCTGCCCATCCTTCTACTCCTCTGCTACTTAGAGCCTAAATGTGTAGAATGAATGGCTGGATCTTGACTTTAGAATACAAGGTGAAAACTGGAGCAGAGGAATGGGGAGTTACTTAACAGGTACAGAGTTTAGTTTTGCAAGATGAAGAAGCCTAGAGATTGACTGCACAAGGTGAATGTACTTAATACCACTAAACTGTACACTGAAACATAAAAATAAAAAAAATACACTGTACACTTAAAAAATGGTTAAGATGGTAAACTTTATGGTATGTTAAACTAAAATTAATAGTCATTACTCTCTAACAAAGTTAAAAAAAAAAAAAAGGGGGGGGGAGTAGAAAGGTTGGAAGAAACCTGGGCCCCTGGGGACTTACGCAGCAGAACCACACCAGTCCTGGACTACATGCTTTTGAGGACTAAGAGTAAAATAAACTTCTTAAAACCATTGCTATTTTGAGTTTTCTGTCACCCACAGCGAAACCTAATGCTAACACATCCAACAACAGCAACAGAAAAAAATGAAACGGGTGACAAAAAAGAATTTCAAGACACACTAATTAAAAGTAAATCAAAAGGAGACAGGGTAGAAATTGTAATATCAAACAAAATTGAATGTGAGAAGTTTGGGCTATAAGTGACAAAGGAGGACATTATATACTGGTAGAACGAATGACAGGCCAAGATGACATAATAATAATGGCGTAATCAGATAAATACGTCATAAATACATACTTCGTAACAAGGGACTCATCCGCTATGAAGACGCAAACATCAACAACCTCACACACCCTTCTCAGAAACGTAACAGGACATACAAAAAATGAGCAAAGTTACAGAAGATTTGGATAACATAATAAACGCTTCATTGTTTAATTTCATGCCTAGAGAGCACGTTTGGTTTAATCACAAGTGAATGGCCCAAAAATCAATCACGCACCAGACCAGATCACAAAAAAAGCCCCAATAATCCCAAAGAACTAATATCCTACCAATTCAATAAAATCAGTACAATTTTAAAAGACAGTTAAAAAATAATCTCATATACCGAGAAATTAAAAATCATTCTATTAGTGCTCACTTTGGCAGCACATATACTGAAAAAAAAATCATTCTATTAAATAAACTTTGGATTAAAGAAGAAACCAAAGAGGAACTTACGAAAAACTTAAAACTGAGTTACACCATACATGACATTCTGACATTCGTATATGTCAAAATTTGGGAGAAGACTAAAGTGAAATGGATTTTAAACTAATCTCTACACCCAATGTGGGCCTCCAACTCACGACCCTGAGATCAAAAGTCACATGCTCTACAGAGTGAGCTAACTGGGTGCCCCAAAAGCAAAATGTATTTTTTAAAAAAGAAGGGGTGCCCATCTGGCTCAGTCGGAGGAGCGAGTGAGTCTTGATCCTGGGGTTGTGAGTTCAAGCCCTACGTGGGGCGTAGAGATTACTTAAATAAATAAAACTTTAAAAAAATACAAAAAAGGGCTCAGTTGGTTAAGCGTGTGCCTTCAGCTCAGGTCATGATCCCAGGGTCCTGGGATTGTGCCCCGCATCGGGCTCCTTGCTCAGCGGGGAGCCTGCTTCTTCCTCTCCCTACTTGTGCTCTTTCTCTCTGTCAAATAAATAAGTAAAATCTTTTAAAAAGGAAGGAAGGAAGGGAGGGAGGGAGGGAGGGAGGGAGGGGTAAAAAAAAAAAAAACAAACCCCAAAACACGAAAAAAAACAAAAAAACCCTAGAAAAAAAGAGCTAACTTCAATACAAGGAGCTAGTAAAAGAACAACAGAGTAAACCCAATAAAACAAAAAAGTAAATTATAAAAGCAAAAACTAATGAAATAGAGAACAAACCAAACAAAAAAAAGATCAACAGAAATTACAACATTTTTATTTATTTATTTTTAAGATTCTATTTATTTATTTGACAGACAGAGAGAGAGAGATGACGCACGCACACACAAGCAGAGGGAGAATCAGGCAGAGGGAGAGTCGGAGAAGCAAGGAGCCCAATGCTGGGCTTGATTCCAGGACCCTGGGATCATGACCTGAGCTGAAGGCAGACGCATAACTGACTGAGCCACCCAGGTGCCCATAACATTTTTAAAATAAACACTTCATTGATTTTCTTTTTTTAAAGATTTTATTTATTTATTTGACAGAGAGAGAGACAGCCAGCGAGAGAGGGAACAGAAGCAGGGGGAGTGGGAGAGGAAGAAGCAGGCTCCCCGCGGAGCGGGGAGCCTGATATGGGGCTCAATCCCAGGACGCTGGGATCACGCCCTAGGCCGAAGGCAGATGCTTAAGGACTGAGCCACCAAGGTGCCCCTAAACAATCACTTAAGGAGAGACAATAAACCAGATCATATTATGGAAAAAACACAAATAGCATGTGGGAAAGGTAAAATAATTACCAATATACAGAGACTTTAAAGTACATAAGAATATCACGAATAACTACATACCAACACGTGAAAACTCTGATCAGTGTTCAGGGTATTGCTGGCATCTGAACAGGCCAATTAATTCCTCATTATACAGGACTGAGTCATGCACTGCCAAAAGTTTAGCATTACTGGCCAACCAAAAAGTGCCCTGCCTCATTTCTAAACACAACTGGGAAAATGAAGAAAGGGGAGGACCTAGCACTGAACCCTATTAAAGAACCAACGGCCTATCTGTAATGGATAAATTTCTAGGAAATATATAAAATGCAACATAAGTACCCAAAAAAGAGAAAACCTAAATGCATCAATCACCATTAAAGCTACGATGATGATAATCAACATCTCTCCACCAAAGGTCCAGAAAGTACTAAAGGTGACTTCTACCAAACCTTCTCATTTTATACCAGTTGTTCTAGAAATCAAAAGAGGGGAAATTGCCTAAACTGTTTTAGGAGGCGAATGTAATCTTAATACCATAACAAGGTAAAGGTAGAATAAAAAAAATTATAGACCAATTTCACTCATGAACCAGATGCAAATACCTTAAATGAAATATCTGTGAATTAAACACTAGATTCTATGGGGGGAAAAAGAAACCATACCCAAGTAGAATTTCTCTTAGGCATGAAAGAATGTAAAAGTTTCAATATCAGAAACTTTATTAATATAATTCACCATATTAATACACTACAGATTAGAAAGGAAAATCGCATGAACATTTCAGTACATGCAGGAAAGGCAGCTGGATAAAGTCCAACATCTACTCATAAATTTTAATGAATCTTAGAAAACTAAAAAGAGAAGGGACTTTTTATTTTGATAAAGGCTATCTTTCCAAAAACTTACAGCAAGAGAGAAAATTCATCCTACTTAATATTAAATCTATAATTTAGTATAAATTATATATAAATTAATATAATTTAATATACTATTATAAATAAAAGCCACTCTGGCCCAGGAGGAAATAAACAACAAAACAGAATGGAGAACTCAAAAACAGATCTAGGTACGAATACGGCACACGGCAGAGATGACATCACAAATCAGAAGAGAGAGGACAGGTTATTTAGTAAATAGTAATACAGCAAACAGCTCTCTGTATGACAGAAAACTAAAATTAGATTCCTTACTCCAAATACAAAACATAACAGGAGATGGAGATGTTCTTTAGGACCATGCAGTGGAGAATAATTTTGAAACAAGACTCAAAAAGCAAAACCCTTAAGAAAAAACTGATTAATTTGACACACAAAAAAATTAAAGGCTTATTACTGACAAAGTTATCGGACAGGCGACATGTCAAAGGTATCTGCAAGGTACAAATCTTACCAGAGTTTTCTGTATCTAGGATATCAACGAATCCATGCAAGTCAGAAAGGTAAAGACAGGAAACCCAATACAAAAATATGCAAAAGAAATCAGAGAAGAGGATATTTAAATGGATAAAAAGGAGATCTGAATAGGGGCGCCTGGGTGGCAGAGCCAAGCGTCTGCCTTTGGCTCAGGGCGTGATCCCAAGGTCCTGGGATCGAGCCCCACGTCGGACTCCCTGCTCCGCTGGGAGCCTGCTTCTTCCTCTCCCACTCCCCCTGCTTGTGTTCCCTTTCTCGCTGGCTGTCTCTGTCAAATAAATAAATTAAATCTTAAAAAAAAAAAAAAAAAAAGCAGATCCGAATGGAAACCTGAAGAAATGAAATCACCCACCTCACAAGCAATCAGGGAAATGTAAAATAAACAGAGATCTAGCAGACTGGCAGGACTGATAGGATCAAATGCTGGTGAAGTTGTAGAAATGGGAAGCCCCTGGCACTCCTGGGGAAGTGTACTAACTACACTGGCGCAGCTCTTCTGGGGAGAGATCGGGCAGCAGCTGTTTTTTTATTTTGATTTTTTAAGATTTTATTTATTTATTTGAGAGAGAGAGCGCGCACAACTGGTATGTACACCCTTAATAGCAATCCCACTCCTGGGGATCTGCCCCACAAGTCATCCAGAAAAATAGTTTACGGGATGTCCACTGCAGTCATCTGTGCTCCCAAAAAACTGGAGGCAACACACGGAAACAGACCCATATTCAGACACTTGAAATATGACAAAGGTGGCTCTACAGAGCGGGAGGAAAAGAACAGTCTTTTCAATAAGTGGTGCTAGGACAAATGCACATCCAGGTGGAAAAAAATGAAACGGGGCCCCTACTTCACAATACACAAAAATCAATGCCAGGTGTGTTTGTTATAAACGGGAACTGAATATTGTAGAAGACTATACGGAAGATTACCTTTGTGGCCTCAAAGAAGGAAAAGATTTTAAGATATTTAAAAGTACTACTATCAGGAAAAAGATTAATTATTTTGTCTACATTAAAACTAACAACTTCTGTGACTCAAGGCAGCCTAAAGGAAGTACAAAGGCAAGCCGTGGACTGGAAAAAGGTTTGGACAGTATATAATCAATAAAGGATTTGTGTCTAGAACACTGAGAATTCCTATTAAGTCATAAGGAAAAAACAATCAAATGGATTAAAGAGGCACTTCCTGAAACAGGAAATCTGAGAGGTTCAATCCTACACATTGAAAAGGTGCTCAATCTTGTTAGTGATCAGATACTAAGTCACCAAATTAAAATCACGAGACGTCTTTACATATAAGTAACAATACCAACTGCAGATGAGGATTCAGAGCTATGAGAACTCTCCTCTTTCTGGTGGGAATACAGACTGGTATAATCACTTTGAGAAACAGTTTAGCATTAGCTACTATAGGTCAACATATGCATACTCTAAGACCCAGCGATTCCACTCCTAGGAACACATCCTAGGAAAAACCACGCATTTGCTGGCCCATATACTAAATAAGAACATTCACATGAGCGTTGTTCCTATTACCCCAAACTGGGAATAACCCAAGTATCCACCTACAGGACGATTAGAGAGGTAAATCATGGTACAGGCCTATAATAAAATTCCATACAGCAAGGAAAAGGGACAAATGGCTCCAAAGACAGCATGGATGAATTTTACAAACATAATACTGAGCAAAAAAAGCAAGACACACAAAAATTGATACTTTATGATGCTGTTTATATAAACAGTTAAAAGTGTTAACAAGTTAAAAGTTAAAAGTTTTTACAAGTGAGTAGAGAAGTGATAAGAGAAGAAAAGTAGGAGAGAGACTTCCTTTGGCAAGGGAGGGAAAGCTGGGAAGAGTCAAACAGAGGTCGCTAGGGAAGCTGGGAATGATCTTTTTTGACCCGGGTGGTTTTTACAAGGGTACTAGCTTTATGTTTCCTCATTATGCCATACATTTATGTTTTATATACTTTTCTGTATGTGTTTTATATGTGAGCTTTTTGAAAACAATTATGGAAAAAAGGTGGAGAATCTGGGTGTTCATCACTCAGGGAAGGTGTAGATAAATGTGGTCACTGCATATAAGAGAATACAATGCAAGAATCAAAGGTAGTAACTCTATTGACAATTACAGAAACGTGGGCAGTTTTCAAAAACAAGGCTGAACAAAAGAAAAGAAACAAGTTTTTAGCACAATGTTCTATAAATTTTAAAATACAAACATGATACAATGCTATGTATTTTTCTTTCCTTCTCTTTTTTAAATATTTATTTATTCATTTTAGAGAGAGAGAGAAAGAGAGGGAGAGTGACAGCGCATGAGCAGGAGGGGCAGAAGGAAAGGGAGACAAAATCTGAAGCAGATTCCACACTGAGTGCAGAGCCCAACGTGGGGCTCAATCTCACAACCCTGAGATCAGGACCAGAACCGAAACCAAGAGTTGTACGCTCAACTGACTGCACCACCCATGTGCCCCAATGCTATGTATTTTTCAAGAATACACAGCTATCCACATAAACCCATGGAAGAGGAATTAGAAAAGTATATATACATATAAAATACATATAATACACTATAGTAGATAGCTACTCAGATAAGAGCAGGAGTTAGCAAACTTTTTCTTACAGGGCCAAATAAGAAATATTTTAGGCTTTGCAGGTATTTAGGTCTTATGGCAACTACTCAACTCTGCCACTGTAACTCAAAAGCAGACATAGACAATAAGGAATCCAATGGGCATGGCTGTGTTCCAATAAAACCATATCGACAACCACAAGGAGCAGGCCTGAGCTGTGGTTCACCAAGCCTTAGAAAAAAGGAATGGGTTAAGAAAAGGGAATAAAGGGGGGAAATAATAAAGTAAGAGAGGCTTTGCATGGATCAACCACACAGAGCGCCTTAACGTACTTTCAACTCAATTTTGGGAAATAAATTCCTTTATAATTAAGAGACTATCAAGGAAAGAACAAAAGGAAGTAAACAGTACCTTTTTGTTGTTTTGATTTTCTTCCACACTTACCTCCTTGCTGTCTGTCACAGGAACCCATTTAAATATCCTAAGGGAAGTGTCACCCACAGTCACCCACTTTTTCTCCCTGAAAGAAAAGTAAACCGATAAATAATGAAACAGATTTTTTTGTTCATAATGTGATTTTCTACTTCCCAGCAGACCATTCCTTCAATCTTCTAAAAAATTTTTAAATTTAAATTTATTATTTCAGTCATGTCTATACTCAAAGTGGGGCTCAAATGCACAACCCCGACATCAAGAGTCACATGCTCTCCGAACTGAGCCAGCCAGGTGCCCCAAGCTCCTTCAATCTTAAACGCCTTCTATACTTCCTTTCCATCAAATTATACCCATACCTTACCTTGCAAAATCATCTCTTCCAGAAACACTTCACTACCAAATTCCTTTGGTTCTGAACCTTCTACTTGCCTTCTCTCAGTGTACCAAAGCCCTTTTTACCTCACAGACTACACCCATATTGAGTACCAGCACACTTTCACACTGAGGTATCTACCTGGCATTACTTCTTATTTTTCAAAAATTAATTCAATTGCACTGATATTTATAAAACCCTACTATACAAAGCCTTACAGGAGATAAAGAATGTATAAGATATGGTCCTATATAGGAGCACAAAGCAATAAAAAACTAAGGACATCACTGTGACACATGGAAGTGATGAAGTTGAGAAGGCTGAAAGACAGTAAGACTGGGCTATAGCATAGAAAGAGAATTCTTAGGACTCCTGTGTAACTCTATGTTGAAACATGATTCCATTTAGAAATAATCGCAGGTGCAGGACAGGATGCTTCCAAGTCTTACACTAGTTTTTGAAAGAGGTTATGACTGAGCCACGCAAAGACTGCTTTAAGGTTTTATCTTACAGAGAAACTTACTTTTGAGATAAGCCTTAAAAAAATTAAGCCTAAAAAAAATTGCCCCCATTTGGGGAAATGCAAGTGACATTCTTGAATGAGGACCAGATTATGGACAAGCAGAGTTGGGGAGCCGGAAGTATGACTTTTGAATGTCTAAATGTGAGGTTACAAAAAAGCAAAAAAAGTAACTGTTGTGACTGCTGATATTGATGATGCTGTTCAGCAAACAGAAAGAATCAACTACAAACTTAGGAAACTGAAATTAATTCCTGGACAGACCACCCCACGTCCTCATATATTCAACAAATACTATACATGACCCTATGCTAGACCCTGGGCACACAGGCAGCAAGATGTACAGTCCCTAGCTTCACAGAGCCTCGCTCCAATTGGAAACAGACATCAAACAACTCATTTCATAGTCACCTAATCATTAGGTTTAACCAGATCAAACTGCCACTTCTGTTAAGTTAAAAAGTCAAATGTAGTAAATGTCTTATGATTCAATCTAATACAATTGTGGAAAGTTCTATGAAGGGGAACTGATTTAAATTAGGGATCCTGAAAGGTGTCCCTCAAGAAAGCAATTTTTATGCAGAGCTAGGAGTTAACTAGGCAAGAAGGAAGAGAGGGTAGAGGATGTCAGGCAGCATGTGGCTCCAGCTGAAAAACGACCAGCATCCCCCAGAAAGAGGGCAGTTTGAGACAGTCTGGTGAGGCAGCAAGGACCATCTTTGGTCTCTAACCTAAGAGCAAGAAGAGGTCACTGAATCATTGTTTCTATAGCAGGGGAGTGCTATGATAAGATTCACACTTGAGAAAAATGAAATCACACTGAGTGCAATGTGATGAATGGACTGCGAAATGGAGCAAGAGTTGAAGCAAGCTAGGAGTTCCAGGTGAGAGACGATGGTCATCTGGCCTAGGCTGCTGGGGGGGGGGGGGAGGGGGGAGGGGGGCGGTGGGCAGAGGGCAGAGATGGTCAGAAGAGAAAGGCATGGTGATTCTTAGGTTTCACAACAAAACCCTAGAGGATTAGATTTGGAGGGGGCAAAAAATCATTATTTAACTAATATTTAGGAGTCCCAACTACATATAAAACTCTTATATACAACGAGATAAGGAACTTGTTGGGAGCTAACCCCTACGTGGGCTTTAAAACTATTACTAGTAGTCAGCCAGAGAAAAGGATTCAAGAAGTTGAAGCAAACAGTTGGCTGTTAAACTTTAATGTGATCATGATTGGAGTTCCTGATACAAAATAGGCAGTCAACCGGCCCTGCAATGAACATTACACAAGCCGTTTCCAAATAAGGGTAGGTCTCGACTCTTTCACCAAAAACTCGCAGCACCAAAAGAAAAAAAAAAAAAAAAAGCCTACCCAGTTGGTTCCGTGTGGGCCAGTACTGCGGGAAAGAGAGGGGTTTTCATTCCGATGACCACGCCTGCTCTCGTGACAAGTAGGTTTAGCGAGAAGCTCTCCCCGAGCTTAAAACGAGTTAACACGTAGAGCGCTCTGTCTGGCCAGCGGGAAACCCCCAGAGATTGTTGGCTATTATACCGGGCAGTTCAGAACGCGAAAGTCTCCTGAAGCCCGCCGCGGGGTCCGGCGTGCCAGGCAGGGCCTGCAGCCCCAGCGCTGCCGGAAGCCATCAGCCCCTTCGGGAGACGCGCGGCTCTCGGGCAGGTGGGCGGGCCCGCGAGCCGGGCGACCCCCTGATTGGTGGCAGCCGGCGCGCCCTCTGACCTCACGCCGACGCGAGCTACACCCTCCTCCCGCCGTCTCCCGCTCCCCCCTCCCCCCAAGCGCCTGCCGGTCGGCTCCCACCCAGCCAGCCAGTCCCGCGCTCCTCTGGGCCCTGGGCCGGCGACCCCGCCGGCACCCTCGGGCCCGGCCCCTCACCATTTCCGCACTTTCTCGATGGCCGCCATCACCTTCTTGATGTCGTCCTTCGCCCGGCTGCGGGTCTCGGCCCGGACCGACCGGCCCGACATGGCGGCAGCGGGAGCGGCGGGGGCCGGGGCACTGCTCCCAAGACACGGGGAATCGCGCGCCTCACGCGCCGCCGCCCGCCCACCGCAGCAGCGTCACCGCGGCCGTCGCCCCCTCCGTGCGCGCGTGCGCGAGGAAGCGCGCGCACCCGCCCGCCTCTTGGGGCTCGAGGCCTCAGCGCGCCTGCGCGCCCCGCCCCGGGCGGCCCTCCCTGGGCGCCCCGGGACTCCCCTCGGCCGCAAGCTGGCCGGGGTGCGCGGCGGGCGGGCGGCACGTGCTGCGGACAAGGCGAGGTGCGAGGCGCTCCCAGTGGGGTCTCTGGTTCTCGGGGTTTGAAGGTTGGCACCTTTGTCCTCTGGCAGTGGTTGCGGCCTTTACCTATGTTTTATGCACTTGACCCTAACGGGTGCGGGGTTCTGCTGCCTCTCGTCTCCAGCGCCCTCGCTTTCCAGGTAATACTGCCGTGCTGTAACCACAGAATTTCACACCTTTCTCCAGTATGCCTTCCGAACTTTGCACACACCTGTTCCCTAGCTGGAATTCTCCGATCGCTTTACCTGGTGAACTGACCACTTACTCTTCTGACATCCAGATCCAACTCAGAGAAGCCTTCCCCTGATATCCTCGGGTTCCACTGAGCACTCTACAGCACTGTGTGATTTAATTCCGCAATCGTTAACTGGGTGGTGCCTGTGTTGTACAAGGCTATGGGGTCAACGCTGAGGACACAATCTGGGTTTTTGCCTTCAAAGAGCTTCCAGTTTAGAAGAACACGCAGACCAGAAAACAGGCCTTTAAAATGCCATTTTATAAATGATAGGCTAAAGTAAGTTCCGGGTGCTGTGACAGCCCTAATCCAAATGAGGGGTGTCCAGAGGCTTCTGGGAAAATATAACCTTGAAGCTGACCTCTGAAAATAGGGTACATGTAAGGCCTGTGTCCACACATCGTAGAACGTGCTCAATAAATGTTTGGGTGAATGTTTAATTTTGAGCGCAGCTCACTTGCTCTCCCCCTCCCCACAGGCATTTATTGATGCCTGAAGTATTTAGTGAGGATCATATAGTAACTGCCTCAGGAGATATAAAGGAGGCAGGTGACAGTTTGCAATGATTAATTGGTTACTAGTGGTTACTTCTCTCGCCTCTAGAGAAACTTCCTTCTGTGTGCCCCAGAGAAATGCCTAGCTAACTCTGAACTTGACACAGCCTCTGACTATGTTCAGGCTTTCATGACTTGCTAACATGACGATTTGACAAGCATATGCTGTCTTGCTAATGAGAGGCCCCGGGAATAGCATCTGCCTGACTGAGGACTGGAAGAGCTGAACCAGCATGTGGAGGGAAGGGATGATTCTAGAACGAATGGGATCAAAGGTGGCACGTCTGTTTCTCAGGCCCAACTGATCCAAAATAAGTGTAAGTACTGCCTGAGCACCTGTTATATGCCCTACAGCATATAGGACAGTGTGTGATGCCAAGATGAGTAAGACACACTCCTTGCCCTTGCGGTGAGGGTAAGAAAAGCAGGAGGAAAAGAAAACACAAGGCAGAACATAGTAAGTGTCACGAAAGAGGCCAGCTCTCTAGGATTCTCCCAGTTCTGTTCACAGATCTCCCTGGTGTAAGCACACAGCTCAACAACACCTGACAGTTATATCTAGCTTCTCTCTCACTCTTGTCTAAGTGCTGGCCAGCCTCCCCACTGAGGTTTCTTGCCTACAGCTTCTCTTTACTTCACTGCTCCTTCCAGCAGTGCTCCTTCCAGCAGGTCGCTAGCATCCTACACCCATCTCTCCTCCAGCCCACCCTGCTAGTCAGCCACCATCCTCAGGCCATTCCCTGCCCTGAACACCCAACGAGCTCCCTGTTCTCTGCCACATTTGTCCTAGCCATATTCCCCACCTCATCTCTAATGGAGCTCTCTGCATAAGAGAGAATTATCAAAGTGGGCACCTACCAACAACTCCCCACAGGCCACACAAATGCCCTCTGTTGACATCCTTTTCTTTTAAAGAACTCTACCCTTTGCTGTCTCTGAAAACATCCAGTAAAGATCCTGCCTCAGGGCCTTTGTACTGCAGTCCCCTTTACCTGAAACACCCATCCCATATATAGTTCATGGCTCCCTCTCTCACATCTTTCAGATCTTTAGTCAAATGTTATCTTCTCAATGCAGCCTTTCCTAACCGCCTACCAAAGAATGTAGTATCCATCCCTCCACTCACTATTCCCCTTCCACAATTTATTTGTCTCCAGAGCATTCATCACCCCCTGAAATAATATTTTTCTTATCTCTCTTGTTTATTATCTATCCTCTTTTCAGGAGTTCTGAGAAGGTACAACATGGTCTGTTTCATTTTGTTCAATGATTGTCCCTATGCGACTCTTGATCTCAGGGTTGTGAGTTTGAGCCCTATGTTGGGTACAGAGAGTACTTAAAAATAAAATCTTAAAAAAATAATAATAAAATAAAACAGAAGCTGGTATTCAGTAGGTGCTCATTACATATTTGTTGAATGAATGCCCAACCTCAATGCATCTTCTTCCATGAAGCCTTCGTCAGATCACTCTGAGCAGGAAGAAGGATGCCTCCCTTCCCTGAACCCCCACAGGACCCCGAACACAGTCTGCATTACACTCAGGGGCAGGGATTGCCAGGGCAGTCAAGAGAAGCCACCCTGAGGACCACATGACACTGGGTATATGTCCTCATGTTTCTGTAGATCCTATGTTAAACCACAACTGGAAGTTCTTGTACTTGTTCATTTGTTCCTTATGATCTGCTAGCCCCTGAAGTGCTGTGAGGGCTGGGACCCTGTGGTCAAGTTCACCATTACATCCCCAATGCCTAGCATGACACTTAGCACAGGGAAGGTACTTACTAAAGACAGATTGGAAGAATGAATGAATTAATTAATGAATGAACGCCATTCTTCCCTGCAGGGCCCACATCAGCTGTGCTCTCCCTCCCTGCCCTGTCCGCATGACCTGTAGAGCACCCAGATTTCTCTTTCAGAGCGACATAGCCCCACTGCAGTGCTCAGCCTCCCTCAACCAGCACATGTGCCCAAGGCCCAGCACACCTGTGATAACCACAGCTCTTATTTATTTTTTAAAGATTTATTTATTTATTTTAGAGAGTGAATGAGAGAGAGAGAGCAGGGGAAGGGGAAGGGGCAGAGGGAGAGGGAGAGAATCCCAAGCAGACTCTCTGCTAAGCATGGAGCCCAACGCGGGGCTCAATCCCATGACCCTGAGACCATGACCCGAGTGAAACCAAGAGTCGGACACTCAACCACCACCCAGGTGCCCCGACCACAGCTCTTCTAAAATCCTTTCTGTGGCTCCCCATTGCTTCAGTTCAAACTCACACTGTAGTATTGCCCAGGTCCCCCAGTATGACCCTGGTCAGGGAAAAGAAGGCCAGGAGACAGAAACCAGGGTCAGAATGCCAGCTTGGCCACATATTTGTGGCATAGCATAGGTCACCTAACCACTCTGAATCCCAGTTTCGTTTTGCTTTTTGTTTTATTTTTCTATGAAATGAGTTCACCATCAATGGCCCTGTACCTCACAGGGTTGTACTGAGGATCTGATGAGGTGGGGAGTGGGTGAGATTTGTAAACTACAAAGTGCCTTGCAGGCAGAAATTCTTTTTTGGTTTCCGGTGCCACTGCTCCTGCCTGTACTCAGTTCCAGCCAAACAAGACCCGCTCCCTGTTCCCCACTCACCACCCTCCTTTTGAAATACCCATCTTTCTTTTAATATTTTTCAAAGATTTTATTTATTTATTTGACACAGAGAGAGAACACAAGCAGGAGGAGAAGCGGAGGGAGAGGGAGAAGCAGGCTCCCCGCTGAGCAGGGAGCCCGATGTGGGGGACTCGATCCCAGGACCCTGGGATCATGACCTGAGCCAAAGGCAGACACTTACCTGACTGAGTCACCCAGATGCCCCAAACTACCCATCTTTCAAGACTCCACCTCCTCCACAGTTGTTCCCAAAGCATGTAACCCCACCCTTAATCAGACCCCCAGAGCACCGAATTCGCCCCTGTCAGCCCTCTCTTTTTATTTTACCTCCTGAAAAGCTGAGATCCTCACCGGGCTGCCTCAGTGGACGACAGGGCCCAAGGAACCTGGTGATGCTTGTTGGTTCCAGCCTAGAACCCTGGGTGTTCCTCTCCCACACTGGTAACTGCGAAAACCTGTTTGAAGACAAGCCTCGAGGAGAAAGAGCCTGAACTATGCTGGAGTTCCTCTCTCTTCCCTCCTTCTTGGTTGTGTCAGAAGCCCTGTTGAGAGAGAAGACAGAGGACCAGGATCAGGGTCGTCTTTCTGTGAAAGGCACTTTGGAGCTGTGCTCCTTTATAAGGCCGCAGAGGCCCAAGAACCAGTCCTAAGGAGTAAGGGAAACCTATAGGGGGTTGTGAAGGACTCTCTGTGTCTTTGCAAGCAGGGACAGGAAACTTTTTGGAATTCTTTGAGAGCTCGTATGGGCTAAAAATGGAAGGTTGAATGAGGACTTCAAAACATTCACAGGCGGTGGGTCTCTCATGCATTGCTAATGAGCAGTGACAGGAAGTGACAAACAAGGAAACAGCCAGCAGTGAAGAGCTGTGCATTGTAGGAGCTCTCTCCTTTCTTGCTCCTGGCCATCTTGGTGGCTGCTCTTGGTGGCGGCCCTCCCTGACCTAAGGAAGGCAGCCAAAAAGAAGATGAAAAAGTCGCTGGAGTCAATCCACTCTAGGCTCCAACTCATTATGGAAAGTGGAACATACACGCTGGGGTACGAGCAGACTCTGAAAACGATTGGACATGGCAAAACAGAGCTAGTCATCCTTGCCAAAAACTGCCCAGCCTTGAGGAGATCTGAACTAGAATGCTACGCCATGTTGGCCAAAACGTGGTCCGTCACTACTACAGTGACAATAATATTGAATTGGGCACAGCTTGTGGGAAATACTACAGAGAATGCACACTGGCCATCACTGACCCAGGTGATTCTGCTATCATTAGAATCATGCCAGAACAGACTGGTGAAAAGTAAATCACACAAAATTTCGCTTTAGTGAAACTGACCAGAGCTTCTTGGGGAAAAAAAAGAATACAGCTAGTGAGGGCTCCTCAGAGGCAGAGAGAGCCCAGTGCTGCCCCAACTATGAGGACCCACCCGGCCACCAAGAAGCTTGTTAAAAAGGCAGATCCCTGAGCCCCGTCCCCAAGGTGCTGTTTTTGGTTTTGGGGTTTTGTTTTTTTTATGTCCCTAAGGTTTTATCTCCATAGTTCAGTGGTCCAGCTTGGGCACATGTATTTTATTTTCATTATATTTATCTTAATATACAATACTTCCACGTATACAATACACAATACTTAA
Source organism: Ursus arctos (assembly GCF_023065955.2). Taxonomy (NCBI): domain Eukaryota; kingdom Metazoa; phylum Chordata; class Mammalia; order Carnivora; family Ursidae; genus Ursus; species Ursus arctos. The sequence continues at coordinate 94,879,566 of NW_026622874.1, read as the reverse complement.
TATACGATACTTCCACGCTGGAAGATTAAAAGGGTACGATGATGTTAGTACTTCTGAAGCTGGGTAATGGGCACACAGGGGCTCATGATACTGTTCTCCCTACTTTCATTATATTCTGAAACTTTCTATAATAAAACCCTTCTCAAGGTATGCAGTGAAGTTCAAAGGTTAAACCAATAAAACAAACCCTTCCCTTTTTCCCTCCCCAGTCCTGCAGTCACCATGTGCCTCCACTGTCTCACCTTCCAGAATAAGTGTAACATTAGGTGGTTTATTTGAGATGTTTCTTGCTTCTTGTGGTAGGCCTGTATTGCTATAAACTTCCCTCTTAGAACCACTTTTGTTGCATCCCAAAGATTTTGGACTGTTGTGTTTTCATTTTCATTTGTCTCCATGTATTTTTTATTTCCTCTTTGATTTCTTGGTTGACCCATTCACTGTTTTGTAGCATATTATTTAACCTCCATGAATTTATGTTTTTTCCAGATTTTTTCTTCTGATTGATTTCTGGTTTCCTAGCATTGTGGTCAGAAAAGATTCATGGAAATGGGATAGACCGGTGATGGGTAGTAAGGAGGGCACGTATTGCATGGTGCACTGGGTGTTATACGCAACTAATGAATCATCGAACTTTACATCAGAAACCGGGGATGTACTGTATGGTGACTAACATAATATAATAAAAAACCATTAAAAAAAGAAAAAGAAAAGATTCATGGAATGACTGTTGATCTTCTAGAATTTGTTGAGACTTGTTTTGTGGCCTCCTATGTGATCTCTTCTGGAGAATATTTCATGTGCACTAGAAATGTATATTCTGCTGTTCTAAAGTGGAATTTTCTGAATATATCTGTTAAATCCAACTGGTTCAATGTGTCAGTCAAAGCTACTGTTTCCTCGATTTTCTGTTTGAATGATCTGTCCATGGAGGTAAGTGGGGTGTTAAAGTCCCATAAGTGCACTGTCTTGTAGAGCAGAAGTCTGACACTGGGCGAAGATCAAAGTACATTCCTTCCTAGAGACTCTAAAGGAGATCTGTTTCCTCTCTTTTTCCAGCTTCTAGAAGCTGCCCACTTTCCTTGGTTTATGGCTCCTTCCTCCATCTTCAAACCCAGCAACATCGGATTGAGTCATTTTCAAGCTGCTGTCTCTCTGATTCCCTCTTCTGCCTCATTCTTCCACTTTTAGGGATGTTATATCCCTGTGATTACAGTGAGCCCACCAAGATAATCCAGGATAATCTCCCTATTTTAAAGTCAGTTGATTAGAGACTTTAATGCCATCTGCTACTTTAATTCCCCTTGGCATGTGTCCCTACAAAATTCTTATGTTGAAATCCTTCACCTCTTCACCATCCCCATCATGGTGTTGGGAGGACGGGTCTTGGGGAGGTGCTTAGGTCATGAAGGTGGAGCCCTCCTGAATGGTATTTGTGCCCTTAATTTAATTTAATTTAATTTAATTAATTTAATTTATTTGAGAGAGAGAGAGCCGACTAAGAGAGCACAAGCAGAGGGAGCAGGCACCCCCCTCCCCCAACTGAGCCAGGAGCCTGACGCAGGGCTCTATCCCAGGACGCTGAGATCAAGACGCTTAACTGACTGAGCCCCCCAGGCACCCCCTTTTTTTTGCTGGGGGGGGCATGTCTTTTTTAAAAGATAATCTTATGAGTAGCCCAGTTTGGAAGTCAGGTTGGGCCCCGGCTCAGAAAGAATACTCAAGTTTGAGTAGGGAGCTCTGACCCAGTTTCATTATTTATTTATATATTCTCCTTACATAAAAAAAACAAGCAAACAAAAATATCCTTTGAGATTTGTAACCTAAGCACGTACAGCTGGGCCCGCCTTCTCCCCACAGCCACAGAAAGGAAACATCTCCTATACGCCACACACAGTTCATAGAAGGCTCAGCAACTATGTGTGGAAAAAATGAGAGAAGAAGAAAAAGGGAAGGAGGGAGAGAGGGAGGGAGGGAGGGAGCTCTCCTTACCATCCTCCTGACACTGGGTCTGCCCAGTTTTCCATCTGCCTCCCTGAGTGACCTGTTCTCTTTTCTCCAGCTTCTGTTGTTACTTCCACTCACCTGTAGAAATAGGACACACCCTCAGGCAGGGCATTGGCGTAAGGAATAATGGAGCTATTTCTGGAGTCGCTAACAAACCCCAAATATCATAACAAAAGTTGCCCCTTTTGTTCTAAACACTTAGAAAATGACATGGGTTATGGGAGCTGGGTGTCAGAGCCACGATAGAAGACCAAAGTATATTACGCCTTATTATAAATCACAACAGAGAAATAACTGAAGAGAGATGCTGGCTGTTGTCTTTATAATAAAGCAATGTGAAAATAAATAAAGACAATGTCATTAAAAATGGTGTCGGGAAGCCCTGAAGGGACAGCTCTCAATGCACTGCCATTCAGCCCCAAATAGCAGGAAGCTTACTTCGCATAGCCCAGCAGGAAGTCTCCTTGCCCAGCCCAGCGAATGTACTCAACCAATGAAAACCCGTCACTACCCTAAGCTCTTGTCAACAGCCCCTCCCAACTTCTTTCCTTCCTCCATAAAAGTAAGACCCTTTTCATTCTATCCTAAGTAATCAGGACAGGCTAGCTGAAATAACAAACAACCCCACTCGTTCTATGCCTTTTAACGCAATATGAATTTATTTCTTGCTCATGGTCACAATACAATGCTAGGGTCAGGGAGGACCCACCCCACAGAGTTGTTCAGGGGCCCAGGTTCCCTCCATCTACAGCCTCAGCGGTCTCCGGTGAATCCTCTGCTCCCAGCTAGCAGGGAAGAGAAGACAGCACACGGAGAACCCCAGGAGGGTTTCTAGAGGTAGTCCCAGACTCAACAGATCGCTTCTGCACACATTCCAGGACTCATCACATGGTGTCACCTAGTTGCAAGAGAGGCTGGAAATTGTCTCACCTTGTAGGAGAAAGAGGAGAAGCATGATGTTGTGAGCAACAGCAATCTCTCCCACAGCGGACAAATTCGGGGTGTGGCACATCGAGAAATTCGCATTTGCCCTGGGCTGTAGCCATATGTAGGGCAGAGGCCACCTCATTAAGGCACTCGGAGATCAGAAACCAGTCATCATCACAATAACATCATCGGCATTTCTTTCACTTTGGGTTTGTTGTGATGGTCGCTGTTTCTCCCCCCTCGGGGCTCTGCAAACCACTGAAACCTGCCGGACTGTCAAACCCACCAGCTCTATGGGGATGGTTGTCTATGTCCCAGCCTGACCATCATTTTACATCCTGTAAATGCCAAGGCTGAGAACTTAGCACTCATTTAAGATCTGATCAAGTAGCTGGATCTGAAAGACACAATAGCAAATGAGAAGGGAGACCTTTTAGTGGACAGAGGGAAAAGTGATGGTGCAGTCCAGCAGGCACCAGGGGGTGGGTTGCTGAATCTTGCCACATCACACATCACCCTGGCCTCTGGTGTTTTGTCGCTGATGAGGAACGGGTCCCCCACCCTTGCTCCCATCAGCTGATTCAGAATCAATACAGGAGGAGACAGTGGTGGTGGGTTCCAGGGATCCCAGAAAGTCTTAGAGAGACCAGCGGAGCAAGCAGGTATTCGGGGTCTGGTGGATTGCAGCTACCCCCACCCCACCCTTCCTGCATGGCCATGAAGTCTCCTTGGTAGCCAGTGCCTTGAGTTCAAGTTGTCTGGACGTGAAGGAGGTGAACTGAAATCCTGGGAGGTGCCCAGGGTGGCTACAGCCTCCAAACTCCGGGGTTTGGCCTTCCAGTGCTGGAGCTTTAATGATCTCCTCACTAGGAGCAATTAGCCCCTGGGAGAATCACACTCCGGTGTGAACTCACAAGACATTGTCATCCCAGAAAGTAAGGGAATGATTTCTACTGGCAGCACAGTTGCACGGTGGAGGGGGTAAGTGGAGGCCATGGTGGGCTCATTAACTGTTGAGCACTAAGCGTATGTGTTCATTATCATGTTGGCCAACAGACGTGAAGTGCCAACTACTGCTCTTGCACGGGTGCGCTAAGACTCCGAAGACTACAGAGTCCCTGCCCTCAAGGGACTTGCCTCGGGATGGCAAGGTCAGAGGCATGGGGGTGGGGTGGGGAGGAGTGACACCAAGAACAAGCTCGAACTCCAGATTCTGTCTCAGGGATGAATTCTTGTCACTTAACCTCAACAAACCCGTTTGTCCATCTGCAACATGGGAATCACTGCTACCTCACGAGAGCTGCTGTGAAATGAATGAGGAAATGGATGTAATGAGAGGTTATTGTGAATACTTGCAATGTATCATGTGATGGTCTTACTGGTTTTGTAAAAGCACACATTCGTTGTAGGAAACAGACAACACAGGACTAAAACTTTATGCACCTTTCTGCCGGATATTAGCCTCTGAAACATGCATTTACCAGAGTAGCTAAAATTAGGAAAACACATCCATACACAAGACACAGTCCTGGGCTTCAAGTATCACAGAAAGATCAGCAGACGAAGTAGCTGGTTTTCTGGATGCTGAGTGGCTGGGCGCAGGCAGTGGGAAGACCCCAGGGCCCCTGGGAAAGTGGTCAGAAGGAGTGTGGGGCTGAGGTGAAGAGGAGGAAAGGAGGAGTCCCTGGGATGTAACAGCAAGCCATGAGGATGAGAACTCCATCTGAATCTCTCCGTGTATTGTGTGGCTTAAAAACCTACAAGCCAAGCTCTATTCCTGACCTCCTCTTATAGCAGCCTCAGGCTCTGGGAGTTTGAAGGATGTGCCTCCAACCCGAGGCTGGTTCAAGGCTTCTGTACCTCTGGGTCAAGTATGGGAAAGGCCCCTTCTGAAGGGAGGTATCCAGAACAAGCACCCAAGTGGGTGCTCAGGGATCCTGAGGCCCTGGAGGCAACTGGGGAAGGTTCCAGGGAGGTGGAAGTTCTTTAATTCGGCTGACTGGCCCTCTGTTAGGCTGTGAGAATGCCCAGATCAATCAGACATGTCCTCCTGCCCTCCAGACAATCCGAACACAATGTAGGGCATAGACAGAGGAAAGTTAAGGCTTGTGAAAACAATGAGGGGCCATTAAGTTAGTCTGAGGTAATGGGAGGAGAGCAGTCTCCAAAGACAACTCCTGAGGGAGTTGAGGTCATGGCCCATGCGGCCAGGGACAAGAGCTGGAGGATTTCCTGGGCCAAGCCGGGAATGGGATAGCCCGAGAGGGCCCCTGGCTGGTTCACTGCAGCGTTTCCTCTGCTGAGCACAAGCAAGAAAACACTCACCTGCAGAACGGGCCACGCGCTCAGGCAAGGCAGCGTTGTACGAAGCATATTCTAAACCAAGGCAGAAGAGCACAGCCAGTGCCTCCCACGCTCTGGTAGCGGAATTACCTGAGAGCTGGTAAAGAACACAGAGGCCCAGGCCTGCCCAAGCAGGACGGGACCTGGGACTCTGTATTCGTACCCAGGTCACCTGCCACAGCTTGAGAACCAAGAACATGAGCTCTGGACACGGACTCTGTGGATTTGAATCACAGCTCAGCCACGCACCTCCTCGGCGACTCCGGCAATTCATTGCTGGTGATATGGAAATTCTAAGAGTACGTAAGTCAGAGCTGCCGGGAGGGTGGAGTGAGTTGTTACCGGCACAGCACTGAGAACGGTGTCTGGACTAGGAGTTGCACTCTGGGAATGGTACCCATTTTTCTCTGGCCTTTTTCAGCTGTGGCAGAAAGGTGCCACCAGAGAAGCCAAAAAAATTAAAGGAAGGGATTAGAGGGTAAAACAGGATATTTGATACATTTAACTGAGATTTTTACCAAAACAAACAGAAAATCCTACTTGATTAGCTAGCCTACGCTACCAGCCAGTGAGCAGTTTGAGAAGCTGAGTGCCCATGTTGCAAAGACAGCATCCACAAGAGGAAAAGCTCAGCCCCCCATGACTTCCGGTCAGCTTGATCCTGGGGCGTGATGGAGGAATGATGGTGTGAATGGCTTCCATACAGGTGTCCTGGCTGCAGCTGCTCTGTGGGATACTTGGAGGAACTTAAAAGTTCTGGAGAGGCAGTAATCAGGCTACAGATACAGGTTAATATGCAGGGCTGTTTCCACATATCCCGAACTTCTAGAAGAACTCTGAGACATACTTGGCTATACCCTTCGAACTCACAATACTCACTGTATTTCATTTCTGATGGGTTAAGAAGAGCTTGGCTTAAAAGGGGGGGTAATCAGAAGGGGGAATGAAACATGAGAGACTATGGACTATGAGAAACAAACTGAGGGCTACAGAGGGGAGGGGGGTGGGGGAATGGGATAGACCGGTGATGGGTAGTAAGGAGGGCACATATTGCATGGTGCACTGGGTGTTATACACAACTAATGAATCATCGAGCCTTACATCGAAAACCGGGGATGTACTGTATGGTGACTAACATAATATAATAAAAAATCATTATCAAAAAAAAAAAAAAAAAGAAGAGCTTGGCTTAGGTTAGTGAACTTGAAACTGCAGGCAAAAACCAGGTGTGGTTAAAAAGGTAATGTGTTAGATGTGGGCCAAGAGGACTCCTTCTAGGGGACTTGTCCTGGCCTCCTCCGGCTATGTCCCTCTGCACGAGGCACAGGATTTGCAGGACCAGGGAAATGGGGACACCCAGAGCTTGTGTCCCCATCTCACCCACCAGACAAGTTCAGGTACCCATCTTAGACCTTGGAATCTCTGTCCAAAATGACCCAAGCCTGCTTCCAAGGCCTACAGGAGGAGCCTCTGCCCCGGGGCCATTTTCACAAAGATGGTGCACACCCTAAGGCCCAAGTGCCGGGTGGCCAAGGGATGGTGGTTTGCAGCAATATGAGGCTACTTGGGAGGTGTGTGCTGGGGTTGCCCTTGCAACATGGGAAAGAACCAGATGGGAAGAGAAGGGAAGAGGCCTAGACCACAGGATGGCCATCTGTGACACCACACTGTAGCACAGACCAGACTCTGAGAATTGTAAATTCAAACTTGGCCTTCCAGAATGTTATGTCATGGTTAGAGGATGGAACGAATCTGGGCTCACCTTGATTTTTTAACTTTGAAATATTAAGACATGGCATGTGGATCTCCATTTGTATTCTTGCCTCTGGCTTTTACAAATGTTGGGGATGTGCCTGATGGCTAAAGATATGTACCAGATGGGCCTCAACTGAAATATTGGAGCGTGCCATTTATCATGTGCCTCAGGCAACTTACTTGCATTCTCTAATAATACTGATGTTAAGGCCTTTCCATCGCAAGTAAGAATATCCCAATTCAAACAGACTTAATCATCAATCAGAATTTATTGGTTCTTGTGACTGACAAGTCCAATGGCAGACACCTCAGGTGTGTCTGGGTCCGCCAGCCTCACCAGCATCCTCAGCACGTGGTCTGGGCTTTCCGGCATTAGCTTCTTTCTTGGGCAGGACTACCTGCCGTAATAAGCCTACATCCGACTTACTAAGCAATCCAGGCAGAAAATTAAAGATATCACTTTTCTAAAGATCTGGCAAAGTGCAGGGACCTGACGATTGGTTATGTGCCCACCATGGAGGTTGTCTCAGTCTCTCTCCTCTAAGCCATATGGATTAACAGTCAGGGAAGTGTCGTTCACCAAATAAAAATTAAGATGAGGTTGCTGGGAGAATGGCTGAGGCAAAAACAACTGTGGGTTGGAGGGGATTACATGCTTAGTACTCAAGTTAGCTGCTACTAATGTGATCGAGAGAACACGGATGGACTCACACCCGGAGAGCATGAGGACTGGAAAGTGGAAACCACACTCATTTTCCAGCCACCCCGAACTCTGGAATCGGAGAAATGGAGTCTTGGAAATGCGCTGACAAGCTTAGAAGACACACTGGAATTGCGGGTAAGAACGCCTTCGGTTGCTGCGGCCAATCCTGCAATGCCAACCCGTGCCCACCAGTGCGCCTCTGCCTCAAGAGCTGGGTGTGAAACCAAGCCATGCTCGCCAAGAAGACTCCTCTGCAATTGTGTCGAGAAGTACATGAACCCCCAAATTATTAAGTTTCTAGATCTGTGGCCAATTTGGGGCAATGTTAGGTCTAACACTGAGATAAGCTACTACCACTGATGACTCATCACGACAGTATGTGCTTCCTGCTCACCTCCTGTCATCTCCAATTACAGGACAATCTTGAATAGGAGGATCCTTCTCACCTTGATGGAAATTGACCTAGACTATCAATAGGCCTTTAAACGTGCACTTTTGTGGTTTAAATACTGTGTTCTATTTTTGATGACTGATAAAAACAGGCTATATACCACCATTTAAAATATAACCCCAGCTTTTTATTTTGAAAAATTGCAAACCCACAGAAGTTGAGATAGTAATACTAAAATATTAATGCTGCCTTCACACGCACAGAGTTTTAATCAAAAACACACGGCGGCCTCTGCTCTATGTTAATATCTAGATACCTTCTCCATGCTGACAAGAGAAGCAGTCTCGACATCAGTGAGAGGAGCAGTGTCCTCAGGAAGTCTCTGACTTTTTTTGTAGGGCTTCACTCGTCTCATGAGACACAGCCCTGCAAGGCCCTCAGAACAGGATTTATTCCCATTTTACAGATGAGGAAACAAACTCAGAGAGAGGCCCAGTGATCTATCTGCTCAAGGTCTCAAGTCAGTAAGTGACCTGGCCAAACCTGGAGCCAAAGACTTCTTTTTTTGTTTTTTCTTTTTTTTTTTTTTTTTAAGATTTTATTTATTTATTTGACAGAGAGAGAGACAGCCAGTGAGAGAGGGAACACAAGCAGGGGGAGTGGGAGAGGAAGAAGCAGGCTCCCATCAGAAGAGCCTGATGCGGGGCTCAATCCCAGAACGCCGGGATTATGCCCTGAGCCGAAGGCAAACGCCCAAAGACTGAGCCACCCAGGCGCCCCTGGAGCCAAAGACTTCTGACTTCAGTAACTCAACATGCTACGGTCACCTGCCTCCTGGATACACAGTGAGAGTAAAGACAAAGCTAAGCCAACATGCGAAGAATGGTTTTCCTCATTCTTCTGACAACCTGAAAGCAAATATTCACCGGGACCCATGTGCATAGTGTTATTAACCAGAAGTCTGTTATCAGGAGCATAAAACCACAACGGAAACTGAGTGGGACGACGCGCACAGAGGGTATTGAAATGTCTGCGAACTGCCCCCGATTTGACTTCAATATTTATTGAGTGCTTACTCTGCGCCCCTGGTATTGCGCTTGGGAAACAGACCAAATAAGACAAAGATTCTGCCCTTGTGAAGCTCACATTTCTGTAGCTTGACGAACAACCCAGAAGCTGCCATTGAGAGATTGGTGGGCTGCATCTGGCCCATGTTAAGTGTTTTGTTTGGTCCACACAGGGCTTAAGTTTTGTCTTTTTATAATAAATCGCCAACTTCTAGCTTCTCGCAAACAAGCAACTTCTGCTGGATTCCTGAATAAGAAGTAGTGGCCACCCCTAGCCCTCACCCCAGACACCTGCCCTCTGGAGATCACTTCTGTTTCCCCCATTTCCCACCATGTGGCACCCAGGCCATGGTGGGCCCATGCGTGCATTTGCACTTTCCACTTGACATCCGGAAGCATTTCAGCGGAAACCCCTGGGGCAGGCGAATATCCAAACAAGATAATTTCACATAGCAGTAGGTAAACACAAAATAAAGTAAGCTAATGTGACAGGTGTGATAGGATTGGTGGAAAGGGCTACTTCAGCCTGGGTGGTCAGGGAGGGTCTCTCTGAAGGGTAATTGACACGGAGAACTAAATTATGACAAGCACAAGTCGGCCAAGAGAACAGAAAAAGGCTTCCAAGCACAGGGAAGGGCACGGGCACAGCTTCTGCCTGAGGCGGGACAGAACCTGGCTTGGTCAAATCGTAACAGCAAACTTGGGGTGGCTGGGAGGGCGGTAACAAGATCACAGAGGAAGGAAGAAGCCAGATTACATAGGACCCTGTAGGCCATGATGAGAATTTTGGATTTTGTCCCAAGTGCGATGGGAAGCCTTTGGAAGGTTTTTGTTTGGGAACAATGTGATCTGGTTTGCATTTTCGAAAATCACTCTATGGAGAGTGTGACTTAATGAGGCAAGAGAGGAAGCAGGGGGACCAGTGAAGAGGCTACCTTATCACAGTGCAGTAGGTGACAGTGGCTAGGACCAGGATGGTAACAGAAAAGATGGAGAGCAGCAGACTCAGGATACAATCTGGAGTCTAACTGAAAGAATTTTCTGATGGAGTAGATGGTAGGAGTGGGAGTAGGCCGGAGGGATTAATGAAAAAGGGAGTCATTAGGGATAACTCCAAGGTTGTGCCTTGTTCAAACCTTTGTGAGTTGGGGATGTCTAGGGGAGGCCCCGGTTTTAGGGACAGAGACAGCAAGAACGTGATTTCAGATGAATACATTTTGCCAAGATTCAAGTCTTTAAGATCCTCATTTCCCTTCTCCCACATCCAAGGAGTCTCAAATCCAAAACATTTGAACTTCGAAATGCCTAATGTCTTACCAACTCTATCCCTTCAACTTCAAATCCATCGCCTACGTCCTGATTTGATCCTCTCTCTTGCCTTGACTTTTACAGCAGCCATCTATAGCTATGAATTAACTAGCAAAAAGCCCTTAATAGCCACGTGTGCCTCTCTCCCACTAGCCATCATTGATGGCAGCGATCATGTCTTGTTCATATTTATCTCCAGTGCCTAGTGCTGTGCCGGGCACAGAGCAGGCACTGAAATATCTGACAAACTGAAAGGAGGTCTCCCCAAATAGGATATAACCTGGAAGAGAGGAGTCCTATCTTGGAATCCTATGATTCCTCTACCCAACTTAAAGCAGAACCAGATATAACATGTATGATCAAGTTCCAGAAACTTCACCTTCCAAGGGATGTGTTTCTTTCCTTTTAATTAGTTTCAAACTACACAGAGTCCCACTTTTACCCGGTAGTTAATAAGTGAGATTGGCCGACAGACCACATAGATTACTACTCTTTTCCACTTTTCTTCCAAATCTAGAGACTTCATGTGTGCATTCCTTCACAAAACCTTTGCAATAAGCAGCTCAAGAAAAAAATCATTCTCCATTTTACAAATAAAAAAACTGAGGCACAGAATGAATTCCTTTTCGATGGAGTTAGGAGCTTTGCCTGGATCAAGACTAGCCCTTCCCTGACACCATGCCACAGTTCTGTCACTGGAAGGTCCTCCAGGCTCCTACCCCTGCCAAGACTGCTGGTTAGTACGCAGGTGTCCCCTAGGTTTTGCCTCCACAATTACAAACTCCGTTGGGTACCAGGATGTGTTGCCACAAGGTCAAGGCCATGTCTTCTCTCTCTCCAATTTACTAATTCCCTGGAAGACAGATTCCATCCCTTGGGCCCAGGAGAAAGAGAAGCACCTTGGTCATTAGACTGGGAGGTCAAGTAAGGCCAGGAGTCACAACCAGCAAGAAGAGAGAGAGAGATCAAAGTAGGCAAGAGTAGTTTCAATGGGGAAAACGAGAGAGGAGCCACCACTGAGAAAATCAGAATACTCCTTTCAAAAGGTTTCCAGCTGGGGAGTACCTGGGAAGAAAAGTGGCAGCCATGGTGGCAGCAGCATGCCAGATCCTTCCTGCCAGACCCTCCCAGAGTCATTTCTTCAGGGCGCCCAGGCTTCTCAGAGCCTCCTGGGCCTGGGTCAGCTGCTGCTGCAGCCTCTGGCGGGTGCTCTCGTTGGAGGCCCGCTTCAGGAGGCCCTGCATTTCCTCTACCACTGCCCGGTGGCCGGGGGTGTTGTGGAAAAGCCGCACTGCCCGGTCCCCACAGGAGGCCAGAAGCCGGCCAGTGATGTCAAAGGACAAGTCAGCGATACACTCCCCATGGACCTGCTCAAAGCACTCTTCCTTCTCACCCCGCCGGGTGTTGTAGAGATGAATACTGCTGCCACTGGCCAGGGCCAAGACCTGGGCGTCAGGGGAGAGTGCCAGGCGGCACGGCATGGTGCTCGCCTCTTCAAAGCAGCCTGTCCTCAGCAAGTAGGGATCCTGCTGCTTCTTGTATTCCACATCTGTGTCCCACAGTTTCCACGTACCGTCCTTGGAGACCGAGGCCATCCTGCAGCATGGAAAATCACGGCTCTAGCCCCAACACACCCTGGGGGGGGAGGCACTGGGACGGCGTGAGGGGCTCTAGCTAGGAAGCCAACTGCACTGCCCGGCCTACTTCCTGCTGAGGGCCAGCCAGGCGTTCCACATGCTTCAGAGCTGCTGCAGAGATAGGCAAAAGGGCCCTGGTTGCCAAGAGGAGCCGAGAGCCACCGGTAAGACGTAAGAGAGGAGGCACTAACCTGCGGGAGTCATTGGAGAAAGCGAAGAAGTGGACGGCTGCAGAGTGCCCCTTCAGTTCAAAGGCTCGCACGACCTCCTGGAAGTCATTTTTTTTCCCAAAGCAGACTTCCCAAACTTTGACATCTGGGGTGAAGCCACACGAGGCCACAAACCTGCCACACAACCAGGTTCCTTTACAACTTAATTTTAAGGGTATCTCATTTCTGCCAACCCACTAAACCTCATTCCTGAGAAAGTGAATAATCTTATATGTAAACAATGCAATCTTTTAAAACCACTTTTATACACATGACTTTAGTTCATCCTCATGACCACGCTGTAATATATATAGTCCCCCCACCTAGCCTTTTAAAAACTATAGATGGAGAGAGACTAAGGACTTGGGTCTAGGCGTCCTGATTCCACACTGTATGCTCTTTCCACTATTTGAAGCTGGCTCTCTGGTCTGTACCTGGCCACAACTTCTGCCCATCCCAGATGCCAAGTCCCTCCCTCCTCACCTGCTACAGGGGGATATAGTAGCATGGGTATTGTTCATCTGGTTGGTGTTGATGGTAGACAGCACGTGACCTTTCAGATTCCAGATGAGGACAGTCGTGTCACTGGAAGCAGTCATGATGAACTTCCCTGAGAGGGGAGGAGGGTGACATGAACTGAGGTCAATGACCTGACCAAGTGTCATTGTCTAAGGAGACACTTATAAAGGCTTCTGCTGCCTCAAATATCCATGCTCCCCTCCTGGGCCAAGGGTCCCCACAGATAAGGACTTTGCTCAAGACTGTGGGTCTTACCTGCTTCCCTTGGGGACCTGCTATGGCTCCAGGACTCCAGGGGGGCCAACAGCTGGAGCCCCTTTGTCACACTAGGGCTGAGCATAATTCTCAGGCAGTGTTAACTCATTCCACAAATAATTGGGGCTATTCCTTCTAGTCTTAGGTAAGCTCCACCCTCTGAATGCCTCTTACCTGTGTCCGCAATGCCAATGTTGATGATAGGTGCCTTGTGCTTTTTAGGAAAGTCCTCTGGGTTGGCTGTGAAGGTATAGCCCCCATCCTCTCGCTTGGTCATCTTGAAGACACGAAGGGTGTCTCCATTGGCCAGCCAGACGATGAAGGCTCTAGAGACAGGTAGCAGACAAGACACTCATTTGTTTGGACACAGAGACCTATGTGTGCCAGTTCCTATGCTAGGCTCTGAGGAAAATCATGCCCCAGTCCAGCCCTGCAACTTAACTAACCCCTTGGTTCAAAACCTCTTAATACTCCTCAGAAGATATGACTCTCATAGCTTTGGCTCCTGCAGTGTCTCTCTAGAGTTTAGAAAACCATTATGATAGCTTCCAAGATGAATTTGGAGCCAGGCTTTGTTTGGTACTTCCCAAGTAGGAACACATCTTCCCCTCTCTGCTTCCTTGCTATGTAAAATGCAGAGAACTCCAGGGAGCCCCAGGCAGTGCTCAACCTATCCGGATACTCTTTCTGCCACGCCCAAGGAGATCCAAGGTCCCCCCTTGCTATCCTCATCGGGTATGGGAAAGACATAAGCCTGGGGCTGGGCACCTGCAGGCAAAGCTGAGTCCGCTGAGTCCCACCTGCAGTCGGGGCTGAAGCGCACCAGGGTGGCATGGTCCAGCTCCACATTGGCTCTCATGCTGCGATGCTCCCGCTGCAGGAAGTCCTTGGTGCTCCAGATGCGGATGGTGCGATCATCTGCACAGGTGGCCAGGTACTTGCCATTGCTGCTAAAGTCCATGCAAGATATGTTCCCACTGTGGCTCTAAGGGAAGGGTTGCAGGAAGTATGAACAGGGACCCCTTGGGCAGATGGGGTCTGTCGCCTGGATTAACGGCAAGCTGCTGATGGCCTGTGATTAGGAGGGACAGGATGGGGTATCCCCACTGATTTTGGTCAGAAGCAGAAGAGTCTGTCGTGTGCACAGAATACTAACGAGGAAAAGTCTGGGGGGGAGGGTGAGTCTCTGTATATGTGTGCTGAGCATGGGGACCCATGTACCTTCAGTGCCCCAGCCAGCAGGCGGTGAGTGAAGTTGTGCTGTTGAGGTTTCTCCTTGCGAATTCGTTGATGCTGTTTCTGCTTCTTGGATCTCGAGGACTTGTCAAGTGGCAATCCATTTGCTTTTTGGCCTGTGAGGAGGGGCCGTGTCATCTAACCATTCACTCACTCACTAAGCATTTCTGACCATCTATGACTGGGCCAGGCATGGAGTGGAGCAGCAAGAAATGACCAGATAGGGTCCCAAGCTCGAGAAGAGACAGTGATGTCAGCAAAAACAGGGGTCTGGAATCAGACTGGGTTTGGATTGTGTGATCTGAGTGATCTTGAGGAGACTGCTTGCATACAGCACCTCAGTGCAAATTAGAAAAGGCACCCTCTCTGGGCAGGCGCAGCTCAGTGGGTACATAGCACAGCCAGCCAAGTGCAGATGGTTGGCCAGACATCTGTAGGTAGGCAAGAAGGTGCACAACCAAATCTGGTGGCCCTGGCCTTGGTTACAAGTTACTTAATTGCTCTGGGCCTTGGCTGCCTTAAAGAGAAGTTATGATTACCCAACACAAGCATTAAAGGTTCACAGAACTACCAGAGAGAACGCAGGGATGAGAGGTAGGTAGTCAACACCTGTTGAGCACCAACCCTGTGCCGGGAATGGTGCCAGTCACTTTTGCATAAAATAGCTATTTTCATTGAGAATCAGGACAGGTGCAAAGCTGGCATGTGTTAAGATTACTGCAGATGCCCCTCAATTACTACAGGAAATAAATTCCTGAAGCCCATGTACACAGACCACCACAATCTGCCCTCTCCAGCCTTGTCCCCGCAGTGCTCTCCTCTCCCCTCACGTTAGAGTCCCATCAAATGCCCTTTGAGAACTGCCCGCCTCTATGCACATTGCCTTTGCCGGTGATGTTTTTCCTCCCTCCTTTGCCAAACTGACACATCTAGCCTTGAAGACCCCACACCACGTGTTTCCTACTCAGTGAAGATTTCCTTGACCCGCCCCCCCCCAAGAAAGCAGGGCTGACCACTCCCACCCGTGGGTTTCCGGTTGCTGGTACCGACCTCCTCCCTGAAACCTATTACACTCTATTTTTCACTTACATTTTCGGATGTTCTTCTTCCTTACGCGACAGCGTGCTCCCTAAAGGAAAAATCCCCCCCCCTATTGAGAACTAGTCGGAGCGCTTCCAAATGTGTGTCCGTCTCCCCTCACTCCTCCCCGCTTTCCTAAAATAACGAGCAAGTAGGGCGCTCGAGAGTTTGCAAGCGCTCTCGCAGCAACCCCGGGAAGACGCGGAGGCTGAACGGGACAGCTCCTTGGTCTCGGCCACCGAGAAAGCGGCAGCGCGGAACCCAACCTGTAACTACGGGCGCGACCACCCCGGCGAGCCGGTACCTCGTCTCGGGAAGCGAAGCTCATTTCACCAAAGGAGAAACTGAGGCCCCGGTGGTCCGCGGCACCCCTGCCGGCCCAAGCCGCACGTCGGACCACGGGGAGGTCGTCCCCACCCGTTCCGCCCCTCTCCCGCTCCACTAACCGGCTGACCGGCTGGACGTCTCCTCCTCCGCACGCAGCCACCCCCGCGCTACCGCCGCCGTCGCCATCAGGGCCAGCAGCCCGAGCAACAGCGACAGGCCCACCAGCTCCGGCATCTGCAGCAGCTCCATGTTGGCAGGGCCGCTGCCACCTCAGCCTCCGACTACGCGGGCGCCGGCACGCCTCCGCGAGGCCGCGCACGCACGCGGGGCGGGGCCTGGCCGTTGGCACATCCCGAGGGCGGGGTCTGGCCGTTGGGCACCTGGGGGCGGGGCCTGACCGTAGGAGCGTCCCGAGGGGCGGGGCTTGGCCGTTGGCCCGTCTCGCGGGGCGGGGCCTGATCTTTGGAGCGGTCGGAGGGGCGGGGCCCCTTCCAGGTTTTGGCTTTGTCTCGGAAGCTGGAGGGCAAGATCTGCAGGCTCTGCTGAGTTCTCCTCTTGAGCAATTTACTGATAATCGTTTATTAAAGGCGCTGTTCCAGCCATCACCACAGTGGATCCTTCGGAGGAGGCAAGGCGGGGATGAGATCGTCTGGATGGAACAGTGTGCGCCAAGACCAAAGACCGAAGGAAAATCAGGAGGAGGTTGCAAGGATCCAAGAGAGAGGTGGTAAGGGCCTATAGACAGGTGTGGCCTGGGGAGTGGAAAGGAACTTGAAAAGATTTTTAACGAGATATTTTTGTTTTGAAATTATAGATTCACAAGGAGTTTGGGAAAACCAACAAGAAGGTTCCCTGTACCTTCACCGGTGTACCCAGTAGTAACATCTCCTGTAGCAGCGGTATCAAAACTGGGAAATTGGCATTGATAGGGTCTACGGAGCTCTTTCAGACTTAACCAACAGGGAGATATTCTGAAAGACTGATTGATAGGGTGTGAATTCTACCTGCTTGGCTGGAAGGAGAATGTTCCCAGTACGGGGAGCAGTGCCCCGTGGGCCTCCCAGCCCTGCAACCCAGAGTGAGTTGAAACACCAGGGTCAGGGATTCCAGATTCAAAGGTTTCCATGCCCACCAGGGAACCTCTGCTGACAGTGCAGGCTCTCCGGCCTTTAGAAGGACCCTCTAAGGAGACGGGCTGCTGCAGAGACCGGGTGACAGACAGATATACCCATAAGCTCGGTGAGGACATAGATCCAGTCAGAGAGCAAATGGAGTGTGGCCTCATTTCCTTCCCTTTTGTCCTTGGGCTGGTGGGGTGGGGGTGGCATTGACTCAGCTGTGGGCAGTGTGTGGGGACAGCTGTGGGAGGGGGTGTCCGGAATATCTTGGGGATATCCTTAATTTGCTATTTAGAACTGTAGGACCAGCCATGAACCACTATATCACCTAGAGACAAAGCTGTATTTTTTTTTTTTTTAGTTATTTATTTAAGTAATCTCTACACCCTACGTGGGGTTCAAACTCACGACCCCAAGATTAAGAGTTGAATGCTCCTCCGACTGAGCCAAGCAGGTGCCTGGACAAAGCTGTACTTTTAAGAACTTCATTCCCCAAGCATTTTGCATGTGACCTTTATCGATCTGGGAGCTTTGCATTTCATTTAATCTCATACTCCCATCCCCCTGATAAGGAAACAGATGCTGTAGGAGGTGCTCATTAAGTGATTTTTCCAGAGATCACACAGGTGAAGAGTGAATGTGGGGACACATGCAGGTCTGTGACACCAATCTGTTGATGTGGGGGACAAGGAAAAGAAAGACTAGTGCTCAGTGGACAGCTCAGTCAAGGCTACAGGATTCTTCCACATCAGGAGTTTAGTTGATTTTTCTAGCGGCCTTTAAGGCCAGTGATGCTATGAAATTAAACAAATGAAAAAAAAAAATAGGCTCAGGTCAAGTGACTTACCCAAGGCCACCAAGGAAGCAAGAGATACAACTCATTGGGGTGAGTGGTAAACTGGGGTCTGCTACACTCCTAAGACCCATCCTCCTCCTACCTCGCCACTTGGTGATGAGAAGGCACGGCTCTCACCCTCGAGCGTCACAGCTGGACGGCAAGGTTAGCTTGCGGAAGGACAACCAATGACACAAAGCAGGAGTTGGGAAGGCTGGGCAGACCAGGGACGGAGCTCTGCCAATGGATCTGCGGGGGCAGTGAGACTTGGCTGTATGGGCCGTGGACCAGCATCATTGGAAATGTAAATTCTTAGACTCCATCCCAGACCTGCTGATTCAGAAACTCTGGAGTTGGGGGCCCCTGGCAATCTGTAGTTTAAAAAGTTGCATTAGCTAAGTGATTCTGACACACAGTACAGTTTAAGATCCACTGATTTAACTAACTTGAGTTCCAGACACGTGTTATTTGCAGTGTTATTTCCAAGTGTCTTCTTACGGTGGTTCTTAACCTTGGTTGTATATTGGAACCGCTTAAAAAATGCTGGTGGTCAAACCTACCACACTGAGGGCTTCTAATTCAATTGGTCTAGACTAGACCTGGTCGTGAAGATTTTTTAAAGCCCATCAAAGTTATTCAAGCGCACATTAAAGTTTGAGAGACAGCTGTCAGGGATACAGCCGACTAATTCAAGACTATATGTAGAAGGGGATGTTCCGTTGGATCCTATGAGGCCACCTGGCCAGGCCTTGGTAACAGGTACCACAGGGCAGTGGGACGTTGGCAGGAGCTGAACATGACTGTTTCCAGCTTGTGCAGGTGTCTGGTTGGTGGCACCCTTCCTGGGGATGGGGAACACAAAGAGGACCAGGTTTGAGGAGGAAGACCGTGGGCCATGGTCTCAGAAATGATGAGTTCTGGGGCACCTGGGTGGCTCAGTCGTTAAGCGTCTGCCTTTAGTCTGGGTCATGATCCTGTGGTCCTGGGATCGAGCCCCGCATCGGGCTCCGTGCTTGGCAGGGAGCCTGTTTCTCCTTTTGCCTGCTGCTCCCCCTGCTTGTGCTCTCTCTCTCACTGTCAAATACATAAAATCTTAAAAAAGAAAAAAAAATGAAACGATGAGTTCTGTTTTGGTTCTTTCGAGGTAAAGGGAGCTGTGAAACATCCAGAAGGGAGGGATCAGGGTGGCTATTGGGTATGTGCTTTTGCAGCTCCGGGGACAGAGCAGGGCAGATACGGAAGAGTGGGTACTACTCAGCAGAGCGGCCAAAGGGAATGCTATTACACGAAGCTTGCCACAAAATGAGAAGGAAGTGGGCCAGGAAGGGACAGGCGGAAGAAGAGGCTCCCACAGCAGGCACTGGGAAGGCACTGTCAGGGAGGAGGGAGAGCCTGGAGAGAACTCGATTCACGAGGAAAGGGTGGTTCTAGAATGAGGTCCAAGCCGGGGCGCATTGGTGGCTCAGTTGGTTAGGCGTCTGCCTTCAGCTCAGGTCATGATCTCAGGGTCCTGGGATTGAGCCCTGCGTCAGGCTTCCTGCTCAGTGGTGTGTGTGTGTGTGTGTGTGTGTGTGTGTGTGTGTGTGTCTGTCTGTCTGCTGCTCCCTCTCCCTCTGCCCTTCCACTCATGCTATCTCTTTCTCTCTCTCTGATTAAATCTTAAAAAAAAAAAAAAATGAGATCCAAGGGCCCGGGGAAGGCAGGAAGAGCACTGCAAAGTGGTCATTGGATTTGGCAATGAGGGAATCAAGTGACCTTAGTAACAAGAAGTCAGTGTAGGGGTGAGGCTGGGGTGGAAGTGGAGGAGGAGACCAAAGATGGGGTGAGTGGGAGGGGAAGAGAGAGGGAGAGCAAGTGTAGATAGTTCTCTTGAGGGAGATGGGCATCTAAAGGGAGGACACAGAGTCAAGGGGATGTCTTGTGGGGAACTTCCAGGGAATTTTACCTCTCGGAGAGCCACTTCAAACCTTTGTCTGCAGCGACAGATAGCACTTCACACCTGGGCGCACCTGTTCCCTGCACCGTAGAGAGAGCTGGCTAAAAGCAGAGACTAGAGTCAGACAGTAACCATGCAGCCCTGGGCTAGTTAACCTCTCTGTGCCTCAACTTTTCATCTGTGAAGTGGGGATTATAAATAATTACGATAACTCTTATATAGTGCTATATGCCAGTTACTGTTGTAAGTGCTTTATATATATTGACCCTGAAATCCTCACAACTGATTTATAGAGGTAGATGTTAATATATGTAATAAGTGAGTTAATATACACACATAAAGTGCTTAAAATATTGCTTGGCACTGAGTAAACATCAGATGAGTGTGCAGTATTGTTATCCCTGTTGTGATTCCACACGAATGAGGGGAAGTCAATGGCCACACAACGCGGGGAAGACTGACTGTCTGCTAGTTATGTCCTGCAGTCATCCGTGGAAGTCCTGAGATGTGGGAGGCTTGAATCAACTCCATGAGAAGAGGGATCCAGCGGTGAACAGAATCCCCAGCACCAAGGCCATCGCCTGGTCCACTGCGGGCCCTCAGAAAAGATTTGTTCAATGGCTCAATAAAAGAATCAATGAAATATTGGGGCCACTCACCCCAATTCCCCATCTGAAGTATCAGTTCCTTCTAAGACATCCTGACCAAGTGGCCACCCCACCTCTACTTGCACCTGTTCCCTGGGTGCACCTGTTCCCTGCACCGTAGAGAGAGCTGGCTAAAAGCAGAGACTAGGGTCGGACAGTAACCACGCAGCCCTGGGCTAGTTAACCTCTCTGTGTTAACCTAATGGGGAGGTCACTACCCCAGTGGCAGCACGTTCTTCTTCTGATTCTCAAAGGAGGGCCCTGTCACTTCGACTCTTTGGCTCGGCTCTGCCCTCTTCCAACTTGGAAGGTGGTAAGGCTTTCTGAACCTTTTCCTGGCCATGGAGAGAGGAATTGCAGGATGAGTGTCCGTCCTCTCTCACAGGATGACAGCCACAGCCTAAAACTGGCCTCCCTGCTTCTGTCCTTGCCCCACTGTGGCCTGTTCTCGGCTCTGCACCCAGAGGGATCCTGTTAAGAACTTACATCTGACCTTGTCCCACCCCTATTCAAAACCTTCCAGTGGCTTCCAGCTCAGAGGAAAAGCTAAGGTTCTTTCAAGTCCACCTCCCACTGCCAACTGCCTCTCTCTCCATCCCAGAGTGAGACACACTGACAGTCGCCAACAGTTTTTGGTTTTATTGGCAAGAATTCTTTACAAAATCCACACACACGCATCTACATGCACACAAGGTGCCTGCCCCTGGTTTGGCTACCCCCCTGCCCTGCTCTCTCTTGGGAAAGACCTTTCTGGCCTCACCCCGGGATGCCATCCTGCAGCACCCCACCCCCCACTGGGCGACCAGCGAAGGAGCAGAGAGTGGGAACCTCCTTTTCTGCCTCTCTGCTGAGAAACAGAGGCCTGTGTCCTATCGGGGTGGGAGTGGGGAGCAGGTAGGAGGGGGCCGGGAAACAGGATCGTTCCCCTGAGTTGCCAGCTTTGGCCCCAAGTGTCACAGCTGCTAAGGCCTTGGGATCGTCATCTGGTTGAAGCTTCTCCAGCCCCATTTTGCAGACTGGAAAATGGAGGTCCAAAGAAAGAGCACGAGTCCCCCAGGTCACAGTGTTCGTTGCTGGTGGGGCAGTGACTGGAACGTAGCTCTTCCTGGCTTTCAGGAGGTGGAAGAGATTTGGGTCCTGCTAGACCTTCAGGAAAGAGGACAGCCAGAGCCTGGGGCAGGAAGGGAGTGCCCGGAAGTTGTCCCTGGAGCCCACACCCAGGGAAAGCAGCCCCAGGGCAGCTGAGTGAGCGGCGGTGTCTGGCCAGCACTATAGAGGCTTGCCAAGGGTGCCCTCTGTGACTGCCCGTGTGGCTTGCTCAGGTATACAGCCTGGGTCTGTCAGGATACTGGTAGATGTGCTCAACTGGCGGAGGGAGTTCAAGACCGCTGGAGAAAGAGAATGAGAGAATGAGAGAGACAGACAGGGAGAGATACCTCCTGGGGTCCAGGCCCTTCCTCTGGATGCTGAAGACAAGGGTTGAGGGAGAGATACTAGCTGGCAAGACTGTCAGCCCCTCCCAGGACCTCTGTCTGCAGGTGTCCTGGAGGCTGGAGGACCCTCCAGGGTACATGGCGGGATGGCCAAAACTCTAGGCTACTTTGAAGGCAGGCTAGACCTGCGGTCTGAGTGGCGTGGACATTCCTGGACATTCTGGTGGGCAGGCGGGTGGCTCACGTACTTGGCCGGAGAGCGGGCAGGGAGCAGTACTGGTCCAGCCAAGCCAGGGAGGTCTGGCGGAGGCTCTGCAAGCTTGCCGTGGACACCATCCCATTGAAGGACTCGAACAGAGGCCGAATGAGGACGCTGAACTGGGCCCAGGTCAAGGAGCAGGCCTGTTGATCAGCCAGTAACCCTCCCCCAGCTCACGTGTAGCCCTGACATCTGGCCCAAACCCCGAGGAAAGGCCTGGCCACCGTGGCACCTTGAACTTGGAGGCCCCCTGCTGCAGCCGCCCTCCCATCCTGCCATGGCCTGCCCGGCCCCTCTGTGCCCATCTTCTGGGCTGCGCTATCCCCCATCCTTGAGCTTCCTGCCCCAGCTCAGCCAGGAGCTTGACCAGGTAAGGGAGTGAGAGATTCCACATCTTCTTCAGGACCCACGCCACTCAGACTCGAGGTTCTCCCAAACTCCCCTTGGTATGCTCTGCAGGCAGGGCTGTGCTCCCCTTTCCCAGGGGCTCCTCCCTCAGTTTCTGCTCCCAGCGAATCATGGGGCACTCCTGCCCCCAGGATGCTGAAGGACTAGAAGGAGGGGGCAGAACTTGAGTCCCTTCCCCTGGGCACAGCTCGGAGCGCCAGCCTGGCCTGTAAGCCCCCCCCCCCCCCACCGGCTGAGGGAGGATACCACCCAGAACTTCCAATTGTGCAGTGTCCGGGTGCGGACGTAGTCGTCAAACATGTCTCGCATCTGGTCGAAACGCTGGTGTGTGATGGGCACCCCAGTAGCAGGCAGCTGCTGCTGGCACAGGCTGGGGGCAGGGGGCCGGTCAGGGCTGGGGAGTCGGGCGGCATGTCCCGGCACCCCCGCGCCCCCATGACCCCCCCATACCCCCCACGCCCGCAGGCCCCCCGCCTACTTAATGGCAGCGTTGAGCTCCTCGATCTGGTCCCGTAGCTGCTGGGCCTCCTCCTGCATGGCCGCCCGCTCCTGCTGCAGCATGGCGATGTACTCGGCCGTCTTCTGCAGCGTGGTCGCTTTGCTCACCTGCAGGCATCACCAGGGTGGGCTCAGGTGCTGGAGGTGGTCCCACTCTGGGGCCCACTGAGGCACTGGGTGGGAGGAGGAAACTGGGTGTCCAGAGGGTCCTGGGATTTGGTCTTGGGTGGGGGCGGGGGGCGACGACGAAGGAGCCCTGCGGTTCTGGGGTGCC
Source organism: Ursus arctos (assembly GCF_023065955.2). Taxonomy (NCBI): domain Eukaryota; kingdom Metazoa; phylum Chordata; class Mammalia; order Carnivora; family Ursidae; genus Ursus; species Ursus arctos. The sequence goes on along the minus strand of NW_026622874.1, from coordinate 94,856,397 downwards.
AGCCCGGGCTGGGGGCTCACCTTGAGGCTGGGCTGGGCGCTGAGTGTGCTCACCAGCCCGTGCAGGGTGTCAAACCCCAGTTTAATGTTGAAGCGCCGCTTCTGCTCCGCAGAGATGTGCGTGATGCGCCGGTTCTCCGTCTTGGGGGGCAGACAGTGGGGTGAGCCTAGGAAGGAGCATGGAAGGGCCTAGGGGTAGCAAACAGATCTTGGGGTGAGGGAAAGGTGCCACCTTGTTGTTGTCTGGACGGCCCCGGCTTAGGATGGGTTGAGGGGGAGAGACGCAGACACTCAGAGTCCCTGGGCTCCGCATGGAGATGAGCTCCCCAGACAGCCGCCGCTCACCACCTGTGGCAGGGACAGACAGACCCACAGACAGACCGACACAGAGGAGAGGGTCCCATTGCCCTGTCCCTCTCATCCTGGCCTCAGATGTAGCCCCCCCTTCTTCCTTCCCCTTTCTCCATCCCCTGGAGTCCCCCAAGCCCCGCAAGCCCTCTTTACCGCTGTGCGCCGGGGGCGAGAGCCGCTCCGCTTTGGGGACAATCAGGGGCCTGGGAGGGGCCAGTGTGGCGGGACCTGGAGGTGGCCGGGGCGGTGTGGGGGCCGGGGTCGGGGGTAGGAAGGTGCAGGAGAATTCAGGGGCCGTCTCCTGCTGGGGTGGAGAAGGGCGGAGAGTTGGAGTGAAGCCCTGGGCCCACCCTCACCTCCCAGTGCCCGCCATCTTACCGGGGACCCTGAGGGCCGGAGGAGGGTGCTGGACACAAGTGGTGGTTCCAGGGTCTGCTCGGGCTTGGCTGTACACGGGCAGAAGTGTGAGGGCCACTGGGGCCAGCCTCAACCCCGTCATCTCCCAAGACCCCATCCCTCCCCTCCAAAGAAGCCCACTCCTCTTTCAGGTTCAGGGCCCACATCCCTAATTCCTCACCACCTCCCACCCCCTCCCAGCTGAGCCTGAGTCTGCCCCTTAAACCTTCGCCCTCTGCTCCCACAGGACCCCCACTTCCACATTTGATCCCTGTCTTCCCCTCTGTGGACCCGGTTCTTCCCATCTCACCTGCTGTGAGCAGCTGCGTGAGGCAGGGGTTGCTGCCCCCTGCAGTGGCAGTGGGGTTGGCAGGGGCCAAGGTCGGGGGGCTGGGCTTCCGCCCTCTAGGGGATGGGGTGGGGGGCCTGCCTCTGGGCCGCATGCCTTGGGGCACTGTGAAGTGGGGCCCAAACGGGGGCTCCAGATACCCTGAGGGCAGAAGGTCTATGGGGAAGGGGGCAGGGGCCGGGCCTGGACCAGGCTGTGGGGTGGGAGGGAAGGCAGTGGGAGCAGGCAGTGGGGACACTCCTGGGGCCGGAGGGACAGTGGAGAAGGGAAATCTGGGAGAGAAGAGAGGTTCTTCCTGCAGCAAAGCAGGGGGAGGACCCATGGGAGGGAAGGCGGGTGGGGGGCAGGGCTCTAGGCCAGGCCCCTTGGCAAGGGCAGGGTATTGGAGGAGGGGTGGGGGGACTGGCGGGGGTGGGAGCTTGGGCTTGGGGTCTTCAGGAAGGAGGAAATCAGAGTTCAGGAAGGCACTGGAGTCCAGGGGGCCAGGGCAGCTGTTCCGGGCCTGGTTGGGGGACAGACAGAGCAGGGGAGAGAGCTGGTCTTTGCAGCCACCCCGGCAACCTCTTGCCCTGGCTGGGCTCTGGACTGGGCACTGGGAGAGATAGGAGAAACAGTCCCTGCTGTCCGGTGTGCCCCACACACACCAAGGGAAATTGTAATCTAATGAGGGGAGGGAGTGGAACACATGTATGCACAAATCAGGCCTGAGAAAGAGCATCAATCTTCCTGCCCATCTTTCATTTCCAGATAATTACTCCATCCAGCCACCAATCCATGCACTAACCCACCCATCGTCCATTCACCTATTTTTCCTCTCACCTGCAAGCTAACTCATCTACCTGTCTCTCCACCAGCCCACCAGGTATTAGCCCATTCACCAATCTATCCAACCGTCTCTATTTCATTCATCCGTCAACCCATCCATAATCCCCCCACCTCGCCACCATCTGTTCAATGACCCTCCACTTCTCCAGCCACCAGTCTATTCATCGACCCCCCAAACTGTCCATCTACAAATCCATCCACCAGCCCATCCATTCAACCAACCACTCACCTACCCATATTGACACCAGCCCGTGTAAGCATCCACCCTCATCTACAGCCCATCCTCTGCTCACCAACACACCCACCCCTCTACACACTCACTCCCTGGCTCACGTGCTTGAACTGTGCTAGGTAAGCCTGAGCGAGGCTTCACTCTTCCAGCGAGGAGCTCACTGCCTAGTTGGAGAGAGACCTCTCAATGGTGAACTACAAGAGTGCCTGATCAGTCTGATGATAGAAGGAGAAGGCGTCTGACCGAGCAGCAGCGAGGAGACCTCCAAATGGAGCCTGTGGGTTCCTGATCCAAAATGGCAGCTTCACCGTGTCCTGAACACTCACACTGAGCTTTCTGTCTCCGTGTGCTCTTTTGTGCTTCCCCTCCCATCTGGCTTGCCCTCTTCCAGTCTCTTCCTCTGTCCAAATCCAACCCATTCACTAAGCCCAGAACATCCCGTCTTCCAGGAAGCCTTCCATAAGCAACCCGGTCCTCAGTGGTGCTCCCCCCCGCCCCGCCACTGTCTTTAGCCTCCCCTCTACAACCACCTGGTCCAGTTCTGCTTCACAAGGGTCCTTCCTCCTGAGCCGAATTGCTCCCTCTCAGGCGACAGAGATGGGGTCTCTCTCCCCCTCCAGTCCCTCTCAGTCGACCAAGCACAGGACTGGGCACTCAGGAAGTACCTTAGCTCCTGAACATGGAGGCAGGGCTGAGTGGAGTGGGGGTGGGAGCTCACCTGCAGGCGGTTATGCCCTGAGAGGTGGGTCACACCCGACGAGGCAGGGGGCACCTCTGAGCCCAAGATCCCACCGCTGAAGAAAGGGTCAGCCATGGGGCCAAAGCTGGGGGGCTCCGGGAAGTGTGAAGGCGTGGGTGTCGGTGGGGGACGGTAGCTGGTGAAGAAATCTGTAATTCAGACATACAAGGCGATAGAAGTTAGGGATAAGGCCAGGCGTGGCTGGAAGCAGTGGGAGGAGAGTGGGCCTCGTGCCCTGTCCCCAGGCTGGGCTGGCCTGGCTGGCAATGAGGTGGGGGGAGGCGGGGGGGGGGCTTCCACAGGAGATTGTGAAATTGGGAGAGTTTCTGTCTCACTCAGGGGAAGCAGCAACAGAGGTTTGGGTGGGATGGGCCTGCATGCAGGACAGGAGAGGCTCTGTGGGGGTGTGAGTAGGACCCCGGGAAATAGTCCTCCCACTGAGCCTCACACTTGGCTCATGGGGTCCCCTTCCCCGTCCCAGGCCTGGCCACTCCCCTCTCTGACTCCTGTTACCATCTCTGCTGGAGCCATAGAAAGGGGCAGGGTAATAGAGAATGCCAGGGAGGGAAAGGAGTGGGGTACAAGGGGTGGAGGTCTGCGATAGGGAAGAGCCCCAGGGTGACGGGAGTTCAAGGGGTGAGCTAGAGGTGAGAGGGGTCAGGAAGTCAGTGGGTCTGGGATAAATTGGTTTGTTGGAAGGTTAAATGGGGCCTCCAAAGTAGAGCCCGCGAGTGGGGTGAAGGGCTAAGGGGGTCATAGCAGGGGTCAGAGGGTGGGCTCAGAGTGGGGGCAGGAGTGGGGGGGGCCTGCAAAGTCTGGAAGAGCTGGCGGGGAGGGGGCAGCCAGATTGTCTGAGGTGCGGGTTGTGTAAGCCCCAAGCTATTCTGGTTTTGGGAAGCAGCTGCCTGTGGCCTAACCACATCCCGGGCCTGGACGCCGCCCGCCCACCCGCTCCCTTCCGGGCACCTTTCTCTGACCCTGACCAGCCTTTGGTCTGAACCAGCTCCCAAGGCCTCCTGGTCTGGCCCGACCCAGCCCCTCTGGCCTTGGATGGGCGCTGGCTCCCCAGCCAGGGTCGCTGGTCAGGCCTCCCTCCTTGAAGGAGACCCAGGAGTGGGACAGACAAGCCCTCAGCAAGCCTGGAGCCTATGGGGGTTAAACTTCATATGTGCATCTTATGGGACTCTGGTGGCCATGTGTCGTTGGCCGGCTGTCACTCTGCGGGTGTGAGCGTGTGGCCTCCTGCAGGCTCCATCTCTGGGTGTGTGCCCTGGTGTCTGTAGCTCTGTCTGAGCCCGTGTGTGCCTGCCTTGATGTGAGGCGCGCCGCATGCGCACGTTGGCTCTGTGCCCGTGTGTGTGTGTGTCTCTGTGTGTGTGCGCGCGTGCTTATCATGTGTCTTTCCTTGACCACCTGATCAGAAAGGGTCATCTTGTCCTACTGTTTCTCTTTAACTGGGGGACTGCGTGGCAGGGGGTGAGTGGTCACTGATCTTCTATTTCCCCAACCCCCAGAGACTGTGGGCCTCATTACTAGCCCCCTTGAGGCCTAGGCTCTAGAACCAGCTATGTATGGGTCCTGCTCCCTGCTTACTGCTGCTGCCTCCTCCCCAGAGCTCTGAAGGGCTCATGGGGTACCGAGACCAGTCACCACCAACCCCCAGCCATAGCTTGCCCTCAACTGTCCCTTCCCCCTTGAGAGAAGTTGCTTCGTAGCCCTAGCCGGCCACCCAGGGAGCCCTAGACCGCCCCAGCTCCGGTCCCCCCATTGACCTACGTCCCCTCTCTGAGACCCTCCCCTGCTCCAAGCCCTCTCCCCTTCCTTGAACGTTCCTCCCCAAGCCCCCTTCCTCCATAGAGTTCTGGCCTCCTCACTGGGTTTCCACTCAAGTGAGGAGCTCTGGGGGACAATCAAGGCAGCAGCCCTGGTGGCCTGGATGCTCCCGGCCCTCCCTGTACGTGGAGTGCTAGAAGGGGCCACACTAGCCACCTCCTCTGCATGACCCACATCCCCTCCCTTTGATTGCCCATGCCCACCCCCACCCAGCAGCCACCCTGGATTGAGAGAAGTGACCTCCTAGCCCCAGATTTGGCCCAGAGTCCGGGCTGGAGGTGGTTTCCTACCTGTGGTGGGGGTACGTGTGCCCAGACAGGACCGCTGCCCTCCCAGACTGGTCTGCTCTCTGGGCACTGCCATCCACACTTCTGCCCCCACGGCCCCCACCCTGCCAAGGGCTGAGGCAGGGGTGGGGGTGGTTCCTCATTCCCTAGTTCCCGCCCCACCTCTTGACTGACAGGCCCAGGACCCTGTGGGGAAGAAGTGGAGGGGTCATCGGGACTAAGCCTTTATTCCAGAAACCCCCTTCCTACCCCCTGGGCCTTGGCTGAGACAAGCCAAGCCTCTATGGCTACCTGACCCCTAGCAGGGCTCCAGAGTCCCCTGAACGTATGACTACCGGGAAGTCTCCAGAATCTACAGCTAAGTAAAGGAAGCAATGTCGGGCAGAGCCTATTGTGAAAACAAAAAGGGACATTTGTCCACAGGTGCTCATGCAGACACGGGTATCTCCAGGAGGACACAAGAAACCAGTGACCTAGCAGCCCTGGGGTCAGGAGAGAGAGGCACAGAAACACATTACTAAAAAAAAAATAAATAAAATAAATAAATAAATAAATAACTTTACAAGACAAAATGCCTGGGATTTTCTTAAAAATGACGTAGGAAGGAGAAGTGGGTGAGGCCTCCATGAAACCAGACCAGTCAAGGGTTGATACATATAGAAGTCGGTGATGGTTACAGGAGGGTTCAGTGAACCACTCTCTCTCTACCTGTGTGTATGTTTGGAATATTCTTTTTTATTTATTTAAAGATTTTATTTGTTTATTTATTTGAGAGAGAGAGAGAGCACGAGTGGGGGAGAGGCAGAGGGAGAAGGAGAAGCAGAATCCCCGCTGAGCAGGGAGCCCAGTGACTCAGGGTTCCATCCCAGGACCCCGAGATCATGACCTGAGCCAGAGGCAGACACTTAACCGACTGAGGCACCCAGGCGCCCCTGGAATGTTCTTTAATAGTTTTTAAAGGGAATTATGTAAATAATAAACGGGCCCAAACGAATCAAAGTCCCTTTCTTTCCTGAGATTCCCAACATCCACTATTTCCTGGGAGCTGGCAGAGCCTGTAGCTTCCATGCCCCTGGGCCCCAGCGCCTGCCCAGGTGCTCAGTCTGAGCCTGCTCTCACCTGAGGTCACAGCAATTGCATCCCGAGTCTGGACAAAGGGAGACCAGGAAGGGCCGTCAGAAATCTCTTAGACCATCCGTCCTCCCAGAGGGGCCTGGGACCGGCCTGAGGGCTGGTGGTCATCTGGCGTGACTTTCCTCACACTGGCCGGGCCAGTCCACACACACCCCAGCAGGGGGCGCTGCCTCACCTGAGATCTCCATGAAGTCGTCCAGGCTGGGCTGAAGAGGCGTCAGGTCTGGCTGGATCATGTCAGCATTGCCCACGTAGGCTGGAGGGGGGCAGGGGTTGCGTCAGGAGCGCCAGGAGGGGTGGAGTGGGGGCCGCCCCACCCCGGCCACCCTCCCTTGGCTGCCCCGCTTCTCGCAGGCCTCCCTTTTCAGGTGCAGGCCCTTACCGTCCTCAGGGGGCAGCTGTAGGGGCGCAGAGCTGGGCTGCGTCATGGTGAAGAGCGTGTCGGAGATGTCGGACAAAAAGCAATCGAGGTCCAGCAGCTGCCGCCCGCCGGGCTCCTCCTCTGGGCCCCCAAGCAGCACGGGCACCACGCTGGAGAAGAGCTGCTCGCACCATCGCTCTGGTGGCTGCCAACCCCCTTCCGCCTAGGGAGACAGAGCCTTCAGCAGCCACGAGAGGGACACCGGGGTCTTCCACTGCCCCTCGCCTTTCCGTTTGGCCCCAGCCTGGGAGATGAAGTGATGAGCAGGCCTGAAGCCTCTGTGTGCACGGCCGTCCTCACCTTTCCCTGGAGGACCAGTTTCTATGGTCACCCCATTGCTCTCTAACAACTGCCCCCAACAGAAAGAGCTGGATGGCCTCTTATCTGCTGAACAGATAAGGGTCCCCTTCCTGCCTCCTATACTTTTTCCTGCCCGGAACCCCAGTTCTTAGGGACTTCTGTTCCCCCATGCCTCCCAGCACTTGCTGGGCTAACCAGAGGTTGGAGGGGTCTTCCCACCTCTGCGCTCAAACGCTCCCCTTCCTCCGGGGAGAAGGGCTCCATCAATGAGAGGATGGCAGCCACACCCACTGCCCTCGTGACCCCCCTCCCCGGCCACTTCCTTATCCACCAAGAGGGAAGCTGTCAGTTCTCTGGGTCCCGGGAGCACACCCACCTGCTTTGGGGTCAGGAGATCCCCTTCCCTGCTGGATTTACGGAGCTGCAGGAACACACAGAGGTGGACACTGGATCGCTTGTCCCTCTTGCATCACTGCCCGCCAAGGCCTCCCCTACTCACAAGCTCCCCCGGACCAAAGGCAGCCCCATTTCCCCTCAGGAGCTCCTGCGCGCTGGGAGGTAAGGAGGCGGCGAGGAGACTCGGGGCCACACGGTGGCGCTGTCAGCCTGGGTCTTAATGGGAGGCGGGGTCGGGGGGCGTCGAGGGGAGTCTCGCCCGGGCTCTTCCAAGAGAGGCAGTAGTCCGCAGCCCCCCGGACCCCCTCCCCCCACCACTGACCCGCTTCTTGTAGTAGATACGCCACTTGTGGTACTCGCGCATCACCACCTCGATGCGCCGCTTCCAGTAATTGCCCTCCAGGACGACGGCCTGGGGAGGGCCAAGGAGGGGGCTCCGTGAGACGGCTGGCACTGACCCCACCCCTCCCAATCCCCGTCTGGGCCAGCCCCTCCTGCCCCGCGCTAGGAGACACCCCTTCGGAGGGGCCGGGCTCGGCAGGGAGGCAGGCAGGAGGCAGGCAGGCGGGAGGTCCCGCGGCTCAGCTACCTCTGGTTTCCGGTGCTCGTCAGCCTCAGGCCCCTGCAGGGGGGTCACGAAGCCACACACGGGGCTCTTCCTCCGCTCCACATCTGAGAGAAGGGGGCCAGGTCAGCGGGGTACCCGGCTCTTTCACCTCCCACCCCAAGGGGACTGGGACTCAAATGCCACACTATGAAATCCTGCTTGGCTTCCGACGCTTAGATAAGTGCCACCTCCTCCAGGAAGCCTTCCTGCCTGCTCTAGACCTCCCAGAGCCCCCTCTTTTAGGGGACCCTACGAAAGGAACCTCCTATACCTCCTGCACCTCCCTTGGGAGCCCAGGAGGTGTGCAGGCAACACTCGCTGAATGGAATTGTGGGACCACAGGAAGTGAGCTGCTCCAAGAAGGTCAGACTGGCAGGCCAGGGCCTGGAGCCCTTGGTCTCCTGCCTCAGGCTCCTTGGCTCTGCCCAGTCCGATGTCAGAGAACCACCCTTGTCCCTTCAAGCCACCGAGCTGAGCGCTTTTCCCACCACCTCCACTCCCTTCCCTATCTCCAATTCAAACTCTCTCTCCCCAGGCTCCTTCTTTGGGGCCCATAAACACATTTCAGGCTCCCCTTTACCTCCCAAACTTTCCCTTTCTTTGCTACCCTAACAAGCTAATCTTCTTCCCTTTCACCCCTTTGCTTTGCCCCCAGTTCTGGAAGCATTGTCATCAGCATCCCCACTCCATGCCTCCTGGGTTCCTCTTTACTTCCTGTGACTCAGCTCCTGTCCCCACTGCCCAGCCAAGGTGCTTACCTGCCCTGGACCCATCCTCCTGGACCTCAGTGCAGAGCACCCCCTCCTCCCTTGGCCAGGGAGCCTTCCCTTGGTTCTCCTGCCTCCTTGACTATTTTCACTGGCCCTTCTGCAACGTGTGCCTCCAAATCTCCCTCATCTTGCCCCTTTCCAGCTGCAGAGATTTTCCAGTTGCCCATAGAATCTCTGTCAGGATGTCCCCAAACTTGGGGGGCGGGGAATTAAAAAAAAAAAAAAAAGGATGTCCTAAAACTTGACACTCTCAGATGTTCAGAATCGTCCCTCCCAAGCCTGTGCCTCCTCTGGACAGCCAACACTGCCTCCCAGTCACAGAAACTGCCCATCGACCCTCAGCATTCCTATCTAACCATGGCCTAATCATCTCCCTCCTGTCTCACTCCCGAGGATGTGTGGCATTTCTGCCACTGTCCCCTCCCCTCCATATTCTGTCACCAGCCCCCTCTCCCAGGTCTGGTGACCTCCTTCATAAGCCCTACCTTGAAGCCAAACAGCTTCCTCCCACCACAGCCCACCACCCTCTGGTTTTACTCTACACGGAATGCCTTCCCCTTCCTTCCTCTGCCTCACCCACACCTGCCCACCCATCAGGAGAGCCCAGGGCAGTCCCTCTTCTAGGAAGCCTTCCCTCCTCTGAAGTCCCACAGTCTTATCTGCCTGGCTCTCCACTTGGCCTTGGCCATTTCTCTGCATGCTGGCCTCCCCGTGGGGAGTAAAAGTGGGAGCTGTGGCCCTTTAGCCTCAAATCCCTGAATCTGGCACAGAGCTTGGCACACAGTAGGGCTTCTGAACCCTGGGACACCCACACAGTGACTTTCCCTGCCTCAGCCCTCAGCAAACTTCCTCTGGGACAATTAACAGATGAGGGGGACCACCCGAACATGAAAGTATCGGGACCTTCAGCTTCATTTACAAAGTTCTGTGCTAAAGGACAGTCTCCAAAATGATCCCCATGGGATTAGGGGAGGGGTTTGTCCTGGTGGCTGAGCGTGGCTGGGAACACAAAGGGATGGGCCCCTGGGTGTCTGGACTCCCAGGGGGTGAGAGCAAGGAGGGTCTCAAAGAGTAGCTGCTCTGGGTTCCCAGATGAGGACATGAGCACCAGGATCCCCAGGGGGTCAGGTCTGAGCAGGCCTGGCTGGTCCTTCCCTCCCCCACCCCAGGGACCCTGTGCTCTAGACAGAAGAGCAGGGACCATGCGGCTTCTGGGGCTGGGGCAGGCTTTATTTAACACTGATAAGCTCATCCATTCAGGAAGCCACCTAGCCCCTTGCACCTGTGCTGGGACAGATGCTGGGACAGGGAAGCTGCAGGTCAATCAGAGCACTCACGGCTTAGTTGGAGAGATAAGAAAAGCGCACACATAACATGAGCTCATGCAAGGCGGGGATCCCACCCACGAGAGGGGCACAGTAGTCTGGGAACTCAGAGGACACCAGGATGATCTGGGGGTGTGACAAAGGAGGAGATCTTGGAGTCCAGGAGCCTGCAGAGGGGTGTCAAGTACAAGTAGGATGAGCCAGGCAGCCCTCCAGCTGTCCCCACCCCTCGCCCTTTCCCGAAGCCCACCTTCAAACCCTCAGAGCTCAGGCAGAAGGGGCGTGCCTTGTGCTGCCGCTATTATCACGATAATATTATCGCCTGCGCGGAGCCCTTGTGTGTGTCAGGACTATGCTGAGATACGAATGATCTCACTGAAAACTCACAGCAAATCTCAGAGCAGGACCTTCTGTTATTCCCATTCTACAGACGAGCTATCCTCAGCTAGGGAGGCTAGGGACTTTCCCAAGGTCACACAACTTTGGGGGGGCATCCTAGAACTTGACTCAAACCCCTCTCTGACACAGAACCTGGGGTGCTTCCAGCAACTCGGGCAATAGCCAGAGACCAGGGTCTGCCTGTCAGGGTGAGGACCCTGGGGGGGCATCAGAAATTTCTTCTCCAGAGAGAAATGTTTGCATCCCATCCAGCTTTGTGGGGGAAGGGTAGAGAGTGTGGGGTGGTGGGGGCAGTGGCAGTGACTCCCTCTGGCCTATCAGCTTCCTGGTTAGGGTAGGGCCCAGTCCTACGTGTTCTCAGGTGAGCCATCCTACGTGTTCTCAGGTGAGGACTGGAAGCCAGCCAGCTGGGAGCAGTGAAAGGAGCACTGGGCTCAGAGCAGGAGAGCCCTGGACTTCCAGCCAGTCACAGCTCTGTTCCTTTTATGCTCCATGACCCTGAATAAGTTACCGGCCTGGGCCTTACTTGCTCATCCATAAAATGGGGGTAATAATTCCTATCTGCCAGGGTTGCCAGGAAGCCTCAAATAAGATGGTTTATGAAGTACTGGGCACCCGAGATAAACAGAAACCAGAAAACCCTCCCTCCCTCTGCTTGGATGGAATCCAGGGGACCAGGACAGAGAATACTGAGTATGTTCCCTCCTGGGCTGTGTGTTCCCAGCTCAGGGTAGCCTTTGATCCTGTAGTAGGACTTCGCTGCGCTGGACAAGGTCCCAACCCAGGGCCGACTGGTCTGAGGCTGCTCAGTTTGCCATGGTGGGTGGGTGGGTCTCGAATCCCCGAATGAACGACTGTGACCTTCTCAAGGGCATATCAGATTCAACCATCATTTATTTAGCACCAGCTTTGCGCCGGGCCCATTCATACTTGTTATCCCCAGGCCAACCAGGAAAAGGAGGACTGTGGCCTTATTTTGTAGGTGAGGAAACAGATTCAGAGAGGTTAGTCACACAGCCTGTGGTCACACAGCCAGCCAGGGCAGAGACTGGGTAGGAAAGCATCTCTGGGCAAGTCCCAAGTCTGCAGCCCCCTCCACTCTACCACATGGCCTCTCCCCAGGGTCCATGGGGGCACCTGCTGGGGTTAAGAACTTCAGTAAAGTCTGGGGGAGACCCAGCCCAGCAAGATCCTTATTTTCCCCATTCATGACATGATGCCACTGGCCCGGACAGCTTCTAGCACCTCTTTCCACCTGGCATTTGAGGCACTGACTAGGCTGATGGAATGCAGGAAGAGCCTTGAACTGCCCTCCAAGTCTCTGCCCATGTTAGGACTTTTAAGGGGTGGCCCTTGCTGTGCCTAGAGTCCCCATAGAGAGCATGCTTTGGGACGAGTTCCCTGAGACCCTCTGGGGGTCAGATGTTGGTGCTGGCCCCTAAGGGCCGCAGGGGGTTTCCTGGGTGTCCCCCACCTGCAGCCCCCCTGCTGGTGAGGCCCATGGTGCCCACTCACACTGGATGTACCAGGCCCTCCAGATGGCGTTGTTGAGACGGATCTTGTCCCGGCAAAGCAGCTTGAGGCCTTTGAAATTCTTCCACTTGGGAGACACCAGCTTGCCACTGTCAAAGGGAGAGGGCTGGGTCAGGGGGGTGGGCAAAGGGAAGCTGGGGGGGAGGGGGGACGGATGCTCCTGCAGGCCTGGCTCCCTGCTCTTGCCATTCACTGGGTATTCATTCACACTGGGCCACCTGAGGGTCTCCTCCCCAACCCCGAAAATCCTGCACCTCCTTCTTACCTGCCTCAAATTCCTACCCTGAGAGTCAAACCTTCAAAATAGGTCCCTGCTGGGGGCCCTCATGTTCTCTGGCAGGAGCTGCTCATTAACCTACCGCCAGGACTAAAGCCAGGGCTGAAACCTGTTTGTCAGCTCCGTCCTCAGGACAATAATGCCCATGGCCTCACAGACATCTGTCGGTAGGCCCGCTAGGGAGGGTTCTCAGACCCATTTCTTAACAGAAGAAAACTGAGCGTCAGGAAGGTGAAGGGACACTCCCAAGGTCACATGGTGGAGATTCACTCAGGCCCGGTGGCTTTCTCTCCACCGGTCTCACTGGCCCCCTTCAGCCTCCAGGGGATGGGGAAGGTGTGCCTGGGTGGGGGAGGGAGTCCCTTCTCCAGAAGTGGCCTCCAAGCAGCCAGCCGCTGCCTTTTTACTGCCCTTCTGGCATCTGCCCACTCCGGAATCCCAGGATGGCGATCTGGGCTGAGCTGGAAGGTGTGCCCCTTCTCAGGGGTATGTGCAAGACAATGGCCGTCAGTCTCCAAAGGATGACAGCTGGGATGGGGGAGTGGTGGGCGGTGGGGAGGCAGCACCCTGATCCCGACCCCTAACCCTGATCCTAATCCTAGCGGTCAATCAGATCCACGAGATGGAGGAGTCCTACGCAGGTGAGGAGCTTGGCTCTCAAAGTCGGGATGTGTTAGACACAGGCCAAGTCCACCACCCCTAAGGAGCTGACCTAGGAGGTCAAGATGCTCAGGGTCTAGACCCCCACTGGTCCCTCCCTTCTCCCTCCCTCCACCTGGTCCACAAGCCAGGGCTGTATACCAGTCCTGTCTGGCCCACCTTCTCCAACCCTTGCTCACATGAGAGGCTAAGGCCCCAAGGCTTCGTTTTTCAGAACCCCAGGCCTGCTTTCTTCTGAGGCTTCTCCCTCATCTTGGGGGTAAGGGGTGGGTGGGTGACAATCTGACTCCTACAGCCCCTTAGGTGCATGGATCACTGGGTCCCCTCTCCTCTCTGGTCTCCAAGCTCCTATGTTTGTTTTGGGGTAGGGAGTGGGGAGGACTGCCACCCCAGGGTACCACAGGCCTCATTACCCAAATAGAGTACATAGCCCATGCCTGCTGGCTGGCCCCCTCCCTCCTAAGTTAGACAAACACCATCTGTCTAGTAGGGAGACATGGATGGGGGTACACTGATACTTCCCGGGCCAGCTTCTTCTGTGGCACCTGGGGGGGGGGGGACTCTTGAGTTTGTTGCCCCCGCCTGTATCCCAGCAACCTCCCAGCCCACTCTGATCACCCAGTGCCCCACGCCCAGCCTGCCTGCCCTCCCACCATTTCCCAGCCGAGGCTCTGATGTGTGTGGCCAAGGCGGTGTTCGGGGAAATGAGACAGTGACAACATCCAAGCCCAGGAGGAAAGCAGTTTGTTTATGCTGGGCCTGTTGGCTGGGATGGGAGGCAAGGGGCCCAGCCTGGAGGAAAAAGCCTGGCACCAGGGTTTAAGGCTTCTTATGACCCATAGAAAGTCTGAGAATCTCGGGGATGGGTCGGAGAAAACCTAAGACTCTTAGTTCAGCCCGACCGACCCCCCTCCCCCTACCCCATCCCCAATCTACCTTATAGGAATTTCCCGAGAGTCTCTCTGAGAAGGTCCTCCTTGCTCTCTCCCGGAGGCCATGCTTTCCATAGCTAGCCAGCTCTGACCCTGAACGAGTGTTTTCTTGGAACTTCCAGAACCTGTCTCTCTGGGCCTTCCACCCACAGAACCGTGTACTCTGGGCCTCCTCCTAGGAGGGAAGTCCTCCCTCTGTCCACACCGCCCTGCTGAGGATGAAAGCTGGCCAGGCAGCCACAGGCTGTCCTCCCGGTCAAACACCTCTGGACCCCTTGCCTTGCTGTCCTTTCCCATCCGGTCACTCTCTCGGGTCACCCTGGCTTTCCCAATACTGTCCCTTCCAGGGGACCCCTATATTTAGGGGTATTCAAGGGCTAAAACACTGTCCCAGTCTGAACCTCAGATTTTTCCTCTAGCGAAGTGGGGGTAGCCAAAGTGTCCTCTAGAACTGAGCCACCTCCATCCCTGGTGCTTGGGTCCCCACAGAGATGGAATATTCTGGGTGTTTCCGGAGAAAGCACAGTCCTCTCCTCCCCAGCTCCCTGGTCACATCAGATTCTAGTCAGCCTCTTAGTGGGGGCAGTTCTTGGAGTGTGCTCTGGCCCCAACCTTGTCCCTTGCCCCCTGAACCTCCCCTTTTGGCCACCCATGGTTTGGGGTTGGATGGGATGTGGTATAAAGCAGGGAGCTAAAGTTGGGAGCAGGTGAGAAATGGGGCGCCCTGGGAGAGCCTGGGGAGGAGGGGTGCCCACATCCGGTGTACCAAGACCTTAAATGCCCTCTCCCAGTCGGTCCCGTGATGTCCCAGGAGGCGGGGGAAGGGAAGAAAGGGACGGGAATTTGAACTTTCCACATCGGGTCCGGCGTCCTGGACGATCAGGTTGCAACATGACCTGGGCCCGGGGCCAGAGCATATGGGCCAAGGTTACATCGCCTCCAGCCAATGGGGTCTCGGCTGGGCTGCCGCGGTTGGGGGTGGGCAACACCCCCGCAATCCCCACCCGGGCTCCTGGTCAGAGCCTGAAGGGCCGGTCCGTATCCAGCGGTTCTCAGAAGGGGAGGAGGCGCCGCAGAGGAAGAGGAATATTTGCACAGAGAAAAGATCAAGGCCGGCCGATCCCCCTTTCACCTCTACGGTTTTCAGTTGATAATTTATCCTGGCCCCTCCGCTCCTGGGAACTTTGCTCCAGGGCACTGGGCCAGAACCCGGGTTCGCGCCCTCCCCTGGGACACAGGCGTGGAGCTGGGGCGGGGCGCGGTCCGCGCTCTCTGCGAGGCGCCGAGCAGGGGTCCCAGGCAGGGTTAGGCTCTCAGCCTCGCGCGGCAGCCGGGGTAGGCTAGCCCAGGCCTCCCGGGCACCAACCCCCACGCGGCGTGCAGCACCCCCTGCCGGGCGACCGCTGGAGAACTCTGCCAGCTGCGCCCCCTCTGGGTCCCCCCGGGGCACCCTTCTCCCGCCCCCCTCGATCTAGCAGGTCAAGAACAGGTGTCTCGGCCACTGGGGAGTGCAGGGTGGACGAGAGACTGGGTTTCGGTCTACGCTGGCTATGAGTCCTGACGATCATGGGCGTGAGGAGTGTCGCCAGGGTGCTGGAATGGAGTGGGTCTGGGCCGGGGGTGCTGGGGAGGGAGCGGAGAGCTGAGGTGGTCTGGTGGGGTGGCCCCCAGAGTGGAGGGTGTGGACGGCTTAGGGTCCTGGGGCGCGAAGGATGCCCTGGCATTTCTTTGGGGGCAGAAGAGTCGGGACGGAGAGAGGGGCCCGCGGTGGGCCTATGGCGGTCAAGGTGGAGGGCAGGCGGTCCGAGCCCTGGGGAGGGAGTGAGGGTGGTGAGCAACGGGAACCTGGAGGTGCGCACTCCAGGCGGAGGCCGGTGGGCTGGGCCCGGGCCGGTGGACTCTGAGGGCCGGGGCAGAGGGGTGTCCAGGATGTGGTCGGAGTGTCCGAGAGCAGCCGGGGACCAAAGTTTGGGGCCGGGTCGGGTGTCCGGGGCCCCAGCGCATGGTCCCGCCACGGAGGGCCGAGGCTGTCGGGCCCCGGAGCCGCCCTCACCTGTAGGCCAGGCTCATGCACTCGAAGAGGCGGGTGAGTGTGGGGTCGATGCTGCGCGGCCCGAAGTCTGCGGGCCCCATGGGCCCCTCCTGGTCGCGCCGCCGGGTCAGCGAGTCGCTGTGCGGCGACGACACCATGAAGTGACCGCTGTGGATGACCTGCGAGCGGAGCAGCCCGCCCGCGCTGCGCCGGGTACTCGGGTCCTCCGAGTCTGTGTCTGAGTCCGAGTCTTGGCTGGGGACGACCCGCGGGCCGTGCAAGCCCGCGGCCAGACCCACCAACGCCCCGGCCATGGCTTTCGTCGCCGCTGCCTCGCCCGGGCTCCGAGAAGCCGCCGGCGCCGCTAGCGAGGCCCGACTGGCCTCATTAGCATGACCCCGCCCCTCCACCGCAATAGGTCGTCCGAGGGGCGGCGCCTCCGGAGCGGGCGGGGTGGGGCTTAAATTAGCATAATCAAGGTGCTAAATGTTAGCGTCCGGATCCCCGAGCTGCTTGCGGGTCTGGAGTTTGGAAGAGGGAGGGGTCCTTATCTCCCCTCCCGCCTTTCCTTTTGTGGTGACCCTCCTTCGCCCGAAAGGGGTCTCAAGAGTTGATTATTAGTCGTTCACACCTGAGCCTGAAAGTGCCTCAGTGCCTGGGGTTCCTTGCTTCCAGGGGCACCCCCCTGTGAAGCCTCTCACCTAACTACACCCCTCTCTCCCTGCCCTCTCTGATCTCTCGGCTCACATTCACCCTTCTCAGTCCTGCACACAGCCGGAAGCACCCACCGCTCAAAAGTCTTGTGTGGCCTGGCCCACAGGAAGGTTTCAGCAACCCCAGTTGCCATTATGATCATCACTACGCCTGCACAGAGGCCCAGAGGGTTAATGAGTGTGAATCCAGTGGTGATGGCTGACAGCTGGCAAGGAGGAGCCTTGGTCACCCTTCCCTGGACATCCCCCAGGCAGGCCACCTGCTCAGGAGATCTGGACACCCCCTCTCCCCGCCCTGAGGTCCAGCTCCTGTTCCTCTCACCCTGAGAACACGAACCAGGGTGTTTGGTCTGAGGCACTCACACTGGCACCTTTAACAATCCTCCAAGGTGGGATTCTTGCCCCATGTCAGGCGGTGTCACCAGAATCCACAGGAGTGGAAACACGCCTGAGTCTCTACAGAAGGCCCGCCACGGAACCTGGTCTAGAATTCCAGACTTCCCATCCAGGGCTATCTCTGGTGGGGGAGGAGAGGGTTAGAGGCCAAGGGTGGAGGGTGTGGCCTAGGTGTGTCACAGGAGGGAAAGGGGGGTAGTCTGCTGGGGGCTGGAAGCTGGGAAAAGGTTCCCTCGGAGTGCTTTCCTTCCGCCCAGGATCCCGAAATTAAATGGCAGTGCCTCAGGGGTCCCTGTGACCATCGGAGATGCTAAAATGATGGCCCCAGGCTGCTCACAAGCCCTGCTCTCCACCCACCCACCCACGTCCCTTGGCCAGGTACCCTCTGTCCCTGGCAGACAGTCACCTCTTACACCCTGGAGCCTTGCGTGCTCTCCTCCCTTGTCCTCCCTGCTGTTGTCTGCAGGAGGCGCATTCTCTCTGCTCATCTCAGCCAAACTGGGGGCCTCGGGTGCCCCCCTCATCCTGCCTCCTCTGGAGAGAGAGTCATTCCTAAGTGGCTCTCTTGGGATCCTTGGCACAGAGACTGAACTTATCCCTGATGTGCCTGACTGGCTTTGTCCCTGGCCTGTGGGCCCTGAGGCAGGACTGTTCCTCTGGTGTCTGAACCCCTATGCTGAGCATGCAGGGACTTGGGGAACGTGTGGAGAAGGACTTGGGGAATGCACGACACTAAACAGAGCTGGTGGCCACTGTGGGGGATGGGGTGGGAAGCAGGGCCTTCTCTCCCTTGGAGACTGCTAGCACCCCAACAAATCTCTGCCTTCTTGGGGCTCGGTGTCTCTACCTGTAAAATGAGGCTCTTGAATTCAGTGATTTCTTAGGGTTCAGTGGCTGTTAACACCTTCGGTTCTGAGTCTATGCCGTCAGCGTCCCACCTCTCCCCACCATGCTCCCCCCGGCCTCCTGTCCCCAGGATAAAAATCTCAGAATTGTCTCCTATGGTTTGAGAGACTTTCCTGCAAGTTGGGTCTGAGGGGGGTGGCTTACATGTGTCACCCCATTTCCCTTCCTTTCCCTAGACATCAGTTGGCTCTCAACGAGCCTCTGCACCCCGTTCTTGCCCTCCTCAGGGCCTGGTAATGCCTTTGGAGGACTAAGTCCTGAAAAGACAATCCCTCTGTGTGTAATCCAAAACAAAACAACACGATAGTGTACGATAAATCCCTCTCCTTCTGCCCCCCCACCCCATTTGTGCATGCGCGCTCGCTCTCTCTCAAATAAATAAATAAAATCTTTTATAAATAAATAAATACTCCAAGCTTGCTAGCACCTTGAATGCATGCTTCCTCCACCTTGTCCAGCTTCCCCCAATCCTCGTTCCTTAACCATCCTGAAGTAAGTAACATTACCTCCGTTTTACAGTTGAAGAAACGGGCTCAGGGAGGTGAGGCACTTGCTCAAGTTCCCACTGTGAGAAAGAGCAGAGCCAGGTCTGACTCTAAAGTCCAGGCTCCTTCCCTTACGAGGCTGCCACTCTCCCCTCTTAAATACAATTCTAGCCACAGTTAACTGGAGAAATCAAACCAGCTGATGGCATGGGGGCCCTGGCATGCCTGGACGTGGGCACAGCCAATTGAGGGTGCCCTTGCCCAGATGACAGTGCAGGCTTGTGTGAGCTGGCCTGGCTCACCCTCGTGCTCCCTTTCCCATCTGGCCTCTGTCACCCACTGCCCGGTGTTTACAGCCTCTCTCTATAGCCAAGTCTTGCTCACAGCCCACAGAGGTCCAGGACCAGGTCTGCACTGGTGTATGAAGCCCAGGCTGGCCAGCGATCCTGCTTGACATCACACCTGCCCTGTGTCCCAGCCTTAGTTCTTGGGATCCCTCCCCCAGGCTGTCCCTCCCCATCGGGAAAGTTCGCCCAAAGTACAGGTGCCGCTGCTGCCTCCAACATCTTCCCGCTGCTGCCTCCAACATCTTCCCGGAGTTCCCACAACCCTATTCCAACACAACTTTCAATCGCGTCTGGCTCTGTCTTCACAGTGAGGGGTGCACATTCCTCCCTGTCCCACTAGATGGCGAATTGCCTGAATGGGACCATCAGTTTATTTCTCTCTATAGACCGTTTTCCTCCAAGTGCAAGTGTGCAAGCCGGTTTTTGTCAAATGGATGAGTTTATTTTTTTATTTTATTTTATTTTTTTAAAGATTTTATTTATTTATTTGACAGAGATAGAGACAGCCAGCGAGAGAGGGAACACAAGCAGGGGGAGTGGGAGAGGAAGAAGCAGGCTCCCAGCGGAGGAGCCTGATGTGGGGCTCGATCCCACAATGCCGGGATCACGCCCTGAGCCAAAGGCAGACGCCCAACCACTGTGCCACCCAGGCGCCCCCAAATGGATGAGTTTATACTATATCTGTCTACTACGTGTGCTCTATCTACCCCCCCACACACACACACAGATGACATTTACTGTGTATACTATGTGCCTGTTCCAGGGCAAGGCATTTCACTTTGGCAAGAGTTCAAAAATACAGAAGAGCAAGGATTTGGCGCTTGTAATATCCAAAGAGATGGAAAGTAGCTTAGCGCTGCCAGGGGCTGGGAAGGGAGGAATGATGGCCAGTGGGTATGGGGTTTCTTTTCCGGACGGTGAAAATGTTCTAGAATGAGATAGTGGTGATATTTGCATATCTCTGTGACTATACTAAAAGACACTGAAAAAGGATGAATTGCATAATAGCTGTATTATATCTTAGTAGAATTAGGCACTTTTAGACACCATTCCATTTCCTGGTTGTCCCCTCGATTGTGTGTGCATGTGAATGTGTCATGGCCATTTTACGGAAGGGGAGACTGAGGCTCTGCAGGCAATTCAGAGTGCTGTGGTGAGAGCTGACTCTAAATGGCTAACGTTGGTGGAGCCTAACCTAACCAGTCTATGGACTCCTCATACCAGCTCCGTGAGCCGCTTCAACTCATTTCAACTCGTCTTGTAGACAAAGAAACAGGCTTTGCTGAAGGTCACAATGGAAGAAGAGAGCTGAGAGTCACACACACCCAGCCTGCCCACAAGAACCTACGTTCTCGAATTCTAAGGACTAGTGATTGTGCGGGAGGACGTGGGAGCAGGAGAGTCTCATCCGCGCTGCTGTCAGAGTAACTTGGCACAATCACTTTGGAAAACTATTTGTCCGTACCTGCTAGCACCGAACATCTGCATCCCTTATAACCCAGCAGGTGTATACGTGCACCGAAAGACACACACACGGCTGTTCATACAGCACCGTTCTTATCAGCTCAGTACTGGAAACAACCCAAATGTCTATCACCGGCGAACAGATACGCTCATGGCGGGACAGCCAGGCTATGGAATATTAACGCAGCAGTTGGAATGAACCGCCTACAACCAAATGCAACCATATGGATGTATCTCACTGATCATACGTTGACCAAAGAAACCTGACATGGAAGTGTATGCGCTGTAAAGCTTCATTTATTTTTTATTTTTTAAAGATTTTATTATACTTATTTGTCAGAGAGAGAGAGAGAGAGAGCGCGCACACAAGTGGGGGGGGGGCGGCAGGCAGAGGCAGAGGGAGAAGCAGGCTCCCCGCTGAGCAAGGAGCCTGATGCGGGGCTCGATCCCAGGACCCTGGGATCATGACCTGAGCCAAAGGCAGACGCTTAAGCCACTGAGCCACCCAGGCACCCCTGATATGTGCACTTTTTATAGGTATGTTAGATTTAAAAGTTTTTGAAAAGAGAAACCAAGTTTGCATGCGTGCGCGCACACACACACACACACACACACACACACACACACATCAGCCACTCTGCCTCCTGAGTCCCCTCCAAAGCTATTACCCGTAGCCTGCCCCAGGTGGGGGTGACTTGGGCATCTAGGTGGGGGAAGGAGAGAGGTGGTGTATCAGATCCAGAAGAGGATGGGGGGGATCACTGAGTGAGCTGAAGAAGTAGGGGATGGGGGGATGGACAAGAATGAGAAAGAGGAGTAGAAATGTTTTTGGTGTCACAGATTTTGCCAAATGGTCATCCAAAAATATAATCCCCGTGTTACCTGTTTACCAACAGAGGAGGGGAAAGACAGGTTGCCCCGCCCACATCATTTCTGCCTTTTCCTGGCCTGGGATGGGGTTTAAAGGCTGCCTGGAAGGAACCAAAGCGCTGGAGAAGGGGATGTTTCCAGACAGACACCCCCACCGGTCACGCCACTGATTTCTTCCTTCCCCACTAACCCGCAGCCCCGCCATCGGCTGCACCCCAGGGCCCTATGGAAATGGCTCCCCTCTCCTCTCCACTATTCAACTGTACTAGTCAAAAAGTACAGGGTCAGGAATTAGAGCCTTAGGGGGCGCCTGGGTGGCGCAGTCGTTAAGCGTCTGCCTTCGGCTCAGGGCGTGATCCCAGCATTCTGGGATCGATCCCCACATCAGGCTCCTCCGCTGGGAGCCTGCTTCTTCCTCTCCCACTCCCCCTGCTTGTGTTCCCTCTCTCGCTGGCTGTTTCTGTCAAATAAGTAAAATAAAATCTTAAAAAAAAAAAAAAAAAAAGGAATTAGAGCCTTAGATTACTTGCTCTGTGGCCTCAAGCAAGTAACTTCACCTCTCTGAGCCTGTTCCCTCATAGATAACAAGTAATCATAATCCCTGTTCGTCTAGTCTCCTTGGGGGACAAGAGAAGAGAAACATCTAAGTATGCTGTGGTTCCCACCAAGGGCCGAGCAGAGACTGGTGGTTTTGTTAGCTAAACTCTGGACAGGCTTTGGAGCACAGATGGATGGGCCAAGGTCCTGGCCTTGGGAAGCTGGATGATGGGGGCAGAGGGGGCACAGAAAGAGAAGAGAAAGGAAGAAGACCAGAGAGGGACTGAAGTGGGCTGGGGCTGGGGCTGGAACTAGCCTCACTGCATGTTCCCCCAGGTCCCAGGGACCTGGCCTGGTTCTTCTAGGACCATCTGGGGAAGCCCAGACTGACAGATCCTAGCTCCCACTCTGTCTGCTGGTCTTTTTCCAGTTGCTTCTCTCTTCCTCTCCTGGGCCCTCGCAGTCTCACGCCCCAGCTCAGCCCAGCCTGGGGCAGGAGCTCATGGGAGGCTGCCCAACATGGTGTCAGCCCTGGGTTCAAATCTCTCCCCCGCCCCCTGACTGTCTGTGAGAACCTCAGCCGGTCAAGCCGTAATAAAATGGAGATGAAAGTTCTCACCCTGCCCCGTTCTCAGGGAAATGAGATAATGACCATGAAGCCACCTTGGCCAAGGGTATGTTTTGTCTGGCAGTGCTTTTCAAATTACCTGCAGCCCAAATGAAATGGGCAAAGGGCCCACTTTTATTTTTAATCTGCCATGGATGTGTAAGTATGCAGATACGATAAAAAATGACTTACTAGAAAAATTCAATTGAAGAAATAAATAAACTAGAAGCCCAGCGTTTTATTATTATATTCAATAGGCATCAGTTGACTCTATTAAACCGATATGTTTCTAAACACTTGCTCTCAAGTTATGTATTGATCTGGTTGTGAACTGGTAAGGGAATCCGTGGCCTGGTGGTGGTCCACGGGTCCCACTTTGAGGGGCACTAGCGTAGAAGCCTCAGTGCCCACTGGAGCTGGGCTTGGGGGCAGGTCCAGGGATGGGGAGCACGGCAGCTATGTGGGTTGCTGGCCCCCTACTCTCACCCCGGCCCCTTGAATGATTTGGCACCCTGTGGTTCCCCAGCCCTGCCTTCACCCCCACTGCTCCCTCCCAGAATACCTTCCCCCTTCTCTGCATATCCAATGCCCACTTTGTCTTTCAAGGCCGACCTCAAGCACACCTTCTAGAAAGCCTTCTCTGACCCCTCCCCATGCTGCAAATCAGCCCTCCCTCCACTGAAGTTCCACAGTCCCGGGCACTATTTCTTCCCTTCTCTGAGTCTGTGGTGGGCATGCCTCGGTATCTCATGCTGAGCTGCTTGGAGGCAGGAATCATGGTATAAGTGTCTGTACATCCCCCTCCCCTCCACCCCTGCATCCCTGGTTTAACTGAGGGCGTGATACCAACAGGCAGTTAATATGTGTGCTGGATGGGCAGCTGAGGGGGTCCTTGGGTGGAAAACAGATGAAGAGATAGAAGGTTAGGTAGATGTATGGATGGAAGGAAGAATGGACAGATGGACAGATGGACAGACGGTAGATGCTAGCTATCGTTATCATGGTAAGTGTAGAAATCGTAAAAGGTGGCTAAGAAGTAATGCGGACTTAAGAAGAAAGTTACCAAACAATGTGAGAAGTGTGATCTCATTTGAGTAGGAACTAATAACAGTGAACACTCACATATGGAAAGAGAAGAAAAGTCGGGACCTATAGCCACCAAACTAGGACACTGGTGGTCTTTATGGGAGGCGGGAAACAGACATTCGCTTGTAAATTTCTGTAAACGTTTAAGTTGCATAAGCCCTGTGTATGACTTTTGAAACGAGGAAAAACAATTCTCCAAAAAAGTAAAGAAAACAAGGGGAAAGAGCAGAGTAGATGATGGCATGGGAACCCCCCTCCTTTCTTCTTGAGGACCCCTAAGTCCACAGATCAAAGCTGTCTAAACAACAACAACAACAACAAAAAGCTTCCTGATTGGCTGACCAGGCACTGGGGAAGGGGAAGGTGCAGCCTCCTGGCCCAGTTCCCCTTGAACACTCTTTCCCATTCTACGGAGCCCAAGGACGCCATGGGGGACATTTTCTCTTTAGGGCAGAAGGCTCAGGAGGCAGACTCATCAGGAATCTGCGGGTCATCTCAGGCAAACCATTCACCCTCTCTGGACTTCACCTCCTCCCCCCACTCCCCATAACATGGGCAGAAGCAGTCTAGCCCCCTAGGTATGGAGTGAAGAGCCAGGGGTGAGAATCTGGTACACAGCCGTGCAGGGATGGGGGACAGCCAAGAGATGAGGTTTTGCCGAGAAGAGCCATCATGCCAAGAGTCTGCCAGTCTACAAAAATGGCACTGGCCACCATTCACCAGTGGACCATTTTTACCCCCAACCCTTCTGACGCCAAATGCGTGATGTCTTTTCCAACACTGCTTTTCCAATTCCCGGACACCTCGGCTGAGTGTCCAACGATTCGATTCCATTCTGATGCTATCTACTGGCAATTAGCATCCAATCCCACAAGTTAAGGTCTCAGACCCACAGGACTGGCTCCATTTCAGACACCAACCACAAGTCCAGGACATCACGGGCACTTCTGACCGACCGCCTATAAGTCAGGGGATCCCAGCACCCCTTCTTTGGGTACTCCAATTTGCTAGAAAGGCTCACAGAATTCAAGAAAGCACTTTGCTTACCAGAATTCAAGAAAGCACTTTGCTTACGTTTGCCATTTTATCCTAAAGGATACGACCCGGGAAAGCCAAATGGAAGGGAGGCACAGGGCAAGGTATGGAGGGTGGGGGGCGCATGCCCCACCCTCCCAGCACCTCGCTGTGTTCACTGACCCAGAAGCTCTCTGAACTCCTTCATTTAGGAGTTTTTCTGGAGGTTTCATTAGGTAGGCATGATTAAATCATTGGTTATTGGTGATTGAACTCAATCTCCCCCCCATTCCCCTCCAGAGAGATGGAGGGTGGGACTGAAGGTTCCGACCTTCTCATCCCACCTTGATCTCCCTCATGACCAACTTCCATCCTGAAACTGTCAGGGGCTGCCAGCCACCAGTCATCTCATTAGCATACAAAAGACACCCAGGGCTCTGGGAATTTCCGAGGGTTTTCGAGGGTTTTCAGAGCTGGGTGCCAGAAACTAAGGAGAAGGACCAAGCAGACCCTGCTCAGGACTCATACGCGCTACTTGGAAGTTTGGCACGTCAGAACTGGGCTAGGCTGTGCAAGTCAGCAAGGGCAACAGGCTCATGTTACTGGGAGGGGCTCCGTTTGGAGCAGCGGCTTGCCTCAGGCTACCTGGCGTGTCACGTCGGGGCCCCTCCACGCTGCACGATTGGAGCCTCACAAGAGAAACTCAGAAGTAGAACAGGTACCACGGCGTTAGTCTACCCATTCTACAGATGAGAATACAGAAGGTTAGAAAGCAGATATACAGTGTCCTTCTTTGTACCCAGATGGCATTTCTGGCCACCTCAATGTGCCAGGGTGGGTCTGTGCCTGGTTGTTCAGAGTCAGCCCCAGGGAGAGTAGAAAGGGGAGTGCCTTGGAGGGTGTGGAATGATTGTCAAGGCTGGGAGCCTGCCTGGTCCCCCCAGACCCCTGCCATCTCGGTCAGACGATGCCCCTGCCATTCAGGGCTCCCTGGCACTGAGGCATGGGGACAGGGTGTGGACTGTGGTGCTCAAACCTGCCCCTGTGTGTGACTTCCTCTTTGAGTGTGACTCCTATACAGCGAAAAGAATGGTACCACAGGCTTTGAGCACTGGTTTCTCACCTTTAAAATGGGAGTGGGGATATGGTGTTAAATTTACCTTATGGGACTGTTGGCAGAATCAAATGAAATGTGTGAGAGCCAGTGGTAGGCACCAGAGTGTGGATTTCCTTTCTCCTTCCCTCCTTCCTCTCCCGCCCCTACCCTTTCTTTTTTCCCTTCCTGCCTAGCCAATACTTCTGAGTACGGTGTTAGAGAAAGAACCAGGAGCTGTGGGAGAGACGAAGTGGGGACCTCCTCCCCCAGGGGGCTTGGGGATGGAAAAAGCCTTCTCAAACCATCTATGGGTAGCTGTGGGAGTCACACCAGCCCATCAGGGCTTCGGGTCCCTGGACTGACACGGAAAGGGGTCCCAGGGAGGCATATCTCTCATCCAGAGTCACACGGCTGATGGGGCTGTGTGGGCCAAGAGCTGGTATGACTCTCAGGGCTACCCAGCATTAGGGAGGCCTGGGGATTCTGGGCAGGACCTAGCAGACGGCCACAGACCCGCTCCCATAGTTCAGAGCCAGTCAGAGGGATGCGTCACCTATATATTTATCGGTGCCAGGCCCTGCCCTGTTGGGGGCCCCCTACACGAGGTCAGCTTAGGCTCTCTCAAAGAGGAAAGGCAAATGTGCACGGTCTTACTCCCAAAGCTCAAAGCTTGAGAGCAGGAAAGTGAGGTGGGGAGGAGGAGGCGGGGGAGGCGGGGGCAGACCGTGTGGACACCCATGGGCATCAGGGAGTACACCCCCTCTTGTGTGCTGCCCCCGGAGGCAGAGCACACGCTTGCCCACAGCTGCTGCCCACAGTCCCGACAATCCCACTTAGATGAGCAGAGTGAGGCCTGGAAGGCGACAAGGGACACGTCCGAGGGAGCAGTGGGTGCACACATCGGAGCTTTGGAATCAGGATGCCTTGTTTTGAATCACAGCCCTGTCATTTCCAGGCTGTGTGACCTTCAGCTAGTGCCTTGACTTCTCTGAGTCTCTGTTTCCTCTGTTTCCTCATCTATAAAGTGGAGACAGTCTCCCTTTTCTCTCAGGTTGTCAAGAAGAAGGAAACAGTGACAGAAAATCATGGTGGCTTGCACAGAGTAGGTGCCAGGAAATCTCAGTTCCTCCTTCCCCTGTCCCAGCTACTCTGGGCCTGAGGGAACCTCTCTTTCCTTCCTCCCCCGCCTCACATCTGAGCCTAAACCCCTTCATCAGTACTGACCAGGGAGTGAGAATTGGGCTGATAAGGGCCTCTTCCACCTGCCTTTGCCCCCCACAGAGCCAGCAGCAAGGTCAAGAGCAGCCTCAGAGGGAGGCCCCAGTAGGGCTTCTGCCCAAAGGGAA
The DNA here is from genome assembly GCF_023065955.2 of Ursus arctos. Lineage (NCBI taxonomy): Eukaryota > Metazoa > Chordata > Mammalia > Carnivora > Ursidae > Ursus > Ursus arctos. The sequence continues at coordinate 94,829,733 of NW_026622874.1, read as the reverse complement.
GGAGTGGGCTTTTGGGCAGGTGGGGTCAATGGGAGCCTCAAAAGCATGGCCTCTCTCTCCTGCCTTCCATTCTGTGGTCTGTCAAAGCTCATTGTGTCCTCTGTCTCAGTTTACCAGTGTCGCGTGCCCTGGTGCCACACACACACAGGCCAGGGGATTTCGTTTACAGAGTTCCAAGACCCCAGGTGGGTCCATGACCCTGGCCCCCTCACCCGAGCCCAGGTCCGGTCCTGAGCCCGCAACCTGAGCCCTGAGCGGGATTCCAAACTGAGTCCCGGCCTGGAGTAGATCATGTCCTTAGTGGGGAATAGTGGTGCAGCCAGAAGGATCCCCCTCTCAAGAGAGCACAGAGCTCCTCAGTGGGAATCTCCCCCCTCCTCCAGGAGCTGCCCCTGCACTGAGGCTGCAGCACTGAGCCTCCCTGGGGCAAGTATGAGCCCACTGCTCAGGCTCCTGGGCCTGAGATCCCCAGGCCCCAGTTTTCCTCCCCCTGGATCTGGGGGGGTCTGGGCAGGAGATGGGCAGGCCAGATGCAGAGAACAGAAGGAGACACACCTGGACAAGATGGAGGCCTGGGCTGGATCCCCAGCCCCACCCAATACCTCATTCAGCTGACCCTGGGATATCATCCCCCTTGCGACGACAGACCACAAGGACCTTGCTTGGAGTGGGCTGCCCTGTCCTCCAAAGCATCCTGGTGTCCCATTTAATTCTGTCCCTATCTCCATTCCAAGTGGCCCAGAAACGAGTTTCCCCATGTCACAGAGGGAGAGCCAGGCCCAGAGAGGAAGTCATGTGCCCAAGGTCACACAGCCAGACGCAGACAAGAACTCAAAGCTCCTAAACCCAGTCCAGGCCTGACCACAGCCTCTTTGCCCACCAGGGTGACCTCAGGAGACACTGAGGTGGGGGTAAGGTGGCTGGGAGGCAGAAGGAAGGCCTGGCCTTTCTGGGCCAGACCAGTGGGAGTGCGCTTTGCCACTTCTCTAGCCCCTACCTGTTGGCTAGGCGTCTCGTGGTCATGAATCCACAGGGCTTCCCAGCCGGACGGTAACATCTGGCTTCTCCCTGCCCAGCCAGGGGGAGCTCTGAGCCCTTGCTCCGGATCCTAGGGCCCACCTGGAACCAGCTTTTCCGCTTGCACCCACACCTGTCCGGGGCAGAGGGTGCAACCGGGAGGAAGGCCCTCCCTCTTAACTCCCTCCTGCCTACCTCAGCCCACTCTCAGCTCCATGGAGAGTCCCCAGACCACCTTTCAATCCTTGCCCAGCCCATGGGACCCCAGAAGGCCGTGGGAACCTGCATGCACCTCACCCTGTGCTCCTGGAAGAGCGGGCAGGATGAACTCCTGGGTTCTCAAACCTGAGCGAGCCTCCTTCTCCTGGCAGCTGAGCCAGGACAGGTACACAAGAGCAGGAATTAACCCCAGCAGCCGGACAAGGGTTGCTCCCCGTTTGACAAGTGCAGAGACGGAGGTCCAGCCTAGGGGAGGGACTGACTCCCCGTGGGCCAGGCCCCTGCACCCACCTGATGCCCTCCAAGCCCCTCACCTGGATTCCGCGCGATCTGCGGGCGGGGTGGCTCCCAGGCAGTGCCACAGCGTCCCCTCCGGCAGCGTCCGGCGGCCCGGCCGCGGGGCGCACGCGGGATGCTCCCGGGCGGCGGGCCACAGCGGCCGCGTCTTCTCTGCGCCGGCGGCAGAGGGCTCTGCGCGCTGCGCCCTGGGCCAGGCTTTTAGCAGCGGGTGTGGACGCGGGCGCTGCCCGGCCCCCGCCCGCTCCAGATGTCCTTTGCCCCTTGATCCGGTGCCTCCTTCTCTCCTTAGCACGTGGGTGGCAGCCGCTCAGCCGTCTGGCGGCCTGTGGGACAGCCATGGTCCGGGCCGCAGGCCCAGGCGCCTGCCAATCCCCGTCTGGGAACTGCTCGTGCCCGCTCACCTTTAACCCCCCTCTCCCCGGAGGCTTGGTGCCCGGCTCCCAAACTGTGGGCTGGGTTTGAGAAGGGAGGAGCCACAGGTATGGGGCCAGCCCAGGTGGGCAGAGCCAGAGGCTGGGACGCTGCAGGCAGCAAACTGAGCCCCAGTCCCTCTGGGAACCTCTGGTTCCTGGGCTCCCATCCGACTTCCTGAACCCCATTCATTCCCCTGGCGCCAGCTCCATCTCCTCGGGGGGGCCCCATCCTGAGCCCACTCTAAGTCCCCTCCCTCTCCTTGATTTCCCATGGCCCTCACAAAGCACCCCCTCCCTTCCCTGGGCTCTCTACCCCTCCCTGAGCCCCGGCCACCCTCTCCAGCACACACACACACACACACACACACACCCTCTTCCACCCTTACAAGCCCTCCCCCTCCACAACCCTCTGCCCTTCCAGAGTTCCCATTCCCTCCTGACCTCCTTTCTCACCTCCTAAGCCTCCTCCCTCTGCCTGTTTCCTCAAGTGTAAGATGGGAAGCAGGGTAGAGGGGATAGGGTGGTTTTGGGCCTTCACATCAGAGAAAGGCAGAAGAAAGAAGTTCCTCGAAGGAATCCAATCCCGGAAGGCTTCCTGGAGGAGGAAGATGTTCATGTTTCCTTTGACACTAAGAAAGAAAGGAGACAACTTTGATGGCTTCTGGTGAATGGCTCCTCTCTCTTAATGGAAGTTGGGGAAGCATGGGGGGCCTCCTCACTTAAGAAAGTCCCCTGAAGATCAACAGAATGTATCTCCCGTTCGTATGAAGATTCTCTAGAGCAAGGGAAGGGCTCATTTCAACTTGATAAATCATTTACCACTTCTAGCTAACGTTTGCCAAGCATTGACTACTTGCCAGGGTCCTGCCTACACCGCCTAACCCTTTATGGGGTTTAATTCATTGAAACCCTTCAGGGACCAGATGGGTGGGTGTTTTCTCCCCATTTTACAGACGAGGAAACAGAGGCACAGGGAGGTTCTTATAGATGGTAGGTGGCAGAGCTAGAGTTTGAGCCCGGGTGTCTTGGCTTTGCACCTGCTGTGTAATAGATCCTTTGCTGGGGGCTAGGGATTGGAAAGGTGACATAAATGCTGTCCCTGCTCTCAGGGGAACCCCTAGTTTAACAGGGGGAATGGATGAGTCTTTCATGACCCTCGTACAGGTCCAGTTGGCATCAGGGCTGTGACAGAGAGTGCAGGGAAGGAAGGACCGATTCTGCCTTTGGAGGAGGGGGTATGTGCTTGGCCAAGAAGGATGGGTCAGTTTTTCGAGAGCTTTAGGACAAGCCATTGGGAGGAAGGGCATTTGAAATGGATGGACATCTTGGGCAAAAGCAGGGGTGGTGTGGAAATGCAGCATAAGTTTGGGGAATAAGGAATAGTCAGGCGTCTGGCTTGACTGGGAAAGGGTCTCTGGGTCGAATACGAGACCAGGGAAAAGAAAGAGCGAGAGAATCATGGAGGAACACAGATCAGACAAAGAAATGAAGACCAGCTGCGGGAGGACAGGGAGCCCTGGAAGGATGTTGAGCAAAGGCGGAACGGGTGGCTTTGCTGAGGTTGCAGCAAAAGGGAAGCACTGTTGGGGAGGCCAGGGGCTGCACGGGGGCGGGGGCGAGTCGGGGTGCCCCAGCCCAGGAGCAGCAGGGCTGCCTGAGCTGGGCCTGAACGTGTGACTGACTGGGGGAGGTGGACGGAGGAATTGCAGAGCTGAAGGGGCAGTTTGTCCCTGTGACTTCTGCGTGTGCTTCTCCAAAGGGCTTGGGTCTCCTTCAACTCCGGATCCAGCCCCAGAGCAGGACCTGAAGCAAACTAGCGTGCTTGTAAATGTCATCAAAATTGTGCAAAGAAGATTTGGGGGTAGTTGGAAGCTTTGGGGCTGAGAAAGTCTTTCCTGGCTGGCAAGATGCTGACTCCTCCACCCTAAACCAAATAAGGGGGTGCCCTAGAGATTGGGCAGAGTTGGAAGATATGCCAGGGGGTGACGGCCAGCAGGTTGTTGTCTTTAGGATGGCAGGTGGTATTTGTGCCTCCGAGGACAAGGCAGGTGGGGAGCTTGGACGCAGCTGCTCATTTCTTCAGACACTAGATCAGGAGGTTATCTGGGGGTACGGCTGAGGGAAGGGGGAGAGGCTGGAGGGAGAAATCACAAAAGAGCAGAAATGAACTTTTGAGGGTGTTGGATATATTCATTCGCCTCGATTTTGATGTTGGTTTAGCAAGCCCAAGCTCATCAAATTGTACACTTTCAAATTTCCTTTCTTTCTTTCCCTTTCTTTCTTTCTTTGAGAGAGAGAGAGAGGGAGAGAGCATGAGCAGGAGGGGCGGAGGGAGAAGGAGAGAGAATCTGAAGCAGACTCCACACTGAGCGTGGAGCCTGACTCAGGGCTCAATCTCATGACCCTGAAATCATGACCTGAGTCAAAACCAAGCATTGGACGCTTAACCAACTGCACCACCCAAATGCCCCCAAATTGTACACTTTAAATATGTGCAGCTTATTGTGCAGAAGTTACGCCTCAGTAAAGTTATTTTTTAAAAAAGCAAGGGAGTGAGAAATCCTAAATTCAGAAGTGAGGTTCCTTCGGGTGTGGGCAGGCAAGGTAGGAGCACCCAGATGTAAGGTATCGATGAGGTTCTAGTTCTGGGGCTGGGTGGTAGATTCCCTGGTGTTCGTTAGACATTAATAAATCCACAAATAAATGAAATAAAAGCAGGCCACATATGAATCAAAGATGAGAGTGTGTATATGTATAAAGAATTAGGGTTAGTCTATTTCCGTGTCCCTGAGATCCAGATTTTAAAAGTGGGGTATATGTGCGTGCTGGGCCAACTGGATATCCTCATGCAAAAGCATAGAGTTGGATCCCTACCTCACACCATGCACAAAAATTAACTCAAAATCGATTGTTACCTAAACGGAAGATCTAAAATTATAAAACTCTTAGAAGAAAACATAAGGGTAAATTGTCATGGGGCGCCTGGGTGGATCATTTGGTTAAGCATCTGCCTCCGGCTCAGGTCATGATCTCAAGGTCCTGGGATCAAGCCCCATGTCCAGCTCCCTATTCAGTGGGGGGTCTGCTCCCTCTCCCACTGCCCCTCCTCCCTGCTTGTGCGCTCTGTCTCTCTCAAATAAATAAATAAAATCTTTTTATTTTATTTTATTTTTTTATTTTTATTTTTTTTAAAGATTATTTATTTATTTATGTGACAAAGACACAGCCAGCGAGAGAGGGAACACAGCGGGGGGAGTGGAAGAGGAAGAAGCAGGCTCCCAGCGGTGGAGCCCGATGTGGGACTCAATCCCGGAACGCCGGGATCACGCCCTGAGCCGAAGGCAGACGCTTAATGACTGCGCTACCCAGGCGCCCCAAAATCTTTTTTTTTTTTTAAGCGTAAATCTTCATGATCTTGAATCAGGTAATGGTTTCTTAAATATGATGCCAAATCCCACACAACGAAAGGAAAACTAGATACATTGGATGCCATCAAAATAACAACTTTTGTGCTCCAAAGGGCACCGTCAAAAGTGGGAAAAGACAACCCACATAATGGGAGAAAAGTACAAACTGTGTATCTGATAAAAGACTAATACCCAGAATATATAAAGAACTCTTGCAACTCAACAATAAAAAGGCAAACACCCAACTAAAAAAAGGGCAAACGATTTGAATGGACCTTTCACCAAAGAAGATATAAAGATGACCGATAGTGGAGCACCTGGTTGGCTTAGTTGGTGGAATGTGTGACTCTTGATCTCGGGGTCGTGAGTTCGAGCCCTGTGATGGGTGTAGAGATTACTTAAATAAATAAATAAACTTCAAGAAAATGACCAATAGTGCATGAAAAGAAACATCATTAGTCATCAGAGAAATGCAAATCAAAATCATGAGGTCCTGCTTCATACCCACCAGGATAGCTCTAATAAGAAAGATAGACCAGGGGCGCCTGGATGGCACAGCGGTGAAGCGTCTGCCTTCGGCTCAGGGCGTGATCCCAGCGTTCCGGGATCGAGTCCCACATCGGGCTCGATCATTATTCATGATAGCCGAAAAGTGCAAACAGCCCCACTGTTCATCGACAATGAATGGAAAAACAAATAGTGGTATACACATACGACGGAATATTATTTAGCCTTAAGAAGGATGAAAATCCTGTCACCTGCTACAACATGGATGAATCTTGAAGACACTATGCTCAGGGAAATAAACTAGTCACAAAGGGACAAATATTGTATGATTCCACTTATACGAGGTCCCTAGAGGAGTCAGATTCACGGAGAAAGAGGGTAGAATGGTGGGTGTCAAGGGCTAGGAGGAGGGGGAAATAGGGAGTTAGTATTTCATGGATATAGAGTTTCAATTTGGGAAGATCAGCCAGTTCTGGAGATGGGGTTGTGACGGTCGCTGAGCAACGTGAATGTGCTTAGCGTTACCAGGCGTATACTTAAAAATGATTAAAATGGTAAATTTTATGTTATGTATGTTTTACCCCCCTCCAAATATCAGAAGGACTTGTGTAGTAATAATTTTTTTTAAAAAGGATTTTATTTATTCATTTGAGAGAGAGCAAGCATGAGAGAGAGCACAAGTGAGGGTTAGAAAGAGAGAAGCAGACCCCCTCTCCCCCCACCGATGAGTCAGGAGCCAGACGCAGGCTCTATCCCAGGACCCCGGGATCATGACCTGAGCCAAAGGCAGATGTTTAACTGTCTGAGCCACCCAAGCACCCCCAATGTGAATGAATCTTGAAAACATTATGTTAAATGAAAGAAGCCAGGGGCGCCCGGGTGGCCCAGTTGGTTGAGCGGCTGACTCTTGATTTTGGCTTGGGTTGTGGTCTCGATTAGGGCAAGAATGGGGAGTGATTGCTAATGGGTAGAGTTTCTTTCTGGGATGACGGGAATGTTCTAAAATCGACTGTGCTGATGTACCCCAAATCACTGAATTGTGCAATTTAAATTGTTGAATTGTATGGCATGTGAATGATATCTCAATAGAGCTGGGGGTTTTGTTTGTTTTTGTTTTAAAGAGGGTACCAATTGGGCTTTTGGAGAATAATGAATTTAAAAACTGAACCAGGGAGTGGAACCTTGGAGGTGAAGGGTCACCTTCGTATGATCAGCCCCTGGAAGTTCCTGACAGATAGTAGGTACTCTATAAATTAAAACCGAGGGAGCATTTCCAGAAAGAGAAACACATCGCAGCTGTGGTTTTTGGAGCACTGACTAGATGTCAGGCATCATGCAAGACACATATCAGGTCACATCCTTCAACTACCCATTTTATAGGTAATGTAATTGAGGTTCAAGGAATTAAGGAATTTACTCTTGGTCACACAAGAAGTGGCAGAGTTCAGAAAGGGATCCATGTCTGTCTGACTCCAAGTCTAAAAATAGACCCTAAAAATTATTAATTTTCTATGAAAGTTTTTAGACTTACTAAAGATATAAAGAATAATACCATGTACCCCACTAGAAATCAAACTATCTCTCAGTGCTATTGAACTTCCCTTGGTCTCCTCCCTGATTCCATCCCCCCCTTTTTTTAAGATTTTTAAAATTTATTTAAGAGAGAGAGAGAGCTTGAGCATGAGCGGGGGTGGGGGAGTGGGGGGAAGGGCACAGGGAGAAGCTGACTCCCCACTCAGCAGGGACCCCGATGCAGGGCTCGATCTGAGGACCCTGAGATTGTGACCTGAGCCAAAGGCAGGCACTAAACCCACAGAGCCACCCAGATGCCCCTCCTGCCTCCCTTTAATAAGGACCTTTGTGATTAAATTGGCCCACCTGGATGATCTAGGACCATCTCCCCCACCCCAAATCTCAAGACCCTTAATTTAATCATGTCTGCAAAGTCCCTTTTGCCTTGTAAGGTAACATATTAACAGTTTTCTAGGGTTTAGGCTGTAGACAGAGGAGAAGAGCTGGGTGATGTGATGGCGATGGGGCGGGGTGTCTTTGAATGGCCAGCTGGTCAGACCACTCTCTGGAGCAAAGAATCGATTCTCTCTCCCGCCTGCAGGGCGTAAGAGTTCCTGTTGCTTCCCATCGTCACCAACACTTGATGTTATCTGACTTTTAAATTTTCACCAACCGCAGTGTGGTCAAGAAAGAGATGGTGGTCAATGGTGGGGAATAAGAAAGAGTAGCCTTGGCAGTAAGAAGTGGCCAATGACCTTGGCTTTGAGGAGTGCCCTCGAAGTGGTGAGAGGGGAGTGAAGTCAGACTGAGTCAAGGAATAAGGAGGGTGAGGAAATGGGCAGTGCAAGGTACAGGGGATGTCTTAGTCTGCTCAAGCTGCCGGAACAAAATACCACAGACCGATTGGCTTAAATAAGAGACTTTTCTTTCTCATCATTCTGGAGGCTGGGAAGTCCAGGAACAAAGTGGCCGCAGATGGGGCTTCTGGTGAGAGCCCCCTTCCTGGCTTGCAGATAGCCACTTTCTTGTTGTGTCCTCACACGATGGAAAGAGAAAGAACTCCAGTCTTTCTTCCCTTCTTATAAGGACAGTAATCCCATCAGGGGGCCCCAATCTCATGACCTCATCTAAACCCAATCACCCCCCAAAGGCCCATCTCCAAATACCATCACACTGGGGGTGGGGTAGGGCTTTGACATATGAATTTGGGAGGGGGGACATAAGTATTCAGCCCATCACAAGTTGCTTCAAAATATTGGGGTGGTGGTGAAAGGAAGGTGCCAGTCTAAAGGAAGAGATTGAAGGTGAAAGAGCCAGAGAGAGAAAGAGAGACATAACTGCTAGATTGGGCCAAGGCATCTGGGGGGGGAGGCCGGTGAAGGTGAGACCCATAGCAAAGATACCTGTTGGGTTGGCTTTGGAACGAGGGGGCTGCTCTTGCTGGACGCAGAGGGGAAGGAAGGGCGCTAGGGCAGACGCAGAAAAAATCCAAAGAGGTGAGGCAGAAAGTTGGCAGAAGCTTCTCCATGGGATGGGCAGCAGAGTTTTCTCCTGAGAGGGGCAGGAATGGGTGTGAAGGCCTGAGTGTGGGGAAGGTTTACGGGATGGCTTGTTGTGGGGCATTCAACAGAGGGCCCACTGAACAAGGGGGGAGTGGCAAGAAAGCGCGGGTGAGCTGAGGCAGGCCTCTCCCATCAGATCTAACCAGCGACTCCCAGAGTGAAGAAGTCCCGGAGCCCGGAGTAGGAAGGGGCCAAAGGAGGGCCAGGTAGGGGGAAGTGTCTAGGAGAAGTCTGGAAGCTCAGTGGAAATGGTGGGTCCTGAGGAGGCACAGCAGAACCAGGAAGATCGTAGCCAGGAAATTGGGAAGTGCAGAGGTGCTCTTGATAATGGTCAGGACCAGGGTGAAGGGACAGCAGGGACTGTAGGAGCCCAGAAGAGAGGGGCGCACAACCCAGCCTGGGGAGGGAGAGAGGGCTTCCTGGAGGTGGTGGTCTTCCAGCTAAGTCTTGAAGGGGAAGGAAAATTGTCGCCTCAGTCTGTCAACAAGCTTGTCCTGCTCAACTCCATCGGGCAACTCTTCAACGGAGAGCCCATGTCGTCTCTCCTTCTCACCTCTCTCTACCATGCCCAGTGTGCTCTGGCTGGATTGGGAGAGCCCTGGGCTGATGAACTTCTCTCTGGGTTCATTATTTTTCTCTTCACCTTCAGAACTCCTATTCAGCCCTCAAAACCCAGCTCAAATATCACCTCTTCTGTGTCTCCCCTGCCCCCCCCCGCCCGCCCCCGTGAGGCTCTCTGATTATCCAGATCCCACCTCTGTGCTTTCTCAGTGCAGGCAGGTGAAACAAACGCACTCACGGCTTCTTGATTTGAGACAAGTGACTTAATCTCTGAGTGTCTGTTTCCTGACAACGGCACTGGCCAAACCTATTCTTGAAGATAAGGTACATGACATCCTCCGGCATCACGTGGGAATCACAAAGGAAGACATCATGTGGTGACACCTGCCATTCTCTCTTGTACGAAAGGAAGCTGAGAATGTGACTCTGCCTTATTCCAGGAGCAGAGACCATGCCTTCACCAAGCCTAGCCCAGTGCCCGGCACAGAGAGGCACCGTGCGCTCTGTGCACACTGCGCAGACAGGAAGAACTGAGACTGTCTATCATCTACCTGTAATGTGACTTTGGGGAGATGACATCATCTGTGTGCATCTGTTTCCCCATCTCTATATAACAATCACTCACATTAGGTATTCCCTTGCTACAGGTCACTCAGGATGCACTAGCTCAACTCCTCAGCTTGTGTGTTATCGCCCCATTTTACAGAAGAGAACACTGAGTCTTAGGAAGGTGAATGGCTTGTCCGAGTTAGCAACAGGGCAGAAGCTCCTGGCACCCAGCCAAACTCGGGAAATTGTTGTGCGAATCCAAGGGAGGAATGTGAAATAGCCCTGCGAACTGTAAACGCCTGGGGTGGGAGCGTCCGCCCCCCGGGGGGGGGGCGTGGTGAATGACGGCCCGAGAAGGGGTGCGGAGAGAGACGGCCTCAGGTACCCGCCTGGCGGCGGGAGGATGGCTTTGCCGCGAGCTGTTGGGTGCGGGAGGCGCGGCTCTGCCCCGGCGGCCAGGGGTGCGGCCCGCCCCCTCCCGCCCCACCCCCCGCCCCAGCACCGCGGCCCCTTTAAGAGTGGGCGGGGCGCCCTCTGGCGGCGGAGCGCCGCGCGCGGCGGGAGCCAAAGCCGGATCCCGGAGCCGGAGCCGAGCGGAGCGGAGCCGGGGCGGAGCGGGCCGAGCGGGCCGAGCCAGCAGCCGAGCTGGGGGCGCGGGCGGGCGGCATGTACCGGGCCCGGGCGGCGCGGGCGGGGCCGGAGCCCGGCAGCCCGGGGCGCTTTGGGATCCTCAGCACCGGGCAGCTCCGGGACCTGCTTCAGGATGAGCCCAAGCTGGACCGGATCGTGCGGCTCAGCAGGAAGGTAGCGCGGGGGGCGCGGGCGGGGGGCGCGGGGGACGGGCCGCGGCCTGCCGGACCTGCCGACCGACCGAAGGGCTGCGCGGGCCAGGCCGCGGGGCCGCGGGAACCTGGCACGTCCGAGTGGGCCCAGCGGAGCCGCCCCCGGGGGAGGGGGCGCCCGGAGCCGGCCTGGGGCGGGTAGGGCGCCGGAGACCCAGGGAGGCGCCCGTGCACCCCCGGGATGGCCGCGAGGCGTGTCCTCCAGCGGATGCTCCGGGGAGGTGTGTTCCGGGGACAGGGGGTGTCTGTGTTGTGGGGGGCCCTGTCTCGCACACCCACGTTCTGTAGGGCCAGAAAGGGGAGGCGCCTTCCATAGGAGAGAACTCGGGGCCTGTTTGACACCTGGGGGGACCTCTGGGGGGGCGTCCGCATTCTAGGGGTGCCGGAGGGGGCTCTGTGGCTTCCGTTGGGGAGGGGTACTGGAAGCTGAGGCGTGTATTCCGTAGGCCACCATAAGAGAAAGTTGTATATTTCACCGGAGATAGGCCCGGGCTGCTTGTCTGTGGGGGGCAGAAAGGGAAAGTGTCTGTTGGAGGGAGGCAGACAGCAGGGGCATGTGCATCCTACAGGGGACAGATGGAGGGTAGTGCGTTCTCCAGGGGCAGGGAGGGGGGCTTGGCCCTCCGACAAACAGAAGGAAGAAGCATTCTCCAGGGCCAGGAGAGAAAGGGGGTCTGCTTTCTGCAAGAGAAGGAAAAGCTGGGAGCAGGTGCTGGGGATCAGGGAGGAGAAGGGGGTGTGTATTCCCTGGGGTGTGGGGATTCCACTGGAGGGCAGGAGGAGGGGTGCGAAGGGAATAGAGGGTGGCTTGAGGGGGGTACCATGCGGGGACAGGGTGAAGACATCACTCTGGAGAGTAAGAGCAAGGGGGAGTGTTTTCGGCACACACACCTGAGGAGGAAGCAGACAAAGGCCTGGAACGAGAGGGAAGCTGCCCATGCATGGAAAATGGGACAGAGGAGGGCGGGGGACTCCTTAGGGACCTGAGCAGACATATTAATTGAAAAATTAAAAATTAACTAACATTCGTGGAGGCGGTCATCGTTTTCCTCACTTGGGCTCACAACAACCCTGTAAGGTAGATGTTTTTCGCTCACTTTGTATAAGAGGAAACTGAGGCCCAGAGAGGGGAGCTCAAGGCAAAGCCCCGTCCAGGCCTCTGGCAGGCTCTCCACCTGTTAGCCTGCCATCCTGAAGGTAGGGGTGCCTTGGGGTTGGCCCTTGGGCCCTGTGGCCCAGGGGGGGCAGTAGGTGGACATGGGCAGATTCCCTGAGTGGGCCTCTTGGCTCTTCTGTGTTGGCAGTTCCAGGGCCTGCAGCTGGAGCGCGAGGCATGCCTGGCCTCCAACTACGCGCTAGCCAAGGAGAACCTGGCACTGCGGCCCCGCCTGGAGATGGGCCGGGCTGCCCTGGCCATCAAGTACCAGGAGCTTCGAGAGGTGGCCGAGAGCTGTGCAGACAAGCTGCAGCGACTGGGTGAGAGACACCTGGGAGAACTGCCTGTGGTGGGCACAGTTGGCCTTCTGGCTGGCGGGCCTTGGGAAGCGCGAGGCTCTGAAGGGCAGGACTTGGGCAGACCTCTTCCCTGGGCAAGGCTTAGTTAGGGGTGCTGCTCCTAGAAAACTGAGTTGGGGAAGTGCACAGTCAATGAGTAGAACTGGGTTGGAAAGGCCAGAAGGGGGCTCTGAATAGGGGAAGAAAAGTGGCCTGGGGTGTTCTAGGGGGCAAAGCCCCTGCTTCCTCTTTTGCACTAGGACTGGGACAAAACCCTGGGCGGGGGAGGTTCACAAACTGATCCCATGGGCAGGACCCTGAGGCTCCAGAGAGAAGCAGAGAGTCACACATGGGGTCAGTGAAAGTCAGGATTGGGCCCTGGGGCTCTGGCCTGTCCATCCTGGGCGACAGGCCCGGAAGGCAGGAGCTATTTACTCTGACCCTCTGTGGCCTTCAGAGGAGAGCATGCATCGCTGGAGCCCCCACTGCGCACTGGGCTGGCTGCAGGCCGAGCTGGAAGAGGCTGAGCAGGAGGCTGAGGTGAGGGGAGGGCCAGCGGGGCCTGGGACAGCAGGGAGGGAGACCCGTCCTATCATCCCTCCCAACCACCCCCCCCCCCCCCCCCCGCTTCATTCTTACACTGCAGGGTGGAGAGCCCCTCCTCCAGGAAGCCCACCCTGAGTGCCTGGCCCCAGGAGAGCCCGCCACACTGCTGTCCCGCTGTCCTCATTGGACAGCAAGGCTCATCCTTCCCACGTGTGAATGTCTCAGCGTAGGACAGTGTAGACTGGGTCGGCAGAGTTGCTGGGACGAACTTCTCAGAGCTGGGCTGGGAGCACAGTGCTCAGTGAGTCCAAGGAGGTAGCTTGATGGGAGACACCTAAGTTTACTCCAAGTGTGTCCCCATCTCTGAGTCTGTCTCATCTTCACCCAGCAGAGGACATCTGTCCCCAGTCACGCGGCAAGTCACAGGCAGGCCCAGGCTAGAACTCAGGGGCTCCTCTCCCAGCCGTGGGCTGCTCGTCCCCAGAAGAGATTCGGGGAGGGGGTGGGTTTCTGGTGGGGCTCCGCTGAAACTGTCTGCCCTCCCATCCCAGGAGCAGATGGAGCAGCTGCTGCTGGGGGAGCAGAGCCTGGAGGCCTTCCTGCCGGCCTTCCAGCGCGGCCGCGCCCTGGCCCACCTGAGGCGGACCCAGGCGGAGAAGCTGCAGGAGCTTCTGCGGCGCCGGGAGCGGTCTGTCCAGCCGGCGGCCCCCACTGCTGCTGCAGACCCCCCCAAACCCTTCCCCGCCGCAGCCGTCCTGCCCACCGGGGCTGCCCGGGGGCCGCCAGCAGTGCCCCGGAGCCTGCCTCCCTTGGACTCCCGCCCAGTGCCCCCTCTGAAGGGCTCCCCCGGGTGCCCCCTTGGCCCGGCCCCGCTGCTGAGCCCTCGGCCCTCGCAGCCAGAGCCCCCCCACCGGTAGGATCCAGGGTATGGCCCCCCAGTGGGGGGCCCAGACAAACTTGATCTGTGGCTCCTCCTCCTCCCCCACTGTCTGGGTGGGGGGAGGGGCAGGCCCCTCCCCCTGGCCTCAGGCAGGCCCTGGCCCTGGAGGCTGAGCTGGGGAGGAGGGTCACCTGGAAGATGCCCAGAGAGAGGGCCGGAGGTGGGGTGGGCAGGGTGCCTCTGGCGCTGAGGAAACTCTGCCTTTTTTTCCTCCCCGGCTGGGGCCTCCTGGTAATGGGCCAGCCCCAGTGAAAGAACTTTCCTCCTGGGGGCCTGGGAAGGTGCCTGCTTCCCCCAGGGGCCCTGACGCACCCTACCACTCCACGGGGCTAGCGCAATGCCAAGGCCGACAGGAGCGCTTTCTATCACATCCTGCTCCTACTTTTCCCCAGTTCTGGGGCCTACCGCCTAGGAGCCAGGTGGTCAGGCCCCAGCTGCGGGGCCAGGGACACCATGGCCCTGGGGCTACTCCGTGCCCCACTCACGCTCCAGACCCTGGGGCAAGGTAGGCCAGGGGCTCCTGACCTGCACAGATGCGAGTGGGCCATCCCCAGGAAAGACCATTCTGTATTTTTCTGTCCCCGTCTCCTTAGAATGGAACCTTTTTGAGGGCAGGTCCTTGTCTTTGTATGTTCTGTCCCCAGCCCCACCTCCCAGGGGCCGTCAATAAATGTGATGATGAGGATGACGATGCTGCCCGACTCATCTCTGCTCCCTCAACCAGCCACTCTGCTGTCGCAGCCTCCACACCTGAGCGCCTGTGCGTCTTCCTCCTGAGATGCCCTCCCTTCCTCTCTGCCCATCCAAAGCCCAGCTGTCCTTCAGGTCCCGCACTGCTGCTGCCTCTTCCATGAAGCCTTCTCTGATTACCAACCCGTGGGAGTCTTTCCTAACTCTTAACTTGCGGCCAGAAGCACCCTCTTCCACCACTGTTCTCCAGCTGCCTCACCTGTACGCACCTTCTTCTCTTCCTGGGTTGCCTGTAAGCCCAGTCGGGATGGTACCCGCTCCTGCTCTGGCCTGCCAAATGACCACCTCCCCTGAGGGATGGAAGGTCTTCTGTAAGGCTGAAGGTCATGTCTGCAACTAGGGTGAATACTAGGTAGCCAGCTTGGCTGATGAGGGTGGGACAAGAAGTGGGGAGAGCTGGAACAGGCCCGGGGTCAGCTTAGGTCAAGTCTAATGAGATGCAGTTTGGCAGGGAGGCCTGGAAGGTCCTGCAAACAGGAGGGGGCAGGCAGAGTGCTGTAGAAGCAAATGCGATCTTGGTCCATGTTAATAGGCACAGAACCATCTAGAAAGAGGAAAGTATTGGGTTGGCTCTACTCTTAAGTTTTTTACTGTAAGAGGGACCCCCCACCCCCTGCAAACCACCACCTTTGGTCTCCTTAGCATGTCCCTTATGTGCACGATGAGAAAGGGGACTGGGACTAAATCCCATGATGGATAGTTGAGGGATCTGAGATATGTGTGATGGTTAGCCTCTGAACCTGCAAGGGCTAGAGACGTAGAGCCCTAGGTCAGAGTCAAGACCACTGGGTAGAAACCATAGGAAGGATGGGGTCTGTCCACAAAGATGTGTGAGCAGTGCCCGAGTGACTGCTTGATGGAGCTGTAGAGATTTCAGCAGTGGTTGGAAGGACTGGCCCATTTGAGCTTTCCAGAGCCCTTCAAGTCTACAGCCAGATGTACCCCTGCTAGGGGCGCAATCAAAGCATGCGCGGAGAGTGCCCACTCGAGCAGCTCTACCCCACACTGGCCTTGGTTCTCCCACTGTCCCTGCTGCTCGCACTTGAGCAGCTGGAGGCTGAGGGACACCAGAACCACAGGGTACTTGCCTGAGATGAGAGAAGACTGAAGAGCTTTGGAAGACCTCCCACATTCTCAGCATGGCCTAGGACAGGCTAGGCCCCTCTTGTCCTGGCTTTCCATTCCTGGTCCCTGCTTTCAGGATTGTGGGTTTGTAACCAAAAGGAGAAAAGGAGTTGAGATTGGAGAAAAGGAGTTTAGAATAGTTCCTCCACTATTGTGAATTGGGGAGCAGCCTCTGGAAGGGAGAGGCTAATGTCCACAGCCTAGTTCAGCCTCCCCTCCCCAGGGCAGGTAAGAAGAAAAAGGAATGACCGACCCCAAGGGAGGGACTGGGAGGGGAGAAAAGTGTTACCAGGGGGAACCAGATGATATCCTTCCGTGGGTCTTACATACCACTCACCTTCCTTAAAGAGCTCAAACTCAGTTTTGGAAGGGGTAGGGAATAAGACCCTTTAGTGTTCAGCTCTGGCATAAAAAAGACTTGAGGCAGGTGGTATAGATACCAACAGAGTGGAGTGGACTCAGTTCTGGGCCATGGGAAAGTCTCTGAGTTGGATGGTTAATAAACTTCATTAACCCTCAAGCTTGAAGGTACATGGAATGTTCTGGAAGGCTCTGGAAGGTTCCAGGCAGTCTGGGCTCTCTCTCTTCCACATGCCAACTTCTGGAACTTTCTGTTTCCAGGTTCCAGGACCCCAAGGAATGTCCCTGACTACAATCCTCTGTGAGAGAGAACTTGAGAGTCTACATCAAAGGGACCCTGAGAAAGGTCCCACCTATTACAGACCACCAAGGCTTTTACAAACCCAAACCAAAAAGTTGTTCAAATAACAAAACTTCTATCCCTTTTGATAAAAAAAAACAAAGAGTTCCTGCCCTTTAAGAAAGTCTGTTATGTTCCTTGTTCAGGAATCACTAGCTTATTTTCCTAAGCTTCCCTCATTTCTCATAAAACATGTCATTTTTTTGGCGGGGGCCAATCAAGGCTTACTGAACCACGCAGACCTGAACCAGAGTGGGCTCAAATCTTGAGTACTGAATTGTGGTGTGGTCACTGCAAAGCCAGGGCTAACAACTTGCCCCTGACCACCTAAGGCTAGAGAGAATCAAATGGTTTAGGAGACCAAGTTGGACTAGCTGTTGGTTTCTCCCAATTTATACACGGATTTTATACAAAAGATTGAATACAGGAATTAATGTTACTGTATGTACCAAAGGACCTCTGGCTTTGTCCAGGACCTTGCCACCACTGTAGACTTCTCAAAGGCTCCTTCTTGTCCCACAATGAAAATAAGGTTTACACTCCGCCTTCCTGCTTCAAGTGTGAGCTCTCATTAAGATGTAGCCTAAGAGTCTGTGAACTCAAACATCTGCAGGGGCTAGGAAGTTCACAGAGGTGCAAAGCTGTCCATTTCCACAAAGAAATACACCCTCTCCCATTTTTTGGAAAATGCATGGTCCCTTTTTTTCCCTTCTTGATAGACACGGAACACAGAGAGACATTTCTCTATTACGAGCAAAATGGCCGAGATCAAGGTCTTTTATACTTCCCCGCTGTTGGTGCGAGCACAGCGAACCAGGCAGCCACATCCTCTCTAAAATGCAGATGGTACAGCTCTTCCCAGGTGCTAGTGGGAGTGTGTGAGTGAATGCAATGGCAACACGTTTTCTCATTTTTTGAGAGAAGTCAGAAATCTAGATTTTTATACAGTCTCCCAAGTTTTGAAAGCTGGCTGAAGTTTCTGAAGACACTGTGCCAGCCACAGCCAAACACGGTGTGCAGGTTGGCCGCGTGGCCTGTAGGACCACGAATCTTAGCCCATTCTTGGTCCTCGTGCAACAGGCCTTCTCTTGTTTACCAGCAGTGCCCTGCCAGAACTGAGGGCGGGAACGCTGAAGGGGCAAAAGCAGGACGGGAGGGCAAACACACTTCAAGTCCAGTCAGAGGACCCCAGCCTTAAGAGATAGATTAAGGGTGACACTCTGACCTCCTAGCAAGTGGTGAAGAGGAGCTCTCTGCACCTCCCTCTTGGGGATGGCAGCCCTGTGCGTTCTCAGTATACGCAAGTTCACCACGAGGACCTAGACTCGGGTCTCATGGTCATCCTCACACAGTAACAGAGGGACCCTCAGCTGCTTTGCACAAACCCTGTGGCCACCAGGCCCACAAGCTGGGCCTGAGAACCAGGTACCGAGGGTAGGCACGGCAGGCCTTCTCCTGTGATCCTGACCATAGGCAGGTGGCAGTGTGTGATCCCATTACAAGGCTGAGGAACTGAGAGGAGGCAAAGACCAGGACAGAGCCCACTTTTCTAGTGCACTGAATTCAAGACAGTGGACTGAAGGAACCATTTACTAGCCTCTCTTCCTGGGATCTGGTGACCTTCCAGGAAGGTCTGAGATTTGCCACCCCCACCCTGCTGCCATTTCCCCAAAAAGGAGGATGGTGGCCACTTACTTGGGTCCCATCCTTGGTGCCTAGGCCTCTGACCATAAAGACTGTGTGTGTGCGTGTGTGTGTGTGCACACGCATTATATTATATATATAATGACCAAATGGACAACTCATTGGTCTATTCTTATTCATCCTGGGTCATGCTAGGATCATTATGGAAGGCAAAGTGCACCGAGTGAACAAAATGCCAGAACCTCAGAAGGGAAGCAAGAAATCCTACTCCCTCGGTGCTGGGATCTGTAAAGGATCACTTCACCCAGTAATAAACAAAAGGCAACAAAGGGCAAAATTTGGCTCAGGAGAAATAAAGTCCTGATCAAGTCCAAAGATAGTATCACAATTGCCTATACAAGTACACCTTTGACTACTGTCTTGCTGTCCGTGTCTCCCCATTCAGGACTTGTGCGTGCTGCTCCCTCACCCTCATACTGTACTTGCAACCCCATTCCTACCCCAATGAACACAGCCTGAGGCAGGCTGGGCTGCTCTTATCCTTCTCCAGCTTTCCAGGGAGGTTTTTTTTTTAGTTTGTGATCAAAAGGAGAAAAGGGACTAGAGTTGAACATGTCTAAGCCTTCCTCCACTATCAGGAATTGGGCAGCAGCCCCTAGAAGGCAGGGAATAATGTCCTTGGCCTGGTTCAGCCTCTCCTCCCCAGAGCAGGTAAGAAACTGAGAAAGGAACGAGTCAGGGCAATCTTGGGGGTGGGGGATAGCTGGGAAGGGAGAAATACCATGGGAACCAGTTTGAGGGTCCTTCAAAAAGCCTCCCACACATCTCCCCTTCCATAAAGGGTCCAGACTCCGTTTTAGGGAGAGTAGTGAGTTCAGCTCTGGGCTAAAAAACAAAACAAAACAAAACAAAAACCTGAGGCACGCAGGATGGCACTGTAAGAATAGCGTGAGCCTAGTTCTAAGGCCTAAGGAGAGGCTTACAGTTGGATGATTAATAAACTTTATTGACTATCCTGCTCGGAGTTGTGTGGAATGTTCCAAAAGTTTCACAGGGTCTGCCCCCTCCCCCAGCCTTCTGGAACTTTCTATATACCTCCGTGTTCTGGGGCCCCAGGGAATGTTCCTGGCTTTGATATTCACTGACAGAAAACAAACTTGGGGGGGGGGTCTATATCAAGGAGCCCATGAGAAAGGTCCCAGCTATTACATACCACTAGTGCTTTTACAAACAAACCCCCAAAGAACCCCAATTCTTTTTGATATAAACTCTGGTAGAATCTCGCCCCAAGGACACTCCGTTATATGTCCGAGAACCACTAGTTTCTGGCACATTTTACTAAGCCGAACACTTCCTGTTGTTTGTATTTCAAAAAGGACTTGTTTTCCAAATATGAAACATAGTAACATTAAATGTTCTTTCTCAAAGTACATGGGCCCCTCCCCTCAAACCAAGGCTAGCTGAGCCTACCAAGTCTGAATTCAAAGCAGGCTCAAATCTTTACCACTGAATCCTACCGTCACTGCAAAATCCTAAGAACTTGCCTCTGACCTCCAACGCTAGAATCCAAATCGTTTCCGAGACACCAATTTGAACTAGCTGTGGTCTTATCCTAATTACAAGGATTTCACAAGAGCAGGAGTTCTTACTAATATACCAAAGCACCTCTGGCTTTTAGAACCTTCTGTCCTCACTCTTGCGGTAGATCTCTTGCAAAGGTTTTCCCATCCCGCAGCTTTACACTTAGCCCCAGCGCATAAATACCTGAGCAGCTGAAATCTCACGGCCCACACATACACTACGCGCAGGGACACGGACTCGAGAGCCTGACTACTACAGCTCCAGCCAAGCGATGACCAATTACTTAGCTCGACTTAGAAACCAAGAAAGAAAATAAGCCTCAGCCAGCTCTGAATAAAGAACCAAGTTTCCACCACATGCCTCCTCTCCCTTAGAAGTACCATCTACTCCACACTAGCAGGCAGGTTTCAAGGACTTGACTTGTGGGGCTAAACACGAGGACAGGCCACATTCCCAGTTTGCTGGACTCAAACTCCCAGTTTATTGCTCTATTTCTGGGAGGGGATGGGCTGTGCAGTTAGTGATGGGGCTGGCCGGCCAAGGAATGACCAGGAGACAGGCATACTGTCCCAAGGATAAACCTGATTCTACTAACATCATGTTTTAATCACTGAGCCCATCAGAACTGTGGATAATAAAGTGTGACAGACCTCAAGAGAACAAATGATTTGTTCCTCTGCTGTCACGCCAGAATAATTTCTCTGAGGTCATACAGTAGATAAGTACGGGCAGAGAACACTCACTTCCTTATGCTCCGTGACCTTGCTTTCCCACTCCCACATGCCACCAACAGAAGGGGGAGTGGGTCTGGGGCTGATCATACAAGAATGACAAGGTTTCCAAAGATCCCATTCTTACCCTACATCAGGTCTCACTTGTGGCTGGGGAACTCACAGAAAGACAAAGTTCATACAACCCCAGAATTTTTCTTTTGGCAGTCAACAATTGGTCACATTGCATGGTTCAAGGTTACACAGGAGCCCCACGGTACAAACGTGGGGCAGGAGCAGACAATGCTTGCTCGGAGCTTTACAATAAAGCCAGAGCAAGTGTTCCAGAAGTTGACAATATCAGGAAGGCAACCTCTGGAAGCAGGCCCCCAAGAGGCTCAAGAAAAACCCTTCACTCTCAGGCTTTCGGGACTCTTCTTCTTGGGGCCTCTTTCTTGGGCATCGAAAAGCCTTCCTTTCTGAGGACGTGCAGGTGGATGGCTAAGCTGGGCAGCTGGGGAAGAGGAGGGGGAGAGCAGTTCCTTCGCACCCCAGCAGAGGCAGGCTATGGAAGGCAAAGGGTTCAAGACAGGAAAGGCCGTTTTCTTGGGGCTGGCTGGGGGCTGCTCCCCTTTCCTCCTCTCTCCTATTAAAAACGAAAGCCCATGATGACGAAGGCTGTGAGGAGAAGGAACACAAAAGTCGTGTCTCGGGTCTCATCCCAGCGGAAGCCCTTCTTGGCCCGGTCCTCCTGCTGCTTGCGCAGGGCCTCTCGCCGGGCCCTCTGGCGCCGTTCGCGCTCCAGCTGTTCTCCGTAGTGCGCTTGGTAGAAAGCGTCGAAGTCGAACATGGTGCGGTTGGCTCCCGCCGTGGTCTGACCACGGCCGTGGGCCCGAGAGGCAGGTGGCGGGGTGCGGGGCGAGCCGGCATCGCCGGCGGGCCCCTTGGAAGGCCGGACACCAGGTCCGCGCAGGTCCTCGTCGCTGAGCAGGCCGCGGTCATACTTGCGACGCAAGGTGGCACTGCCCAGCACCAAGTAGGCCTGGGAGATGCGCGTGAAGCGCTCGGCAGCCTCGGCGCTCCCCGAGTTGCGGTCCGGGTGATAGAGGAAGCTCTGCCGGTAGTAGGCCGCCTTGATTTGCGCCTGCGTGGCCGTGGGGGGGACGCCGAGCAGCTCATAGAGCGCGGTGCGCGAGTATGAGCCGTCG
Organism: Ursus arctos; assembly: GCF_023065955.2. Taxonomy (NCBI): domain Eukaryota; kingdom Metazoa; phylum Chordata; class Mammalia; order Carnivora; family Ursidae; genus Ursus; species Ursus arctos. The sequence goes on along the minus strand of NW_026622874.1, from coordinate 94,808,146 downwards.
CCCTGGGAATAAGTCCTCGCTTCCAGGCCCAGGCCGGATCCCAGGTTCTGTGGAGCGTTCCGGACCAGCCACAACCTCCACAGTAACCGCCGCGACCACCTCAGATCGCGCTTGGCTGCCATCTTGCTTGGACCATGCGGGCGGTGCGAGACGAACTGGCCAATGGGAGGCGTGCGTTGGTCGCAGCGCGTCGGCCCTGTAGCCAATCGAGTAAAACAGGAGGCGGGGAGAGGGGCGGAGCATGCGTATTAAGAGGTGGGCGTGGGGCCGATGACATAAAAGCCGGGTTTCCGGAACGCCGCCACCAGTCTCGAGGCTGAGGCGTGGAGATGGCGTTCCGCAGCAAGAGACCGGAGCACGGCGGGCCTCCGGAGCTGGTGAGAAGCATTTGCCCCGCGCTCACCCCTCTCTCCGCCTGTGGGGCTCCCGCGTGTTGATACCTCCTTTACTGCTCTTCTCTTTTTCTTTCCCGCAGTTTTACGACAAGAATGAAGCCCGGAAATACGTGCGCAAGTAAGGGGAGCTTACATGTTGTCGGGGGTCGGGAACCCGCAGGTTGACCCAACAGCGGGCGTTGCTGGGAAAGCACGCAGAATTTGGGGGTCGGGGGGAAGGAAGGGATAGGGACGGATTCTAGTTCTTAAAGTGGGAAAGTCAGCGTTAAGTAAACCTCGGAACATTCCGGGCCTTCGTAAACCTGCATTAAAACGGGGGTGGGTCATACCTATTCTGTCCAGGTGGTTTTCAAAGATTTAAGTGACAGTTTGAAGCATGTGGTAAAATCGGCAAGGAGCCGTGGATACATGTAAGGGGTCAGTGCTGTTGAGGGAAAGGAAAACGTATTCACAGAATGCTGTTATGTCTTCAAGTTCTCAAGAGAATTGATCGTGTAGGATCTGCGTTTTGGAGGGTGATTGTGTAACTGACTATAAAGTCCCTTAACAGTTGAAGGTTAGAACCGGCTTCCGAGCCTTCTCTTTCTGATACACTAGTCTGGCGATAACTGTTCTCTTCCTTTCCATTCAAATTAGAGTCCAAGACCAAGAAAGTCAGCAGGAATCTCTGGCCCAGTTTTCATTATGTAGCAACATAAAACTTTTCTCCAGCTGCAGAGCTCTGGGATTTTTTTCTTTTGGTCTTGGGATAGATTTACTAGAGACCTGTTTTTATTAATTGTAGTCCTCGAATGAAATAATATTTAGTTCGAATTGCTTAATATGAAGAAAATGTTAGTATTTTATTAAGCTTTTTTTATGTTGGTGATGTGTTGAAATGATATTTAGGGCATATTGGGTTAAGATAGGTTGTCAGGTATATTGGATTGGGTAAATTACTATTACGGTTAAATTTTTACGTATTTCCTTTTAATCACGGTACTAAGTAAGTCTTACGTGGCTTGCATTTTATTTCTCACGGACAATACTGCTATGGATTTTTCTTGCGCATTGTTGAGCCTTATACACGAGAGTGACTGTGGTGGGTAATTCTTCCAGAAAATGTGTTTTTAAGTAACAACCACATCAGAGCTTTACTGAGTTCAAAATCCCCAATGACTAGTCATTTCACTAAGTGCTTTGTTCCCTTCACATTAGCATTGCAATTGGTAGAGTTATAATTTGTATACCAAAGTAACTTGTTGCTGTATTACATGGACTTTTAGGGTCACTTTTAAATAGTTGAGTATGGTGACTAGGAGAGTACCTCAGGGTGATTGTTCCTTTTCCTCTTTTTTTTTTTTTTTTGCTCTGGGCGATGTTTTAACTCAGAATTCTTTTATCACTTGCTTGTGTTTTTTGCCTTCCCAGCTCACGGATGATTGATGTCCAGACCAAGATGGCTGGACGAGCTTTGGAGCTCCTTTATCTGCCTGAGGGTCAGCCCTGTTACCTGTTGGATATTGGGTGAGATCCCGAGGCCCAGTTCAGGTTGTCCAGGTGGTGGTGGAGTGTCTTTGCTGCTCACAGTGTTGAGTTCCTGTTTGATTGTGTCTTCCAGCTGTGGTTCTGGGCTAAGTGGAGATTATCTCTCGGATGAAGGGCACTATTGGGTGGGCCTTGACATCAGCCCTGCCATGCTGGGTAAGTGTGTCCTGCTTAGCACTGGAGCGGACTATTCTTCATGAGTGTGGAGCAGTATGCATCTTCTGTTTCCCTGATGTACTCTTCTCTGACGTAGATGCGGCCTTGGACCGAGACACTGAAGGAGACCTGCTTCTGGGGGACATGGGCCAGGGCATCCCTTTCAAACCAGGCTCCTTTGATGGTTGTATCAGGTGAGAAGTCTTCCCTTCCTGCTTTTAGTCCTGCAGGTCAGTGCTTCCCAAGGTGGCTGTGCAGCAGAGTTACACAGGATTCTTAAAAATACACATCCCCAGGTTAGAGCAATGCCCCCAATTATGTGGATTTTTTTTGTATTTTGAAATTGTCCACTCCTTTGATCATCTTGCGCTGCCAGGTTCAGGTACTGCTGGTATGGATTCTCTGTTCTGTGGGGGAAAAGTGGGGGAGGTAGGAGGAGGGGGGAGGGGGTGGTCTTCCCACACCTCCAGGAGCCATTTTGTGGATGCCAGCAGCCATCTTGTTGGCCCCAGCAGCCATCTTGTTGGCCCCAGCAGCCATCTTGTTGGCCCCAGCAGCCATCTTGTTGGCTCTAGCAGCCATCTTGTTGCCTTCTTTTTGAATAGCTCTGCAGTGGAGAGTGGCCCAGAATTTTCCAGTCTCCTCAGTGGCTCGGCCCTTTCTGGGTTGTCAGGGTCATTTACATAGTATTTTGATAACAGATTTCAGAGCATTGAAATGAGTGTTTGAAACATGAAATTGTTGTCTGTCTTCTGTGGTAAAGTTCTGTTGAATATTTGGTGTAGTGTGTTGTTGATGGGGTGGAAGTAGGGAATAGGCAAGAAGTCAAAACTTTAATCCTTACCTGGGGGGTTGCCTCCTGTGACTGTGGCCTGAGCAGTGGGGAGCTGGATGAGCAGTAAAATTTAGATGTGAAGATTTTTTCTAGGGTAAGGGATTAGTTTACATCTGGGAACAAGATTGGGGGGAAACCGCATTGCAAAAATAGCAATTGCTTTTTAGTAATGATTGGGTGATATGTTCTAAGCTGCAGAAAACTGGAGGCCAGCGATATGGTTTGTATATTTTAAAAGTAAGTCGTCGGTTTTTTGTTTTTTAAGAGAGATGGTATGGCAAACTTATTTATTTATTTTAGCATTCCTTATATGTAGGACACGGTTCTAGGTGTTGTGGAGTTTGTGGAAATACAACATAATCCGTGCTTTTAAGACTCTCCATGGTGTACTAGGTGCTGGAAGAGATGGGCCACACAACTAAATACGAAGTTGAGTGTGGAGTGTGACTGGGGAGTCGTGGGGCCCACCACAGCAGTGAAGAGAAGCCAGAGAGCACCAGGAAGCCTTGAAGAGGAGGAGGGGCTGGGGTTGGGCCTTGAAGGTTTGGATAGTCATGGGGAGGGTTTCTAAGTGAAGGAACAGTGTGAACAAAGGCACAGGGAAAGGAGCCTGATAGATGGGGGCGGGGGGAGGAATAAGGGATTTTTAAACTCCATGCTAAGAATTTTGGGCTTTATTGAGTAGTCAGTGGGAAGCTAGGGAGTGACAAGATCAGAGCTGTATTTTGGGAAGATTATTTAAGAGAAAAGAAGCAAGATTGTTGAAGCAATGGAGGCAGTGAGGAGCACTGACCCAGGAGAGTGGTAGAGGGAAGTAAAAGCTGGGAGAGGCATTTGGACAGACCAGCGGGGTTTGGGGTTCTGTGGACACGTGTGCACAGCATGAAGGGGGGACATACCTGAGAGGAGTATATAATAGCTGCTTGAGGGTTTTAAATCTGAGAATAGTGAAGACACTGAATAAGTACAGTTAAAGGATTGATTGAGGAGAAGAGTGAATGAATGGGTGTGTTTGTGTTAAGTACTATAAAGGGGTGATCCCTTGATTAGAGGAAGGGAATGAAGGCGTAGGTGGCAGAGAGCCTTGACATGCTGTGTAATTTTAAATTCGAGATGCATGAAGAAACAAGGTTGAGAAAATACTTGTTTGGACTGGCTGCAAGGAAGTTAATGCTGACCTTCTGTTTACCCTTTTCTGTCCAGTTGTAGAATGATGAGCTGGAGTGTATCTGCATGTGCCAGAAAGAGAATTATGTGCAGGAGGGTTTCGCCCGGGGCTCAGGGATGTGCATGGTGTTAAGAGTCTCGAAGAGGCTGGGGGGAGCAATGCGTGTTGGTTCCTCTCCTGACTGGGTCCGTTCTTTTCTCAGCATTTCTGCTATACAGTGGCTCTGTAATGCAAACAAGAAGTCTGACATCCCTGCCAAGCGCCTGTACTGCTTCTTTTCTTCTCTGTACTCTGTGCTGGTGAGTATGAGATCTCCTCCCAGTCTGAGCTCGCTGCTTATCCCTCCTGCAGGTAGTGATGGAGTAGGAAGCGTCCCACGGGAAAGCCATTCAAATGGGAGCCATGGTTCCCAAAAGGGGTGGCAGGACCTTACTGTGGTTACTTCTGTCCAGGTCTTTAGTCTAAAGAGAAACCTCCGTGGTCTGACATCCCTAATGAAGTGCAGAAGATGTTGATGTCAGAATCTAAGACCGATCACAATTCCTGTGCCCCACTGCACTGAATTATTAAAGCGGGTTTGGGGGGCATGGACTCCACAGAGTGAGGACAGAGACATGTCCAAGGCTCACAGAGTCCCCATATCCTCTGACTCCCACCCCTCTCTCCCCTACTGCCGATGTTCAGACGGGGAGCTGGATGGTTATTTATCACAGAGCCTTGATTAGCTTTATCTTGTCTTCATAACTGATGGTGTTGATTTCAGTTGTGTGGTAGGATTAGAGGATAGCTTGAGATTTTAAGTCCTAAAAATGAGCTCATTTACTTTTTTGAACGGATCCAGGTATTTCTTGGTCGTCTTAATCTCCCCACCTCATCCCTGGTTTTCCTAGGATGGGTGGTTTTTGCAGATGGCTGGCTGGTCTCGTGTGTCATGTGGTTTCCGGCACACACATGAACTGAAGTTAATCTGAGGTTCTGATGGCCTTTGTGTTTGCCTTTCTCTGCTGAAGTGGTTTTCCCTCCTATGTTTAGCCAGCTCCCCACTACATTTGGGACTCTGCTCAAGTGTCCCTCAAAGAGGCCTTCTTGAAACCAAAAGTAAACCCAACAGTCTTTTGTCACTCACCATTCCTTTGTCCCAATATGTTTTTCTTCTTGGCACTAAATCAGTACTGTAAGTTAGCAGCCTTCCTCACTAAAACGTGTGCTCTGAAAGTTCCGGGGCGTGCTCTGTTCATGGCTGTATCCTAAGCCCTATGAACAGTGTCACGTAGCTGGTGGGGTTTCAGATACTGAGTGAGCAAGGAGCAGAGAAACATTGAGCCCTGAGCCCATGGTGTATTTGTAGGAGAGTGATGTTTCTGTTGCTTTCAGGTCCGTGGAGCCCGGGCCGTCTTGCAGCTGTACCCTGAGAACTCGGAGCAGGTGAGCCCCCTCAGCTCCCAGAGGTGCAGGGAAGGGGGAGGGACCCAGAAGCTGTCCTGCTCCTCACTCACCTGCCCTCCCGCTGTTGGGAGGGGGCAGAACGAGGAGCTTGTTGCTGACTTGTGGGAAAAGTAGGGAGTGAGCCTCCGAGAGTGGTCCCTGTGACTCCTGATGGCAGGTTTTATGACCTGTCGTCCTTGGGAAGAGTAGTGGTGTCTGGGGGGTTAGGATAAGGGCATTGGTCTTCTCCTGACAGACGTGTGGTGGTGTAGTTAATAGGATAATTCTGATTTCCATAATCAAACAAGTAGAAGTTGGGGAGGATTTGAGAGAATGGCAAAGCTGCCTGTCCTGTGGAATGTCAGCCATGGGTATGAGGAATAGAGGTACAGATCCTGAAAGACAAGTGGGGAGCTGTCTCCAGCCACTCACGTAAGGAGTTTGCCTCCTGATTGGTGGCCATTCATTCCCGAGATGGGAGCGGGAAGATGGGTCCCTGGGCTAGAAAGAGAACTGGGGAGAATTGCTGGTTCCAGCCTGCATTTTCCTCTGTGTGGCTTTTGGGGACTCAGAATGGGGAACAGTCTAATGGAAGACCTCAGTTCTCCTGGGCAGGGTCCATCCTGGGGGCAGACTGGCTTCTGGAAGGGATCAGAGAGGAAGCTATCTGCTCCCCCAGCCTCCCTGCCTGACTCGCCGTGGTTCTCTCCTCAGTTGGAGCTCATCACGACCCAGGCCACCAAGGCCGGCTTCACCGGTGGTGTGGTGGTGGACTTCCCCAACAGCGCCAAGGCCAAGAAGTGAGTGCTGGGGGCTAGGGTGCTGCCCGTGATGAGCAGAGAGGGTGCTGGGGTGAGGAGCAGGTCAGAGGCGTGCGGGGCTGGGTCCCGGGGTCCTCACGTTCTGCACCTGTGTGTGGCAGGGAGCGTGTGTGAGGACTTAGCCCCACCCCCAACAGGACTTTATGAGCCCAGCCCTCACTCTCCTTTCTGGTTTCAGGTTCTACCTCTGCTTGTTTTCTGGGCCATCAACCTTTCTGCCAAAGGTGAGGGACCCAGAGTTTGCAGGCTTGTGGCCTTTGGATTCCCTGCTATGGGGCTGAGACTTGTACCGGTTGGAAGGGCTCAGGCCTGGGTGGCCCAGCCTTCTGGGGTGGGGCAGGCGGGTGGGGGAGACCACCAGGACAATCTAAGAGTACGCTGGTCCCCACAGGCCCTGAACGAAAATAATGACGAAGAGGAGGCCAGGGAGTCCGAGTTCACGAGTGAGAGGTAAAGCAGTTGCTTGGGCTGTCTTGGGTGCAGGGGCTCGCTGCTGCCAGGGCTGGCAGATGGGCAGAAGGAAGGCGGAGGCTCTCTGCTTTCACGAGGTGTCTTGGGTCCAGGTGCAGCAGTGGCACCACGGTGGTGACAGAGCAGGAGCCCTGGGGGCTTGTGCCTGCCCCTGCCTCGGGCTGGGCAGCTGGGGCTCTTCTGGATAACTCTGGACAGCCACGCAGCCATCTTTTCTTCCTCTGCCTTCTCTTTGCACCTGCGTCCTGGACCCCCTGTCCCCTCCAGCTCTCCCCCTGCTCTCCTGAGTGCTCCTGTCTACTCTGTGGGCTCATTCCATCCGCTCCCAGATGCGCTGCACTGTCTCCTGTTCTCTCCTATAACCCCTAACAACAACTGCACATGGGCTCCCCCCTGGATCAGATCTCACCCCACCTTTTGCTCCGCTGCACCGTTCTCTCACTCCTGCTCTCTGCTCCTGCCTCTGTCTCCTCACAGGTCACTCTTGTCAAGGCCACAGCAGCCTCTGTCCTGCGAAATCCATGGCCACTTCTCAGTCTGCTTTCTCTTCTGTCCTCCTCTTAACCTGCCTGCTCCCATCGGTGCGGACGCAGCCGATCACTCCCTTGATGCTTTGCTTGCCCGGCCTCCCACCTGCCATCCCCGTTTGCTCCTCAGCTGTTTGGCTGTTCCTTCTCCAAGCACCCTGGGGCCTAGCCTGGACCCCTTCTCTCTCTGCTGCTTTAGCCGCCAACCCTAGGTCTGTTGCTCCGAATTTAGGCCTGTGGCTTCAATCCCATCTCCAGCTTCCGAATTGCCCCCCTATGTATCTGTACCAGACTTCCCACAGGTGTGTGGGACCAAGCCAAGCTCTTGCTCTTCACCTGAGACCCCCTCTCTCCACTTTCGCTGCCTCATTCCTGTCTTTCTGACCTCCTCTCCAGGCAGTCCTTCATGTCCTGCTGCCCCTGGTGCCCATGTCTGTCCCTCCCCTCCCCAGCCTGAGCCCCCACTGCTGCCCTTGCCTGGTGTGGACACTGCTGTGCTGGCCTCCCTCCACTTTCGGTCTTTGCCCCTTTGAATTGCTCTTCCACATGGCAGCAGAATGGGTCCTTTTCTTTTCCCTTAATTTCTTAAATTGGGCGATTCTGTCTTGCCATTTTTCTTTTCCAGTGTCCTTGGTTGAGTTCTCTTTACCCTTATTTCCCTCCATCTTCCACTGCTCTGAAGCCCACACGTCTGTTTTCCGGGTGGTCAGGTGTCTCCCTGGCCAGAAGGAGAACTCGGGCAGCGCAGATGTGTCCCTGATGTCAGAGTAGGGTCCCGTCAGGGAACGGTATCTGGTGTTTGCTACTGGGTAATTGCTGGTAAGGCGGGAGAGGGAGGCTATTTCTTCATTCTGGTTGATGGGAGTGAAAAAGCCCAAAGATAATTTTAAGACATTTAAGAGGAAAAATGGGCAGAGAATGAATGAGTTTGGAGGACCATGAAGCAGTGAAGATCACGAGTGTGTTCCTCCACAGATTGGAGCCCTCTGAAAGTCCTGAAACCCCCCCCCCCCCACCGTGGTCCGCTTCCTCAGCCCATTTCCCATGGGGATTTGGGGGGGCCCTTCTAGATGTGTTCTGCCCTAAGCTGCCCACCACTTGCTCTCAGCGAGGGGCGCCTTCTCCCACCTCACAGAGGATCTGCACGTGATTCAGCCCCCTCCACCCACCGCCCAGTCCCTCTTGTCCTCACTCTGGTGTCTGCAGACGACACGCGCTAACTGTAAACTTAGGTAAGCAGCCATTTCTCATCTGCTTCAGGAGGGGGTACAGCCCGCACTCGGGCATCATGCTGAGGAGTAGAGCGCGTGTGCACAGGCTCGGCGCGGTATCCGGCACGGGCCTGTCTCCCCGTTCTGCAGGTCCTCGGCCTGGCGGGGGCGGGGGGCAGGAGGCGGCTGTCCATTGGAAGGATAATCGGGGCTTCTCCCGTTCTCGTCATTTCTAATCATTCTCTCTGTCTCCTCTGTCTCTCTCTCTCTTGATGACTCAGTCCACCTGTGGCAGTTGCCACTTCTGACCAACTTCCCTCTTGGCACCTTTGGTCTGGGGCACACACCGCCTCCACCTGCTCCCTGCATCTGCCCTGACGCCCCCCCCCATTCCTTCTGTGGCTCACAGCTGGCCCCCCAGCTTGTCCTTCCGCATAGACTCTTGCTGATTGGTGCTGCACTCGCAGCCCCCCGTTGGCAGCTCCATCCTGTTTTGAACTTGGTGCCTCAGACTTCTGCCCCCTGGTTGTGCTCATGCTCCCATTTCTTTCATGCACCCCTGCCTGTACCTGCCGAAGGGTCTAGATCACATTGTGTCACTCCTTTGCCAGGAAATGTCTCCGAGTGTCCCCTGCTTACCTAAGGGACAACATGCTCACTCCTTGCCTGTAAGCCAAGTGAAATTCTGAAATTCATTTTTGTTTTTTTAAAGATTTTATTGATTTATCTAGAGAGCAGGGGTGGGGGGGAGGGGCAGAGAGAGAGAATCCCAAGCAGACTCTACACTGAGTGTGGAGCCTGAAGTCGGGCTCAATGTCAGGACCCCGAGATCATGACCTGAACCAAAATGAAAAGTCCGATACTCAACTGACTGAGCCATCCAGGTGCCCTGAGGATTTTTTTTTTTTTTAAATTCTGACTTTTGTTATTAGGTCAGAACAGACAAGAAGTAGTAGCAAACAGGGTCTGTGATGGACTGGCCCTCAGGCAAGGAGGGAACGTGTGCTTCGGACCCTCAGGATCCCACTGGGCCCCCTCCCATTCTCGTCCCAGACACACAGGACTCTTCCGTCCCCTAACCTTCCGCTTGGTCCTTTCAGTGCCTCACCCATGTGGTGCTCTGGTCTTGATGCTGCCCGTCCTCTGCCTGCAGAAGTACCCGCTTATCTCAGCAGCCCTCTTGTTTTTCCCAGACTGCGTTTCTTTTCCGTCTCCTTTAGCAGCTGCTGGGCCTTGGTGCACTTGCTTTGCCTGGTGTGGCTGGTCCCTGCCATGGCCTGGTCCTGGGCTCAAGGCCAAGTCTGGTTCATATCCACCGTGGGACATCCATGGGTCGTGCACTCCGGTGCTCAGGAAATGGTTTTACTCAAATAGCGAGCAGCCTTCCGTGGCAGGAATTATGCTGGAAGCCGTTTGATCCCAGCTGCCAGGTGGGGATGTGGTTTGGGGGCCAAAGGCTCTCTCTGTTTTCAGGGCCTCTTTCCCACGGGGCTGTGTGAGGGGTCCCTTTTCTCCTCAGCCGGGGCTGGAGGCCAAGATCAGCCCTTGAGGATCATTGTCGGGGCTGCCGTGAGCTGGCAGCCTTGTTTTCCTGCCTCAGACATCTGTAGGTGCTGGGAGCCCCTACTTGGTCTATCCCAGGTGTGCCGACCCCACAGTCAGACAAGGGGCTGAAGTGGCAGCACTGGGCGCGGGGCCTCCGGCTCTCCTCAGATGGTGCCAGGCGCTCCTGAGCTCGTCTGGGCCTGTATTGCCCCAAAAGTAGTAGGGCTCTCTGCCTGCCCCGTGGGCAGCACCTGAGAAGTAAACACACCGAAGCAAGTAGTCCTCTACCACGAAGACGCCTGGGAGGGAGTGGGCGCCTCCCCCCTCCTGCTCTCCTGAACAACCGCTTTGGCCCCGGGGGAGATCACCGGGGGAGGAGAGGGTGTCTGAAAGTGGGGACTTCTGTGGTAGAAGGGGCATCCGACCTCCCAACTGGGGGAGGATCACCATTCTGCCCCGTGTGGATGAGCCTGGGTGCTGGCCGGGCCGCGCCCGTCCGTCCCCTCAGCGCGGAGTCTCCCGCACAGGGTCCCGTACAGGATGGCGCGGCGCGGGATTGTGCGGAAGAGCCGCGAGTGGGTGCTGGAGAAGAAGGCGCGCCACAGGCGGCAGGGCAAGTGAGTGCCGGGACCAGGCTGCTGGGGCGGACAGGGTCTGGGGCCGCTCGGGGCTCCCCTCGTGTGAAGGGGTCCCGGGGGTTCTTTTTCTTTTTTCTGAGCCTGGCCCGTGACTTCTTTGCCACAGGGAGGTCAGACCGGACACCCCGTACACCGGCCGCAAGCGCAAGCCCCGCTTCTGAGCGGCGAGCCGGAGGCGTTGGGACAGCCCGGCTGCGTGTTGCACCCGTTGGTGCTCGCCTTGTTGCACGCCGGGAGTTCTCTGTTGAAGTGCCTACTTCCATCAGCTGACAAAATACCATTTTAGAAAAGTTCTCAAGTTTTGTTTCTCTTCACTAACAAAAGTTCTTGTTTTAAAAGCAATAAACCACTTTCTGTGGAAATGTGGCTCTGGCATTTTCCAGCTCTGATCCTGAACACATTTCTGGAGTTCCTCTACTGGTGGGGGCCACTACCTGATTCCCCAGGTCCAGATGAGGCTTGAAGAACTTAAGTGTGTGAAAAGTACCTTTTTAACGTACAGGGAACACAGGCAGATTTCATTTCTGGCTGCTTACCTACTCCAGCAGGAGGCCACTTTGGGAAGGATGGGCAGGATGAAACGTATCCGTGGGACCCACTGACCTGAGGCCACTGCCCAGTCTCCAGTTGCCCTCTGGTGAAGAGCGGCTTGTGGCCTGGGCTGACCTTTGACCTTGAGCTGCACCAACTGCTGATCGGCCCAGCACTTGGTTGCCTTCTGGGCTTGTCTCCTGTCCCAATTTCTAGTGGTCAGAAGGGCAAGGCAAGTCCTGCCCTGGGGTGGGGGACTGGAGCATGCCAAGAGGAGGGGGATCTGGGGGTCCCTCGTGACTTCTGAGAATAGTGGGAGGAGGGGACAGCTATGGGCCACAGTACAGAACAGGCATCAGGCTTCAAGCAAGGAGGGGAGAGACGTTCAGGCTGGGGTGGAGGGGCCAGGGGGCCTGGAGCTTGAAGGCTGAGGCAGTCTCTCCTTCCTGTCGTGCTATATGCACACTGACCCCCAAGTTCTAAGCCTGTGACAGAGTGACAGTAAGAAATCTAGAGCAGAGGCATGGTACAGATACAAATGTTTATTCTACATAAAAATTTCACAAAATGGGCAGCTGGCTGTACCAAGACCTTTGGTGAAGGGGGGGGAGGGAAGTCGCTGTTAAGAAGGCAACACGGACAGTGGTCACGGTCACTGGGCAGGAGCAGAGCTGAGGGAAGGCGGGGCACAGACGTGGCCCCATCCCCTACTGCATGCACTCGCATGCACACTCCTAGCCTGTCAACGAGGAAGAGGGGTCTTGGGTGGGGGCACGTTTCTGACTTGAGAAGCCCCGAGATGGGAAGGAGGGAGGGACTCCTCCCTGGCTGGCTGCTGAATACTGCATCCCAGACACCAGACACCCACGTGGCACGTCAGTGGGGGAACAGCAAGGGCAGGACGCGATTGCAGGCCTGAAGTGGTGTCTGACTTCCCAGAGCACAAGAGAGCAGGGACCACTGTCCCAAACATGCAACACGCGATGGCTTGAGAACCTGAGGCCTGCCAGGGAGGGTGACAGGCCCAGGGTGTGGGCTTCGGCTATGGCCGAGGCCCGACGGCCCAATCTGCCCCCCTAGCTCGCAGGGTGGCTGGAAAGCAGGTGCCAGACGGCCTCTTGTAGAATGTTACCTGGGGTCAGGCATAACCCAGAGGGGTTGCTCCTGGGGCTGTAGGAATGTGTGGGAAGGGAGGATGAGGCAGCCAAGACCTGCTGGACTCTGCCCCTAGGCAGGGGAGGGAGCCTGGTCTTGACACAGCCAGAAGCCACCTGGCCACGGCACCCTGAGCCTCCCTGGCAGTAATCAGCTGTTAGAGGCTTAGAGCTGGGCTGTCTCTCAGGGCCACCCCTCCCCTAACCTGAAAAGCAGCACCATGTGGCCAGCTGGTCCCCACCCCTTCAGGGGCTCGGCTTAGGGGGACAGCTGGAGAGGACAGAGGTCAGGGCGGATGGGCCAGTCAGGAGGAGGCAAGGTTGGGGTCCAGAGAGAGCTCTGGTCCCGGGAGAGGGCAGACCCCAGGCTGGAGTGGAATTATGGGAGGTGGGGGGAGGGGAGCGTGGCTACCCTGGGCAGCGCTACCTGGGAAGGGCCAGGGCCTGAGTCTGTTCCTTGCTGACCTGCCCCACCCCGCTGGCTCCTCGGTACAGACACACACGGTCACAGAGATCATGCACACGACGGCTCAGGGCAGGGTGGGTGTGGAGGGCCCTACGGCGGAGAAAGGAGCGGTACCGCGTGGGAAGGGAGGGGCTCCGAGCCGGAAGGCAGCAGCAGCCAGGGGGCCTCCTGAGGGCAGACCGTCCCGAGTGGAGTGGCGGCTGGGGTGGCTTCTATCCGAAGATGCCTCCAAACGTGGAGGCGATGACAACGCCCAGGACCACACAGCAGACGATGATCATGATCTTCTTCTGCAGGGGAGGCAGGGAGGCAAGGAGGAGCGGCCTCAGACGGGGTAGGAGGCTGCGGGCTGGGGCAGGGCTCGGAGGGGCGGGGCACACAAGCAGAGGGGCCCCTAAGCGGGGCTGGGGGTCTGGGGGACAGAACCAGCATCAGCACTGGGGAGGGGACAGCCTGGAAGGCACCCAGGGAGGCAGTGACAGCGGGGAGCTGAAGGCCTCGGGGTGAGGGCCCAGAGCCCGGAGAAGGGGTCAAGGCAGAGTGGGGAGGGATATGCGGTGGTCCCCAGGGCTCTAATGGGCAGAGGGCGGCTACTGACCCGGCGCGCCTTGCTCTGGTACTTGACGGCCTTCTTGGTGTCAGACACGGCCCTCTCCACGTAGTCCACCGAATGTTCCACGTTGTACTCAATCCTGTCAATCATCTCCCCCTGCAGGGCCAGCACCCGTGAGCTCCAGGGGGCCCCCCTCGGGACAGGATTCTGGGAAAGCACCCTGAGGTCAGAGAAAGAAAAGTGGGGGCGTGAGGAGATGGGGTACAGCCTCTCACCTGTGCCCCTCAGGCCAGGTCCCAGGGGCAGCTCCCTCCTGTCCCCACTGAGCGGCCGTCCTGGGGAGGAACCTGGCCATGCAGTCTCAGCCACAGGGGTGGGGACCATGCAGAGCACGCAGCCGGCCGGGAAGGAGGTGCAGGGAGGCAGGGGCAGGAGTGGGTGCTCTGGACAGGGTCCCGCTCCATCCTCGGGGGCATGGTGGTGCTACCCAGCTCCGACTGTCTTCAGTCTTTGACATATAAGAATCCCTGCCTACTCCTGTAGCCCTTCTAGACCCTGTAACCTGGTCCCAGCAGCCCCCAGAGGCCGCTCGGACACTGCCCAAGACCACCCCCCCCAGCAGTGGTGCCGTGACAAATGACCACTCTCTCCAAGTCCCTGCTCCTGCTGGTGTCCAGATCGCCACGGTCTCTCTGCCCATGACGGCAGCAGCCTCCTCGTGGCCTCCCACCTTCCTAACTCGGCTCACACCATACCCACGCTTCAGACCCTCCGATCTAGAAAAGAATCCAGAAGCCCGGCATCACCTTCACCACCCCCGCTGAGCTCCAGCTGCACGACCTCCTCTATGAGCGAGCTGGGCTCTTGCCAGTCTCAGGGCCGGGCTCTGCTGGCCCTGCTCTTCAGTCATTCTGGGAAGTCTCCTGAGCTCAAATGGCACCTCCTCAGGGAAGCCTTCCCTGACCACCCCTGTCCAAAGTGGCCACTGCAGGGATGCTATTACGGTGTTACCCCAAGTGTTGGCTTGGGACTAGCAGCATCAGCTTCCCCCTCGAACCTGTCAGAAATGCAAATTCACAGACACCCACTCCAACCTACCAATATCTGGGAACGGGGACCAGGAAACCTCCAAGCCCCCCGCCAAGTGATTCCTGGGCCCCTTTCAAGTTGTAGAACCGCTGCTCTATCTCACTGCCTCCTCCTAATGTCTCCTGAGCACCCGGCACAACTGGAGAACATTCCATTTGTCATTTCCTTCTGCTGCCCTTCTGCCCCCCCCCCCCAACATTAGCTCCAGGAAGCAGGCCCTCCGCTGTCCTGGTCACTGCTATACTTCCAGCGCCTAGAAAGTGGCCGTCCACAGTGCCCGCATGACAAACGGCTAGTGACTACACAGGACAAGGCTGGGTGGAGGGCCATGCAGGGCCTGGGGTTCTGGAGGGCCTAGCAGAGTCATGCAGCGCCTGGAGCCTGGTAGCAGAGCCATGCAGAGGACGGGGTCCTTCAGGTGGGCCCGGCCCTGGAGGCAGTTTCGACGGCAGGTGGTTAGTTACCTGGAGACTCGGTCCCTCCCGGGCAGGGCAGCGTGTCAGGCAAAGAGGGTAGGGGTTAGTGCAGGCCTGGGTGCTGCTGGGGGCCGGGCGGGCGGAGGGCAGTGCGGCCCTGGACTCTTACCTGGCTCTCCACAAGCATGGCCATGTCCATGAACATGTCGTGCAGCTCGCGGATGCTGTTCTCCAGCTTGATGATCTCGCTGTGCCGCGTCTCGATCTCGCTCAGAGCCTGCTTCGAGATGCTGGAGTCCATGATGATCTAGGGGGCGGGAGCAGTGGGCTGGGACACGAGCCTGCTGCAGGGGGCAGGGAGGGGGGCCTGGGCCAGGGTGGCAGGCCAAGGGCGAAGGGAGCTGGGATGGGCGGTGGCCCCCTCCTCAGCCATAGCACTCCCCCCACTTGCTGCTTGGTTCTTACTAGCTGTTACCAGGTTTCTCGGGGACGGACTTCTCAGCGTTCATGTGGGGCCGCCTGTGCCTACCACGTAATCACTGCTCGCCAGCATGGTACAGAGGCCAAACTGACGGCCCCCAAGGACCCAGGCCTTGAATGGCCTTTCTCCCTTCTCCTCTCCTTCCGGTCAGCCTCCCAGAGAGGGCAACTACCCCTCTCTTCTCTCCTGAAACCCACAGCCCCTAGCTGCCTTCCACACTGTGGGCCGCCGCCTTCAGGAAGCCCCCTGCTCAAGCATCGCTTGAATGTAGAGACGGCCAAGGGCACCGTGTCTCCCAGGAGAGGAACAAGGCCCTGAGGATGGTGGTAGGAGGCCAGTGGCAAATGGACAGGAGAAGCAAGGAAGTGGACCCAGTTGAGAGGAACCAGGAGACAGGGGTCTTAATACCTGTGCCACTAACATTTATGTGGCCACAGTCTGGTCTCTTTTCCTCTCTGGGACTCAGCTTTCTCTGAAACCAGCCTCGCAAGGTGGCTGTGTCCAAAGACTGACCGGCCCCAGCACTTTGCACACACACCAGGGGTCCCTGTGGGGGTTGGGGGAGTGGTTCACACTCACCCCAGAAGCAAAGATGGCCGGGTTTCCACTCTCCAGCATGTCCTCTAGCTCCTCACTGGTCGTGGTCCGGCCAGCTGCGAGCAGGGGTCACACTGAGCCCTGCACACCTCGCGCGGGGTTCAGCCCCACTCCCACCCCTCACCCTGGCCCCCCCAGCTCACTGATCTCCAGCTGCCTTTGGATGCGGCCCTTGCAGCGCTCACGGTAGTCCGTCTGTGTGGCATTGTACTCGGACATGACCTCCACAAACTTGCGGGACAGCGTGGAGTGCTGGGGGTGCGAGACGGGGTGCAGGTGTCAGGCCCAGCTCCAGAGCCCCAGGGCTCCAGCGCCCGCCAGCCCACCCCAGAGGCCCGTCAGCAGCACCTGTGTCTTTCGGATCCTTAGGTCCGCGGAGGAGCGGTTGAGGCCTTCCTCCTGCTCAATGCTCTGCTCGATGCCTGGGGGAACGGAGAGCTGCTGAGCCACCACCTGTTCTCCTCACCACTGTCCCCTCCCTCTTGGACCCACACACCCAGGAGCTGGCTCTGGAGCTCCCCCGGGAGGGTCTAGTGCGGACTGTGGGGGGCGGTCACACACGAAGCCGAGGAAGAAGGTGCTCCAGGCACTGACAGAGGGGCCGACAGGGGCCCATCCGGGCACCATGCGGGTCGGCGTGCGCACAGACGCACACCCACCTGCGAGGCCTCAGGCACACACCAAGCTGTGTGTGTGTGAGCACCTACTGTGTACTAGGCCTAGCGGCTCAGGCCCCCCCTGCCTTCTGCTCAGGAAGCCCGTGCACCCAACAAGGGGCCATGCCCCGGGGAGGAGGGCCCATAGCGCCCGGGCCCGTGCACCCCTGCACTCACGCAGACACACCGGGCTTTGTGTGTGGGAGCAGGTGGTGCTGGCCAGCCCCTGAACCCTCGTTAGCTGAAGCAGGGGACAATTCCCAGGGTGGAGCACCCCCTCACCGAAGCCTCAGGCGGCTGTCCCAAGGCCCAGCACCACGCCTGGCCCGAACAAGCCTTGCCAGCTAGTGGCTGAGAGAACGGGCACATGACGGCACCCTCATAGAGGAAAGCAAGACCCAGTGTTCCCCTCAGCGTTGGTGAGAGCCACGGTAGGCGGAGGAAGTGGGCCCAAGTGCCCCCCACCTCCCAGACAAGGCCCGGATGGCGCCCAGACTCACTCTTCAACTTGGAGCGAACTTTGTTTGCGGTCTTCTTTATGTCAGACATGAGCTCCTCCAGCTCCTCCTTCGTCTCTGGTGAAGCAGAAGGGGTAGAGGGTAGACACCCAGGGCTCTGCCCACTGCCTGACAGTCAGGGTCAGCCTCTGGTGCCAGAGGGCCCAGTCGCGGGGTCCCCAGTGCTCCCCCTGCCCCTGGCTAAGGCTCGGCCTGCCCCCGCAGTCCTGGGCCAGGCCACAGCAGCTGCAGCCTCACCCCCTCTGGTGCTGCTTTGCAAGGAGCCTCCCTTCCTGCTCGCTGGCTCTCCCACCCCCTGCAGATAACAGATGGGTCTAAATTTAAGGCAGAAATTGCTGCGAGCAGCCGGCAACGCTGGACTTGGCCCCAGGGAGCATTTACTCGGTGCTTGCCTGAGTCGAATGTGGGGGGTGCGGGCTCACCTAGAGTCACCTGGTAGCCCTGGGGGGGACAGACATCCAGCCAACGGGGTGGCAGAGCCGGGGGCCAGGGAGGCTGAAGCCAGCCCCCCTCCACAGAGCACCATGGGTGGGGGAGACCTTGTGCTCTGGAGGCCCCCCTTCCCAGGTACTGAGCTCCGCGGAGGCCAGCCGCTGCGTGCCCCGTGGGTGCACAGGGGCATGAGACACCTGGCCTGGAAGGGAGCTGATGGAGAAGAGGTTCAGAGAGGTGCGCCCCCGGCACACAGTTGGCCTCGGACCAGCAGGTGATTGGTGCTGTGACGGTGAGGCTGGGGGAAGGCCACAGCCTAGTGTTTCTGGCCCTTGTTCCAACTGGAACCATCTCTCTAATGCCAGCAGAGGCCACGGGGGTACCCAGCTCGCTCCGCCCCCATCGAGGGGTTGACTGGCCAAGTGGGGCATGGTGGCCGCTTCCCGCAGGGTACTGGTTGGAGCGGTGGCTCCTGACAGCGCCCCAGCCTCAGGGCAACCCCCGGACTCTACTTCCTACAGAAACCAGGACTGAGCTCCTGGCTGAGCCTTTCTTACCCACTGTCTGCTTTCCTCTGGGGCTGGGCCTCTCCTAGAGGGGGCTGGGAGGGGCATTTCCAGCAGCTGATGGTCGGGGGGGGCTACTAAGTGGATCGTGAGGTGGGGGGCTTCGAGGAGCGGAGGAGGGCGCCTCATTCATACGAACAAAGGAAACTTGGTTACCAGCTGCTCTGACGTCTCTGCCTCTTTTGCTCAGACCCAAAATAGCCCAGCCCGGATGGCAGCCCCCAGGGGAGGCAGAGGAGGCCTCGGCCCAGGAAAGCCCTCCGCTCGCTGCCATCTTTCCCAGTGACTCCTCGGAAACTGCTCCCTCTGCTCTAGAACCCTTACTGAGGAGCTCCCTCCCCACATCAGTGACCGCCGGCCGGTCCTGACTGCTTGGCTCTCGGCAATTCGGAATGGGTCGCTACTGACTCTACGACATGGGGAGACCTCGAGTGGAAGGTGGGACAACGGAGCCGAGAGAAAGGAACTGGTGTCTCCGCTGCTCCACGCTTGCCCCGTCTGGCAGCAGGGGAGTGCCTCAGCTCTTTCCAGTACTGTTCGCCCAGTCGGCCCCCTCTGACCGTCAGCAGGAGGGACACACATGCAGACACATGGACTCAGACACCCATGCGTGTGAAGACCTATGATGTCACATGCTGCTACCCGAGACCAATCTCTAGGGAGAGGGGCACACACTGTGGCCACACTGAACGTGGGCCCTGCCTTGGGTAGCCCTCTCTCCTTCCCACCCATTCCTGGGACAGTCTCCCGGCTCCCAGCAGACTTGTTTTGCGTTCCAAGGGCCCGGCCCTGGGCTCGTTCGGCCTGGCCCTGGCCTCGGGTTCCAGCGCACTGTAGGGGCTGTGGAGAGATTTCTTCTGGGGGCTTGAGGATGCCTGTGGACGGGGCCCGGGGGCCGGGGAGGCACAGCTGGAGGCCACACACAAACCCATGCGATCTTGGGGTCCCCTGGGCTGATGCCTTTCGAAGGGGCTGGAGAGGCGGGCAAGGAGGTGAGCCAGCAGGAGCGGTGTGCGCATGCCCAGGTCACAGGCCCAGGCCCCCGTGCTGGCACTGACTCCCCGGGGCTGAGGGGAAGGAATCTCAGGCCAGTGTGCTGTCAGCCTGGCACAGGGCAGGGCAGTCATCAACACCTTGCCAGGAATGGTGACAGAAGGGTCAGGGGGGCTTGTCTGCAGACGGAGTGAAATGCAGACACACAGAGGCTCCCTGCGCGGAGGGAGAGGGTGACTTCCTGGAGCCCTGAGAAGGCCCGGCTCCGGGGTACCAGTGGCCAGGTGCCAGGGCTGCTCGCTCTTTCCGGAAGCTCCTCCTGCTTGGCCGGCTTGCCCTCCCACAGCGCTGAGGCTCAGCGCTGCCATCTGCTCCCCCGGGAGGCTCGGGAAAGGGAGGGGCTGGGCGGAGAGGCTTCCTTTGGAGTCGGGCAGCACCCACCCACCCAGCTTACCTGGAGGGGGCGGGGCTGGGCCCAGGACGGTGCCCCACTCCACGCGAGCCTGCGTGAGAGCCGGGTGCACTGACCCCCACCCAGGCCTGGGCCAGCTGTGTTCCCCAAAGCTTTCCACGGAGCCCTTCCCACCCTGGCCAGGCCCAGGCACCCCTCAGCTGACCCACAGTGAGGGTGCTGGGGATCCAGGAGCCCCGCCTCGGCAGCAGCGCCTTCCAGGAGGCCTGGAGGCCGCCCCTCCATCGCGCACACACTCACTCTCGTCAGGGTTGGGGGAGGCCAGGATGGCGCTGTGCTTCCGTTTCACCTCCTCCACGTTCTCCGAGATCTTGTCAATGAAGCCGCGGATCTCCTCCACCTGCGCACCGAGGCCGGGCGGTCGGGAGCGGACCGGGGAGGGCGCTCATGGGCCCGGGGCTGGGTCAGACTGGGGCTGGCGGTCAGGCTCAGGGACAGGCTGGACCAGGCTTCGGATGGGGGTGGGGGTGAGGGTGGGGGTGTGATGTGGGTCCCCCCCTAAGGTCTGCCCGTGTATTCGGGGACGTGGGGTTCGCTGGCTCCCACCTGTTCAAAGAACTCATCCATGAAGCCGTCCCGGTCCACGGTGACAGTGACATCATCATCATCGTCGCTGTCCTTGGCCTGCACAAGGGTATGTACATGTGAGCAGACCTGTGGTAGGCCCACTGCCCAGCATCCATATACAGCAGGCTCGTGGGCTCAGCTCCGGGGCCCTGACCACTGCCCTCTCTCCTCTTGGCAGACACGAGGTCTGGCTGTGCCCTCAGCTCCCAGCCACAGTCAGACCTGGAGGACCCCTGGGGACCCAGCATAAGATGAGAGGCCTTGCCTGTCGAGTTGGGGACAGGGCGAACTCTCTACCCCTAGGCCATGTACTCCTTCCCCTGCCCAGCTGCCTGCCACTTCCCCACAGGACCAGGGTCCGCCCAGCATTCCCCTCACCCTAGGAAGCAGCTGGAAAGCCTTGGTTCCCTGGCCAGTGGCCCCAACTCACGGACCTTGCCTGGGACAGGCTGCCTGGAAGCCAGCATTCTCTACTTTCTGATCCCTATGGTTTTAATTAGGATGGGGCCCAAAGTTCCCAAGCTCCCTTTCTGGGGGCAGAGGGGTCCGGGAGTGGGAGACCTGGGCGCCACCCACACCTGCCTCCGGAAAGGTAGGCTGGCTCAGACACAAGCCGTCCCCCAGCGCCTCCAGCAGGCCTGAGATGCTGCCAGTGCGGAGCCCTGCAAATTCAGCTCTCCCCGCGTCATCAGACCTCGGTCCTCTCTCCCTCCAGGCCCAGAGCTGGGCCAACCAGCCTGAGAGGCCAGTCATGTCACTTGGCCCGGGGCCCGCC
Organism: Ursus arctos; assembly: GCF_023065955.2. Classification (NCBI taxonomy): domain Eukaryota; kingdom Metazoa; phylum Chordata; class Mammalia; order Carnivora; family Ursidae; genus Ursus; species Ursus arctos. Next base: position 94,787,161 of record NW_026622874.1, on the reverse strand, counting down.
CTAGGCCCCACCCCGCCACCCTGGAGCAGCTGGACAAAAGCCACCCCCATCACAGGGTGCAGTAATTATGCCTCGGACTTGCCAGTGTGCTGCCCGCACTCATCACTGTCTGCCTCATACACTTCGAGGCGCCAGGGGCAGCCCACGCTGAGGGCAAGGGCAAGGGCAAGTCCCTCTCCACGGCCAAGGCCAGGACACCGAGGCTGCGACCGGCCCCTCAGACTGGGGTTATCAGGCTTGGTGACACCCCTTCAGGTCTCAGCACCCCACGGGGAGGAGGCGTGGGCAGGCTCGGCACCGGCCTTCACCTTCATCTCTCTTACATCAGGGTCAGAGCTGAGGACAGGGGCAGGTGGAGGTCAAGGGATGGTGAAGCTAGGGGACCCAGCAGGCTGGGCCCAGCTAGCCTGCTGGAGAGGGACCCAGGTTCTGTGCCCAGCACAGACACAGGCTGGCTGAGGGACGTGCCCTCTGGGTCTGTTTGCTCCTGTGTGCAGTGGGGACGGTGACGCCTGGCTACAGGGACAGAAGGCTGAGAAAGGGTGGGAAGGCACAGCGTGTTCTGTAAGGGGCTGTGCCCCTGGGGCTCTCGGGGTCCCACTGCCCTACCAGAGTGGGACCAGACAGCAGAGGGGGTTGGTTGGGAGCTTTATGGAGGCGGCTCTGACAGGCCCCTCTCATCAAGAGATCACACCTCCTCCCCCAGCAGCTAAAATAAATCCTCGCTCCCACAAGTGCCTGTGGCTGCTACCAGGTGGCCCCCTCCCCCCAGCCAAGCCCACCTATAGACAAAGAGAATCTAGGAGCCATTTCCATACTGGTGAACCTTGCCAGGCACAGGAGCTAAGCTAGAGGAGCACTCCTTAGGGAAACTGAGGCAGCGTGCAGTCTGGAGGAGCCTAGGTCCCCCTCCAGGACAGCCTGCCAGGTTGGGAGGTGGCCCCAGGAGCTCCTGCCCTTCAGCGGCCTGCCTATCTGACTTTTTGGCATCTAGAGAAAGAGAGGGATGGACAGGAAAGGACGGAAGGAGAATTTTCCAGCTCCCCTCCAAGGAAGAGTAATGACCGGCTAGGGCCAAAGTCAAGGGCATCAGAGTTTCCAGAGACAAAAGCTGTTGCCAGAGACCCCTGGGATCTGGGCTGCTGCTCTCCCTGGGCCTCAGCTTGCCCATCTGTAAAACAAGGACGTATCTTCTCCAGCGTCCAGCAGCTCCGACCTGCTCCCTCCACAGCCTCCCCAGAAAACTGACGGCTGCAGTCAGGGAGTTTCTCCAACACAAGGTTGGCGGGAAGGATGTCCACGCTCTCCTCCCGGCCCTCCGGCCATGAGGGCAGAGCTGAGGAAGGCGACACCTGGGGCCAGGGCCGGACTGGGGCTCCCAGGCTGGGGTCCACCCCGAAGGTGGCACTCGGATTGGCCCCAAAGCCAACTGGAGGGCTAAGGGCCTGACTTCACAGCCTCGGTGACATCAGGGGTCATTCCAAGCAAAATCCTGAGGACGTTCTCCGTGGGGACCCCTTCCTTACCGAGTCCTGGCTCTTCTTCCTCCTCATGACATTCCACCCACTGCCCCTTGTCACTTCACTGCCGCAGCCTGAAACTGGACCCTGGCACACCCCACCTAAGCCACCTCCCTGCCTCCACGACCCACCTGCTGTCTTCCCTTGCCCCATGCAGTGCCCTCAGCCTGGAATGCTGATTCCACGAAGCGGACATCCCCCTCATCCTCAGATGCTACCTCCTTTCAGAAGCCTTCCTCCCCGTCAGTATCTTGCCCCTTGGTCCCCCACACACTATTCACATCTCTACTGGAACCACAGCCACACGCTCTCAGGCCCTAAGGGACCCGAAAAGTCACCTTGGCCTCAGCTGCCAGCCTCAGCTTGCATATCTCCTGTGATGGAGAGCTCACTAGCTTTCACAGGCAGCTCTCCCCCACTTGTCCCTTTCCTGTGGCCCTAAGCCATAAAGAACCTGTTGGTGCCCTTTCCCTGGGCTGGCCTTGCCAGAGAGCTGAAGGCAGCGTCCACACCTTCCCTGGGTTTTTCTCCTCAAGTTGACCATTCCCTTTCCCTCAGATCCCTCCCAGAGCTCTAAGATGCAACCCCTGCCCCAGACTTGTTTGGTTCAGCCTCTATCTTCTTCTGCGGCACATGATACAAACTGAATCTGCTATTGATTGTGGTCTAAGTGGTACCAAAGAGCTGACCCATCCCCTCCCTCCTTTCACGTGGTCTACCTTTGTTAATGCAACCAGATATCAGTATAAGTGATCATATAGCACTTCCTGCCCAGAAAAGCCCCAAGCCCTTCCCCACCACTGTCTACTTGATCGGATTTTAGGCTCAAGTGAAGGACTTTTTTTTGCCTAATTTCTTCGTTTGTTCTGATCCTTGTTCCACTTTGTGGGAATCTGGTGGCTCATGACTCTGAGGCCCCCTGCAACCTCATCCATATCTAGGCCAGAACCCTGTGGCACCTTTCTAGAGACATCCTCCAGGTTAACTACGACCCCAATCAGGTTTCACTGGACACTAAATAAATGACAAGCCCCAAACCCAGACACACTCCTGACCCAAAAGGAAGTAGGAACTAGGCTGGTGTCTCCTCGTGTCCCGGGATGGTCAGGGTGGGCATCACCGACATGCACAAAGGGAGCACCCAGATAGTTTAGAATCACGAGGGCCCCAGCTCCCTTGGAAACCTGCCAACCTGTCACTCTGAGAGTGACAATCGCAGCTCCAGAAAGAGGGCTGGACTGGTCTGGGGACCTGAGGTGGCAGCTAGAGTCTGCGGTGGTTGCAAGCTGGAAGCGGCAAACATCCTCAGGATAAGCCCACTCAGGCCTCATGTGAGCACCTGACCTGCCACCTGGCCCAAACTAGGTTCTGCCTCGTCCTCCTGAGTCCCTCCTCTGAAACCCCTCATTCCCAAAAGCCCCCCAAATCAGAAACCAGGGTGCATCTACTTTCCTCCTCTTCCTCTCACATCCATCCAACATTTGACTTGTGGTGTTTCTTGCTCATCTTTCGGTGGTTTTTAGCCCTGTTTCAGCACTGTGATCCCTTGGAAGGCTTAAAAAAAAAAAACCCAAAAACCCGCTTCCAGGGTTCTAACCCAGAGAGACCAAATCCGAATTTAGGGGTTTGGGGCTGGTAAGGCTAAGTTTATACAAAGCTCCCACCCCACAGTTGAGAACCAGTGGTCTGATCTTACTCCTCTTACAGGCTCTGGCCTCATTAGGCCTCTGGCCCAAGCCATCCGGAATGAAGGCTGCCCTGGCCAGAAGCCCTAAGCTTCCAGAAGAGGCCAGAGAGCCCTGGTGGTCTCTCCTGGCAGAGGCTCCAGGATTCCAGGATATCTTCCTGGAAACAGAAGTGTGATTCCTCCAAGAGGCTCGGAGGCCGGGCAGCCTCCAGGCCGGGCCCCCGGGGATGGATGGCAGGAGGCCAGCCAGCAGGGTTGATTCATTCCTCCTGAGCAGGAATTGGCTGCTGTCTGCCTCAAGGGCTATTTTTTTTCCCCCTTCTTGTTTTTAATGACGAATCAAAGTCAATACCACTAGAGCAGAGAGACCCAGAGCTGAGTCAGGGGTATGTGAGGCCAAACTGGGTCTCCAGGAAAGAGGGCCTCCCCTCCACCCTCATCTGACCCCTTCACCTTCTTCCCATCCGATGTATGCCCTTCACCTCCAGATCCCTGCCCCTGACCAGAGCCCCAGGGCAGCTCCAGGAGGCAGCCTCAGCCTGTGGAGAGCAGCAGGCTTCAGCCCCAGCACTCCCCCACCCCAACACACCACGTGACCTTAGATAAACCCCTGGCCCTTTCCAGACCTCAGTTTTCCAACTTGTGAAAGAGGAGGTTGGACTAGATCGTACCTAAAGGTCATTCCGGCTGCACCCCAGGTGACAATGTGTCCAAACCCACTGTTTCTTCTGGGAAACCCCAAGGAGGTAAGGGGAGGGAAGGAGGCCTACTCTTATATCCCCATTCTTCTACTCTGTAAGGCGGATCCAGCCAGCTGCACTGTATGGATGAAATGGGCACAGAGAGGTTAAGGCAAGAACCCAGCCTCTTCCCAGCAATGGAGTGAAAAGGGGAATGGGGGGGCACAGGGGCGCACTGGGCTTCCCCACCAAGACCTGCCCCGGCTGCTCCAATGAGCAGCCATCAGACCACCCACCATTCTCTCCTGGCTAGGCATTCCAACCTCTCTGCCTTCACTCACGCGGGTCCCTCCTTTTGGACCACCTTCCCTCCTCCCATTTCTATCCAACCCCTTCTGGGCCACCCCAGGTTCCCTTCTTCCAGGGTTCGGCGGCCTGAACGCTCCCTCCTCTCTGTTTTCTGGCTCCCGCAGCAGTCCCCTGTCCTGCCTGTGGCTCAGCACAGAGATAAACACCCTCCTGGGCCCAGGGAAGGGAGGTTCAGCTCCAAGAAGTTCTCAGAAAGAAAACCAGGGAGGCCTCTGAATGGTGGGGGAAGGAGGCAGTGACATGCCAGGTGGGGCTGCCCAGGGGCACCTTGCCCTAAGTCTCTCTGGTTCTGTGACCCTGGGCCAGTTTTCGCCCCTCTGAGGCCCCTGGGTTGCGCTTCTGAGCTCCGAGGGCCCCGGACGATCCCTTCACTCCATCTGTGCACCTGGAGGCTCAGCGGCGTGAGGAGTGGGAGCTGGGGAAGGCTGGAGGGCCGAGCCTGGCCTGCAGAGCGCTGAGGAAACGCGCCAGCTCCTTCCCCAAGTGTGACTTTTATAAATAAGCTCCCTTTGCCTTCCTTCCAAATGTGGTGGCGCTGGGTGGAAATGGAAGGAGGGGGGAGGGGGAGGGGGGAGGAAGGAGGGGGGAGGTGCAAGGCACTGCCCCAAGCACCACCTCTGTCCAGCCCAGCCAGTACTGGCCTCTTGGTCCCTGGGGATTCTGATCTCTGAGAATTCTGACTCCTGAGGTTCAAGGTCTCCCCTAAATATGGAGTCAGACTCAGGTGACCACCCCTTGACCTGAGAAACTGGGCTCTAGGTTTTCTTATCTCTACTTTTATAGGTGGGAACCCAAGGCCCAGAGGGAGAGTTGTGGGAATGACAGCCCCCCCGCAAGACTATCTGTCCCCCCCCAACACTGTGGGCTCCTGCAGGCTGCAAGAAACCCCCAGTGGGCAGGGCCATCCAGCAATGAGCACAGCAGCCTCTGTGGGTTCTGAATGCCTGCGGGGTGGGGTCTAGAGAGAAGGCCTCAGCGAATCCACAGAGAAGCCAGGCCTCACCATCTAAGGGACCACCATGGCTAGTGGTTATGTGTGTGGGGGGGTGGGGGTGAGGGGTCACAGAGACACACAACAGAGCAAAAGACTTGGGTTCAAGCTCCCTACAACCCAAGCCCTCCACTTGGTCCCCCAGTCCCAGCCAGGCCTCAGCCTGACTGTCTTTGGAACAAAGCCCCTTTCTACCATCCCTTTTGAGCTACCAGGCATGCCATTTGCTCTCTTGTGCCTCAGTTTCCCCTTTAACAGAGGGGATGAAGCCTGATGTGCCAGAAACCCTGTCACATGTAAAAGACTGTGTTCCCCTGACCACTTGGTTCCCTTATACACTCTCGTCTGACCCACCAGGCACCCAAACATCAGTAAATGCACCACACGGCCATTCATGCCGAGATAACATTCTTTCTGACTCAACATAGCACAGGAAGCTTGAGGGCAACCGCAAAGGCTGGCGGGGGAAGTGTTTAGACATCATATATGACATGAGGGACCATCTTCTTCCTCTGAAACCTCCTGAGGTTTACCCTGGGGGCTGGGCATTTGGCCAGGAATAAAAGGTCTGTTGGGAAGGTGGGGGCTGGTAGCCAGAGGAAGGGGGGAGATGGAGACAGGAGAGTACAGGTCCCAGCTCCGGACTGCCCAGGAGACAAGACTGGTATAATGGGGGAGACGGGGCACAAACGCAGGGAGCCTCTGGACAGACAGGTCAAACCAGGGGGTCAAAAGGCCAAACTACACTTGAAACTTTCCATATAAGAGGACCTCGGTCTCTGGCTCCAAGTGGGGTAGCAAGGGGAGGGCTCTGAGGAGCCAGTGAGCTGGCAGATCAGCACTGTGGGCAGGGCACCTGCCAGACAGCAAGGTGGTCAGCTAGGGGACTGGACAAGAGTCATCCTCGTCTAGAGCCCTGATGCCCCCTCCCCACAGGCAGGCTTCATTTCCTTCACTACCTCCACATGCCCCCAGGTTTGCCATCTCCAAGGGCAGAGGTGAGAATGTCCTGGTCAATGTCAGAGTCCAGGGGAGACGGCGTGGGGGGGGGGTTGGGGTAAATGAGGAGCAGGAGGCAGGGGTCTCAGTCAGGGCTAGGAGAGGGTGGGCTGTGGTCAGACCCTTTGCGCATCCTCTTACTCCCCCCAAAACCCCGCCCCAGGAGCCACACCCCGGGGACCTCCAAGACACAGGTGGAAAAATAGGTTCAGGTTGGAATCGGAGCAGGAACCCGGAAGGGTCTGAAAATGCCGCCGGCCGGGGCTGCCCGGAAGCCAGGAAGGTGGACTGGGGGCGAATCTGACCCCTCTGGGACCGGGGCGGGCAGCAGACCCCGAGCGCGCCGGGGGTGCGGAGCCACAGGTGATGGGAGCCACAGGTGACGGAGGCGGCGGGGTGCCCCACGGGACAGCGCCCGCCCGAGGAGCCCGGCCCCACCCGGCGGCCCGGTTTCCGCAACGCGCCCCGCAGCTGGGCTCTGGGCAGGGGACCGCCCCCGGCCCCTTCCCACTGCGGTCCCGCCGTCTGTCACACCCGTGCGGGGGGGCCAGGAGGGTCAGTGATGAGGCACAGTGGGGGGACAGAGACGGGACCTGCTCCGGGCCGCGGGAGAGGTCAGCCTTCCGTCCCGCCACCGGTATCCGATAATAGCCCTCCGACCCCCCAAAACAAGAGGGCGCCGAAAAGTTTATCCAGGACCCCGGGCTCCGGCCGCCAGCCCGCCAGCCCACGGCGCCGAGCTCACGCGAGCCCGTGACCCCGAGCAGGTCCGAGGGGCGGGACCCGGAGGCGGGTCGGGGTCCCGGGCTCCGCACCTCTCCCTGCCGCCCGGCCGGGGACGCAGGAGCTGTTGCCGGGTGACCGCCGAGGCCGGGCGGGCAGCGGCCGGCGCGCGGGGGGGCGGGCGGCGAGCGGCGAGCGGCGGCGCGCGGGGACCGGACTCACCGTACGGAGCTCCTGGGTTCGGTCCTTCATGCTCCCGGGAGTGGCAGCGGCGCCGGCTGCAGCCGTGTGAGCCCCGCATGCGCGGCGGCCGCCCCGCGGCTGCGCAGCGCCAGCCCGGCCCCGCCCCGGCCCCCGGGACCCCGGCCCAGCCCCCAGCCCGGCCCCGCCCAGCCCCCGGCCCCGGCCCCGCCCCGGCCCCCCGCGCCCGCCCCGCCGGCCCGGGGCCGACGGAGTGGGGTCGGAGCCTTGGGACCCCGTGCCCCCGCGTGCCCCACGCCGCGTGATCCCTGCCTGGGATGGGGCCCCAGAGCCCCCGCTCCCTCCCTGCCTTCAGCCGCCCAGCAGCCCCGCCCTCGTTCTGGACCCTGGACCTTCATTCACCCCCAGAGCTCCTCACGTCCCTGGGGATTTGCTGCAGGTCAGAAACCCCTAGATTGTATGGCCTTGGAACCTCTGGCACTCCCCTCCAAAAACCTCCTCCAGCCAAAAACCTCCTCCAGAGTTCCAGCCTCTGAGCCCCTACCCTTCCCACTTTCCCCCAATACCTCATCCAGACTCACACTCTGGCCCCTCTTTCCCGGGGATTTCTCAGTTCACTGGTCTGATGCTGGGTGACCACCCCTTTTCCTTTAGTTTCCACTCCCAGCGGGATGCAGGAACCCTTCTATCTTTGAGGAAGGGCAATCTAAGCTAAAGCCTGCTGCTCTCCTGCCCCTTTCTCTACAAACCCAACCGAGTCCCAGCCCCCAGGCCTGAGATCCTATATTTCTCTATACAGGGGTCAGCTAAGCCTGGGGCCCAGCTCACTGTGGCACTAATGGAAAGATCTTAACGGTATGTAGAGGGGTGGTAGGTAGGGGCTAGTCAGTAGCAGATGCTCCTTTTCTAATCCCTGCCAGCATCTAGTTGAGACAGCAGCCACATAACCCCCCACCCCCCAGCTGTCCCCTCTGTGCCCTGGCCCAGACCCTCTTGACCTCAAGCCAAGCACTCCCTCTTCCTTTCCCCAGGGCTGCCAAGGTGTTGTTCTGGAGCTGGGCCACCCCCCTGCTGCCCAGAGTGTCTGAGCTTGGCACTTCTCCCAGACTGTGGGCACAGGTTCGCTGGCTGGCAGACGGGCTAGAGACACTGTTCCAGCCATCTCTCTTTCCTTGGAAATCTGGCCAGAGACTGACTAGCTTAGATGTGGCCTGGCATCAGAGGCAGCCACACCCTTTCCAGCTGTCCAGACCTCAACCTTGAGCATCCCACAAAGTAAGCTTTGGTGGTGTCCCCTATTTGACAGATGCAAAACCAGGAATCACCTGCTAGAGGGACTTGCCCAGGGTTACAGGGAACAGATGGCAGCAAGGTGCTGCCTGACTCTTGGTCCAAAGTGCTTTCCTGTGTGCAGGGTGAATGGTGGGGTGGGTCATGGGTGCACCCCCCAGAGCCCAGTGTCTGGCCCTGTGGAAAGAGGGCAGGAGGGGGAGACACACACACCAAGCATCACTTATTAACGTACATATTACATGGTAGCATGAAGAATGAATAAAGAATGGATGTGTGCCTTTCACCTTATATTCTGCTTTTCTGTTAGAGGTCTTCCCCTCATTCAATCATTCATTCAATTATCAAACATTGAAACCTAGGAAACCGTGCTCGAGCCAGTGTTTTGCACTTAAGATGTGATGTAGTGGGAGAGACAGACATGGTTTCAGTAGGGGAGGGATTCTGGGTGGCTTCCCAGAGGATGGGATTGCAGCAGGGAGTGGTGGAGCTATAGCCAGACAGTGGGGTGAGGCTGGGTGTTTGGAGAACCTCGGAGCTTGCGGTGGCATGCAGGTGTGCATGGATAAGATATGAAGCCATAGAGGGAGGCCCCTCTTGAATGTTGAACTTTACTGTGCAGACAAGGGGGAGGGAATCAAGGATCAGACTTTCATTCCAAGAATCAAAAATTAACTGAGCTGGGGCACCTGAGTGGCTCGGTTGTTTAAGTGTCCAACTCTTTTTTTTTTTTTAAAGATTTTATTTATTTGACAGAGATAGAGACAGCCAGCGAGAGGGGGAACACAAACAGGGGGAGTGGGAGAGGAAGAAGCAGGCTCATAGCAGAGGAGCCTGATGTGGGGCTCGATCCCACAACGCCGGGATCACGCCCTGAGCCGAAGGCAGACGCTTAACCGCTGTGCCACCCAGGCGCCCCTAAGTGTCCAACTCTTAATCTCAGCTCAGGTCTTAATCTCAGGTTGGTGAGTTCAAACCCCACATTGGGCTCCATGCCAGGCACAGAGCCTACTTAAAAAAAAAAAAGTTAACTGGTCATCTTCTGTGCCCTGACTTTCTAGATCTTGGAGACGTGGCAGCAAACAAGAGAGACAAAAGTCCTTGCCTTCATGGAGTCTATGTCTAGGAGGGGAGAGAGACGATAAACAAACAACTAATAACCATGCTGATGATAATATGATATGGAGAAGACAAAGTAGGGAAGTAGGGGTGGGGGGTGCTGGGTTTGAGGTGGGTTTCCAATTTTATTTTTAAAGATTTATTTATTTATTAGAGAGAGAAAGTGAGCATGTGTGAGCAGGGGGAGGGGCAGAGAGAGAGGGAGAGAGAGAATCCTCAAGCAGACTGCCCACTGAACAGGGAGCCCGACCCGGGGCTCCGTCCCAGGACCCTGAGATCATGACCTGAGCCGAAATCAAGAGTTGGCATGAAACCGCCTGAGCCACCCAGGCACCCATAGGTTTCCAATTTTAAATTTGATGGTCAAAGAGGGCGTTGCTGAGAAGGTGGCATTCTTTTTAAGATTTTTTTTTTCAACTAATCTCTATACCCAACGTGGGGCTCAAATCCACAACCTGGAGATCAAGAGCCGCACACCCCACCGACTAGGCCAGCCAGGCGTCACGAGAAGGTGGCATTTGAGCGAATATCTGAAGGAGGGGAGAGAGTGAGTCATGTAGGTCTCTGGGGGGAGAGCATTCTGGGAAGAGGGAACATCAAGTACGAGACCATGAGCAGGGAGCATGCCTAGCACTTAGAGAAACAGCAAGGAGGCGTGGATGCCTGGAGCCTAGTGGGTAAGGAAGACCTTAAAGGAGGTGAGGTCAGAGAAGGGGGAGGAGTTGAGGGGAGGAGCCTTGTAAGTGACCGCTTCCTTTGGCTTTTACTCCGACTGGGATGCAAGCCGCAGACGCAGATGAGGGACTCGAGGAGAGCCGAGATCCGTCTTGGGCTTTCACAGAACTGCTCTGTTTGCTGGGTGGAGAATACAGATCTTCCTGGACAGTGGGGGTAACGTCCCGATAAACCCACTGTAAACTGAAAATATCCTAAGTGGAAAATGCATGTCATACACCTTACCTCCCGAACATCATAGCTTAGCCCAGCTGTCCGAAACGTGCTCAGAACACTCACGTTAACCTGCGCTTGGGCAAAATGATCGAACACGGAGCCTATGTTGTAACAAGGTGTTGACTCTCTCCTGGGATGTACTGAATGCTGGCCAGAAAGTGAGAAGCAGAATGGCTTCCTGGGCACGGGAGGGCTGTCAGCACAGGGGCCCCTCACTCTCGTGACTGTTGCTGGTACCGTGACCCAGCATCACGAGAGAGGATTGCACCTCATACCGCTAGCCTGGGAAGAGATCCAAATTCAGAATTCAGAGTATGCTTTCTACTGAATGCATATCCCTTTCGCACCATTGTAATGTCAAAAAAAATCATAAACTGAACCATCGTCCCAAGTCTGTGTCTGTAGACTGTGAAGGGCTTTGGGGAGGAAGCCGGGATGCCATTTAGGAAGCGATCACAGTTGTGTTGGTGGCTGGGACAAAGGTGACAGCAGTGATGGTGGTGACATGGTCATATTCAAGAGACTTATTTCATATTACTATACTGTGTTTCAATTATAAAAAGAATGTTTGTTGTAAAACGTTAAAACAATTAGGGGAGGCTGGCTGGTTCAGTCGGCAGAGCATGTGACTTTTTTTTAAAGATTTATTTATTTGAAGAGAGAGAGAGCTGAGGGAGGAGCAGAGGGAGAAGGAGAGAATCCTTAACCCGACTCTCCGCTAAGTCCAGAGCCTGACGTGGGGCTTGATCTCACAACCTGAGCCGAAATCAGGAGTCGGATGCTTAAAGTACTGAGCCACCCAGGCACCCTGGGCATGTGACTCTTGATCTTGCTCTCTGAGTTCAAGCCCCACATTGGATGTCGAGGTGACTTAAAAAAATAAAAGGTGTAAAAAGACATTAAAACAATGAGAAATATTATGAACTAGAAGCAACAGGTGCTGATGACTGAGCATGCGCAGATAAGAGCAGCGCTGGCTCCTGGAGGAGGAGCAGATCTGGGGGGCAGGGGAGGAGTTCAGACCAGACACCTGTGAGCATTTAAAGTGCCTGCCTGGATATCTGGGGAGACATGCAGATGGTCAGTGGGGAGTTCATGCACTACACCAGCTGGAGACTAAGGAGGTAGGAACAGTCTGGCCTGGGGTGGAGATGAAGTTGTGGGCACAGTCCCGGGAGCGCACACGCTATGATTAAGAAACAAGGGTTGAAGTTGGAATGGAATGCTCCCTGAGAGGTGAGGGATGGGCAGGTGAGAGGAGCCTAAAATAGAAACCGCTGCACAAGGTGCTACGGGTCCCCAGAGTAGCCAACTCCTTGGGATCAGGGACCACTTCCCAGAGGCAGGGCATTTGAATCAGGGCTTAAGGGATGAGTAGGAGGTGGCCAGGTGGAGATTGGGGGAAAGGCATTCTGGGCCAAGGGTGTGACTAAGGACAGGGACAGTGACAGAGTAGGGCTTATTCCCCGTGGGAACAAGGCTGTCCCCATAATACACATCACTCCTACCCCATTCTTGGGCGTGGAGCCCAATGCAGGGCTTGAACTCATGACCCTGAGATCAAGACCTGAACTGAGATCAAGAGTCGGACACTTAACTGAATGAGCCCCCCAGGTGCCCCACCCCATTCTTTTGTTTTTTTTAATATTTTATTGATTTATTTGACAGAGAGAGACACAGCGAGAGAGGGAACACAGCAGGGGGAGTGGGAGAGGAAGAAGCAGGCTCCCAACGGAGGAGCCGTGCGTGGGACTCGATCCCGGAACACTGGGATCGCTCCCTGAGCCGAAGGCAGACACTTAACGACTGCGCTACCCAGGTGCTCCCCCACCCCATTCTTTAATGTGGATAACTGATGGATATTCTGTCCAGACCAATGCCGTGTAAAGCCCCGTCCCCACTTTAGTCAAAGGGACATCTCTGTGACATTCTGCAATCTACTTGTTCAGGGCAGTGAGGTTTCCCCTATTGCCCCAGGGGGAAGAATCCTGATACCCCAATAGAGAGTTCTATTTCCTTTGTGGTCCAGCCCTGTGTCACCTCTTGAGGCCACCTCCCCTTGATGCAGCCGTGATGCCCGATGTGCACTCTGCACGCTCCTCTAGGACACTGCCTTTGCTTTATTTCCCCAGGCCTGGGATCTTCTCCTCCCTGTTTCCTTCCTCCTCCCCAGGCACCTGGCCCTTCACTTTCCCTCCTTCCCTAGTAGACATCACCTCGTCCAAGAATTCATCCCTGACTGTCCAGCAACGAGGGCCGGGCTCCTGTCTGCTCCCACAAAGATCTGTATTTATCCCAGTTGTAACACTTATTGTCCTGTGTGGCTATGGTCTGTGTTAGGTGTCTGTCCCCGCATTAGATGGGGACATCTGAAGGGAAGGAACCAGGTCACGTTCTTGTGTATTTCCCAAGGCTGGCACAGAAAGTGGGTTTGTGGAATGAGTGGTAAATCTTTGCACATTTGCATAAGCAGTGTTCCTATAAAGGAGCACTGAGGGAAAAGCTGGGTGTTTGGGAGCTCCCAAAGCCCCTGGGGAGAGTTTGGGGTTTTCCATCCCACCCGCTGGGAGGGTGGGGTGTGGGCCCTTTGCCCACAGGATCCTTGAGGTTGGGAACTGCTGCCACCTGCTGGACATGGCCGGTGCTTCTTCGCTGGCACCGTGGCCGCTGAGCACCTGCATGCCCAGGTTGGAACGATGACGGTCACCACCTGTCCTCCAGAAGCCCTCAGGCTGGTGGGAGAGACACCTTGAAGTGACAAGACAATGATGGGAAAGTGGAGGGGCCATAGGGGTCTGGAGGAGGAGGATGAGGCAGCTCGTGCAGAATTTAGGAACAGAAGTGCCCCTGGGGCAGTGTGCGTGGGGGGTGCAGAGTAGAAAGGGGCAGCTGACATAAAGGGAGTGTGTGTTTGTGTTGTCGTTGTTGTTGACCTTCTCCCATTTTTCTTTTCTGTTGCTTTGTGGCAGGCTTTCTCTCCTTTCCTGGGATGTCTGGCCCAGTCCATTACTATGCAAAGCACTGGTCATTGCATGAGGTACCTTACTTAACCCTTCCTGTGACCCTACTGGGGAGGTTCCCCATTAGTTCCATTTCACAGATGAGGACGATAAGGCTCAGGGAGGTAAGCACAAACAAGGTCACATAGTTTGTAAGCCCCCAGCCCTGCAAATCCCAGCTGTTTTGACCACAAAACCCACCCCCTGCCCGGCCGGCAGCTCTCCTTCCCACTTCCAGGCTCCACCACCCCAGTGCACCACCAACGTTGTCCATCTTCCAGCTCAGCCCTGAGGCCTGAGCTCAGCCATCCTAGGGCAGCAGGGGAGGAGGTAGACTGGACGGTGGGCAGCTGGGGCGTGAGCCTCACCGCTCAGTGTGTGGCGCTGGAGGTAGGGCTTTGCAATGGTATTGGCTGTAGGGAAAAGCACTGAGGATATGAATATAAGGTTATTCCCTCCTTTTCCCAATGAGAAAATTTAAAAGAAATTTGGCCCAATATTCCAGTTTAAACATTTAGGGATGCAGGTGAAATGAGTGACTTCCTGGTTATACTTAGTTAAAAATATCTAAGTTACATTATCTTAAATCACATGTTTTTAAGAATAAGCTTATTTCAAAACAATTATTTGCTACTCACGGGGCTTGTGAACATTCATTCAACCCCTCACTTGCATCTCTGACTTTCTTCGTCGGGTGTCACCCTGAGCGTCTCCCTTTGAGTTCCCTAACAGGGTTTTCTCGAACACATCATCTCCACTGTGCTGGGAATTACAGAACTTGCTGTCACTGAAAACATCATTCCAAGTCATGAGAGAGGGGTTGTGTTTCATCTACGTGGTAGGTTAACATTTGTGATCTCTGTAAGGTAGCACAGAATAATATCAAATAGCAATCTCCCGGTCCTCCTCCTTGTCTTTTCCGGCTTTCTTTTTCTCTCCAGCATTTCTTACCGCGTGGTATACTCATTCCTTTGTTTATGGTCTATCTGCCTTCATTAGAATGTCAGGGAATTGTGTCTTCCTGTTTTATGTCCACCATCTGGAAACATGCCTAGAACATAGTAGGTGCTCAGTAAACAGTTGTGGAATGAACGAATCGCTTAATGACTGCAAAGTTCTTAGACATTTGACACCCAGTGGCAGCCGGGGCCACGCACGAGGACGGCATTGGAGTTGAGGGTGGGGGAAGGCAGTCCCCGCAGGAGCCAAGCCCCCATAGAAAGGGATCCGTGTCAGGGGGAGCCCCGTTGTTTCAGGGTGTTCGCTGCACCCAGGCAGACTGAACTAATTATGAAATGCACTGAAGGTAGTTGGAGAAAGGAGGTAAAACACGGAACAGGGAAGAGCTGGGATGAGCCTGTGATGGTGGACTGGAATTTAGGTCTAATGGTGAACTTTTTCTTAATATGTGTAAATTTTATTAGTTAGGGTTCTCCAGAAAACCAGAACCACTAGGATGAACACCGGGAAAGAGGTTTTTTTATTTTTAATTATTTTAATTTTTAGAGAGAGCATGATGGGGGGAGGGAAGGGAGGAAGGGTAGAGGGAGAGTCTTTCAAGCAGATTCCCCACTGAGCACAGAGCCTGACAACTTCAGGCCTCAATCCCACAACTCATGAGATCAGGACCTGAGCGGAAAGCAAGAGAGGGTGGCTTAACCGACCAAGCCACCCAGGCGCCCCCTGGGAAAGAGGTTGATTACCAAGAATTGACTCGGGTGATTATGGAGGCCGAGCAGCCCCACAATATCCTGTCTGCAAGCTGGAGGGTCAGAAAGCTGATAGTGTGGTCCCAGTCCCAGTCTGAAGGCCTGAGACCCAGGAGCACCGATGGTGTCAGCACCAGTTCGAGGGCAGGAGAAGACCCATATCCCAGCTTGAGCAGTCAGGAAGAGAGACAGAATTCAACCTTTCTTCTGCCTTTCGTTTTATTCAAGCCCTCCATGAATCAGACGATGCCCACCCACATCAGGGAGTGCTATCTGCTTTACTCTGTCCGCGGAGTCAAATGCTAACCTCTCCAGAAACACCCGCACAGACACACTGAGAAATGTTAAACCAGATAGCTTAGCATCCCATGGCCCAGTTGTCACAAATTTAACCATCACACAGTTAGAGAAATAAACATAATATAAATGTGTATGTTTGTGTGTGTGTGTAGACCTGTGTCTACAAAGTGGGCCTAGTAGAGATTAATTGCAATGTACATGCCTAACACACAGGTCTTTTTTATTTTACAGGATTTATATTTTATTTAGTTTTTTGAGAGCGAGTGAGAATGGGGTGGGGGAGGAGGGGGAGAGGGAGAGGGAGAGAGAGAATCTTAAGCAGGCTCCATACTCAGCCCAAGCCCAACATGGGGCTCAATGCCGGCACCCTGAGATCATGACCTGAACTGAAATCAAGAGTCAGACGCTTAACCAACTGCGCCACCCAGGTGCCCCCATTTGCGAATCACTGTAGTAATAATTAATCTGGGCAAGACATATCAGTGGATGCTGAATCCTATGGGTGAAAGTGGGGTAAAGGAAAGGATGTGTCATAGTCTCAAAATACCTCCCTTCCCCAGTGCTTATTAATCATGGTCAAGTGATCAGCATTGATCCCACCTGTGATGGTTCCAAATGATATTGGCTAGGAGAACACAGCATCCTTTCTGTGATGTCTCTGCACAAAATGGGTAACAGTGGTCTAATCCTAAGGCAGGCATGGACAAGCCCAAATTGGAGGATGGTCTACAAAATAACTTCCCTGTAATCTTCAAAATGTCAAGGCCATGGAATTCAAAGAAAGGCTGCAAATTGTTCTAGACCAAGGGGGACCAGAGAGATGTGACGACTGGGTACAATCTTTGATACCATATTAGATTTTTTTTTTTTTTT
This sequence comes from Ursus arctos, assembly GCF_023065955.2. Taxonomy (NCBI): domain Eukaryota; kingdom Metazoa; phylum Chordata; class Mammalia; order Carnivora; family Ursidae; genus Ursus; species Ursus arctos. Next base: position 94,770,750 of record NW_026622874.1, on the reverse strand, counting down.
TACCCTAAAAGGATATTTTTTTGGACACCGAAGAGCAGTTTTGAAATTGTTTCGAAATAAAAAGTTAAAAGAAATGCCTTTCTCCTGACTGACTCCCGCTGGCCTACAGGGTTCATTTTGGACAAGCTCTGAGGAAACTTCCTGGGCCGGTCACTGGGTGTGACCTCCTGTGACCTCCTTTGTGCTCCCACTGTTCCTGGACCCCCAGACACTTTTTTTCTGCTTATATCTATGCTTCATTCCTGCTGGCCTCAGAGGTCCCTGAGACCAGGTCCCTGGGCCCTGTCTTGATCATGGCACAGATCAGCCTCTCAAAACACACTGACTCAATCTCTTCAAAAAAAGGGTGCATTTCGGGGTACAGTTCAACCCCACCTCTTCACCTGGGGCTCCACCAAAGACATCATTAGTCTGGCTGTTGGAGGTACGTGTCTCAGTGGCACCTACAGGCAACCAGGAGTCATGTCTGCCAGTTTTCTGGGAGTAATATTTATGATTTAGGGTTGAGGATCTAATCCCCTAGACATGACCTTGCTGAAGAGGCTTCTCAATGGGGAAGATTCAATGAGCACGTGGGGGGGGGGGCATGGGCTACCTAGACGACCCCTCCCCCACCCCCAGCACAGTGGACCCCGCCAGGCTCAAGGATCAGAACACTGGGGATATTGGAGGAATAATGAGCAATATGGCTAGGAAGAATGGACACCCAAAATGTTAAGAGTCTGTCAGGAAGGGTTGAACTTTTTTCCTTCTGTTTTCTGCTGAGCTAAGATTGGTCATATGCGTGGATGATGCCACTCAAGCTACCAAGTTGCCAACTTTTCAGGATGGGGGGCTGGGGTACCTATGCCTGTCAGCACTCAAGCGCTCCCAGCTCTGTGCCTCCCTTCTCATCTACTGATGTGGGTAGAGCGCCCCCTCGGGGTGAAGGACATGTGTGATGGTGCAGGAAAGGGCTGGGGAAGCTCTGGGCCCGGGTAGGAGGGTTCCAGGATCCAGGAGGGGAGGCAGGGGCCTGGCCAGCCAGTGGGGGGCGGAGCCTGACAGGGAGTGCCTAGGCCGGAAGGGAGGGCAAAGGGCTCTGTCTGTTGTCCGCCTGCCCCACCCCACTGACAAGAGTCCCAGTCACCAGGCCACCCTCTCTGTCCGGGGCCCTAGAGGGGTAAGTGTCCTTCTGAAACCCACCTTGTCTCTTTCCTGCGGCTTAGGTGAGAACTTCTTTTCTCCTTGAGGGTCCAAACGCCTTGTCCCCTCTGTTTACCTTTGTGCCACGCAGAGGCCACACTTGCCACCCCTCAGCATGGCACAGTCCCCCTGGTTTACTCTCAGAGGTCCAGGAAATGGGTACGGGTGGAGGGGGCAGGAAAAGAACTTTCCAGACCCCTCCCCTGCTGACATTAGCATCAGAGCCAAGGGAAGAGCAGAAGGGCCCAGATGTGGGACACCTCATCTAGACCAGCTCTAGATCCCTCCTCCCTTCTCTGTCACCCTACAACAGAGCCCAGAATCCCAAGTGGCTGGAGCACTGGGGGACGCCCAGAGAGAGCCCTCGCTGGACCAAGTCCTCCAGGAGCGGGATGAAGCCATTGCCAAGTGAGAGGCAGATGCTTGCGGGGGTTGGGAGGGCTGTGGGTGGCTGACCCTCAGGGCTCTGTCCTGCTAGAGGAGAGGAGGTGAGAAGTCAGGTATTCCTGCAAGGAAAGCCACATAAGCACTCACCCTGTCACAAGGTGGGGGGCTGTGGCCACACGGCAGAGGTGCGGGGTCCAAGCCTCGCGCTACTCTCCCCGCCACCTGCAGGAAGCAGGCAATGGAGGCCGAGCTGGACACATGCAAAGCCAAGTTGCGTGCTGTGGAGGCCCAGCTGCTGGAGGTCCTGGAGGAGAAACTGAGGCTGAGGCAGGAGGTGGAGGCCTGGGAGGTAGCGTGGGAATGCCAGTTGGGCCGGGGAGGCATGGGGAGAAGGAGAAGGGCACAGGGTTGGTCCTGACCCTGCTCTCCTGCCCCCAGGAGGATATGCAGGAGCTGGTGAGGCAGCGGGTCGAGAGTCAGCGGCAGAGAGAGTCCAGGGGCCCTCTGGGTGCCCCCATGGACCCCGGAAGTGCCAGGGCCCCCTGGGTCCGATTCCCCCTGGGTCGGTGGGGACGCTGGTGGTGACAAGCGCTCAGCCCAGGACCTTGGGAGCAGTGTCTTTATTCATTAAAGCTTGAGGTCTGACCACCTCCGCACCCTCATGCTCTCTCAGTGCCCGCCTGAGTCCTTTCGTGCAGAAACATGGAGCGGGCCCCAGGGCCTGGAAGCCTGGGGTTTCCTGCCCCCTGATGCCAGTAACTCTTAGGCCAGAAAGCCTCGGATGGCAGCCACAAAGTCCTGGGGGCAGTCAGCATGAATCCAGTGGCCAGCATTGGGCACAGTCTGCATCTGGGCTCGAGGGAAGAGCCGCCTGATCTCCACGTGGTGGCTGGGGCTGTCCGTCGAGGAGAAGGCCACGCAGAAGGGGTCAAAGTGGGAGGATGTGGAGAGAGAGAAGTGGAAGCAGAGCAGGGAGAAGAGAGCTACATAAGCCCACATGCCCAGTGGTGTTTCTGAATTCTCAGGCACCCCCCCCACCCTCGCCCACACCCAAGCCCTCCCCAAGGCAGGATCCCCAGGCTGGGGCCCCTCCCACCACCACCAGTAAAACTGGCTTACCGCACGTATTGAGAATTTCCGCCCAGGAGGAAGAGTGTTGGCCCAGGGTAAGATTCTTGTCGTGGTGGGAAAGCCAAGATCTTGTCCACATGCTGGGCCAATGCTTCCAAGTTCACCCTCCACACGAGGCGCCCATCCACCTCCACCAGGTTGGTGAGCAGGAACTGACGCTCGGCCATGTCCTGTGGGGAGGGGGAGGTCCAGTCGTTGGGGGAGGGGAGCCTCCATGTGAGGTCTGGGGTTGCCTCTTCCCTTCACAGGTCCCAGCCCATAACACCATCCGAGCACGGGTGTGTTACTTGGATAACAGTGCTGAGCTGCTCATCGGCCAGTTTTCGGGCAGAGGAGCGGGGCATCTCATCTGGGATGTCTACAGCCCTCATGGCTGCCATGTAGGACGCGAAGTTCGAGCTGGATGTGGTCTCCACTGGGCTGATGTCCACAGCAATCAGGCGTTCCACCAGCTCTGGCTGTGTGAGAGAACCAGGCTTGGGACCGACCTTTTGGCAGGCATACTGGGTCTCAGGCAGAGTTCCCAGATCCTGAATTTGGCCATCCAAGGCTTGAATGAGTCCCAGGGTCCACAATGGATGGGAGGAAGCCCCATATAAGGACGGCTCACCCTCTGGAGTGCCAGCAGCATGGCTGTCTTGCCTCCCATGCTGTGGCCAATGAGGACACAGGGCACGAGGCCCAGCTGGGGCAGGAGGTCCTGCAGGTCCTGGCTCATGGCCTCATAGCTCATGTCTGGGTTGTGGGGGCTGTCACCATGATTCCGAGCATCCACAGTAAGCACCTGCAGAGTGGAGAGAGGGCGGGCAGAGCTGGCATCCACATTCAGGGCATAGACAGCCTAAGGCATGGCATTCCTGCAGGCTGACGGGGGTAGAGAGCCTAGAGAAAGATCCTGAAGTGGAAAAAGGGCCTCGATGGTGACAGGGCCCAGTTCTCAGACCTAGGAGGCCAGAAGAAGAACCTAGGGCCGCTTACCAGAGAAGAGAAGGCCCAAGGAGAGTGACCCTGTCTCTAAAGGTTTGGCCTGGCTGGGTGACCAGCCAGAGAAAGCAGGTGCCAAGAATTTCCAACAGCTGGAGGACAGAAGGATGGGCTACTATAAATGGTGGTCATCCCTAGTGAACGAACAGGGGCTGGCCCCCTTAACGGGGAGGGTGTTGGCGCTTAGGCATTGGACAGCCAGTGTGGAGTACACACATGGGCATCTATAACAAGAATGAAGGACTGGACGGATGCAAGCACGAGAGAATGAACGGGGTCCACTTAGCGCCACGGTGTGCCATGTGGCCTCCATCCTTAGAGGCTCAATCTCTTCCTCATTTCTGCTTAGAGAGACCGGCCATTCCCCGGCAGGTGTCCCGTACTGAGGGCGGAGAAAGCGGGCCCCGCCTCGGCCTCCTCCTATCCCCGCCCAGCCAGGCCCCGCCTCCCGCGGGACCCCGCCTCTCCCGGAAGCTCACCCTTCGGCCAGTCTGCTGGGCCAGGGCCTTGGCGATGGAGTTGAAGTTGGTTTTGGAGCCGAAGAGCCCGTGCAGAAACACTAGGGCCGGACGGGTCGCCTCTCCGTCCAGAAGCTTATAGGAAAGTAGCACCGACCTGGAGGGAGGAGCAAGGATGGAGGAGGGGCCTAAGGTGGCTGGGGAAGGGGTTTAGGGGAGGGGCCTGGGCGGGGGTGGGCGCAAGCGGAGGAGGCGGGGCCGTCGCGGCCCGACTGAACGGGGAAGAGCGATGGACAGCTTCCCACATGGCGCCCTTGACTGACCTCGGCTCGGCACCGCTTCGGCCACTGCTGCTGGGTGCGACGGGCACCCTCGAGAAGCTGAGACTGTAGGGGCCGAGCCCCCTAAGGGGGAGCCTCCAGGCGCGGGTCCAGCGAAGCATGCCCTGTAGCAGCTACCTGGCGTTCACCTCGTCCTGTCCCCTCGCTCCGCCTCCCGCCTTCGCTCAGGACTCCGCCCAGTTCCGATTGCAGCTCCGCCCTCTGCACTGCCCACTAGTGCGGAATTCCCCGCCCTCTCCATCGTTTCCTTACGTAATCCCAGAGTACAGTCTGTTCTCCCCAGCTCCGCCCCTTGCGTTATTACGAAATCCCCTCAGCCTCCGCACCGGCAGGATGTAGTACCGCCCCTGGCCACGCCCTGGGCGGAGCCACCGACTGTCCCTGGTTACGCCCCTCGCTAAGCTCTGCCCAGCCTCTTCCGGCGTCGAATCCTCTTGGGTAGTTAGGGTGCTGTGGTGTGGGAGCCCTAGCCCCGCCGTTCGGAACGTCCTGGATTTGGGGCGCGAGCTTTGGGCGGCCGCGGGGCAGGTCCTTGGCAAGGTCCCCGCACCTGGCCTGCTCCACTCTGCCCTCACGTACCGCCTTGGGTGCGTGTCATACTTTCAGTGCCGCAGGCGGGCGCCGAGAGGCGCCAGGAGTGGCTCCCGTCGTCAGGGCGCCAGCTTGGAGGCGCCGTGCTCCACAGCCGGGGGCCCAGGCAGGCCGGGTGGTGCCCCTCTTACCCATCCCGAAGTCCTCGACTCTAGAGAGCTCATCTCCAACCACCCTCCACGCCCGCCATTTACAGGTGGGGAAACTGAGGTACATGACTTGTACAAGAGGTAAAACCAGAATCGCTGTCTGATCTGCCTTTTTTTTTTTTTTAATCTGCCATTCTTGATTCGAGTCAAGATGGGAGACCAGATGTTTGTACTAGAAGCTTTTTGCCGCTTTGAGCTAAAATGAATCAGATGTGCTCACTCCTCTTTACGAGCAGAGAAATAAAGGATCCTCCCACCCTCAGAACTCAGCACATCCTGCCGAGAATTAGCCGCCGTTTGGAAGTCTGACCGGCTGCCAATTTCTGTCCCCAGTCTGGGTTAGTGGTGGCATTGTCTCAGGTCTCCACCCGCTTCCACCACAGTCCATCCTTTAGCGGTTACAGGAGTAGCTGGTCCTTTTACAGCATTCTGCTCAGAGACCTTAAGGGATTCCCCATCTCTAAAGTTGGGAGTTGCCTCCGTGGTCCGTGTTTCCCCCTCCCCTGGCCATCCTACCTGCTTTTCCACCCATGCTTCCTATACTCTTACTCCCCAACCGGAGAACTACTTTGCACAGCTCCTTTTTGGTTTTTTATTTTTTTTTTTATAATTTTTTTTTTAAGATTTTATTTATTTATTTGACAGAGATAGAGACAGCCAGCGAGAGAGGGAACACAAGCAGGGGGAGTGGGAGAGGAAGAAGCAGGCTCCTAGCGGAGGAGCCTGATGTGGGGCTCGATCCCATAACGCCGGGATCACGCCCTGAGCCGAAGGCAGACGCTTAACCGCTGTGCCACCCAGGCGCCCCCCTTTTTGGTTTTTTTACCCCCAGGACTCCCTCTGCTGGCTGCTGTGGCTGCCTTCCAGATAGCCAGTGGCCCAACTCCTGTACAACTTCAAAGGTCCAGGGTAACTGCCACCCCCTCAAAAGACTTCCCAGATTTCCCCAGTTGAAACTGATCTACCCCATGTTCTCAAAGCATTTGTTAGGAGTCTACTGTATAGTATTATACAGCTGGCTGTCTCTGTGTCCACCATAGTCTGGGAGCTCCTGGCGGACTGGAGACATGTTTTGTTCATCTGGTGCAAAGTGCAATAGTAATCATTTTACTGAATGATCATGAAGAGATTCAAGGCACTAGCTGAGGCTTAGGTGAAGGGTCACCCTTCTGGGAGATGACATCTGGACCAGCCAGGCCTCTCCCTCTTCAGGGCAGGCCTGATGGAGTCAAGACCGGTAGGGTGCATCTGAACTCCAAGGTATAATAAATACCTTGCCCAATGAAATGGCTCCCACCTTGAGTCAGCCTGGGGACTGACAGTTGTTTTGTTCTAATGCGAGGAGGGCTTTGAGGTCACTGGGGACGCTAAGCACACCAGGTGGTGTGATGATTTGCTGCCAGCACAGTCATTAGGGGAGTGATGAGGATATTTGAGCCCTGGATGGGGGCTGGTCCAAGGCATGGGAGGGGTCCTTGAAGAAGACATCAAGCAGGGTGTTTTTCTAGAATTGGCCAATGAAGGGGTAGGGGGTGGACATAATGTTGGTGATTTGGAAGGGTAATATTTCAAACGTGTTTTCAAACCACCCCCTACCTCCATCCCAGCCTACGGTCTAGCCAGGGAACCTGAGCCTGGCCCACGACCCTGGACCATCTGCTCAGAGCTCTGGGTCTGTGGCAGAAGCAGTCTGGAGACATTCCTGAGACCTGGGCCAAAGCCCCATCACGTGGCTGGTTAGGGCCTGGGAGCAAGCGGAAAAACCAGTTGGCTTGAGGTTTCCACTTGAGCACTCCAGAGCAAGCGGTGGGGCCTCGAGAGGAATTTTTGCCACCTGGGAAGGACTCTGGTGCTGGTGTGTTGGGGAGGAGTCAACCTGGGGGCTGCCCACCCTTCCCCAGCTTGTTAGGAACTGGCCAACTCCTATCTGGTTGGTTGGTGAGGGTCTCCCTCTTGGGAGGGTGTCCAGCCATTGGGAGGGGAGGCCTTCTGGAGCCCTTGATATACTGAGGTCATGTTGGAGGGGGGAGCAAAGGGGTGCAGAATGAGACCGCACTGGGAGTCTTGGTTCCCAGCATCCCTGTTCCCAGCAGTCCCCAAGTCCCTGTGAAGTGGGAGGCTGTTGTCATCCTCATTTTACTGCTGGGAAAAGGGAGACGCAGGACCCGAATAACCCAGCTTCAGTCACTCAGCACATGCGTGGCCCAACCCGAATTCCTTCCTGGGAATGTGACTCCTAGTGCAGTGCTCCCTGTAGTCACCGCCCTTCTGCTGGGAACCTGGGGCCCCGCAGGGGTGCGGCCCGCGGCGGCAGGGACACTGCGCCCTGAGGGCGGCGGCGCGGAGGGGGTTAAGGTGGGGAGGCGGCGGGTGTCCCGTCACCGCACCTGGCTCAGTATCGGTCACGTGGCCAGGGTTTCACCTGCCCCGCTGAGCAGGGACAATTGGGCCGCTTGTTTCCAGGTTGGTCGCCATAGTGACAGGAGTGTGCCAGGGGAGGTCAGCAGGGCAAATTCCTGCCTGCTGGCCGGGTGGGGCCGGGGTGTCAGTCGTGCCTGGGCGGGGCTCCCAGGAGACCCCTGGAGGTTTCCCGAGGGGGGCCACTAGGTGATTCCCTGCCTGTCCTCCCCCTGTCCTGGCCACTCAGTCTTCTCAGATTTGGATCCAGTGTTTTTTAAGCTGCCAGGACTTTTATATGAATTATCTTGTTTAATCCCCACTGCAGCCTTTCCCACAGGGGCATGGTAATCCCCGTGCCTCCCCCAGACTCACCAAGCACTTCCAGAACATTCATTCCGTCCTTCATTCCTTCAAAAATAACAGATACTTCGGAGCCTCTCCTGTGGACCTTTCTAGACACAGACACCTTTCTAGACACAGCCATGAACAGAACGAGAAACTCAGGAACCACGCAACAGTGTATTGTGTGGAATATTTATTTTCTTCTGAGCAGGTCAGGGAGGCCCCTGGGGCTCAATAGAAGGCGGGGAGTGCACAGGATCATCTTGTAGCTCTGGTGTCCAGAACACCCCTGGGGCCCCTCTCTGCCACCTCCAGGCCCCCTCCCCACATTCCCTCCCCTCTGAGCTTCCCACCAGACCACACACCTTCATGTCCTGCTTTGCTGCACTCACTCCTCGGCTCCAGAAACGCCCACAAGTCCTGCTGGCTGCAACCTTGTCGACATTTTTCCTACCCCCCAGACCCATGAGCACACTGTACCCCCTGTCACAGTCTCCTCACAAGCACAGATCTTAAAGTAGGGGGGAGGAGTCGAGATGGCGGAGGGGGTCTATGTATTCTGAAACCCAGCCAGCTCCATTCCCCTGGAAAAAACACCAGCCTGCAGGATACACTCCAGCCTCCCCTGCCTGCATTTTATTTTTATTTTTTTATTTTTATTTATTTATTTTTTTTAATGATTTTTTATTATATTATGTTAGTTACCATACAGTACATCCCCGGTTTCCGATGTAAGGCTCGATGATTCATTAGTTGTGTATAATCCTGCCTGCATTTTAGAGCCTTTATTTATCGAGAACCTACTATGTGCGAGGCACTAGGGATCCAAGGATGAGCCTAGACCCACTCACAGACCTGACAGTCTGGTGGGGAGGACACCCAGTAAATCGCAGGCCCAGTAAATATGCAAAGGAAGGTGGACATGGAAAGGGGGCATCCAGCTGGGCCTGGGGTCCGGTAGGGGCCGCTGCGCAGGAGTGATGCTTGAATGGAGGTTGGAAAGAGTAGGAGTGGGGGCAGGTGAAGGGCTTACAGTGGAGAAAGGTGTTCCAGAAGTGGGAACACCGTGTGCAATGGCAGAATGGCAGAGCCATCCCCTCTCCCGAGGCAGAATCTTAGGAGTCGTTCTAGATGCTTCTTCCTTACCTTCCCCACCCCCACCCAATCCCTCACCCAGTTCCTATTGATTTTTAGCTTCCAAATAACTCTGATATCCATTCTCTCCTGTCCAAATCCATGATCCTATCCCTCCCCAGGGTGGCCAACTCCTCAGTGGACTTGTCTACTTTGGCCCTTCTAGTCACTTCCCCACATGGTGGTCACCATGATCTTTTCCAAGCATATAAAGTATTTCTAGGTGAATCTACTTGGTTCCTTCCTACGTTTTCCTACTTTTCTGTGCTCATTGCCCCTGGGGATGCATATGGCTGACCCAAGAGTAGAAAAGCTGGTTTGTGTGTTTCAAGAGCTGAAGCCCTTAGGGGAAGGGAATTCTTCCGCAGAGACGAGAGCTTGGCCCAGAACGGGAGGGGAATCTACCACCAGCTTCTCGGCAGGCTCCCCAAAGAGGAAACAGCTCAGGGTTTACTAGGCAGGCAGGACCACAGGCAGCTTGGAATATTTTCCCTGATCCCAAGCCCAAAACAGACACAATACCAGGATCAAAGGGGCCATTGAATCAAGATGACAACGTCTCAGCAGTGACCATGGTTGCCTGAGGGCTGGATATGATCCAACCTGTCCCTCTCTCAGCCACCACCCCCACCACCCCCACCCCAAGCAAATTTGGCCCTGCTAATATCCCGGAATGGTGGCCCACACCCAGGGGGATTGAAATCCAACTCATCTCCCACTGCTGGGGCAGACCAGAACATCGCAGAAATCATGGCGTTGTGTGTCTAAGTTTAGAGACTGACTTTCATAACTGCCATAATGCCATGCACATCCGTCCACAACTGACTTTCTTTTTCAATCAATAATCCAATAATTCATTCAACAAATGTTTACTGAGCACGTGCTAATGCCAAGTATGAATCTTTTTTTAAAAAGATTTATTTATTTATTTATTTAGAGAGAGAATGCGAGCAGGGGGGAGGGCAGAGCCCAACTTGGGGCTCGACCCCACGCCCCCCAGATCACGACCTGATCAAGAATCAGACGCTTGGGGCGCCTGGGTGGCACAGCGGTTAAGCGTCTGCCTTGGGCTCAGGGCGTGATCCTGGCGTTATGGGATCGAGCCCCACATCAGGCTCCTCCGCTATGAGCCTGCTTCTTCCTCTCCCACTCCCCCTGCTTGTGTTCCCTCTCTTGCTGGCTGTCTCTATCCTGTCGAATAAATAAAATCTTTAAAAAAAAAAAAAAAAGAATCAGACGCTTAACCGACTGAGCCACCCAGGCACACTGAATTTTTTTTAATGCCAAATATGAATTTTATTTTATTTTTTATTTATTTATTATTTATTTATTTTTTTAAAAAAGATTTTATTTATTTATTTGACAGAGACAGAGACAGCCAGCGAGAGAGGGAACACAAGTAGGGGGAGTGAGAGAGGAAGAAGCAGGCTCATAGCAGAGGAGCCTGACGTGGGGCTCGATCCCACAACGCTGGGATCATGCCCTGAGCCGAAGGCAGACGCTTAACCGCTGTGCCACTCAGGCACCCCCAAATATGAATTTTAAAGCTAGGGATATGGCAATTACATGGCCCTGTTCCTCAAGCAACACAAAAAACCAGAACCCCAAATCCCCTGTTTTCTATTCTCCAGTGGGGGAGACAGGCTGCAAACAAATAAAGAAATAAATATGTAAGTATAAACTGTGATGAGTTTAGTGAGCAGGGTGTTGTGCTTGCTAGTAATTGGGGTGGGCAATATTAAGTAGGGTGGTAAGGAAAGACTTCAAGTAAGGTGACGTGTGAAGGATAAGAAGGAGGCAGTCATATGAACACCAGGGGAAAAGTGTCCCAGGCAGAGGTGATAGTGTATGCAAAGGCCCTGAGGTGCGCAGAGGAAGCAAGGGGAGAAAGGCATGAGGTAGGTAGGCTGGGGTTGGTCCAAGCAGGGCCTGGTAGGGGATTTGGTCTTTATTCTAAGAAAAATGAGAGCCAGTGAAGGGTTTAAGGAGGGATAGACATGCATTTTTTTTTAAAGATTTTATTTATTTATTTATTTGACAGAGAGAGAGACAGCCAGCGAGAGGGGAACACAAGCAAGGGTAGTGGGAGAGGAAGAAGCAGGCTCCCAGCGGAGCATGGGGCCCGATGCGGGGCTTGATCCCAGGACTCTGGGATCACGCCCTGGGCCGAAGGCAGATGCTTAACGACTGAGCCCCCCAGGCACCCCCTAGACATGCATTTTATAGGACTGTTTGGCTGCACAGGGGAAGATGGAGGGACAGACTGAGGGGCACATGGAGGAGAGGAAGGAAAATCGGCTTGGACACTACTGTGGTTGTGCAGGTAGGACATGATATCAGCTTCTGGCTGGGAGGTGGCCATGGCGGTAGAGAAAGGTAGATATCAGATAAGTTTTGGAATTAGAATCAGCAGGATTTGATGAAGAATTGGATGGGTAGAGAGGAAGATGGGGAGGGAAAGGAAGGAGTCAAGGGCAATTTCTAGGTTTCTGAACAGACCAGCTGGGCGGGTAGTTGTGCTGTTTACTGAGGCGGGCAAAGCTGGCGAGGAACTCCCCCCCCACAAGGTACTAGTAGGGAGGGACAATCTAGAGTTCTTTTTTTAAAATTTTTTTTAAGGTTTTATTTATTTATTTGTCAGAGAGAGAGAGCACGCAGGGGGAAAGGCAGCTGCAGGTAGGGGGAGAAGCAGGCTCCCCACTGAGCAAGGAGCCCCATGCAGGACTTGATCCCAGGACCCTGGGATCCCAGAGCCCCAGGACTCTGACCCAGGCAGAAGGCAGATGCTTAACCGACGGGGCCACCCAGGCGTCCCACAATCTAGAGTTCTGCCTGACGCACGTTAAGGTCGAGTTGCCCATGAGATATCATAATAGTCAACATTTGTTGAGTGCTTAACACGTGCTAAACACCATTCTAAGTGCTTTATATCTATTTACTGATTTCATCCTCATAAAAGCTGTATTATTTATTGATCCTTCTTTAGAGCTAAGCGCATTGAGCCACAGAGAGGTTAATTAACTGCCCACCATCACAAAGCTTGGACGCTGCCGGGCGTCGGTGCAGAGCTACCTTTTCTTTCTTTTTTTTTTTTTAGATTTTATTTATTTATTTGACAGAGATAGAGACAGCCAGCGAGAGAGGGAACACAAGCAGGGGGAGTGGGAGAGGAAGAAGCAGGCTCATAGCGGAGGAGCCCGGTGTGGGGCTCGATCCCATAACGCCGGGATCACGCCCTGAGCCGAAGGCTGTTGCTTGACGACTGAGCCACCCAGGTGCCCCTACCTTTTTTTTTTTTTTAAACACCTTTTAACATTTTAAACATGTGAAGGGGGATAAAATGGGGACCCCCTATACCTATTACCCAGCTTCAACAGTGATCAACTCAAGATCAATCTTGTTTCATCTACAACCCAAGTATGTCTTCTCCCATGTGTGTCTTCTGCACGTGATTTTGAAGTAAATCTCATTCATCATGTCATTGCATCTGTAAATATTTCAGTACGTTTCTCTAAAGGCTAAGGGCTTTTTTGTTTATTTTTTAAGCATAAAACCACCATATCATTTACACACTTTAAGAAGTCATAATTCCTTAAGATTATCGATTATCTACTCACCGTTCCAATGTCGAACTATCTTATAAATGCCTTCAACTTTAAGAGTTTGAATCAGGAACCGATGAATAGCCACAACTGTGATTGGTTGATGTATCTTTTAAGTCTCTTTTGATCTATAGATTCCCCTACATATTTTTTTCCTTGAAAAAGAAATGTATTTTTTTTGGTCATTGAAGAACCCAGTTGCTGTTTTGCTGACTATATTCTGTGTTACTGTGTTCCTTCGTTCCTCCCCCCTTTGCAAGTCCTGTAAATTGGTAGTGGATCTAGAAAATTGATCGGATTCAGATTTGATTTGTTTATTTTTCTGCAAGACTACTTCACAAGAGACATTGTACTTGATTTTTTTTTTTTTTTTTTAAACGGCAGCCCAGTTGTACTGGTTAGGACATCTTTGGCTGGAAACCCCAAGTCAAACTGGCTTAAGCAATAAGAAAAGCTGCATCTCCCACAACCTGAGATCTAAGGAGGGTGAGGACCCAGGGAACAGACAGTTACTCCAGAGCTCCAGGTTCCACCTCTCCAGACTGATGTCCTCATCATTGGCCTCATCCTCCAGCTCATTCTCTCTGAGGTTCAAGTTGGCCATGGAATTCCAGATGGCATCACCTGCCAGGACATTGTCCAAGGAAAGTCAGGGTGCTCTTTTATTAGAAAATGTTGAAGTCTATCCCTGCTGTCCCTCCCCTCCCCCCCTCCCCTCCCCTCCCCTCCTCCCCTCCCCTCCCCTCCCCTCCTCCCCTCCCCTCCCCTCCCCTCCTCCCCTCCCCTCCCCTCCCCTCCTGTCTCATTGGCTGCAACTGTCACATGCCCACTGTAAACCAATCACCGAGAAGTGAATGAGATCAACCACCGTGATTGGTTTAGTCTAATTGGGAATTATCCCCAGGGCTGGGGGTGGGGTCTACTCCCCTTAGCCTGTGGTTGCATAAAACCGCTGTCGCATATGCTCACATCCTCTGTGTTTCAGAAGAAAGTCTGGAAGTGGAATTGCTGGGTCTCAGAGTATATTTATATCTTTATATTTATAAGAGACATTTTACTTTATTTTATTTTATTTTGTTTTTTTAATGATCAAATTGCCCTTTAACACTTGTATCAATATATACTTCCCCACCCGGGGAGAGGGCAAATGAGAGACAGGGCATGCAGCCTGGGTTCTAGCGGGCCAGACTGCCTGGGTTCAAAGCCCAGATCCCCTGTGTGAACTTCGGACAGTGTAACACTTCTGCGCCTCCGTTTTCCTATCTATAAAATGGAGATGATGATGGTACTACCACCATTCCGTCAACCCTTGTGCTTAAAAATTATTAGCTATTATTCCGTTCTCTCAGATGGGGTATCATCAATTGTTCCCAATTCCCTTCTCTGGTCTTCTCTGTGCCTCTTGGAGTCTGACTTTTACAGACTGTATCATTCTTGCCTTCTGAGGGTGAGAAGAGCGAGATGCTGAGCGGTTTGTGTCTCCCAGCTCCTGGTTTGTTAGTTTCTTGATACCTCAATATCCTTTACTGAATCCCCTAACTCCATGCATGCCTCTCTGTACATAGTCCCACCAGTACAGTCTAACAAATCCTGCTTCCTGTCAGGCCCTTGATGACACAATTATTCTTTGAAGTTTGCCAATCTGTTTAATTTAGAGAATTTGGAGAAATACTGTTTAACAGGGAAATTATGCATCTTTTCATATGTTTATTAACATAATCATTCTTTTTATAATTGCTTCTTCTCCTTTGCCAATTATTCTATTGGGTTATCATCCTCTTTTATTGATTTGCAGAAACTCTTTTTATATTAGGTATAGTAACCATTTTTCTGTCATATATACTTATTTGTCAGAGAGAGACGATATATATAGAGAGAGAGAGAGAGAGAGCGAGCACAAGCAGGGGGCGTGGCAGGCAGAGGGAGAAGCAGGCTCCCCACTGAGCAGGGAGCCCGATGCAGGTCTCTATTCCAGGACCAGGACCCCGGGATCATGACCTGAGCCGAAGGCAGACACTTAACTGACTGAGCCATCCAGGTGTCCCTTTCTGTTATATATGATACAAATATTTTTCATTTCTTGCTTAAGTTTGAAATTCATTTTTCCCCCTCTGTATAAAAAGTTTAAATTGTGGTAAAAAGCACACAACATAAACTTTACCACCTTAACCACTTTTAAGTATACAGTTCCGTAGTGGTAAATATATCCACATTGTTGTGAAACATATATCCAGAACTTTTTCATCTTGTAAATCTGAAACTCTATACCCCTTAAATAATAACTTCTAACTCCCCATTCTCCCCTTCTCCCTGCCTTTGGTAATCACCATTCTACTTTCTGTTTTTATGAATTTGACTATTCTAGATGCCTCGTGTAAGTAGAATGATACAGTATTTGCCTTTTTGTGATGGTTTATTTCACTGAGCATAATGTCCTCAAGGTTCATCCTTGTCGTAGCAGGTGTCAGAACTTCTTTCCTTTTTCAGGCTGAATCACATTCCATTGCATGGATAAACCGCATTTTGCTCTCCATTTACCTGTAAATGGACATTTGCATTGTTTCCACTCCTCGGCTATTGGGATCAGTGCTATGAACATGGGTATGCAAATATGTCTTTGAGATCCTGCTTTCAGTTCTTTTAGGCATAGACCGAGAAGTGAAATTGTTTGATCACGAGGTAGTTTTATTTTTAAATTTTTTTTAAAGATTTTATTTATTTATTTGACAGAGATAGAGACAGCCAGCGAGAGAGGGAACACAAGCAGGGGGAGTGGGAGAGGAAGAAGCAGGCTCATAGCGGAGGAGCCTGATGTGGGGCTCGATCCCATAACGCCGGGATCACGTCCTGAGCCAAAGGCAGCCGCTTAACCGCTGTGCCACCCAGGTGCCCCTTATTTTTAATTTTTTAATTAAAAATTTTAAATTGATCTTATTATCAGGATTGTTTCTTTAATTTTTTTGAGAAGCCACCATATTGTTTTCCATAGCAGCTCTACCATTTTACATTCCCATGAACAGTGCATAAGGGTTCCAATTTCTCTACATCTTCAACAACAGTTTTTTGGGGCACCTGGGTGGCTCAGTCGTTGGGCGTCTGCCTTCGGCTCAGGGTGTGATCCCGGCGTTCTGGGATCGAGCCCTGCATCAGGCTCCTCCTCTGGGAGCCTGCTTCTTCCTCTCCCACTCCCCATGCTTGTGTTCCCTCTCTCGCTGGCTGTCAAATAAAGAAATAAAATAAAAAAAAAAATTGGGGCGCCTGGGTGGCACAGCAGTTAGGTGTCTGCCTTCGGCTCAGGGCGTGATCCCGGCATTACGGGATCGAGCCCCACATCAGGCTCTTCCGCTATGAGCCTGCTTCTTCCTCTCCCACTCCCCCTGCTTGTGTTCCCTCTCTCGCTGGCTGTCTCTATCTCTGTCGAATAAATAAATAAAATCTTTAAAAAAAAATCAACAACAGTTTTTTTTTCCTTCCTTCCTTCCTTCTTTCCTTCCTTCCTTCCTTCCT
Source organism: Ursus arctos (assembly GCF_023065955.2). Taxonomy (NCBI): domain Eukaryota; kingdom Metazoa; phylum Chordata; class Mammalia; order Carnivora; family Ursidae; genus Ursus; species Ursus arctos. The sequence continues at coordinate 94,754,539 of NW_026622874.1, read as the reverse complement.
TCCTTCCTTCCTTCCTTCCTCTCTTTCTATAGTAGCCTTTTTTTTTTTTTTTAAGAGGCTCCATGTCCAGCGTGGAGCCCAATAGGGCTTGATCTCATGACTCTGAAATCAAGACCTGAGCTGAGATGTAGAGTCAGATGCTTGACCTGCTGAGCCACTCAAGCCCCCCCATGTAGTCATCTTAATGGGGGTGAAGTAGTGTCTCATTGTGGTCTTGATTTGCTTTCCCTAATAATTACTGAGGTTGAGCATCTTTTCATATGTGCTTATTGGCTATTCCTGTATCTTCTTTGGAGAAACATCCATCCAAATCCTTTACCTGTTTTTGAATTGGTTCTTTCTGTAGGTGTTGAGTTTTTTAGGAGTTCTCCATATACTTTGGATATTAATCCCTTAGCGGCTTTATGATTTGCAAAAATTTTCTCCCATTCTGTGGGTTGTCCTTTCACTCTGTCCATGGTATCCTTTGATGCACAAAGTTTTAAATTTTCATCAGGCCCAATTTGTCTATTGTTTTTTCTTTTTCTTTTTTTTTTAAAGATTTTATTTATTTATTCGACAGAGATAGAGACAGCCAGCGAGAGAGGGAACACAAGCAGGGGGAGTGGGAGAGGAAGAAGCAGGCTCATAGCAGAGGAGCCTGATGTGGGGCTCGATCCCACAACGCGGGGATCACGCCCTGAGCCAAAGGCAGACGCTTAACCACTGTGCCACCCAGGCGCCCCTACTGTTTTTTCTTTTGTTACCTGTGCCCTTGGTGTTAGAGCCAAGATATTGGTGCCAAGTACAATGTTGTGAAGCTTTTGCAGTATGTTTTCTTCTAAGAATTTTATAGGCTTAGCTCTTTAGTTTTTTAAGATTTTATTTATTTATTTGAGAGCAAGAGAGAGAGTGAGAGAGAGAAAGCATGAGCAGGGGGGAGGGGCAGAGGAAGAGGGAGAAGCAGACTCCCCACTGAGCAGGGAGCCATGTAGGGCTCAATCCCAGGGCCCTGAGATCATGACCTGAGCTGAAGGCAGACGCTTAGCTGACTGAGCCACACAGGTGTCCCTCTTTTTTTTTTTCTTTTTCTTGGTTTAAGATTTTATTTATTTATTTTAGAGTGAATAAGCAAGCAGGGGGAGGGGCAGAAGGGGAGGGAGAGAGTAGAGAGAGTCTTAAGCAGATTCCGAGCTGGGCGCAGAGCCCAACACAAGGCTGGACGTCATGACCCTGAGATCATGACCCTGAGATCACGACCTGAGCCGAAACCAAGACCCAGATGCTTAACCGAGCACCCTACGCCGGTACCTTGAATAGGCTTAGCTCTTATGTGTCGGTCTTTGATCTATTTTGTGTTAATTTTTGTATATGGCATTATATAAAGGTTTAGCTTCTCCTGCATGTGGATATCCAGTTTTCCTAGCACCATTTGTGGAAGACACTGTTCTTTTTTTTTTTTTTTTTTTAAGGTCTTATGTATTAATTTGAGAGAAAGAGTGAGCAAGAGAGAGAGAAAGAGAGCATAAGCAAGGGGAGCAGCAGAGGCAGAAGCAGGCTCCCCACTGAGCAGGGAGCCTGATTCAGGGCTCGATCCCAGGACCCTGGGATCATGACCTGAGCCGAAGGCAGACACTTAACCAACTGAACCCCTCAGGTGCCCCGAAAGAGATTGCTCTTTCTCCATTAAGAGTTCTTGGCACCTTTGTGGAAATCATTTGACCACATATGAGACAGTTTATTTCTGGGTTCTCTATTCTGTTTCACTGATCTATTTGTCAGTCTTTCTGCCAGTGCCAGACTGTTCTGATGACTATAGCCTTGTGATATGGTTTGAAATCGCCAAGTGCAGGCCCTTCAACTTTGTTCTTTTGGCACCCTGGATGTGAACCTTGTCTCTCGTTTACTGAGCACCAGCTCCCTGCTGGCATTAGGCTAAGCTTGGGGCATACAAAGGTGAACCGGGTGCTTAGGGCCCCTCCCTAGCAGAGCCAATGGTTTAGGGGCAGGAAAAAGACACAGTAAGAGATCATTCTGGAAGGTAGCATGTGAATTAGCGTGTATGAGCTTCCACTATGGTATGTGGTCACCCGCGCCCCATGTGCAGAAGGTGCCGGCCTGGCTCATCTTGAGATCCTTGCACACAGACCTCAGGTTCAGCTGTGGCTTTATGAGCAAGCGGACATGTGCACAGTGGGTGGTAGCATTGTTTTTTTTTTTTTTTTTTTTTTTTTTATTCGACAGAGATAGAGACAGCCAGCGAGAGAGGGAACACAAGCAGGGGGAGTGGGAGAGGAAGAAGCAGGCTCATAGCGGAGGAGCCTGACCTGGGGCTCGATCCCATAACGCCGGGATCACGCCCTGAGCCGAAGGCACACGCTTAACCGCTGTGCCACCCAGGCGCCCCGAGCACTGGTTTTGATGAGTGTCCGCACCCCGTGCTAGATGACGCAGAAGAGATTCATTCTAAAACAAAGTCGGGAAAACGGGGGGGTTGAATCATGCTCAAGGGAGATCATACTGCTTTGCTCCAAAGTGTCTTCAAGTAGAAATGGTCAATGAAGTGAGAAATTGTTGAGAAGACAATGCAGTTTTGTGTTGTTTTTTTTTAGGTGTCCTTTGTTGGGAGTGTAGTTCTGAAACATTTGTTCATATTGGGGTCTCTGTGTGTGTGTGTGTGTGTGTATGTGTGTGTGTGTGTGTGTGTTTTAAGCAGGCTCCACGCCCAGTGTGGAGCCCAACACAGGGCTTGAACTCACAACCCTGAGATCAAGACCTGAGCTGAGATCAAGAGTCAGACGCTTAACCTACTGAACCACCCAGGCCCCCCTGGTCATATTGTTCTGATTATGCTTATGTTATGACCAGAGGACAAGAAATGCTGTGGGATTGTTTAAAAGTGGGAAGGGAGTCTGGTACAGACTGGCAAATGTCATGGTGGCGTCCTGGATGGACGGCACTCTGTAGGAACAGGCTGACTGTCAGGGAAGCTTCCCTCAGGTGAGACACGAAATGACCTCTAAGCTTGCCAAGAGGGGTGAGGTAAGGATGGGGAAATTTGCCAAGAACAGAGAAGAGCTTGTGGTGAGGCCCAGGGCCTGGAGAGGGCAGGGTTCATGCAGAATTGAAGGATGTCCGGACGTGTCGGGCCTTGGGGGTTGGGGTGGGGAGGAGAGGAGACAATATGGAGGTGATCACGGCTCTGCCCCTGGAGGGGCTCTGGAGGCATCCATGGGGTCTGGGTGGGATCCTAAGAGCCATATGGTGGTGAGGGGGGTGGGGGGCTAAGAGACTGGAAGGATTTTCCCATGTGGTCAGATTCAGGACTAGGTCACATGAGTAGTCACTTGGCTCTGCTGAGATGAGTGACCTGGAAAGGGGCATAGCCAGGTTGGGGGTGTGGAGAGGGAGCCTGGAGGCAGGACACCCTCTTGAGGCTGTTCCTCAAAGATGGCGGTGGCCTGGTTGGAGTCATGGAAGCAAGTGGGGAAGAAGATAGGTGGACACATCTAGACAATGACCAGGTTGATAGGTGAGGGGCTGGTCATTGGCAGGTCGTGGCTGGGCCTGCAACCTAGTTCCATCAGCTGGTGAGCCTTGGTGGCCTCATTGTGCAATGCCTACCTTGCAGGGTTCTTTAGGGGGATCAAGCGGAGCAGCGACAGTGTCACCTCTTGTGCAGAAGAGAGTGAGATGTGGCCAGTGACTTGCCCAAGGTCGCTCAGCCAGTGCTCTCGCTCTCTTCACCTGCTCCGCAGAGCGTACTTGTTTTGGCACACATGACCTTTATTGGAGCCCTGCTAGGGGAGGGAGAAGGAAGGTACTGTCTGTTCTTCTAGGCCTGCCACAGACCTTGAGGGAACCACAATAAATGCTGTGTTTGTTTGATAAAGCACTTGGCTTTTGGTCTCAGCAGGAGGAAGAGCTGGAACAGGTGTGGCAAGAGCAGGGCCGCCCGAGGCGCAGCAGTGGGAGGTGGAGTGGGACAGAGCCCCAGGGCCTGGCAAGGGGTGTCCAGCGCTGCGGATTTTGAAGAAACCCAGAACTTTCTCACGACCCAGCCATTGCCCTCATTTCCCAGGCTCCTGCCTGGCTGACGAAACCAAAACACGAACAGTACCAGCTCACGTTAATGTCGTGTGCCTAGGCTTGGGCCAGGCGACAAAGCAAGCAGGTGTGCCTCCTTTCCACACACAGGTGCGGGCCTGCTCTGGGTGCTGCAGACAGACAGAAGCTCAGGACAGTTCCTCTGACCTTGGGGGATGACCTCCTGCAGGAGAGGTCTGACAGGAAACAAAACAACATAGCGCTGTGATGGGGTGAGATGAGACCCCGGAGGGTGGCTCAGCTAACCTTTCACACAGCCTGATGCTATTATCATACCCATTTTGTGGATGAGGAAGCCGAGGCTCAGAGGCTCAGAGGAGTGAATGGCCCTGCTCACCCGGTCGGTTTGGTTCTGACTAATTTTCTTCAGCAGGGGGTGATAAGGATAAACATGGGGGATGGACAAGACAAGTTAGAGGGGGCCCTCGTGGGTCACCTGGTTCAACCCCCTTGCCGAAATGGTGGAGAAACTGAGACCCCGAAGCAGAAGGCAACCAGAGAGAGGCACCCAGGAGAAGGAATGGATTTAGAACCCGCTGACTCCCAGCCTCTCCTCTAAGCCTGAAGGAGCTTTCCTGGACCCCTCCTGTGAGACTCCCCCAGCTTGAGATCTGTAAGCTGCCAGAGACGCCACCCCTCTTAGACCCTAAACTCCAAAAAGCAGAAGAACAGGTTGAGTTAGGACAGACCCTGAAGCCAGGCAAGGGTGTGTGTGTGTGTGGGGGGGGGGGGTTGGGGGAGCATTGGATGGGGTAGGATACCTCACTACACCCAGGAGGCCCCAGGGGAGCCCAGGTGTGGGAAGAGACCAGGGAGCCAGGGGAGGGCTGAGGGCCCCCCAACCAAAGGTCTGCCCCCCTTCTCTACCACAATCCTCTGGCTGGGGGGTCCTGGGGATGGCCTGCAGTGGGCGGGCTGGCTGCGGGCCCCAAGCTGCAGCTCCGGCCTAGCTTGGCCAGGAGGCACTAAGCTCAGGCTGCCTTCTGGAAGCTGGTGGTAAATGAATAACCTTGCTCCCACCTGCAGGGCTCTCTGGGACAAAGAAGCCACTCCGCGCCCCTCAGTTCTGTCTTGGCCCAACCTGACACCCCCTGGCACGCCCATGGCCAGAGACTGTGGAGGTTTAAGGCAGATGCAACCTCCTTAGCCCTTCTGACCCCCTTCCCAATGTCATCCCAGACAGGCCCAGAGAAACTTCTCAGTTCCCTCCCTCTCACCTCCTATTGCTGAACCTTTCCCCACTCGCCCCTCCCTGTCCCTGAGCCCCCTCCCTCTCACCGAGACCCCCCCCCAGAGTCCTCCCACTTTCCTGAGACCACACTCCCTCTCTCTAGCTCTCCTCTGCCTCGCTCATCTCCTCCCCTTCATACTCAGTGTCACTCTCCCCCTTTCCTCCCCCCACCCTAGGCTAGAAGAGTGGTTCCCCAAAGACAAATCAGGATCCCAACCCCAACCCCAACCCCTCGTCCTTTCCTGGAATCTTACAGAAAATAACCTCCTTCCTCTTCCTTGGGTCATAAAGGGTGACAACATGTCCGTATTCTTTAACTAGAGAATTTTGGGGGAGCCGAGTGGAGCATTTTACTGAAATATCTGGTGGCCACTGGGACCTTCTGCTTCAGCTTTGCCGCAGCCAAAGCAGTTTGAGATACAATAACTATTTGGAAACAATCCCAAGTCTCTCCAAGCCCAAATACCTGTCCCTTGACCCTCGATCCCTGTCAACCTGCTAACTTGGCCGAAACTCCCTTTATAAGCGAAGCTCTTGGATGCTCGGTGTACGTGTTCCGATTTTACTTCTCATCTCCCACTGGCCCTTCTGCCCGCCCCGTCTGCCCCCACGCCTCTTGCCAAGGTCGCTGGGGACCACCTTGCTGCTTCGAATCCCCGGGCTCCTCTTTAGGCCTCGTCTGGCCTGACCACTTCCGCAACTTCCAACACCCTTGCCAACGCCCGTCTCTTGACCCTTTTTTCTCTTTGGTTTCTAGACTGACCTCATCTACTCCCCTGGTTTCGGGTGCCACCCGTGTGCTAACAACAGCCGCGTTTACCACTCCTGAGTCCCAGGTCTCTCTATATGTCCTGCCACTTCCTGGACGTCTCTGCCTGGAGGTCCCCCGGGCTTGCCAAATTCCTTGCACCCAAAACTGAACCCATCATCTTGCCCCAGTAACCCGGTCTCCTGTTTTGGTAAATAGCACCACCGACCAATCAGTGACTGAGGGCAGAAAACTGGGGTTATCCTAATTTTCCCCCCTCTCCCTCACCCCACATATCCAAACGCTTCTCAAGCTCTGGTCTTCTGGCTTCCTCCCAGCCCCTATCAGGCCCTGCCCCTGGCCGCACTGCCCCTGCCTTCTTTCTGGCTGCACGATCTCAACAGGGATGGCTGCAGAGCCTCTTACATGGAATCCCCACCTTCATCTCCCTTCTTGAATCCCACTTTCCCAGGGGGCTCCTGGAGACAATAGTTTAGAGCATAAATCTGACCAGTGTGTCCTTCCCGGACTCCCAAAACACCGGAATAAGGTCCAGAGTTCGTAATTCTGCCGTGAGACTCCATGACTTGGCCTCCTCTGGGAGACCTCCTCATCCCATTCTCTCTGGCACCTAGCCATCTGTTCAGCCCTGGGGGATCTCTCTTTCCTGGTCTGGGGCACAGGTCCCCTTTCCTACTGCCTGAACCCCCTGTGCCTTCTCTCAGACACAAGAGCTTCCAAGCCTGGTTCAACTCAAGCCCTAGGGTGTTGCCAGAGGGTCCGGAGTCCTCTCTCTCTCTCTCTCTTTCTCTCTCTCTTTTGGTCGGGAGTCCCAGGAAGAAACTGAGGCCCCTCTGTCATCTCTCCTCCAGGGGAGAAGATTCTGCCCAGCTTTACATTTGATGCTGTGTTGTGCAAAAATAGCAGGTCTTTTTGTTCTCCTCTTTCAAATATGAAATCATCGCACTGAATGTGCTCTTTCACGCACACAGGGAAGATTTAGTGCGCAGCCACACTGGGGGCGGGGGTGGCTCGGAGTACAAACCCAGGTAGCACAGGCTAGAGAAGAGGGCCCCGGACACCCCCCCCACGCCTCTGTCCACCGAACAGGCGTTACCGCTCCTACCGCCTCTCTAGATTGGGCCTTCCACGTCTGAATCCCCAGTGAGTCGGCCAAATGGCCACCTAGGGCGCGCTCAGCCCAGTTTCCAACCCCACTTTCTCAGTCACCCAACCTCTGCCCTCTCTAAGCTTCATTCCGGGCAGCGGGCAGCCCAGCCGTGGAGCAGAATCCAGCCAAGGCCAACCCTGGCGGGGTGGGGAGTAGGGGGGTGGGTGTTCTGCAGGGAGGTGGAGGCCGGCACTCAGGACAAGGAGGCGCCCGCAAATGCAAAACGAAAGGCTTTTATTGAAAAATATCAACTGGCCCTTTTCAAGACTGCCGGTCCCTGCCCAGCGCGGGCTTCGGGGCTGCGGCCCGACGGGGCTGGCAAGTAGCCGCAGCCACCCCAGCCCCGCGCTCCGGAGGAGCAAGGTTTCACCGTCCCTGCGGGCTGGTGCCCTGCGCCGTGGTCCCGCTCCCCGGCCTGGGGGCGGTGAGGGGGCCTGCGGCTGGGGAAGGGGCCGCTGGGTTGGTCCCTCCCAGTCCAATGAGAGAGCTCCCGGCATTTGGGGTGGGCTGGTCTCGGATGAGAGGCTGCACGCCGGATTGGTGGGCGCTCCCGCTCGAGGGGGGCTGGGGTCTCCCCGCGGCTGCCCCTCAGACGTAGTCCTTGCGGTCGTAGCCTGTGCTGGTGCCCGGGCCGGCGGAGCGCGGCGCGGAGTAGAGGATCTTGGTGGGCGCGTACTTCTTCTCGCGCGGCGGGCAAGAGCAGCAGAGCAGCGCGCCCCCCAGCAGCTGTAGCGCCGCGGCCGCCCAGCCCACGTACAGGCCCGCGCCCATCTCCCGCTTCTGCGCGTCGGGGACCAGCGGGTTGTAGAAGTCCCGGATGATGGTGTTGGCCGACCAGGACACGGGCACCAGGGTGAGCAAGGCGGCCAACAGGAAGAGCACTCCCGCCACGATGGTGATCTTGGCCTTGGCCGTGTCGTCCTGGACGCAGTTGGTGCACTGGGCGCCCACTAGCGCCACGAGGAGCCCGAAGGCGGCCAGCAGGATGGACACGACGATGAGGGCGCGGGCTGCCTGCAGGTCCTGCGGCAGGGCCAGCAGCGAGTCGTACACCTTGCACTGCATCTGGCCGGTGCTCTGCACCACGCAGTTCATCCACAGGCCCTCCCAGGTGATCTGCGCCGTGATGATGCTGCTGCCGATGAAGGCCGTCACGCGCCACATGGGCAGCGCGCAGCACACGATGGTGCTCAGCCAGCCCATCACGGCCAGCGAGGTGCCGGCGATCTCCAGGCCCATGGACATGGCTGCGGCGCCAAAACCGGCTCTGCCGGGCGGCTCAGGGTGCGGGGCGACGACGGGCCGTGGCCGCTGGGCCTGGGCGGGAGCTGCTGCGCGCCAACGAACGGATGCCTCAACGGACGGACAGACGGAAGGACGGACGCACGGACGCGCGCGCTAACGGCTCCGCTCTGCGGGCTCGCGCCTCGGCAGCGCCTGCACCTGCCTGTGGCTTTGTGGGCGGGCGACGGCGACTGGGCTGGCCCTGAGCTGGGGCCGGTGTCTTAGATCCGTGCCCAGCGCTCCGGCGGGGGTGGGAGGGGCGGAGCCGCGGTTCCCCCGGCCTGGGGACAGTGACGTGGCCCCTCTTCCCACCTTCACCGAGCGCACAGGGAGGAAGGACTTGGACGGGCGTGGCGCACAGTTCGGGGTGGGGGGTGCCAAGACAGGGCGGGGCCGGGGCCTGCCACCCCGCCCCTCGCTCCTCGTCCCCGACTGTTCCCAAGCGAATTCTCCGGGGCCGGCAGGGGTTGCGGTACAAATCACAATCTGCTTGACACTGCCCGACCTCCCCACATTTTCGGCGTCATTGGCACAGGCAGCGTGGGGAAGGGGGTCTCTGCCAGCTGGCCGGGACCCATGGGGCCTGGAAGGACCCAGTGTGGGCGTGGCCGGGGCTGTTATCCGGAGTGGGCGGGTGCCCGGGGAGCTGCGCACCTGCTCCTCGGTCTCTCCGGCCTCTGCGGCAGCCGCCGCCCTGGCTGGCTCACAATCCGGGCTTGATCCAGGCTCTGGAGGTCTGCGCTCGGAAACCAGGGCCCCGCTTCTTCCCACCAGAGGCACCGAGAAGATGGCCCAAAGCAAGTGAACTCAAATTCACTTCCAGCCCCACTGCCGTTCCCTTAGCTCTTATTCCTCCAGTGATTCTGGATACCTTTAGCAGAGCTGCTCTCCCCTCCCAGAAGTCCGTCCTCCTCACTGATGCCCTTCCTCCTGAACAGACTTGTCCTCCCTCCCTCTGGGCCCGAGTGAGTGCTGTGATCCACCTTAATGAAATGGTGGTGAAAGGTTTGATCTAGGTGAAGGTGGGAAGTCAGAGATGTTACTGACAGTACACTTGCTCCTATTAACCTTAAAAGTAAAACTGCCAGGGGCGCCTGGGTAGCGCAGTCGTTAAAGCGTCTGCCTTCGGCTCAGGGCGTGATCCCGGTGTACCGGGATCGAGTCCCACATCGGGCTCCTCCGCTATGAGCCTGCTTCTTCCTCTCCCACTCCCCTGCTGTGTTCCCTCTCTCACTGGCTGTCTCTATCTCTGTCAAATAAATAAATAAAATCTTTAAAAAAAAAAAAAGTAAAACTGCCAGTTATTTTACCAGCAAACATGGGTTTATTCGGGAAAAGCAGAGAATCACAACCCAGGACGAACGAGCCTCAGGGAAGTCCAACAACCAAAGGAGAGGAACATTATTTTATGGAGAAGAAGAAGAAGTTGGGAGGGCTTCTTTTGAACAAAGGTCCATTAAAGAGAAGCAAGAGTTCAGAGTAACGATGGTTTCTCATTGGCTGAGTGGCAGAGGTGGTCGATTTCTTACAGAAGATGCCATATGCACATCTTTCCGTTTGGGGGCCTATAACTGATGATTCTGTCCTGTTGAGATTCTTCTCTTGGGGTCAGCAGTTGACAATTCTTCCTGTAATTGGCATGGAATGGTAGGCTCCCCTACCAGCCTCCCTTTCCAGCATCCCAGGTCCCCTTCAGTGAGGTTTCCCCTTCATTAATTTTCACATTTCCTTCTTTGAGATCAAGATCTTTCCTTGAAAGCATCGCTGATCAAGAGTTAGGTATTTTGTATAGAGTGGTTTTGTCCCTCAGTGCCTGGAAGGACCCACACTGGAAGAAAAGTACATAGCAACTGGAAACCACTTAGGGCCACATTTGAGTAACAAGGAGAGTGAGGACGGAGAACTCTCAGGTACTTCTCATCTGAAGTCTGTGTTCTTCTTAAGGTTATGAGCGTTGGAGGTCATCTTAAAGTGTTGAGCCCGCATCACCTTTTTGGGTACATTGTTTTTACGGAAGATCGATGGGCAAGTACGGACTCAAAAGTAACATGACGATTTCACACTGTATGTTGGTTCTAAACCGGGACCCTAGGTCGGAAGGTAGCCAACCGAAAATGTTTACAGGCATCTTTTCCAGTTTAGGGAAGAAACGTGTCTCCCTATGAAGGCAAACCTGGACTCGCAGCTGACTTCTGGAAGTCCCTGCTTAAAGCAGCCATGAAAGCAGAATAGTAAACACTGCACGAGTGCACGGAAGGAACCAATCACGCGCATTGGGAAGATACAGTGCAAGTGTTGGGATGAAGTAAGAACTGATCTCTTGGCAGAGCAGCAACGCTTCAGAGACTTTTAAAAAAATAGTATCACCTCAGGGCGCCTGGCTGGCTCAGTCAGAAGAGGGTGCGACTCTTGATCTCAGGGTTGTGAGTTCGAGCCCCATGTCGGGTGCAGAGATGACTCAAAAATAAAATCTTTTAAAATGCATTTATGTAAATTCAATTAATTAACAAATAGTGTATTATTAGTTTCAGAGGTAGAGTTCAGTGATTGAAAAAAATCTTTTTTTTAAAAGATTTTATTTATTTTATTAATTTGACGGAGTGAGCAAGCATAGGCAGGGGGAGCAGTAGAAGGAGAAGGAGAAGCAGGCTCCCCGCCGAGCAAGGAGGCTCCCCTCCTTGATCCCAGGACCCTGGGATCCTGACCTGAGCTGAAGGCCGACGCTTAACCATCTGAGCCACCCAGGTGCCCCAAAAATAAAAAATAAAAATAAAAAAAAAAGAGGAGCACCTGAGTGGCTCAGTTGGTTAAGCCTCTGACTCTTGACTTCAACCCTGGTAGTAATCTCAGGGGGTCATGAGATTGAGCCCTGTGTGGGGCTCCCCACTCAACAGGGAGTCTGCTGGAGAGTCTCTCTCTTCCTCTCTCTCTTCCCCTTCCCCCCGAAATAAATAAATAAATTTTGAAAAAATTTAAAAAGAAATTTAAAAAAATAAAAAATATTGTTATCTCAAAAGAACTGTGTTGAAAACAAATGTTATCAAATAATACAGTCTGTAAAGTTGTAAATTCAGAGGCCATGGATTTGGATAAGGATCCATCGTCAGTTAATAGTTGGTTTTTATTTTTTAAAAATTATTATTGTTATTTTATTTTTTTTAAATTTTTTTATTATATTATGTTAGTCACCACACAGTATATCCCTGGTTTCTGATGTAAAGTTCGATGATTCATTAGTTGCGTATAACACCCAGTGCACCATGCAATACGTGCCTTCCTTACTACCCATCACCAGCCTATCCCATTCCCCCAACCCCCTCCCCTCTGAAGCCCTCAGTTTGTTTCTTAGAGTCCATATTCTCTCATGTTTCATTCCCCCTTCTGATTACCCCCCTTCTTTATCCCTTTCTTCCCCTACCGATCTTCCTAGTTCTTATGTTCCATAGATGAGAGAAATCATATGATAATTGTCTTTCTCTGCTTGACTTATTTCACTTAGCATTATCTCCTCCAGTGCCGTCCATGTTGTAGCAAATGTTGAGAACTCGTTTTTTCTGATAGCTGAGTAATATTCCATTGTATATATGGACCACAGCTTCTTAATCCAGTCATCAGTTGAAGGGCATCTCGGTTCCTTCCATGATTTAGCTATTGTGGACAATGCTGCTATGAACATTGGGGTGCATATGACCCTTCTCTTCACTACGTCTGTATCTTTGGGGTAAATACCCAGTAGTGCAATGGCTGGGTCATAGGGTAGCTCAATTAAAAATTATTATTATTATTTTAAATAGTTTACCTTTTAAATTTTTTGGGTCAGTTAATAGTTTAGATGAAAGAAGGATTTTTATGCATTCTGAACCTTCGAAGGCTTCAGAAAAAAGCAAGTGAAAAATCAGTTTGTCCTGGGATCACGATAAGGCTGTTTCTGAAAGACCGTAATCAAGAGAAGAGGTTTCCCCTTTCTGCAAAGGCTTGAGAAATGCACAGAAAGGGCATTTTTCCTTCCATGGAAAAGGGAAAAAGGCATCCAGGCCTGGTTGGGACATTCTGGAACATCTTTGCTTTTCAGGTCACCAGATGGTGCGCAGGTCCCATCAGGATGTGGTGCCTTTTTAATTTAATTTAATTTTTTTTAAAGATTTTATCCATTCATTTGAGAGAGAGAGAGAGAGAGAGAGAGAGAGAGAGAGAAAGCAGTGGGGGAGGGAGAGGCACAAGCAGACTGCACGCTGGGCTTGGAGCCTGATCTCACGACCCTGAGATTGTGACCTGAGCTGAAATCAAGAGTCAGACACTTAACAGACTGAGCCATCCAGGTGCTCCAGGGTCTGGTACTTTCTTGAGATGCATCACGTGAATCCAAGAGCCTCTTCCCTGGCAGCCCCAGGGCTGGTTTGCAGTTTCTGATAGGGGCCTTTCCAGCGAGGTTGATGAGTCTTTCTGGAAGTGTCTCTTCCAACAGATGAAATCTCCAGGTTGCAAGGTGTGCTGCTTAAGGACATCGATCGTCTCCAGTCAGGTACCCTGTGATAGATCATCTTTTCCAGCAGAGGAAGGATTAGCCTGTCTACAAAAGAAAGCTTTGGTCCAGTGAGAAAACACACAAACCATGACTAAAACATACTTATCCATGTGATGCGGAAACTGTATGAAATCCATTTATATGAATGGGTTTCCCTGGATTATCCTTTGAACAATTGGGACAAATGAGGTAGGCACTTTTTGTGGCCTTAGGAACTTTTCTCCACAAATGTTCGTTCATGAATGCTATCATTTTGTCAGTAGACCAGTGATTTAATGCGTAGACAGTTGTAAGTAGTGGGAATTTTGGAATTTCTGGTAGGGCCGATTATTATTTGGTCCAAACCAGAGCTCTCTCTTTTTATTGAACCTACAGTGATACATTTCCAGTATTGTTTTTCCCTCTCTGGGGCCAATTGTTGGGCATCTTTTCTCAATTTTTCCAAAACTGTCATTTGAGAGAACATCCCTCTGGATCATAACAGGTTTGGCTCTTGGTCTCTTTGATAGTGGCATTTTTCACGGAAAGATCATCAAGGTGGGTTACTTTGGCCCTTAACGAGTCAAGTTTGGAGTCCCTAGAATCTTAACAAGAGTGAGAACAGCTGGCAAAAGTATGATATTTAATAAATTTTGGACATAGGAGCCATCTTGAATATTATTCCCATTGGCGATAAGGACACCTTGTTTCCATAATATTCCAAAGTCATGCATTACCCTGAGGGCATACCAATGATCGGTATAAATATTTGTGGTTTTAGCTTTGGCATATAACTCAGCCCACTGGACTGAAGCAGCCAGAGGTAAACGTACTACCTCAGTGACTTCAAGGGAGTTGCAATAGTAGATGGTATTTACCATCATCATCCCTTAAATAAGAACCATCAGTAACCTGGGGCTCCTGGGTGGCTCAGTCGGTTAAGCATCTGCCTTTACCTCAGATCATGACCCCAGGGTCCTGGGATGGAGTCTGGCGTCGGGCTCCCTGCTCGGCAGGGAGTCTGTCTCTCCCTTTCTCTCTGCCTCTCCACTCATGCTCTCTCCCTCTCTCTCTCTCTGAAATAAATAAATAACATCTTAAACCATCAATAAACCATGAAAAATTTGCATTGGTTAGAGGAGTTTCCTATAAATTGTCAGTGGGGGTCAAAAGGTCACCTGTCAGTGTTAAACAGTCATGAGGGGTTTCATCTGGGTCATCATGTAGCCCTTATTCCAAGGTCAGATGCCCTAAGTATCTACCCTAAACTTGAACAAGCTGTAATTTTTCTTTGGAGACTTTATGTCCCTTCAAGGCCAAAAGTTCTTTTTTTTTTTAAAGATTTTATTTATTTATTCGACAGAGATAGAGACAGCCAGCGAGAGAGGGAACACAAGCAGGGGGAGTGGGAGAGGAAGAAGCAGGCTCACAGCGGAGGAGCCCGATGTGGGGCTCGATCCCATAACTCCGGGATCACGCCCTGAGCCGAAGGCAGCCGCTTAACTGCTGTGCCACCCAGGCGCCCCTCAAGGCCAAAAGTTTTAACAGATGCATGCTGTATTCCAAGAGGTGCCTGAGGAGGGGAGCAGAGAAGCAAGCCATCTACCTATTTTAACAAAGTAGAGCCTGCAGAAAACTTTAAAAATTTTTTAATTTATTTTTATTTCCTTTAGCAATCTCTAAGACCAACATGGGGCTCGAACTCACGACCTCAAGATCAAGAGGCGTACGTTCGACTGACTGAGCCAGCCAGGCGCCCCCGCAGAAAACCTTCTGTCATCCAAATCAGCTTTTAAGGTAAAATACTCTGTGAAATCCTGGGGCATTAAGTATTTCCATTCTTCCAAGTGAGGGCAAAAGGATAGCGGCTAGCCTTATCAACTGAAATACTAAAAATGACCGCACAGATCGATTACAGTGAAAAATTTGCTTTCGGTGGGAATGGATGTTGGTACTAACCCCTTGGAGTTAGGAACACCAGGGTGCTGAGGGATAACAGTGTTAGATGTTGCTCGAGGTCCTGGACAGACCTCCATCCTTGCCCGTTGGGTTTTCTCACAGGTAAAATAGGGGTGTTACAGGGACTTGCGCAGGAGATAATCTAAAGGGAGACCAGAATATTCTTTTTTGTTGTTGCTGGTTTTTTTTTTTAAGCCCAACATGGGGTTTGAACTCAGGACTCTGAGATCAAGACATGAGCTGAAATCAAGAGTCGGACGCCTTACCGGCTAAGCCCCCCAGGTGTCCCCAGAATATTCCTAAAGGACAATTTGGAGTTGACTGTAATAGTTATGAGCAGGCTTGTCAGATTTTTGTGTGCAAGCCCGGATCTTGTTTCAATCAGCAGGCTGGCATCTGTAATGGCTCTGTGGGGATTTCCAGTGAGTGTTCTAGCATCTTGCCAAAAGTTAGGGGTTTCTTTCTCGAAATCCCCTCCAGGATGTTACTTTCCTGTGTGTTTTTTTCCAGTGGTTGGCCTGGTTCTCAACAACAGGCATGGAGACTGAGACAAATCTGAGAAACGAGGCTGGTAGGTTTGAGTAAACTGTTAGATTCGTCAGCAAGCTACTGGGGTGCTCAGTCACTTTAGGAAACTCTTAAGTATGAGACTCGTAATCCAGCCTTAGTCCAGGGAATGTAGGAAACTTGAGGTTTATTATTTATTTATTCAAAGACTTATTTTTATTTATTTGAGGGAGAGCAGAGGGAGAGAGAGAGAGAGAGAGAGAGAGAATCCCAAACAGGTTCCCCGCCCAGGATGGAGCCTGATTCGGGGCTCGATCTCACAACCCTGAGATCATCCCCTGAGCTGAAATCAAGAGTCCGATGCTGAACCAACTGAGCCACCCAGGCGCCCCATACTTGATTTTTCTTATTTAGTTTTCATTCTTTCTCTTCTCCTGTATGTCAGCTCCACCGGGGCACCCAGGATGTCCCCAGATGGGCAAGGGTTCCTGTGGGTTTGGTTTGTCTCGAGGGAGCTTAGTAGGAACCAAGGGCACCTCCAAGGAAGATGAGATACCTAAGCGTTTTTCTGGTTTGCCCACATCTTTCAAACCACACGCGTGCAGCTTGTGTCCTCTTCCCTCAGTGCCCAGGCTCCGGGGTGAGAGAAGAGTAAGGGAAACAGGGCGAGAGGCCCATGAAAACTAGGGTCCTGCTTCTTGCTCGGGCAAAGGTCTTGGGCTGGGCCTGTTGGGGCTGGGCAGGGCAGGGCTGGGAGTGCCCGGCCAGAGGGCCCAGCTGGTGCTGGGTGGGGGCTGTCCTGCAGGAGCTTCGGGTAGCCCGGGTCCATTTCAGTGGACTGCTGGCTGCTTCAGTTTCCTTGTTTGTGGGGGTAGCTTTGGGTCAGAAGAGAAATAGAACCCCGAGGCAATGTGGCCAGGTTTAAGGGGGGCCCGAGCTCAGATGCTTTCGGCCAGAGACTGGGTCCCTGGCGGGTGGTGCCCCGGGGGAGGGCTGTGCACTCTGTCCCTTGCCATCTGCGAGGCTGAGGACAGTCCCATCAGCTCTCTTCCCTGAGCTTCCTCTTCTGTAAAACAAGGAAAACGGTGTCTGCATGACCCACATCGCAGGGCTGGGATGAGAATGGACACAAATGTGCAGGGAATGTGTGGAGAGAGCGTGGGGCGTAGTTGGACAGACCCGACTGTGAGCCCAGCTGCCCCTCCCCAGCCATGTGACTTTGAGCAAGTGCTTTTCCTCCCGGAGCTTCCAGTTCCTCCCCTGTGAGGAGGGGCTTGTTCTGACCTGCTTGGGTTGGGGGGGTGGGCAAGGAGAGGTGCCTGAGTCCTGAGGCTGAGGGATGGGAGAGGGGTGCTGGGCAAGGCTGTGAGGAGATGCGGCAGCTGCACTGGAAGCTTCGTGCACAGGGGCCAAACTTCAGGGACTCTGCAAATAAGACTTTGGCTCTGGGCAAACAGCTCCAATCAGCTCTGTGCTTAGTATCTACCACGGTTCTTACAACCCAATAATAAAAAGACAAATAACCCAATTTTTAAAAATGGCCAAAGGATCTGAATAGGCATTCAGAACAGACAAAGAAGACGGATGAATGGCCAAGAAGCCCATTAAGAAATGTGCGAAGTGTTAGCCATTAGGCAAATGCATATTGAAACTACAAAGACATGGGGCGCTCGCCTGGCTCAGTCCATGAGCCTATGACTCTTGATCTCAGGGTCGTAAGTCAGAGTTCCACGTTGGGTGTAGAGATTACTTAAAAATACAATCTTTTTGAAAAAGATTTTATTTATTTATTTGGCAGAGAGAGAGAGAGAGCAAGCACAAGTAGAAGGAAAAGTAGGCTCCTTGCTCAGCAAGGAGCCTGATGCGGGGCTCGATCCCGGAACCCTGGGATCGTGACCTGAGCTGAACACCCACAACAACCACAAAGAGATACCACTTTATACCCACGGGGATGGCTGGAATCATAAAGGCGGACACGGAGAGATGGTACCAAGGAGCTGGAGAAACGGGGACCCCCTCTGCCGCTGGGAATGTAAAATGTCATGGCTGCTTTTGAACAGTCTGGCAGTTCCTTAAAAGGTAGAGTTACTATTTGCCCCAGTGATTACACTGCTAGGTATTTACTCAAGGGAAAGGAGAAATAGGTTCACAAATGTTCTGTTCGGAGCGGCATTATTCATAGTGGCCCAGAAGTGGGGACAACCTAAGTGTCAGCTGGTGAATGGTTCACCAAATGTGGTATGTCCGTCCACGGAATACTATTTGGCCATAAAAAGGAATAAGGCACCCATATCTGGATAAGCTTTGACAACATTACAGTAAGTTCAAGATGCCTGTCACAAAGCATGACACGTTGTGTGATTCCATTAAAAAAGAGTCGGAAAATCTAGAGACAGAAAGTCGATTGTTGGTTGTCAGGGGCTGGTGTGGAGGTGTTGGGAGGAAATGAGGAGCGTCTGCTAATGGGTACGGGGATTCTTTTTGGGGTGCTGAAAACTGTCTTGCAGGTGGTGATGCAGACGGCTGCTTAACTCTGTGCGTATACTTGATAACCATTGAATAGTCCGATTTAAATAATGGGCTGGAAGGGTGTGTAAGTTACGTCTCAAGAAAGCTGTTAAAATAACAAACACGGTTGTGCTCAGGGACTGCAGCTTGTCTGTGCGGTGTGTGTGCTGCAGAGGGTGGGGAGGAACTGGGGATGACACCCTCTTGGAAGGGAGAGGACTGTGAGGGGGGTGGGAGGGGTGGAGGCTCCGGGGCTCCAGGCACAATGCCCTCCACTCTTGAGCCTCCGGTCTGTAAGAGGCAGCAAGACCCAAGGTGCGACCCGTGCTCCTGGAATGGAAGCCTGCAGGGTTGAGTGATGTTAGGAAGGGTTCTGAGGCGTTGATACAGGAAAGCGTCCCCTAGGAGGTTGGGCAGGAGTGGGTGGGGAAGGATGTGGCGGCTGGAAGCACTAGGTGTGATTGGGTAGAATGGTGTGTGTGTGTGTGTGTGTGTGTGTGTATGTGTGTGTGTGTGTATGTGTGTGTGATTCCACGGAGCAAAGCGCTAGGAAAAGAGGAAGGGAGAGAAGAGTGTCTGCAGCTAGGTTAGCCTGTTCCTTATCTCCTGCCTAGTGTCCAAGCCCTGAGAGTAGGTATCAAGGCCCTGGGGCCACCTTCTTACAATGTCCAGCACGGGAAGCCGTGAGAGCTGTGTGCAGGGGTGGGGGCGGGGCGGGGGAAGAGCCTGAGGCTTGAGGAGTTTGGGGGCCCAGATGCCCTTGCTGGGGGCAAACCAGGAACAAGGAGAAGAGCAAAAAGGGTACACAGGGGACCCATCTGTGCCTACTGTGATTGCCGAGTCCTCGGGAGAAATGTCACCCTTTGGCTGCAGCGTCTAGGTGTCAGTGTGGTGGAGGGTGTGTGGGTGTGGGTGTGGGTGTGGGTGTGCAGTACTTGTGTATGATGTGTCCGGATGTGTGAGGATGAGAAATAAACAGTCATGATTATGCGTATCGCTACATGTGTGTTTTAAACTTTGTTATCAATTTCATTTGATCACAGCGCTAATCTATGTTCCCAGTGCTTGGCCAAGGGTTGCAAACTGCAGCCCAGGGGCAGAATTCAGCCTGCAGAGTCTCTGTGACCAGCACGAAGATTTTCTAAAGCCTGAGTTAGAATGTTTCAAAATAGGGCATGCACACTCCAGTTGCTGAAGGTACCTAGTATCTTTCTTTGTTTAATTAACCTTTCTATTTTGAGATCACTGTAGATTCACATGGGGTTGTAAAAAATAATACAGAGATAGTCACATACAGTAAAAAGCAATGCAGAGATCTCCGTACTCTCTATCAGGTTTCCCCCAGTGAGGACATCTTGTAAAATCATAGTACAACATCGCAACCAGGATATTGACAGTGGTAGGACGCAGAGCATTTCCAAACCGCAAGGGTCCCTCATCTTCTTTTTAATAGCCACACCTTCTCCTTGCCCCTGGCAATCACTCATCTGTTGTCATTTCAAGAATGTTATATAAGGGCGCCTGGCTGGCTCCGACGGAGGAGCACGTGACTCTTGATCTCGGAATCATGAGTTCGAGCCCCATGTTGGGCGCAGAGATGATGCAAATAAGTAAAACTTAAAAAAAAAATAATGTTATATAAATGGAATCCCACAATAGGTAATGTGACTTTTGGTGTTAGATTTTGGTCCCTCAGCATGATACTTCTTCATCCAGGTTGTATCAGTAATTCGTCCCTTGTTATTGTTGAGTGATACCTCCTGGTATGGATGTAAATCTTTCGTGTAACCATCCACTGCTTGAAGAATGTCTGGACTGTTTCCGCTTTGGGGCTGTTACAAACAAAGCAGCTGAAAAACACTGATGTATGGGTTTTTTGCAAACATGTCTTCATTTCTGTGGGATAAATGCCTACAGATGCAGTTTTGGGGTTGTATGGTAGTTGTATGTTCAACTTTTAAAGAAACAGCCAAACTGCTTTCCTGAGCGGCTGTACCATTTGTTATTTCCATCAGCAACGTGTGAGCTATCCAGTTCCTCTGCGTCCTCAGCAGCATGTGGTACCGTCCCTGTATTTTACTGAAGTCATTCTGATAGGTGCGTAATGGTATTTTGCTATGGTTTTAATTTGCATTTCCTTAATGACTTAATGATGTTAGACATCTTTGCATGTGCTTATTTGCCATCTGTGTATCATCTTTATTAAAATGTCTGCTCACAGCTTTTGCTCATGTTATAATTGGATTGCTTGCTTTTTTTTTTTTTAGCTCTTGTGTTTTAAAGGTTCTTTATATATCCTACATAGTAATCCTTTGTTGAATGTGTGATTTGCCACTGTTAACCTTAAAAAAAGAAAACTGCCAGTTATTATTTTTTAACTAGGCTCCTTGCCCAATGTGGGGCTTGAACTTACCACCCGGAGATGAAGAATTGCATGCTTCACCGACTGAGCCAGCCAGGTGCCCTGAAACTGCCAGTTATTTTACCAGAAGAAATTGGTTTTATTTGGGAATAAGGGAGAATTGAAATCTATGACAAATGAGCAAGTCCATGGGAGGAACCACAGGCAAGTCCATGGGAGGAATGCTCTTTTATAGAAAAGGGGGAAGTTTCGAAGGCTGTTAAAACAAGTCCATTGGAGGAAACTGGGAGCATAGAGTCTAGTGGCTTCTCATTGGCTGAGTGGTGAGAGTCTCTCATTGGCTGGGCTGTTGCCGGGGGTGTAGGAAAGCCTTTCCTCCTCCCGCGGGGTTAATGAGGTAGAATGAGTTCGCCAGTAGTTTCTTCCTGTTGGGTTTGCTGTTGACCGTGAGTGGTAGGACGAGAGAGAACTCCCCCTACTGGTGGCCTCCCAACTCCACATTTTAGTGAGGTTTCCCTTTATTACTTTTACCACAACTGTAGCTTCCGCTCTAGCTTGTCTTTTTGTCCTCTTAACAAAAAGCAAACGCTTTATTTTTATATATTTATCTTGTATCCCGAGACCTTGTTAAACTCACTTATTCTAGGAATGTTTTTGTAGATTTCTTGGGATTTTCTACATAGGCAATTATGTCGTCTGCAAACAGGGATAGATTTATTCTTTCCTTTCTGATCTGTACACCTTGCATTTCCTTTTTTTTTTTTTTTTTGCCTTACTGCTCTGGCTACAACTTTGGTCACTAGCTGAATACGGGTAGTGACAGCAGACATTCTTGCTTTGTTCTTGATCTTGGGGTGGAAGCATCCAGTCTTTCACCATCGAGTAGAATGTTAGCTGCAGGTTTTTTTGAAGATGCTCTTAATCAAGTTGAGGAAATTGCCCTTTATTCCTATTTTTCAGAGAGTTTTTTTTTTTATTTTTTAAATCATGAATCAGTGTTAAATTTTGTCAAATGCTTTTTATGCACCAGTTGAAATGATTATGTGAGTTTTCTCCTTTAGCTTGTTCACGTGGTGGCTTATATTGATTGATTTTTGAATAATGAGCCTGTCTCGCATGCCTTGGAACAAACTCCACTTGTCATGGTGCGTAATTCTTCTTATGTACCCCGAATTCTATTAGCTAATATTTTTGTTGATGATTTCTGAGTCTGTATTCTTGAGCGATAGTGAGGTTTTCGAATTTTGTATTGTAGTTGTCTGGGTTTGGTATCAGGGTAATATTAAACAAAATGTTTAAATCTGCCATGATGGTCATCCTCTGACCTGAAACTTAATTTGGCTTGATAATCTTTCGGTGACCTGAAACCTTCTCGAACCTTCTTGAACCCACCCCCACACCCCAGTGCCCATGCTTTCCTTTTGTTTAACATACCCTTAAGTACACCCTTGGGGCATAAGGTGCTTGATCTGCCCTGGAGACATGACTATGACACACATTCTTTAACATTCTCTTTACGTGGTCCTCCAGCATGTATCATGGCTGGTTTAAGATGATTTTTGTCAGGAAATTTCGACATCTCTGTCACCTCGGCGTTGACATCTATTGATGGTCGTTCAGTTAGAGATCTTCCTGTTTCTTCATAAGACGCACGATTTTCAGCTGAATGCTGGGTATTTTTGTATGACGTTCGGAGAGTCTGGATCTTATGTAAACCTTCTGTTTTAGATGTTTTATTTTGACACTACAGGAGAAGGGCGAGGGGCTGGCTTCCTCATATTGCCAGGCAGAAGTAGAAGTTCCAAGTTCCCCATTTGGTCTTGTTTGGCACGTGGGGCAGGGAGGAGGGTGGCTCCTCTTTACTTCTGGACAGGGATGGGAGTTTTGGCTTTTCAGGTAGTTTCCACCAACGGCATCCTCTGATACAACCCGGTGGGGGAGCATGTGTGGTGTTTTTGTACTCCCTGGTGACCTGTTTCCCCATGTGGTCTCCGCTGACACTGAAGGGGTGGGGATGTCACACCACCTTGGTGGGGATGTTGCTTGCTTTGGTACAGCCTTTGGAGGGTAGAAGTCTAGGCTCTGGGGGCGCCTGGGTGGCACAGCGGTTAAGCGTCTGCCTTCGGCTCAGGGCGTGATCCCGGCGTTATGGGATCGAGCCCCACATCAGGCTCCTCCGCTATGAGCCTGCTTCTTCCTCTCCCACGCCCCCTGCTTGTGTTCCCTCTCTCGCTGGCTGTCTCTATCTCTGTCAGATAAATAAATAAAATCTTAAAAAAAAAAAAGAAGTCTAGGCTCTGGCTGCACAAATGGTATGAGTACGAGTTATTGTCTAAAGTTTCTGTCTTTCTAGGCTGCCCCTTCTTGGTCCTTTGACTAGAGCTTTCTTTGGGGCTTTCTTTTTCTTTCTTTTTTTTTTTTTTAAAGATTTTATTTATTTATTCGACAGAGAGAGAGACGGCCAGCGAGAGAGGGAACACAAGCAGGGGGAGTGGGAGAGGAAGAAGCAGGCTCACAGCAGAGGAGCCTGATGTGGGGCTCGATCCCATAACACCGGGATCACGCCCTGAGCCGAAGGCAGACGCCTAACCGCTGTGCCACCCAGGCGCCCCTTCTTTGGGGCTTTCTTTGTCTTTGCCCATTGGTGTCTCCCAGTTGCCTGTTTCCTCATTTCCAGGTCTGGGAGACAGGAAGGAAAAAGAAAACCCAGAGCACTCACCATGTGTCACAAGGAGCCTGAAGGTGGCTAGCAGGATGGTGACAATGAGGGCATAACATGTCCTTGGGTCTAGAGGTCCCTAGCTGGTCTGCCTTCTCTCCACCTTTCCATCTTCTCATGTTTGTTTTATCTATAAAGTTCAGGGGCTTTAGTTGTACTTGGCAGAAGGAACAGGGAAATGGACATCTTCATCTTCTAAGAAGCGGAAGTCCCCACCTATTGTATTACATCCGGCTCTGAGTACACATTTCCATCACCTGCTCATCCCCTGTAACCACTTGAGTTTGAGACCACTGGCTTAGCTTTTATAGTTCGAGGTTTTGGCCCAGTATCCCTTACTGGCAACCAAAATGAGAAAAAGGGAAAGCAAAAGAAAGAAACCCAAGGGAAAGTCAGTGGGGATAGGCGGGGGCTGAGGGCGCTGCAAGAGAGAGAGGGACATGAGACCTCCGTCCTCAGCTCTGTGGGGTCTTGTGTCCTCACCTCCTGAAGCCTCCCTCTTAGGGAATGGAGGGGAATAGACTCTGTGGCATTCTAAGTTTATGTAAACCTTGGGGACCTTATCATATCTTCATCCAAGGAGCGCAAAGTTAAACAAAGCAGGTTTTGAGGCCCAAGGAGAGAGAAGTTGACTTAAGATAGGGCTCTATCAGAAGTTACACAACCCTTAGTGTTCCTTGCTTTATCGCTGACAGAGGCCACGCTCCCCAGTCAACACGGTCCTGGGGCACTGGTGCCTGACTCTGAGCTCCAACCAAAGGATGGTCCTGTTGCTGAAGGGGCTCAAATTACTTTGTGGGCTGACGAACAGCCCTGTGAGTGCCCGGTAGCCTTCTCCCCCAGCCAGCCCAGTGCCTGCCTGATGGGCTTGTGACTGCAGAGGCCGCTATGTTTGCTACTTAGGTATACATCCAATTACAATACTTAGATCTATTTCGTGCTTTAGCAAATTTACATAAATGGTCTTAGATCGCACATATCGTTCTCCAGTTTGCTTTTTTCATTGACCTCATGTTTTCAAATTCGATCCATGCTTATGTGAAAAGCTCTGGTTCATTGACTGTAACTGCTGTGTAGGATTCCCCCGTGTGAGTATGCCACAGCTTACGTCTCTCCTCTCCATGAGTATTTGGGTTGTTTCCCACTGTTTTGCTATTACAAATAACATATGACACACATCCGTATAAATACCTACAAGTGCACATGCGTGAGAGTTTCTTTGGAAATGAATTGCTGGATCTTAGGGTGTATGCACCTTCTGCCTTACCAGATGTTGCCAAATGATTCTCTAAAATTGTCGCGCTAGTTGGCGCTCCGTACAGCACAGTAGAGAATTCCTATTGTTAAACATCCCTGCGGGGCGCCTGGGTGGCTCAGTTGTTAAGCGTCTGCCTTCGGCTCAGGGCGTGATCCTGGAGTTCTGGGATCGAGCCCCACGTCGAGCCCCACGTCGGGCTCTTCCGCTGGGAGCCTGCTTCTTTCTCTCCCACTCCTCCTGCTTGTGTTCCCTCTCTCACTGGCTGTCTCTGTGTCTGTCAAATGAATAAATAAAATCTTAAAAAAAAAATTAAAAAAAAAAGTTCATTTCTTAAAAAAAAAAAACAACAACAACATCCCTGCATTCCTTCATAGAGTCGGACATTTTACTTTTATATGTATTGATTGATTGATTGGTCTTGTGTGCCAAGCAGCGTCTCGTTATTTTGTGTGCATTTCGCTGGATATTCATTGTAAGTTTGTGACTTACAAAAACAGTGTAGAGACACACACTTACAACTAACATCATCATTCATGAATATGGAAGGATTAACCATAGTGGTAGTGGAAGCCTGATGCAAGTGCCAAATACATATCTGTGAGACCCAACACTATACAAGGACAGACCAACTAACATCCTCTTTCACGAATATAGAAGCATTAATCAAAGAGGTTCTGGAATCTCGAGGACTGTGCCCCATCCTTATTTGTAATAAACAGCAGTGTCCAAGAAAACACCTTCAACTAACAGCACCCTCATCAATAGTGATCAATTCTCAACATTGGGTGTGTAAGCATAGGGAAAGGTCCACATACTTATATCTAAGAAACAACGGTGTCAGGATAATGCCCTTCAAGTAATATCAGCCTTCCTCAATACGGAAGCATGAATCAAAGTAGCTGTGGTAACATGAGGAAAGGCCTATGGACGTGTAGCTAAGAAACAACAGTCTACGGGAATCAACTTACAACAAACAATATCTTTGGTTAATGGGCAATCCCTAAGGTTAGTAGTTGAGGAAACATAATGACGGTGCCAAAAAATTCTCTGTAAGGAACAACAGTGTATGGGAACCCACCTACCACTAACATCATCATTAACGAATATGGAAGCATTAACCAAAGTGGTAGTGGAAGCCTGACGAAAGTGCCAAATACTTATCTGTGAGACACAACACTGTACAAGGACCGACCAACTAACATCATCGTTCACCAGTGTGGAAGCATTAACCAAAGTGCTTGTGGAAACCTGAACATCGTCCCACATCCTTCTCTGTAATAAACAACAGTGTCCAGGAACCGTCCTTCAACTAAAGCAGCCTAAAGCATAGGGATCCCTTCTCAAAATTGGGTTTGTAGGCCTAGGGGAATGTCCACATCCTTCTCTCTAAGGAACAATGATGTCAGTATAATGTCCTTCCAGTAATATCATCGTTCATGAGTATGGAGGCAGGAAGCAATGTGGTTGTGGAAGCATTAGGAAAGGACTACGTACATATCTCAAAGAAACAACAGTGGAGAGGAACCAACTTAACCCGAACAATATCTGTGGGGAATGTGGAATCATTAGCGAAAGTGCATGTGGAAACGTGAAGGAAGTGCCACATACTTATCGGTAAGAAACAACAGCGTACAGGAACCCACTTACAACAAACAATGTATTTGGTTAATGTGGAAGCAGCCACTTACAACTAACATCAACATTCATGAATATGGAAGCATTAACGAAAGTGGTACGGGAAGGCAGACGAGAGTAACAAATACTTATCTGTGAGTCACAACACGATACGATGACCGACTAACTAACATCATCTTTCACGAATGTGGAAGCATTAACCAAAGTGCTTGCAGAAACCTGAACATCGTCCACATCCTTCTCTGTAATGAACAGAAAAATTGATTTTGATTTCCTGGTTTACCGAGTCATTCCTGAGCAGGATGGTTCTTAGTCTCCAAGTGTTTGAGTTTCTTCCAAATTTTTCCTTGTGGTTGAGTTCCAATTTCAGAGCGTTGTGGTCTGAGAATATGCAGGGAACAATTTCAGTCTTTTGGTATCGGTTGAGACCTGTTTTGTGTCCCAGAACATGGTCTATTCTTGAGAATGTTCCATGGGCATTAGAATAGAATGAGTATTCTTTGGTTCTGGGGTGTAGTGTTCTATATATATCTATGAGGTCCAACTTGTCGAGTATGGCATTCAAAGCCTTTGATTCTTTGCTTAGTTTTTGCCAGGGTGTTCTGTCTAATTCTGATAGTGGAGTGTTGAGGTCCCCTACTATTAATGTATTTTTATCTATATGTCTTTTTATTGTGGTTAAGAGTTGGCTTGTGTATCTTGCTGCTCCCCTGGTGGGGGCATATATATTTATAATTGTCATATCCACTTGTTGGATACATCCTTTAAGAATAATATAGTGCCCTTCTGTATATCTAGCTGTAGTCTTTAGTTTAAAATCCAATCTGTCTGATATGAGAATTGCTATCCCAGCTTTCTTTTGAGTTCCATTGGCGTGAAAGAAGGTATTCCATCCCTTTACTTTCTGTCTGAATGTATCTTTGGGTTCAAAATGAGTCTCTTGTAGACAGCAAATGGATGGGTCATTTCTTTTTATCCGATCTGCAACCCTGTGGCATTGTATGGGAGCATTTAGGCCATTTACATTGAGACTGATTATTGAGAGAGATGATTTTAATGATGCCATGTTGCCAGTAAAGTCTTTGTTTGTATCGGTTGTGACTTTCTCTTCTGTATCACTCTTGGGGCCTTTTTACTTTTATAGAACCCCCCTTAATATCTCCTGTAGGGCTGGTTCCGTGGTTACAAAATTGGCCAATGACTGGCGATTCTGGAAGGTCTTTATTTCTCCATCAATTCTGAATGACAGCCTTGCTGGATAAAGGATCCTTGGCTGCATGTTTTTCTCTGAAAGAGCTTTAAATATGCTCCCCCAACCCTTTCTCTCATTCCAGGTCTGTGTAGACAGGTCTGACGTAATTCTGATGCCTTTGCCTTGGTACGTGAGAGATTTCTTTGCCCTGGCCGCTTTCAATACTGTATTCTTGGATCTAATATTTGCGAATTGCACTGTGACGTGACGTGGCAAAGGTTTGTCATGGTTGAGCTTGGGAGGGGTCCTCTCTGCCTCTTGGACACGAATGTTTGTTTCCCTCGCTAGATTAGGGAAGTTTTCAGCTACAATTTGTTCAAATATCTCTTCTAGACCTCCATTTTTCTCCACCCCCTCGGGGATGCCGATGATTCTGACATTGGATCGTTTCATTGAGTCAGTAATCTCCCGTAACCTACATTTGTGGGCGTGGATTTTTTTAAGACCAGCTTCTATTTTCATTTTTTCTTCTACTAACCCATCCTCCAATTCACTAATACGTTCCTCTGCTTCTGCGACCCTGGCCGTCAGAGCCTCTAGTTTTGCCTGCATTTGGCTCATAGAATTTTTAATTTCTGTCAGATTCGCTCTCATTTCTGTCCTTAGGGATTCTATATTCTCAGTAACCTTTTTGTTAATACTTTTTTCAATTCTACTCATCATTTTGACCATCGTTACTCTGAATTCCATTTCTGATACTTTGGTTACATCCATATCCATTATTTCTGTGGCAGAGGCCACAGACTCATTGTCTTTTCTTTGCTGGGGGGGGGGGCTTCTCCTTCTTGTCATTCTGATGAGGAGAGGTTGCGGGGTTGTCCAGAGCCCAAATTATTGACTGGGTCCCAGGCCGTGCCCCTTGTTTTATAGGGATCTTAGGGATGTGGGCTTCTTGATTTTTCAGCCTGCCTTCTGTGTTCTGGGGGAGGGGCCTGCCGCACCGATACTCAGGCAGCCCTGTTTGGGTAGAGTCTCCGCGTCCCCTGCGAGGGGGGATGGGGATGGGCACTCCCTGAGCCGGTATTTCCAGGCTTTTGTTCTCTGGCGGCTTTCCCTGGCGGTTTGCTGTGCCTCTTCTGAGAGTCAGAGCGGCAGCGGCCGAATTTCAGCCATTGTCACAGAACAGAGGGATTGCACCCGCTCTCCACTGATGTTCTGGCCACTTTAACTCTGTTACTGTTGGTGCTGCTCAACCCTGCAGCGTCCGGGATGTGCGCCCCACACCCGGCGTCCCAGCCCTCACTTCCAGGGCCGGCGCGTCTCTGTCCTTTGTGTTTCTAACGCCGCCAGCCGCCAGCCGCCCCGCGCGCGCTCCCGGATCTCCCGGTCTCAGTCTGGATCCAGTGAGCGCCCCGGGATTCCGGGGTTCCGCGAGATGCCTGGTGGCGCGCGCACCCGGCTCACGGTCTCAGTCTGCTGTTTTGCGGGTGCCGTCCGCGAGCCCGCCCGCTCCCCGGTGCAAGTGGCTGCCGCTTCCCGGCGCCCGAACGTGGCGGCTTCCTCCCCCTTCGGTTTATCTTCCGATATCTGTGCACAGTTTCATGGCTCCCCGCTTCGTACCTCAATACTCAGCGCTGGAGATGTTCATTTGTAGAGATCCAGATGTATCTTCCTGCGTCTCAGGCTGATTCCGTGGATGTTCAGGCTGGTCTGGTACCTATCCAGCTCGACTCAGGGGACCAGCTGAAAAAGGGGTCCCCTACTCCTCCACCATCTTAACTCCCCCTTGCCATGAAATATTCTATTACACAGTGAGAGCCATGAAAGAGCTGAGGCAGCCAGGAGATCGCTGTGGGCTCTGGGACAGTCCCTCCAACACGTGAGGAGGTGAGACCAGTGAGAAGGGGTCTGGGACGGGGGTCAGGGTGGGGGGAGATCATCTAGGAATCCACAACAATAAACCTTAGAATGGAGAGAAGTGGACAGATGCTAGAAACATGTAGAATGTAGAGCGATAAGGTTGGAGGCTGTCATATATGGGGAAGGGTCCAAGATGGTACCCTACTTGCAGGCTAACCAGCCTGAGTTGCTTGGCTGCTGGCAGAAGCACGAGGTTCCCAGATCAGAGAGGAAGGACCATCTACTGCTCACAGCACTAGTTGCTAAGAGTTTGGCCTTGGTTCCTTGAGTCCGAAATCCCACAGTGTGACATGGGCAGGGCCATAGGACACCTGTCCACCAAGTTGGGTATATTACAAGAGAGTAAGCCTGAGCTTACAGAACCCAAATCTTTTGTAATGGGCAGTACGCAAGCCTGGCCTTTGCTCCTGAGAGAGACATTACCCTTATCACGCTGGAGCATGCCTGCTCTTTGTCCCAGAGGGAGACCCCATATATGCCAAGGTTGTTTGATACACAGACATCCTGAAAAGATAATCCAAGATCAAAGATCAGTGTGTGGAACCGTGAGAGACCTGTGCACTTGTCTCCCAACAGAGGGTTGAAGAAAGAGAGGTAAAGCAAGGCAGGGGTGAAGGGTCCCCCTCAGAAGTCTTGGAGGAAGGGTGGATGGCAGTACTGTCCACCAAGGTGGGGGTGGGGAGGAGGAGTGGGTTTGAGGAAGGGCCTGACAGATTGCTGGAATCGCACCATACGGACAGAAACTAGGATTTGCAATTTATTTTCCTTCCTCACTTTCCTCCCCTCCTTGGCTCAACCCCCGCACTATCACCCAGCACCGCCATACCAAGAATTCTACCATCACGAAGGCTGAATTGATGGTCTTCAACCTCACATTGACCAAACTCCCTGGACCATGTGGTCTGGGCAGGAGATGGGGTTGCAAGAGCCTCACTCTGCCCCACTGCCGCCAGGACAGCCCCTCAGGGTATCTCTCAAGACCAAGCTGGGTCTCAGTCCCAGCTCCATCAGCTCGCCCCCACCCCCTCCAGAGCTTGGGCCCCCAGTGAGATTTCAGCAAGGGCTCTCTGTGGCTCTGTGCATGCTCGGACCACAGGAGGGGAGGGACACAGAGGGGCCCACAGGGCTGGAAATCCAAATGACAGAGGTCAGGAGCTCCCCCACACCTAGCCCCAGCCATCCAGTACCATTGGCCAAAAACCCCAGAGTCGCGCACCCTCCCCCCCCCCCCCCCCCGTTTCCTTCCTCACCTTCCTGCCAAGCCACCTCTGAAGGCTAGGACCATAAATCTTCTTCATGACAGTGTCCCATGCCTGGAACGGTGCCAGGTGCATAGTAGGAGTTCTGTAAGTATTTGTTGAATTAGTGAACGAAGGAGTAACTACCTCGAGATCCCCCCCTGCCAGGCAGGGCATGAGGGCAGCAGCAACAGCTGCATAAGAAGCCGCCCCCTCCTTGGGTTCTTAGGCCGGGAGCCCTCCATCCCCTTCTCTTTCCTACTCAACACCTAGGCTCAAGGCCATCCCTGCACCATTGCGCTGCGTGGCCTTCGACAATAACGACCTCCCCTCCCTCACCCCGTCCGCACCTTGAAGGATAACAGGGAGGACCAGGTGGGTTAACCCAGTTACAAGTGGTCGCCGCCTTGCCCGACGCCAGGGGGCGCCATTCTTTCCCCGAGGCCCTCTGTGCAGAGACTCCTCTCCCCAGCCTAGGACTTAGGGCTACAGGAGGACAGGTAGCCCACCTTGGACTTGCTCCCAGTTCCCGGTGCCCGAGGGCTCTCAGGTGCGCTCCCCTGCGGGTGCAGGACAGCAGTGCGGCCGCGCGGGGGCAGCACACACAGGCGGTGCGGAGCCCGGCGCACCTGCGCGCGCTGCTCCACTGGGTGGAAAGTTTTCCGTTGCTATTTTGTCCCTTGTCAGTCTGGGAGGCTGGTTTCCCTGTGACAACAACCATGCGTCATCCCGAGGAGCTCGCCCGGTGCGTGTCTCGTCATGCCTGGGTTACTGGAGGCGAAACCAAGGGAAATGTCCGGACCAATATTCTTTCTTTCATGTGCCAGGGATAAAAATCTCACTTTGTTTCAAATCTTCATTTTTCGCCCCAGAAGTACACAAATATGCCTTCATACTTACTAGAATTTGTCTTTTTGGCTTTGTAAAAATGGCTTTATCCAAGCCACTTAAATACAAAAATAATAATTAAGAACTGAAGAATGCGAGAGGAACCTGTCCTGGTTAAAGGAAAAGAGTTTGGATTCTGTTTGAACTGACCTCTGACATTTACTCACAGGTCTGTGTTTCCGTCCCAAGTTCCTTCTTCTGTAAAACTGGGATATACTTTGTAGAATCTAGCAGGTGAGGTTATGGGGAGGAGTCAATGAAACAGGGTCTGGGAAGTGCTTTGAGCAGCACCTGGCCCCATACCAATGCTTGGGGGCTGGTAGGTCAAGGAAGTCAGCACCTGTGGATTGGAAAGTTAACTTAAGAATTTTTAAAAACAAAATAAGCTACAGGTTAGGCAAAATTGCTTTAAAACACGCACAAATTTGTAAAAAGAAATGACCTCCAGAGAGCATGGGTTGAATTGATTTGTAAGCTACCATGTGGAAATATTCATCTCAACCAAACCACTTTCAGGGGACTCACTTGGAGGCTGAGACTACATTTTGAAATTCCAGAACAACATGGCCAAATATAAAAAAGGGTCATTGATACTTTTTAATACTGGTTCACAAAATTTTTGAACACAAAAGTAAGTAAAAATGCCTTAAAAGTATTGAAAAGGATATAAAGTGACCAGACCATCCCATTGTTCAAAGACATTATTCATCCCCCAAATAAAAGTTCTGATAAATGGACAAAAATATATAAATGCCAGCCACGGATTGCAGAATCACACCTGTGAGGTACAAGAATCAACAAATGAACAAACAACAATGGGAAACATAATTTTCACTTATTTGTTTCTTGAGCAATTTGTTCAGGACCAATGTGTTTAGTATACTTGATTTCTGCCAGCTCACTTCAGACCTCTCTCTCTGAAATTCTCCCACCCACCCCCCACACATCCTCAGCCACTCCCCCTCTCCCTGCTTGCTCTTTTCTCTACTAGGCTTCTTGTGTCCTAAAGAAAATGTTCCTCCATCCATTGAAGGACATTTAGGTTGTTTCCGTATCTTGACTATTGTGAATTTTGGTGCAATAAACATGGGAGTAGATAGCGCTTCTCAATCCTAATTTCAAGTTCTTTGGATAGATACCCAGAAGTGGGATTGCTAAACTCTAAGGCAGTCCTATTTTTAATTTTTTGAGGACCTCTGTACATTTTCCATAGTGGCTGTATTAATTTACATTCCAGCATGTGAGAGGTAAGTAGATAGATAATAGATTGATAAATAGATAGATAGGTACACACAATGGGATATTATTTGGCCTTGAAGAAGGAAAATTCCTGACAACATGGATGGAGCTGCAGGACATTATGCTAAGTGAAATAAGCAAGACACAGAAAGAGAAATACTGTGCGATCTCACCAACACGTGGAATCTAATAAAGCCAAACTCAGAAACTGAAAGAATGGTGGTTGCCAGCCAGAGGCTGGGGTTGGGAGAAATGGGTTGGTCAAAGGGTACAAAGTTCCGGTTATAAAGATGAGTAAGTCCTAGAGATCTAATGTACAGCATAGTGAGCACAGCTGACAATACTGTATTGTTTACTTGAAATTTACTAAGGAGATAGATCTTCGATCTTCTCAACACATATACACACACAGAACTGGTAACCATGTAGAGGTGATATGCTAATTAGCTGGACTGTGGTGCCCCTTTCACAACATAGATTTATATTCAAAACATCAAGTTGTACACCTTAAATCTACACAATTCGTACTAAAAGGAAAATGTCCCTCAGTGCCCCCGCACCTGACCTTTTAAACCATGTTGCTGAAATAAATTCTGCAGACACCTTACGGCTACCACCAGCCACTGGCCATCTAGCTTCTGCCCCCACATCCCCACCGCCACTGTCCTGGCCCAAGTGACTGATAAACTCTTTGTTGCTGAATCTGGTACAGGGACACCACGAGCAAAGCCAAAACGTAGCATCAGTCTAGAAATGTTTGCAACTCGTGAAACAGTCCAAGAAGCAGTATCCAGAATATACAGAATATCTAAGGAACTCCTACAAACAAGGATAAATAAGATCAAATCAAGCGACTCCATAGAACACAGAGGCAAAGGCAACTCACAGCAGAGGAAATCCAAAGAGCCAACAAGCTTAGGAAAAGCTGTGCACCTTCGTTAGTAATCGAGGGAAATGCAAATTAAAACCGCAATGAGATACTCCCTCATACTCATTTGCAAAAGCCAAACAGTCTGATAAAGAGTGTCGGTGAGTCCGTGGGGGCAACCAGAGCCTCCGACATGACATGTGCCCCCACCTGGCAGTTCCATGCTGCTTCTCAGACTCAGAGCCACTTGTGGTAAGAAAGGTGTTATTCGCAGCTGCCCATTGCATACATATGTGAAAGTGAAACGAGGTCACAAGACAATAATTATCCTTACTATGTGCAATGTGCACTTTCTACTCATTCGATTTTACAATGAACTCAATTGTTTTCGTTACCCCCTACTGGGATGCAAACCCCATTTTGTAAAGCAGTCCTTCCAGAAGTATTCATTTGTGAACAAAGAAACATGTGCAAGGCTATTTGTGGCAGCATCATTTTCCATCAGTAGGGAAATGAATAAATGAGTTGGGTGGATCTGTTTGAGGGGTGACTAAGCAGTGGTTACCATGAATGCAGTCTGTAAACACCAATGTGGAAAGACCTCAAAACCATAGTAAAGAGGGGGGTTAAGTAAAAGGGAGAATTTACAGAGTAATAGCTATAAAATGATAGCGTTCATATACATTTTCTCAAACCCATCAAACAATATTATATGCTCCAGACACATGTAGTAAAAATATAAAAACAAGACCTAGAAGGTCCCACCCATTCAGGGTGGTAGCTGGGTCCCTGAGGCAGCAGATGGAGGAAGAAGGAATTCAGAGGGAATCTCAGCTTCATCTATAGTCTTGTCTTTTTCTACATTCACATGTTCTGGAGCAATAATGACAAAATGCTAACATTTGTTCATTCTCGGTAGTGGGTACCTAAAGGTTGAGAACAAGCCATTCAAGCAGAGATCTGAAGGAAGAGTGATCCATGCCCCAAAACAGCAGTGCAAATGTCCTGAGCTAACTATGGCATGTTCCAGGAACAGCAGAGGCTAGGATGGTGGAGTGAGGAGAGAGCTTAGGGATGAGGTTTGTAAGGAATTTGAATTTTAGGTTTTAAGGGGGAGTAAGCTCATCAAATTTATACTGTAGGGGCACCTGGGTGGCTCAGTCAGTTATTAACTGTTGGCCTTTGGCTCAGGTCATGATCCCAGGGTCCTGGGATTGAGCCCCATGTCAGGCCCCCAGCTCAACGGGGAGTCTGCTTCTCCTGCTGCCCTTCTCCCTGCCTGTGTGCGCACGCTCTCTCTCTCTCTCTCAAACAAAATTTTTAAAAAAATGTATACTGTAAAAAACATCGTTCTGGCTGGACAAATGTTGTTAACTGTTGAAACTGAGTGATCAACAAAAACTTGGGGTCTGTAGTGCTAATCTCTTGCACGTTTGCAATTTTCCATTAAAATTTTAAAAACCATAGTCAATACTACCTGTGGCTATTCTAAGGCAAATGGACTGCGGGTGGGGGCAGAAGGGAGGCAGGGAAGACAGGGAAGGGCTGCAGCAGGGGTCTGGGTGAGAGGGGCGGGTAAACAGGACCAGAGTGGCAGAGGTGGAGGGGAGAGGCCATGGGATTTGCAGACAACAGAATGTGGGATGAGAGAAAAATGGCCTGGGCTTAGCCCCTGGGAGCACCGTGGTTCTGGAGGAGGAGGAAGACAAGGAGGGGCGAGTTTGGCAGTGGGGACAAAGAAAACTGGGTTTGGGAGCGATGCCAGAGAGAGACTCGTGGCCTCCACGGGGAGATATCAGGTGCACAAGTCCAGAGTTCAGGGGAGAGTCAGGGCTTGGAGTCACCCCTTTGGGCATCGCTAACATATAAAACATATTTGAAACCACGGGACAAGATGAGATCATATAGGACGTGGGTGTAGTTAGAGACCAAGAAAGGGCCCAGGACTGAGGGAGGGGGCTCTCTCTGACTTGAGGCGGAAGAGGGGAGCGAAGAATAAAGAAGCAACA
The DNA here is from genome assembly GCF_023065955.2 of Ursus arctos. Classification (NCBI taxonomy): domain Eukaryota; kingdom Metazoa; phylum Chordata; class Mammalia; order Carnivora; family Ursidae; genus Ursus; species Ursus arctos. The sequence goes on along the minus strand of NW_026622874.1, from coordinate 94,719,213 downwards.
AAGGAGATAGGAAACCAGAAAGAAGGGAAGTTGTTCTCTTGTCCCCAATCACCCTCCAACCCGTCAACCCCATGGCAGCCCCCCCACCCCCGGACGCTGCTCAGGACTCCAGTTCTGGCCCAGATCATCACAACAGGCTGGGGTCCCTTCCCCACACTGCCTTCTGGGCCTCTGGGAGTGAGCTCCCGTAGCCCCATGCAGGGTAAGAAGGCCAGTCCCAGCCTGGTGACCGTGGCCCCTGGGGACACTCCCACCCATCAGACACAGATGCAGATGGAAGCACATGCTTTTGCATATATGGAGGCGGGGGAGGGAGCTGCACCTTGCACCAGCGGCCATCCCTCCCCTCCCCTGCTCCCTGCTTCCCACAGACCTGGCTCACTTCCCATACCCAAGCCTGGAAGTGCCAGACCTCCCTTTCCCAGCCTCAGGGGCTTCTGGGAAAATACCCTCCCTCCAAAGAGAGAGAGAGAGAAGGAGACAAAGCCCACCCTGCCTCGGGGTTCGTATGTGAGGACACATGAATGTCTGACATGCTGCCACAATCCTGTGACCAGCAGGAACCCTCAGAGCGAACACCCAATGATAAACAGGAGACTGGAGCCTGGGTCCTTGGTGAAATCAGGGGGTCATGGGGCGCCCAGGGTGGTACGGTTGAGGGTCTGACTCTTGGTTTTGGCTCAGGTCACGATCTCAGGGATGTGAGATCGAGCCCCACCTGGGGCTCCTCGATCAGTGGGGAGTCTGCTTGAGATTCTCTTTCTCCCTCTGCCCTTCTCCCTGCTCTCTCTATCTCTCTCTCTCTCTCTCTAAAATAAATAAATAAATCTTTAAAAACGAAAATCAACAGGGGAGGGGTCCATCCTTGGTACGCGGACCACTGGACTTCTCCCAAGACTAAACAGCGAACCCCTACTATTTAAACCCCTTTGGGTTGGGCTGGGTTTCTGGCACCGGATCCAGAAGCATCCCCACTGACCCCCACATCCTCACGCATGCGCACATCCCACCCTCACGCGCCTGGCCCCCGAAAGTCGTGCCTTCCCCCTTGCAACTCTTGCCCATTGGCATCACCATGTCTTGCCTCTGGGCCATCTTGGCCTAACATGGCCTCACCCTTGTCCACTTGACCCTTTCCCGCCACTCATTCTGGCCATAGGGTGACTCACCTGGTCTCAGCCACCTGCAGCCCTTGACCTCTGGCTTGCAAATCTGTGAGGTCAAACACATAGTTTTGAAACATAAACTGCTCCTTTTCACCCCCAAACCATTTTTGGGGGTGGACCGGACGGTGTTCACTTATCCACAGGAGGGTCATTGTCAGCAAAAAACATAGGAAAGGCTTTGGGGTTTCAAAGTTTCGGACTTCAGGGGGCTGATAACAGGACACACCTCCTTCCCTGAGGCTAGGACAGCTTCCTGGGGCTCTGGAGGGGAAGGGATGGGGTGAGCTCTGGAGAGAGAGATCAGTGGGGCCTGGGGTCCTTGCCTGGAAGTAGCAGAGCCGCATCCTGAGACTACCAGCTCCCACCAGGACCCCCCCATGTCAAGTCTTGTTCTCCATCAAGGCTGGAAGCCATTGCTCGAGGAGCCACGTTGGGACCCACAAACCCTGCAGCACCCCCATCAGTGAGTGGGGCACCACCAAGCGGAGGCACTGAGGGACTATGGGGACAGATATGCAGTCCCTCCGGGGCCTCCCCAGGTTCCCTCTGATGATCCAACAGGACTGCCTCTGGGGCTATCCATATTACTTAAAGGGTCATTCCTCATGACGACACCTTTAAAACTACAGCTCCCACCTACCCCCACCGCCGACAAAGAAGTGGTCCTGGACACCCGGGAGGTAAGGGGGCCTTAGAAGGAAAAGCCTGTACACAGATACGGAGGGGATAGTGATCAGAGCCTGAACAGAAGAAGACACCCATCTCCCCCGCCCCACTAGACCAGGGTAGAGTGGGAGCTGTTTCTGACTCATCTCTGTGACTTCAATGCCCTGCCCAGAGCCTGATAAACAAAAGATACACAATAAATATTTATTGGCCTAAACGGAACATGAGGCTGTAGAGATGGGGCCCACACTGTCCGCTGACTGAGGCAGTCCTGTCCCCAACCTCCCCCTCCCGATTCACCTGCTAGTAGCCGCTGGGGCGGCCATGTGACCCAGTCTGGCCAATGGATGAAGTAGAACTTACGGGCCTGGGCTTCCAATAAAGCTTTTCTGATGATGAATGGTCTGAGCTGGCCTAAATTTTTGCCCTTTCCCCTTCATCCTGTCCTCTCTGGAGGTGTAGCAGGCATGAGGAGGTGACAGTCATGAGCACAAAGGCCTCTGTGCAAAAGGTGGCAGAGAAGGAAGATGACAAGAGTGTGGGTCCCTGATGGCATAACTGAGCCTCCGACCAGACTGCCCAGTCTCAGCTTCCTTGATGAGCCCTGTCCATCTCTCTGTCTTTAAGCTCTAGTTGTACGTGTGTTCTGTTATTTGCAGCTGAGCACAATGGATTCAAAACACGTTCACTGTACGTCCTTGGACTAAAACAGATCTGGGTTTGGACCTTGGCAGGTGACAGCTGAAATCTGGGTTTCCTCCACTCCCCTAAAACTGCTCTTGCCAACATCACTGTATTAGTTGAGGGAAATGACACGTTATTGTAACAGACGATCCTGAAATCTCAGTGGCTGAACACGATGAAGTTGATTTCTTGCTCCTGTTACAATCCGATGCAGGTTGGTGGGGAGGGCACGGCTATGCACAATTGTTTAGGGTCCCAGACGCTGTCATCTGGCAGCCCCACTCTTCTCTGGGTGCTCGGAGCCCCTTCACAGAGGATTGGATTGGGGGTGTTTATGGTCGAGGTCTGGAAATACAGCGATTCACCACCATCTGCCTTCTATTGGCCAGAATTGAGCCTCATGGCCACACCTATGGATGTGGAAGGCTGGGGCACAATGTCAAACTCAGAAAAAGGAGGTAAATTTGGCCACTGCTATATCCTATCAGGGTCTACCTTGGCCCCCAAAGATCTCCACATCCCTATAGCCATTGGTCACCCCTCATCTTTTTGAAAGACTCTGTTCTTGGCATCCTTCCTAACTTCTCTGGGTTCTCTCCAGCTCTCCCAGACAATCCTCTTCCTCCCTGAAGGGTTGGGGGTCCCCAAGCTGGATCCTGAGCCCTGTCCTCTTCTCTTTCTCTTCTCACCACACACATCTCACCTTTACCAGCTGCCTCAATCACCACTGGTTATAGTCATGACCCTGAGTCTGGCTCCAGCCTGACCTCTCTCCTGAGCTCATGACTGGCATCAAACAGCCTCCTAGACGTCTTCACATAGACATTTCAAAATCAGTACCCTCAAATTGTGAATATCCTCTTCGCTCCTCCTCCCCGGCTTCCCTTGCTGTGAATGACACTATCATCAACCCAAAGGCTTAACTCCCTACAGCTTGCTTCCCCTCCCCATGCCACGCTCTCCCAGTCACCAAAGCCCGCTGCTTCTACCGCTGAAACACCTCTGATCTTCATCCATTTCTCTCCACAGCCATGACTGCTACCCAAGTTCATGCTACCATCACCTCTTTCCTGGACAACTGTGACAGGCTCCCAAACTCCACCTGCCCAAACTTTGATCCCCAAAGTTCTCTAGGCTAGCGCTTCTGAAACTTTAGTGATCACCTGGAGAGTCTGTTTAAAGAGGATTTCTGGGGCCTCCCTACCCACCCCACCATCCCCGCCAGCAATCTGATTCTGATTCACTTGGTCTGGGGTGGGGCTCAGGAATTTGCATTTCTAACAAGCTCCCCTCCTAAGAGTGTCTCCTGGAGGAACCCAAGGTAAAGATGCTGGTACAGAGGTTGCAAGTTTTGGGACCGTACTTGAAGCAGCAAGGATCCCTGCTCTGTCCAATACGGAGGCCACTAGCCACTGATGGCTATTTAAATTATAAAACAAAATAAGACTTAAAATTCAGCTCCTCAGTAGCCCTAGCCACATTTCAGATGTTCAACTGCCCCATGTAGCTAGTGGCTACTATATCGAACAGCGTCCAGTATGGAACAATCTCCGTCGCCACAGGAAGTTCTACGGGATGGCATTGCCCAGACCGAGGTGACCGTTCTAAGAATGAAGGCTGATTTTAGGTCCCCTCTTGCCCGTAAGATTTCAGAGGCTCTCGCTTCCTAAAAGTAAAAGCATACAAAGGACGTAGAGAGCCGAGAGGGCACAGAGATGGTCCTAAACTGGGAAACCCTGAAAATGCCTCAGAGGAGTCCAGATCTTCCCAGGCTAGAGAAAGGCCAAGAACTTTGAACTCATTGGCTGATGGTGGAGGGGCGGCTGCCAGCGCTTTCCTTTGATTGGGTACTTTCTCATAGCAGAAAGCCAATCATCGAGGGCGGTGGGGGCGGGGCCAGGTTCGCCGTACAGCCCCGCCCCGAGTTCCGGCGCCGTGAGCACCGCCGGCCTGGTCGGATTGGCAGTGAGTTCTGACCCCCTACCCCGTTAGATCCCTGTAGTGCTAGAATCCCGCTCACCGTGTTGGGGGTGGGGGGCAGGTCCCTCCCGCCGCGGGGAGCATCTCTCCCCCCAGATCTGAAGCCCACGTGTCCAGTCTCTCCCTCTGTGTGGTGTCATGGCCTATGAAATGGCCTGGCGAGTGGGGGGGGGGGGGGCGGGTAGGAATGGGAGAGATTGCAGTGGGCCTCGAGATACCCAGGCTGTGTCCCCACAGGAGGATGGCTCAAGAGGAGGGCGGGAGTCTGTCCGAGGCGCGGGCCCGGGTGGGGGCCTTACACGGCATCACCAACCTGGGCCACAAGCTGCACTTCTATAAGCGCTGGGCTCCAGACTATGACCAGGTATGCTGGCCAGGCTCTTCACCTGCACCTCTCTTGCTCGCTCAGCCTCAACTTTCCTATCTGTAAAGTGGGAATAGTTAGCCTCGCATCACCCCAGCATGGCTTGTGAGAATGAGGTGAGCCCCTGCAGTCCTGCCCCCTTCAAGGGCTCACCTCTGCCCTCCGGCCAGCCCCATGGCTCCACATTGGTAGCCCCTAGAAATCAGGAACCAAGACCTCCCCACCCTGGAACTGCAACGCAGGCAGACGGGCTACCTGGAGGAGGTGCCACTTGAGGGGTCACTATGGACTAAGGGAGAGAGCGCTGCCTTGGCCGGCATAGCAGTTCCCAGCAGTGGGCCGGGCACTGACTCTCTAATCCTGGCCCCTTGGCAGAGGAAAGCATCTCGTGCTGGAGTCCCTGCAGGGCTGGAGCCCGGGTGAGCCCAGCACATGCATGCGTGCACACACACACACACACACACACATACACACAGTTCTGCACGGAGGTCCCCCAAACAGTGGGGCACTGGGTGCCGGTCGGCTCAGCACTCTGTCCCCAGGACGTGGCCGCCCTGCAATACCGTGCCCCGCGCCTCGCAGTGGACTGCCTTACCCAAGCCCTTCCATGCCCACCTCATGCCGCCCTGATCCTGGATGTGGCCTGTGGCACCGGCCTGGTGGCTGCCGAGGTAAGGCCTCCCCGGATCCCCTGCCCTCTCTTCAACCCCCCACTTGTTCAAATTTCCTTTCACCCCCGGCCCCAAAACCCTGCCTCCCCCCTCAGACTCACTGGTCCCAAACACTTGGACTGCATTTACTGCGGGGCCCACTGCCCTCCCCAGGTGCAGGGACCCAGCTGGGAGATAGCAGGTGGGAACTGTGACTGAGCCCACCCCCCCAATGTCAGCTGCAGGCTCGGGGCTTCCTCCAGCTGCACGGAGTAGACGGGAGCCCAGAGATGTTGGAACAAGCCCGAGCCCGTGGCCTCTACCAACACCTCAGCCTCTGCATCCTGGGCCAGGAGCCTCTGCCCAGTTCTGAAGGTACTTCCCCTCCCACCCAGACACCTTGACAGTGGCCCTTTCTCCTGCCCAGCCTCCATCCCCCTCGCTGAACCCTCCACAAGCTCCCCCCCACACTGAGTCCCACCAAAGCCTCACTGAGGCCCTTTCTGAGCCCCTGTGAGCCCCTCTGTCTGAGCCCTCCACCCCATGATCTGACGTCAGCCCAGGATGGAGCCACACCTGCCGTATCCCCCTGCCACAAGTGGCAGGCCTGGTCCCTCCCGATGGGTATCACGAGGCCACGACAAAGACAAACCCCCACAGCGCATCTCCACATTCTGCATAGGGACCTTCGATGCAGTGCTGATAGTGGGTGCCCTCAGTGACGGCCAGGTGCCCTGCAGTGCCATAGGCGAGCTTCTGCGAGTCACCAAGCCAGGTGAGGAGCTGCCTGTCCAACCCCAGGCGCACACCTTCCCCCTCTCCACACGCACAGACACCAGCCTCGGAACCTCTCGGGCCAGGCGAGGGTAGGGTGCAGCCTGGGGTCACACAGCCTAGCCTCACATCCCAGCCACCAGTGGCCACCAGCAACAGACCCAGGCAAACAGGCAGGGCAGACAGGTAGCCAGCTGGCCTCTTATCCATCGGACAGCTCCGCTCTCCTCTCTGGCTCTCTCCTCGTCTCCAAGCAGTGGCAGAGCCCCTGCCCCCATGGGATTGCGGTGGGCACTTTTTGTAAACTCCTCACGTGGGTTGTTGACGTGCGGCTGATGACTGCGTTCACTGCGCTCCAACCGTGTGCCTTTGCTCGCACTGGGCTCTGCTCTGGGGAGCAGGTGCACGCCCTGCCCTCTGGGCTTCCATCCTCAACCCCAGGCAGGGGCGGGGGGAGAACAGGCCAGCCCACAGGTGGGCCCACGCTCTGAGAAGTCAGAGGAGAGCGGCACTTCCGTGGGCCGGGATGGGGAGTGAGGGCAGCACCCACAGGAAGGCGGCCGAAGGCAGAAATAGGAGGTCAGGAAGACGGCTGCAGGAAGCCATCCGGAATGGCGGAGCGGGAGGGTGGTGAGCCACTGACTTGGCTGTGGGATGGGATCAGGAAGCCCCAGAGGTGCCCCGGTGGCAGCAAGACTTCATCTTCTCCCTGCCCCCCTCACCCGCACTGGGCCCAGCAGGGCCCGTGGCTAAGCCTGGGCAGGTCTGGGCAGGCTTCGGCCCCAGGGAATTGTGGAGGCTGACAGAAGCAGGGTCTTGAGTGGGGTCAGAGAGAGAGGTAGTGACTGGGCTCGAGAGAACAGGAGGCTCGCATCAGAGCCAGCCCAGCCCATGCTTGTCAGGCCCCTCAGGAGTCAGAGCCCTGTGTTTCTGCCCACATGGTACAGGCTCCCCCGCTTTGGAGCCTTTCCTCTCATGGAGCCCCATCCATCCACCCCTTCCTCCAGGAAGCCCTCCAGACACCATCTCTCCTACATGTATCTGAGCCCATACTGGGCATGCTTTAGGTGCCTGGAGAAGACCCGAAGCATAGGTCATTCATTCATTCAGGCAGCGCTTAAGGACAGTGCAGTCCTTCCTTTGACTCCGGGGAATCAGCCCCACGCTATACTCTGGGAAAACAGGCTCAGAGCGGTGAGGGGACTTGCACGAGGTCCAAACTGCTTCCTTCCCGTGCCTCCAGACACAGTCTCCGGCAGAGGGGCTGGGTGAGCAGTGAAGACGGAGCCCCCCTGCCCAAGGGATTAAGCCAAGAATTCCCAGGGTAAAGGACGCTTGGGAAGGGTGCGTAGGAGGCTGTCAGGCTGAGGGAGGAGAAGGGTATTCCTTGGGGCAGGAACGGTGAGCACCAAAGCCATGGAGGTGAGGAAAGCCTGGCCCGGGACAAGCTGGGAGGATATATGCCGTTGAGGACAAGAGCGGAAAGGGACAACCTTCCTGGGAAGGGGTGGGCCTGGAGACTGGATCCTTGGCTCCTGCCCCTCCCCTACTCACCTTCCCCCGTCCCACCCTCCCCAGGGGGGCTGGTGTGTCTGACCACCAGGACCAACCCATCCAACCTGCACTACAAGGAGGCCCTGGAGGCCACGCTCGAGGGGCTGGAGCGGGCCGGGGCGTGGCAACGTCTCGTGGCCTGGCCGGTGGACCGGTGGGAACTGGCCACCTCCGAGCTTGAGGTGGGGCCTGGAACTTCTGACAATGATGGCTTCATCTCCGGCATCGTCTACCTGTACCGAAAGCAGGAGCTGACCCAGTCCTCAGACCCCACTGACCTCTGACCCTCCACGTGACCTCAGCCCGGCCCGTCTTTGGGCCTCCTCGGCTTCATCTGTAAAATGGGGGCCCCTGCATCAGCCTTGTCCATCAGGGAGTTCTGCCTATTAAATGAGTCCCAGAAAGGGTCGCAGGACTCTGGCTCTGATTCCCCCAGAAAAGTGACATCTGTCCCCGAGAAGGACAGAAGTGAGAAGAGATGGAACAGAGAGGGCTCCCACCCCAGACCATCCCTGAGCCAGGCAAGACAGAGCCGCAGATGTGACGTTGTGACACCTCCCGTGGTGGCAGGCCCTCTCACCCTAACTGGAGGACCGGAATCCTGTGCTTGTGCCTCTGGCCTTGACCAAATACTTTCACGTGACCAGGATCCTCATTTCTAAACAGAGTCAGAAAGCCCGGCTCCAGGTGTATCTTGGAGGCTCTTTAAGAAGGAGCCTTGGAGCCCCGGGCCTTCAGGACAAAGAATTCAGAGGTCTGGAGAAAGGGAAAAGGACATTCCAGGTCCACAGCAGGGACGGCCTGGTCTAAGGCCAGGACATGGGACCTGGAGGGTAAGCGGACCAGCCTGGCTTCCCAGACAAAGCTGGGACAGAGAGAGGGAGAGGGCACATGGCCCACTCCCCAGGGCTGAGTGTTCTCGCCTGGCCACCCTGCTGGGGTCCCCAACCCTTCACCACGGTCCTGGGCACACAGCGTGTTTCCTGTGGATGGCTTTACCTTCTAATAAATGAAGGGCTTTGAGTAAGGTGATTCCAAAGGTGAAGGCTAGCTCTGATTTGTCACCATTCCTCAAAACCAGTTTTTTTTTTAAGTGTTTTTGTCCCGGCCACATCACAGTGGTCCTGCTCCCCGCCGACCCCGTGCCCAGGCTTCCAGCCCTGCCCTGCCCACTTTCACGGCTGAAATCAGAAACGATCCGGTCTTCCTGTGCACAGGTCCCATTTATTGTAGAAAATAATAGTAATTACCATGATAAACAGATCTCCTTAAGTTACAAAACAGAAACCAGAGGAGGCAGGGAAAAGGCCCAGGACTTCCCTGGGAGTGAAGGCCAGAGAGAGACCACTCCCCCCAGCTGTCCCCAGGCTGTCCAAGTGACCTTGGCAGGGGTGGCGGATGTCGCAAGTCACAAGAGTCCCGGGGGTCCTTCTGCCAAGGCTGTTGAGGCAGAGCCCTGAGGCTGCAGGGTGGGGGCAGGAAGGGGTGCAGGCTGCCTGGGCAGCTTTCGTGGCCTCCTCCCCACCACTACCCAAACCAGTTTGTAGCACCTTCACCCCTCCCCTCTAAACCCGTCTGTCAACTGTGTCAACTCTGGCTCCACAGTCAGGTGCGTGAGCGAGGCCCCAGCCTGGCCAACACAGGAATGGGCAGGGCACCCAGTCGGAGTCAGAGCGCAAGCAAATTCAGGGCTGAGCTGTCCTGACCAGCAGGAACCAGCTTCCCCCCTCCCCCGGCACACCCAGTTACTTCCGCCCGTCCCCTGTATCCGCGGGCCCTTCAGCAAAGGGAGGCACAGGTTCTTTTTCCATCCATCCTTGCTGGTGTAGAGGGGGGCCTCGAGTGAGTGTCCAAGGGGGCCAGAAGGGGCCGAGGGCTGCCGGTCAATGGCCTGGCTCAGTCCCCGTTTGCCCGGCTCGGGGCAGCCTGCGGCCCGTGGCAGGGCCATCCTGGGCCCACAGGCTGCGCCTTCGGTCCAGGGAGAGACAAAGCCAGCGGGACAGAGCTGCGTAGCGGCACCTTACACGTAGTTGCTGGCTGGGGCGGAGCGAGCGGCCGAGTACTTGGCCGAGTAGGGCTTGTCGGTGCGGGGTGGGCAGTTGCAGCAGAGAAGGGCCCCCCCGAGCAGCAGCAGGCCCGAGGCGGCCCAGCCGATGTAGAGAGAGGCGCCCATCTCCCGCTTCTGGCCAGAGGCCACCAGCGGGTTGTAGAAGTCCCGGATGATGGTGTTGGCCGTCCAGGACGCCGGCACCATGACCAGCAGGCCGGCCAGCAGGAACACCACGCCCGCCACAATCATGGTCTTGGCCTTGGCGCTCTCGTCCTCCACGCAGTTGGTGCACTTGCCACCCACCACCGACAGCAGCACGCCCAGCACGGCCACGATGATGCAGATGACCATGAGGGCCCGGGCCGCCTGCAGGTCCTGCGGCAGGGCCAGCAGCGAGTCGTACACCTTGCACTGCATCTGGCCGGTGCTCTGCACCACGCAGTTCATCCACAGGCCCTCCCAGATGGTCTGCGACGTGACGATGTTGCTGCCGATGAAGGCCGTCACGCGCCACATGGGCAGCGCGCAGCTCAGGATGGCGCCCAGCCAGCCCAGCACGGCCAGCGCGATCCCCATCACCTGCAGCCCCATGGAGGCCATGGCTCGGCGTCTGCGGGGGTCTAGGACCTGGACAGCTGTGGGGGTCCGGCCCCGGGGGCTGGAGGAATCCAAGCGCGGAGGGCAGACACTCGGCGTCCACGGGGAAGACTTTCACTTGGAGTGCAGAGGCGTCAGCTCAGCTCCCACCGTCTCCAGAGTCAGAAGCCCAAACCCAGCGCGTGTACCCGACCAGTTCCTTTCAGCCACTGGTTCTGGCGCTTAGACCTGAGTGGTTATATGGCTCTGCGGTGGGGGCGGGAGCAGAGGGAGGGGTTTCATTCCCCGGGGCCTGCCCCCTGACCAGTTTCTCTGGATTCCTGAACCCGGGCCAACAAAGGCACTTCAAGGCCTCAACCCTGGGCCCCTGAGTCAGGATCCCTGAGAGCCAGTCTCGGGGAAACTGCCCTCTCCCCCCGCCCCCGGGGCCCATTGCTGAGGTCAGCCTGGAGACAGACACTGAGTCACAGCTCCCAGGCACCTGGACGCATGGGGCAGCCAGCCCCAGCCAGGGTTGGGTCCTGAAGTCCAGGATCCCCACACCTCAGGGCTCCCTCATTCCAGGCTTGGGTGGGCAGACAGGGTGGCGACCGTCAGGAAGAGGGTCTGAGGATCAAGTCCCGGGCTAGTCAAAGAGTGGCCCCACCTGATTACTGTATTTGCATCCTTATCGCCGTCCCCTCTGGCCCCATCACTCCTGTTGTGATTCTCACCTTCCGGGCACTTACTGCCCCAGCCATTTCGGTGTGGGCTTGATGAGGGCAGTTTGGGGAAAGAGGAGCTGGGGGGCCAGGACTCTTGGGTCTGTCACCTGCTCTCCCCTCCCTTCCTGCCACCAGGCTTCCCCCGCCCCGCCAGAGGAGGAGGTCTTTGGGCTGAAGAGAGAGAAGGAAGCCTGTCCCCCGCCCGACCAAGAGAGTTTTGGCCAGACCCCCCCCCCCCCCGGGGTTGAGGCCGCTTGGCCAGAACTGAGTGGGGGAGGTCATGGAGAGCAAGCCGTGGGCCAGGCCCTGGGAGCACAAAAGGCTGTTTACTCTGGGAAGACACACAGAGCGGTGGTCAGATAAAGCCAGGATAGGGGCAAAGTCCCACGAGACCTGGACGGGGAAGAACAGACTGGGTGGAGGTGGGGCGCTGGGGAGGGGGCTTGGGAGGGAAGGGGGGCCCCACAGCACCACTCCTGGGGGAGGGGGGGCTGTAGTCTCAGGTTATGTGCAGAGGTCACTGAGGGCAGGAATCACCACGAATGGGGCCCCTGGGAGTTGTGCAAGGCGGCAGGTCTGGGCGAAGGAGGACATTTGGGGAGAAGCAACATGGAGGGCAAAGGTACTGGAGCTTGGGGAAATGCAGCTAGTTCTAGGAACCCGGAGGAATCCAGTCTGACCAGACCCTGGGGTTGTGGGGGAGGGGCCAGGAGAGAAAGGGCCAGAAACTTCTGCCCTAAATATCGCCAGGCCCCGGGATGAGCAAGGGCATTGGATGCCCCACAGAGAAGGGTCCACGCACCTTAGAAAGATGTCTGTGGAAACGGAATGGAGGCGGAAGACAGCAGGGCAGGGTTTGCAGGGGTCTTTATGGGGGGGAGTGGTTGGGCCTCACTCATCCCGGCTAGACCAAGGGAACCCCTCACCCGCCACGTGGTCACCACCAACATGGCTCCAATGCACCCCAGAGCTCGCAGGACTGTCCAGCACCACGCCTGGCAGCCTGGGGTGGCCGCGTGTCCTCGAGTTTCTTACGGGAGAATCAGCGAGCGTGTGTGATTTAGAGTGATTTAGGCTGGAGTCATCTGTGAGCCCGGGGCACACGGGAAGCCTTTGAGATCCCATGTGGATGGCCTGATAAATCCCAGGGCTGGCTGGGACAATCTAGCGTGATGGGGAAGTTGAGGTCTTGCGTTGTGGTTGGCGGTACACACAGCTGGTCCCTCTATGAGGCTGGGGGCTCCCGGAGGACAGAAGCAGGGGTGCTCAGTGAATGCTCGAGGCACTCAGTAAGGCAGAAGGCATTCTCCTGGTTCCAAATGCCCTCCCCCCCCCTCCCCTAGACTCCCCCCCCCCCCCCACAGGCACGCACACCAACACAAACAGGGATGGTTTCTGCCTGGACCACACCTCCCAGGTTTTCCTTACAAGGCTCAGAGGAACAGCACATGCGGAGGCCTGCGGGCTGAACAACAGAGATAAGTACCTTTCGAGATTGACAATAAGTGCTTTCCTGTGATGACCTCATCACAGCCTCCCTGAAAGTAAGTAGGGCAGGGACTCATTCAGCCTTTGTACAGATGGGTAAGCTGAGGCCCAGAGAAGGCCGAGGGCTTGTCCGGGATGGGATGGGCACTCCATCATCAGAGCTTCCTTACTCAGGTGCCCCTCACCCGCGGTCCCAGCCCTTCAATAAGCTTTCTGAGTCCAGAAGTAGATTGGCCAGATGGCCGGACCAGCCCCCCCAACCCCCCCGCCGCCCCGCCCCTGCCAACTTCCTGCCCTTGTTTTCTTGGAACACAGCCAACTGGCACCTGGAGAAATAGGAGTGGGGGAGGGGGGACACACGGGCCCTAGAACTTTCCACCTGTGGCCCAAAGAAGTGACTAAGAAGCTGTCCTTCCCTGCCCAGTTCAGCCAAGCACATCAGAGGCGGGGGAGGAGCTGAGCATAGGGGAAGGGCAGGTACAGGGGGGCACCCAGGGGCAGGGCAGGCCCAGAGCTGGGGAGGTCTACGGGGAGCCCGGATGGGGCTGTGGACTCAGATGTGCAGATAGAACAGGAGGTTCCCTGGGACCCTGAGCAGCTCTGCACATGAGTGGAGCTGGAGAAATATTTGTGGAGGCTTGATTTATGCTGGAGGCCCTGGCAGGTCACACTCACCTGCTGCAGGAAAAACACTGGCAGAGACCAGCCACTTTCCCCGCGTGAGCTCTGGCTCTGGCTCCCAGAGCCTGCCACTCCTGACAGCTTGGACAATGCTCTTCTGTGACATATAATGGATCTGCCGTCCATCGTCTTTGCTTCTGCGGTGAGAAGGGCATGGTTGGCACTTACTTCGTTTTCTTTCTCCCAATGGCCACTGTCTAATTTTATGCCAATAGAATTATATCATACATGCCGGGTTTTTCAAGGACAGCCCTCTCACCAGATCAGTTCACCCAACCCTGCCCACCCCAAAAGCATCTTGCCAGCCATGTGACCTTGGAGAGGCCAGTTTCCCTCTCAGCCTCAACTTCCCTCTTTGTCAAATGAGGACATTCGCCCTCCTCCCCTAGCGAAGACGGCTGTCAAGTGAAAGGACGATGTGAAAATGCCTTGTCAGCCAAAGAGCAGTGCCAATGGGGACGAAGGAGCCACCCCTCGGCTCTGGTCCTGCTCACACCAGGTGGAAGCTGGGACTTCTTAGACTCCTCGTCTCCAGAGACCGGCATCACAAGCCCCCCCCTCCACCCCCACATACCTCGTGCCCTGTGTCTGCTCCCCCCGGCATCCCTAGGAAAAGGATAGCTACAGTCTCCCACCCAAACCTAGCCATTCTGCTGCCTTCTGAGCCTGGAGCCTATGTCCTTCTAGGCACTTTGTCCGGCCCACTGGACCCCTACCAGAACCTACCAGAACAGTCAGAAGAATCTCCTTGGGCCAAAGAGACTGGGTCCCGGGACCTTTCCTCCTCATTTCCTGGGAACAACAATACTAACACCAGGTGAGCTGAAGTCAGCTCAAAATTATCCCCCCCAACACCCCAAACATAACGTTTGGATCCTTATAAAACCAAGCAGATTTTTTTGAAGACAAACGGGAAACAGCCTCACTCTCAGCTCAAAAATTAGTCTAGCTGAAAGTTGGTCCCAAACTAGTTATTTCTGGGGCACCTGGGTGGCTCAGTTGGTGAACGTCTGCCTTCGGCTCAGGTCATGATCCCCCCAAGGGTCCTGGGATTGAGTCCCACATCGGGCTCCCTGCTCAGCGGGGAGTCTGCTTCTGCCTCTGCTCCCCCCCCACCCCCCGCTCATGCTCTCTCTCTCTCTCTGTCAAATAAATAAGTAAAATATTTTTTAAAAAAACCCAACTCTTTTTTTTTTAATGATTTTTAAAATTAATTAATTAATTAATTTATTTATTTATTTATTTGACAGAGATAGAGACAGCCAGCGAGAGAGGGAACACAAGCAGGGGGAGTGGGAGAGGAAGAAGCAGGCCCATAGCATAGGAGCCTGATGTGGGGCTCAATCCCATAACGCCGGGATCACGCCCTGAGCCGAAGGCAGACGCTTAACCGCTGTGCCACCCAGGCGCCCCTTTTAATGATTTTTTTATTATATTATGTTAGTCACCATACAGTACATCCCCGGTTTCCGATGTAAAGCTCGATGATTCATTAGTTGCGTATAACACCCAGTGCACCATGCAACACGTGCCCTCCTTACTACCCATCACTGAAAAAAACCCAACTCTTTATTTCTGCAGAAGTTCACAAACTTCTCGGCCTACAGCCACGAGTTAAGATTCTGTTCTTTTTTTTTAACCGGAGACAACACCATGAAGTTCTAAGACGTTTAAATTTCTGTGAATAATCTGCCAAGGCATGTCACAGTCCTCGGCAGGTGTACACATTGTGTCACCAGGACCACCTCAGAGCCATCTCCCTGAATTGTTCTAGGGCAGGATGTCTGGGAGGCTTCCAGCGATAGGCGGTCACCTCCAGACCCAGGCCGGTGTGGACCAGCCGCCTCCTGTGTGGCTCTGGCAGCGACCGGGATTTCCCCGGGGTGGAGCCTCCGGAGCTGGGAAGGCTGGGCCCCGGGGGTTGGCGCTCTCAGAATCTGGGGCCCCTTTGCAGCCCTCCTCTAAAATAACCCCAGGCCTCCCTGGGTCGAGTCCCAGCTCTGCCACTACCAGTTCCGTGACATTGGGCAACAGAACTGAACTCTCTCAACTGACTTCCTCATCTGGGTGAGGAGGATGACGAGGCCTCCTTCCCAGGCGCTGGGAGGCTCAGTGAGAACATGGAGTTTAGGGCCCAGGAGCTCGGCCCACTCGGCCCCATTGAGATTCTTCTGGCTGCCCTGACAGGGATCTGGTGGCCCAGAGGACAGGCCCCAGAAAGCCACGGTTCCTGGGCTCAGAAGCTCAGGCCCTGCCCCAAGCTTAGTGGGTAGGTAGCCCTTGGCCTTCGGCCTGGCAGCCCACACCAGTGGCCATCCTCCCTGCTGGCTCAGGAAGGGGTAAGGACAGGCCTGGCTGTGCAGGAGGCCTGACCGCCCGGCCTGGCCAGACTGGCTGAGCCTGCGCTGCCCCCAGGCTGGGCCCCACGTGGGCTGAGGGAGAGGTGGGGGTGGAGGGTGGCAGTTCCAAGGAAGAGAAGCCAGGCCACACTGCTGTCTGCTGGCCACCCCCGGCAGAGGGACAGAGATGGGTTCGGAGAGAAGGAGGGGCTGGGGGAGGGGCTGGGGGGCCCCCTGCATGTGCTTGGTTAGAGAGAGGGTCAGATGGGGCAAGGATTCTGTGAGGGGGAGACTTACAAAGAGGACGGGACTGAGTGAGTTTTTAATTGCTTCCCATTAAACTTGTGCCTTGGATTCCAGCTTCGGTCTGGCAGTTTCAAAAAGCCCTATATTTATGGGTGACTGTGGCCATCCTTACCATCCCACCCTGCTGTCCAGCCATTCACGGGTGGGCCACTGCCCTGCTTCTCAGAGAGGGCCATCCCGAGCCCCAGGCATGAGAGCTCCTTCACACCCACTCCTGTGCCTGCCCCCTGCCCCCCCTCCTCACTTCAGGGCAGCCCTGTCTCTGCTGGTTGTGTTTTCAATTTTCCAGAAGCGGTGGAAGGAGAGAATCTAAAGGTCAGGGGAGGGGTGCCTGGGTGGCTCAGTCATTAAGTGTCTGCCTTTGGCTCAGGGCGTGATCCCAGCGTTCTAGGATCGAGACCTGCATCCGGCTCCTCCGCTGGGAGCCTGCTTCTTCCTCTCCCACTCCCCTTGCTTGTGTTGTCTCTCTCTCTGTCAAATAAATAATATCTTTAAAATAAATAAATAAATAAATAAATAAATAAATAAATAAATAAATAAAGTCCAGGGGATCCATGAGGACTCTAATCTGATGGAGGAGTCAATCTCACCCAGCCAGGGAACCTGCTTCCACCAGACCCCTCCTGTCAACTGGTCAGCAAATAGGGCCAGGTACTGGGCTGAGGCCCTTAGTATTATGAGAAATCATTTTCTCTTACTACAAAACTATGTGGGGGTATCATCATCCCCATTGTAGTGATGGGAAAACTGAGGCTCTGAGAACTGATGTGACATTCAAGACCCTCAGAATAATGACAAGAGCAGGATTCACACCCAGCCCTGCCTGATTCCAGGGCTTGTCCTCGTCACCTACCCTGACTCCTGCTCTGGACAGGCCCAGGGGAGGACATGGAGCTCAGTGGGGAATCTGGCCGGCACCTGCCCTCAGGGCCCCCAGATTCGAATAGACAATTTCCTACACCAGAGAGGCCAGCTCTGTGTGAACTCTGCAAAGGAAAGAGCTAGCTCCACCCAGGGCCCAGGGCAGGCTTCCTAGAGGAGGTGACGGGTGGAAGAGAGAGTTCTCCAAAAAGGGAAATGTGGAGGGGCAGAATGGGGGAGGTTGGTTTGCGGGATCTGGAGCCAACAGACAATGGAGCTGGGCTGGAAAGCAAGCTGGGCCTATCACAGGAGGCCTCGAGTGCCCAGCCTAGGAGTCTAGGGGCACAGGGGAGCCACAGACAGGTTCTGAACAGAGAGGAGGGCTGCCCTGCTTTCAGTTAGACGAAGGAGCCCAGGGCAGGGGAAATGGGGTTTCATGGGGGCCAGGGTGGGGGGTCATCTTGGACCCAACCTGGGACCCCAGAGCAGCCCACTGGCCCTGGGCTGGGCCAGGTTGTGCCTCCAGTGGGCAGAGCCAGGGGCTGGGGTCTTCCCAACCTGCTTCCTCTCCACCCCGCTGGTGGGAGCCTCAGAAGAGCCCGGAACCCAGCACCCTTGCCCTCCAAGCAGCCAGGGCAGGGCATGTGCCTGCTGACAACAGAGTGGAGAAGCTGTTTCTGTTTCCATGACACACCGAGAGGGAGAGAGAAACCAGCAGGCTGACCCGGGGACTCCCAGGCTGGCAGCCAGTGAGTCAGCAGTGACAGACCAGGAACAAAACTTATCCAAAGTCTAGGGATCCTAAGTGGCATCACCCCAACCCCAGGTGACTCAGAGATCACATTACCCTTCCCTCCCGCTGCAGAGGCCCCCAGGCCTGGCTTCTGAGCCTCTGGCCCGGATGGGGTGGACCCCACCCCCAGATCCTGACCCCTCGCCTCCTCAGTCCCCGTCAGTCCACCTGCTAGATCTTCCTGGTCCTCCTGCCAGGTGCACCCATTGACCCAGCCCGGCCAGCAGCCCTCACTCCCCGTGACTCCCGGCTCCGGAGGGGTCTAGCTCCAAGAAAGGACACCCATCAGCTGGGGAGCGGGAGGTGGGGCTGAGCCCGGAGCAGCCACATGTGTGGGAGAACTTTTTTCTTTCTCAATGTTCTTTTTATGGCAGGGCTTAACCTACTGGTTTGAACTTTTGACATGTGCCCGAGTACCCACCCGCAGCACTCAGTCACGCCCTCCCTCCCTCCCCCTGCTTCTCTCCAGCAGGGCTGGGGGAGCCTCAGATGCCCAGGGGGCTGGCCGGCCACCACCAGCTTGGTGTCACCACCCTCACTCCATGGCTCTCCCCTCCTCGCAGCCCAGGCCTCACCACCCAGGCAGTGGGAAGCGCCCTGCACACACCTGGGCTTGCAGCCAGGCTCCTGAGTTTCAAGTTTCGAGTTTCACTTCTTTTCTTTCAATCACCTTATTCCAGCCTTTAGCATCTCAGCCGGCTGGCAGGAAATCCAACCTCGCTCCTTCCTGCAGTTCCTTCTTTACCCAGGGATCCTCTCAGTCCCAGGACACCCACGAGTCGCTCCTTGTCCCATCAGCCATTGCCAGGTCCTGGCTGCCATGGAAACCTCTGGGCTCCAGGCCCAGGGGCCCCTCCAGGGCCTGGGACTCAGTGCCCTCCCAGCTACACAAAAGAATCAGAAATCATCGACCAGGAACCATACAGCCATCACCTAAAAGGTATCCCCTTCTGTTCCTGGGAATAGCACGGGTGGGCGCATAGTAGGAGCACATAGTAGGAGGCCTCCCTGTCACGGCACCCTCTCAAGTGGCCCATAGCCCCCAAAGTCATGGCGTCCCAATGGAGGCACCTCTTCTGCATCCTTTCAGTCTGTCTCCACTCCAGAACACCAAATCCTGGCTCTTCTTGACCTTGGCCTCTACCTTGCGGTCAAGCTCAGGGAGAGCGTCTGCCTCAGCCCTGCCTCTCTTCCCAGCCCCACCCTCCCCGCACACACACACCAGCTATTGTCTCCCCAGCCTCCTCACCGGCCTCTCTCGGCCTCACCCTCCACACCAAGGGCACAGTGACCTTGCAACACACACTAGCCTTCTGCCGCAGAAGCCTGCCCCGGTGCCCCAGGTGAGCAAGATGACATCCACCCCCAGGAGCGGACCCTAAAGTCTACACTAGTTCCAGCCCAGCCTTTCTCTCCTGCCACATATCCCAATGTCCTGATGTCCTGGCCAGCCACCGCATCTGCCAGCTACTTGTCCCTTATCACCATGCTCTGAGCACACCGTGTCCTTCTCAAGCCTCCCACCTTTGCACAGACCGAGGCCTCCACCCGAGAAGCACACTCATCATTTTGCCAACACAGCAAAGCCCATCCCATCCTTCCAACCCCAGCTCTCAGGCTGCTTAGGGATGGCCCGTGGGCTCACCCACATGCTTGTGGTCTCCCCCATCAGAGCACCTGCCACACTGCACATGGATGTGGCTTCTGCTGCTCCCCCCTCCCCCAGGCCAGGAGTTCCTCGAGGGCGGGACGACCACTTCTGACTCTCTGACTCTCCCAAGAGGAGCTGCCGTGTGTCTGAACAGGCTTCAATGACTAGTTCCTGAATTCTCAGTATCACTGGACACGAGTGAAGAAAAGAAGGCAGATATTAATAGAAATAAATGATTGGCCACCTAAAGGGAGGAAAAGAGACAAATCCCCCGGGGCAGAAAAGTTCCAAAAAAATGAGTGTAAAGGCTGTACCGTCATTAAGGGCAAGCGTAACCCCCTCCCCTCAAGTGTGGGCTGCAGTCACTTCCTTCCAAAGAGGACGGTATGGGAAGGGGGAGAAAAGAATAAATTTATGGTAGAGGAGCCTGACAAAACACTGCCTCAGCCGGGTGATCAAGGTCAACATCAACAGCCATAAACCATGTTGGTTGTATCTATCCTGGATGTATGTGAAAAAACAGCACTTTCTGGGGCGCTTGGGTGGCTCAGTGGGTTAAGCCTCTGCCTTGGCTCAGGTCATGATCCCAGGGTCCTGAGATCGAGTCCCACATAGGGCTCCCTGCTCCGGGGGGCAGGCTGCTTCTCCCTCTCCCTCTGCCTGCCGCTCCCTCTGCTTGTGCTCTCTCTCTCTCTAGCTCTATCTCTCTGTCAAATAAATAAATAAAATCTTAAAAAAAAAATAGCACTGGGGCGCCTGGGTGGCACAGCGGTTAAGCGTCTGCCTTCGGCTCAGGGCGTGATCCCGGCGTTCTGGGATCGAGCCCCACATCAGGCTCCTGCGCTAGGAGCCTGCTTCTTCCTCTCCCACTCCCCCTGCTTGTGTTCCCTCTCTCGCTGGCTGTCTCTATCTCTGTCGAATAAATAAATAAAATCTTTTAAAAAAAAATAGCACTTTCCCTCTGTGATCTTGCTTCCCCCCACAATAATCCCAGTCTAATCATGAGTAAACATCAGAGAAATCCCAATAGAGGGGCATGATACAAAATACCTGATGGTCAGGACCCCTCACAACTGGCAAGGTCACTGCAAACAAGGGGAGTCTGAGAAAGTGTTGCAGCCAAGAGAAGCCTAAGGAGGCAAGATGACCAGAGGTAATGTGTCCTGGATGGATCCTGTGGGAGAAAGAGGCCCTTAGGTAAAAACTGGAAATCAAAATAAAGTATGGGCCTTAGTTAATAATAATGTATCAGTATTGGCTCATTAATTGAAACAAATATGCCATGCTAATGCAAGATGTTAATAAACTGGAAAACTGAAATTTAAATAAAAATGTAATTTCAAAAGCAATACTGGGTGTGGGGATTATATGGGAACTCTCTGTACCATTTTCTCAATTTTTCTGTAAATCTAAAACTGTTCAGAAAAATAGTCTATTTTGGGGCACCTGGTGTGCTCAGCAGTGGAGCATGCGACTCTTGATTTCAGGGCCGTGAGTTCAAGCCCCAGGTTGGTCTGGGGCCTACTGAAAAAATAAATAAAAATAAAGTCTATTAAAAAAAAAAAAAGTAAGAAAGCAAGCAAGCTAGCTAGCTGAGCCCAAGCCCCACCTCCTCCAGGGAGCCTTCCTGGTTCCTGCTCGGGCAGTGAAGAGGCATTGAGATTGCCAGCGGGCAGGACTCAGCGCTCAGTTCTGCTCATGTTCCAGAACCTCTCTGATGGGGAATGTCATGTTTTAGGAGATGTGTGCTGAACTACGCGCAGCCAACTGTCACGGTGTATTCGCGGAACTCCCAGAGGGGTCCGAAACAAAATGTATGTGTGTAGGGAGGGGAGAGAATGAGCAAATGGAGCCAAAAACTAGCAACTGGTGAACCTGGGTGCACACTGAGTGCTCATTGCACTCTTCTTGCACTTTTCTGTAGGTTTTCAATTTTTCAAAATAAAAAGTTAAGAGAAAAATTCAGGGACCCATTAGGAGGGTGGGTAGGAGGCACCCACCTTCCAGGTGGGGGAACCATGGGTGCAAAGGTGGTGAGGCACAGGGGCGGGGCGGCGGGGGGGAAGCAGAGGCCTGGAAGGCAGGAGGGGCAGAGAGGAGGGGAAGATAGGCAGGTGGGGGAGGTGAGGGCCTGGTGGTGGGTGAGAGGGGGATTGGAGGTTGGGGGGACGCTGAGATGTAGTCAGCAGGCAGGCAGGACAGGACAGGAGCTCCTCAGGCCTGGCCCATCCCTGCATCCTGTAAGCCAGGGCCCCAGAACTGCCCAAGGGTTGGATCACATGGATACTGTCCACCCCCTCCCCAAAATACACCTACAAGGGCTCTCCTGGCTCCCCTGTCCCCAGCCCCATGGCCACCCATTCCTTGATTCCCCGGCCTCTCCCTAGCTCCTGCCCCCCCCCCCCCCGGGTTCCCCTGCTGATGGGGAAGGGGCCCCCCTGCCCTACCTAACTCCACAGCCTCAGGTCTCCCTTTGGGATGAGTCTGGTACCAGAGCAACCCTCCCAAGCTCTTTCTGTTCTCTGTGCTCTGGCCAGGCTGGGGAGCTCAGACCTCGCTGCCTTGGAGGCAAGGCCAGTAACGCTAATAGTAACACCCCGAATGTTCATAGCACTACTATCCCAATAGCCAAAACATGGAGGCGACCCAAGTGGCCATCAGTGGATGAACACATCAACAAAGCATGCTATGTCCCTACACTGCACTTTTTTTTTTAAGATTTACTTATTGGGGAGCCTGGGTGGCTCAGTCAATTAAGCATCTGCCTTCGGCTCAGGTCATGATCTCAGGGTCCTGGGATTGAGCCCCACATCGGTCTCCCTGCTCAGCGGAGAGTCTGCTGCTCGCTCTCCTTCTGCCCCTCCCCCTGCTTGGTCTCCCCCCACCCGGTCGAATAAATAAATACATAAAATCTTTAAAAATAATAATAATAAAGCTGCTTCAAAAACAATAATAATTAGCACTTCCCCAATGCCCATCGGGTGCCAGGCAGGCCGGACACAGCTGCTGTTAAAACTCAGGAAACTCCGATCTGGTAATATGGGTACCTTCCACCAATGAAAAAACCGAAGCTTGGAGCATTGCAATGACTCTCCCAGGGACACACAGCTCGTGGACACAGAACCTGAACCCAGAACTGACCAAAACCAAAGCCGGAGTGTGTAACCACAACCACAAGCATGGGGTCTCCTCAAGCTGGTTTCCAAGACGTTACTGAGCCCCCAGCTCGCTGGAGCCGGGGAGAAAGTCAGAACCCCAGGCGCCCTGCCGTCAAGGGCTGCAAGTGGGCTGCAGACACACAGGAGCGGGTCAGGCCTGCCCGAGACGGTGCGGGGCTGGGGTGAAGGGTGCGGGAATGCCACAGGGCACTGGAAATTCAGGGTGCCTCTCCACACCCCGCCCACAACCCCCTGCCCGGAATGCTCTGGATGCCCAGCAAGGAGATAGAGCCCCTGGCAGTGGCGCTGCATTCCCGGGGACAAGCACTGGCCGTCCACCTTCCCGCCAGGGTTGGGCCAGGCCTGGGTCTGGGGCTGCCTTCCCAGGAGTCGCCCCCATGTGTTTGCTTGTGGGAACTGCAGCCTCCGAGGGGGCACCGCGTCCAAGAAGCAGTTTGGAAAATCGCTCCTGAGAGCTGGCAGGTGGAGTGCAGGTGGAGTCCAAGGCAGCGGCTGTGGCTGGCAGGGGTGCGATGGGCCGCCAAAAGTGCCCCCAGCGGGGTTCAGCTAAGGGAGGGCGTGCAGTGCAAATCGTGAGGTGGGGTTTACAGATTTTTCATCTGTAAAACAAAAGCTGACCAGTGCCGTGTGTCAGGGTCCGGCTGGGCAGGCGTGAAGTGGGCGCCCTTGGGTATCTCAGAGGACCAGCAAGTGTGGCTGAGGCCCTGAAGCAGAGGGCAGGGAGGGGACTACCCAGGGCAGGACGGTGAGGTCCACAGGAAGGGGGAAGCGCACACCTGATGGGGTGGCCCCGAAGCAGAGGAGGAGCCCCAGGGGAGGCAGATGGTCGGGAGGGGTGGACCTGGGAACTGAGCTTGGGCGTGAGGGGGAGAACTGCTGTCCTTCCACAGAGGGGCCAGAAGGAGGGGAGGAAGAGGCACGTGTGCCTCTATGAGAAGGGGAGGGGGGCAGGAGCTATCCAGGAGCCCCTGAGGTGATGGGGACTCCAAAGTCATGGCCCCTGCTGTCCCCTCCCTGGCCCCATCACCCCCTCAGCCACGGCCAGGCCACCTGGCCCTGGGAAGGTGGTGAAACCTTGGCCCACTTGTCCGTGGACTGGAGAGGAAGCCCGGCCAAGGACCAACTGGCGTCTCTGAGACCCTGCCTTCAGCCCCTTCCCCTCTCTCGATACCAGCCCCTCCCCAAGCCTCTGCCCTTGATACCACCTGCAGCCTCCCTGGGCCCCTGGGGAGGAAGAGATAAGGCACAGAGTAGGAGGCTCCGTGGAGGGAGGGGAAAGCCCCGAGGGAGGGGCTCAGGCTAGTGCTGGAAGGGCTGGGTCTCATCCGGCAGCGCCCCATGGCACAGCTTCTAGGCAGCCCCCAGGCTCGGTTTCAGCAGGCCCCATTGAAAAACGGAAGAAGCCTGGGCAGGGCAGGGCCTCTTTATGGCTTTTGGTGAAACCTGGCCCTGCGGACAGGGAAGAAGTTTCCCTGAGCAGGTGGAGAGGGAGGAGTGACTCATTCCTCCCTCCCAGGCTCTGCGACACCGCAGAGCCTAGGAATTACCCAAAAGCAGCCAACCAGGTCGGTCAGAGAGAAAACAGCTCCAACCCCACCCTGGCCACTCTCACCTCCCACTTCCCACCACCCACAGGAAAGGACAGACCACACCTGGAACAGTGGATTCCCTGGATGAGAAACACACACCCACTCACATAAGAACAAACCCACGCAGACACACGCACATACACACACACAAGTAAACAGCCACCACCCAGACACTCACAGGCGCGCACATCCATGAGGCCCTGGGCGCCCACCCAGGAGCCCACCATCGCTGGCTCACAGCACAGCACCCAGTAAGTAAAGACCTGCTCGGAGACACAGCAAGACCTGGGCGGGGCCCACGGGTGGCCCCAGAACCACCTCTCAGTGGGCCAGTCGAAGAGGCTCCAAGGAAGGAGACGGCAGGAGACAAAGCAGCCCAGGTGGAGGGGATGCCGAATAGGGGTGGTCACAGCTGAGGAAGACACAGATTGGGTTTTAGAAGACTGGGTCAGACACTTTCTATTTATTTATTTAATTTTTTTTATTATATTATGTTAGTCACCATACAGTACATCCCTGGTTTCCGATGTAAAGTTCGATGATTCATTAGTTGCGTATAACACCCAATGCACCATGCAATACGTGCCCTCCTTACTACCCATCACCGGTCTATCCCATTCCCCCACCCCCTCCCCTCTGAGGCCCTCAGTTTGTTTCTCAGAGTTCACATAGTCTCTCACGCTTCATTCCCCTTTCTCATTATGCCCCTTTCTTTATCCCTTTCTTCCCCTACCGATCTTCCTAGTTCTTATGTTCCATAGATGAGAGAAATCATATGATAGTTGTCTTTCTCTGCTTGACTTATTTCACTTAGCATTATCTCCTCCAGTGCCGTCCATGTTGCTGCAAATGTTGAGAATTCGTTCTTTCTGATAGCTGAGTAATATTCCATTGTATATATGGACCACAACTTCTTAATCCAGTCATCTGTTGAAGGGCATCTCGGCTCCTTCCACGATTTAGCTATTGTGGACATTGCTGCTATGAACATTGGGGTGCATATGGCCCTTCTCTTCACTCCGTCTGTATCTTTGGGGTAAACACCCAGTAGTGCAATGGCTGGATCATAGGGTAGCTCAATTTTTAACATTTTAAGGGACCTCCACACTGTTTTCCAGAGTGGCTGTACCAACTTGCATTCCCACCAACAATGTAGGAGGGATCCCCTCTCTCCACATCCTCTCCAACAATTGTTGTTTCTTGCCTTGTCTATTTTTGCCATTCTAACTGGTGTAAGGTGGTATCTCAGTGTGGTTTTGATTTGAATTTCCCTGATGGCTAATGATTTTGAACATTTTTCCATGTGTCTGTTAGCCATTTGTATGTCTTCATTGGAAAAGTGTCTGTTCATATCTTCTGCCCATTTTTTGATTTGTTTATTTGTTTCTCGCGTATTGAGTTTGAGAAGTTCTTTGTAGATCTTGGATACCAGTCTTTTATCTGTAGTGTCATTTGCAAATATATTCTCCCATTCCATGGGCTGCCTCTTAGTTTTTTTGACTGTTTCCTTGGCTGTGCAGAAGCTTTTTTATCTTGATGAAGTCCCATAAGCTCATTTTATCTTTTGTTTCTCTTGCCTTTGGAGATGTGTCATGAAAAAGGTTGCTTTGGCCGATGTCATAAAGGTTGCTGCCTATGTTCTCCTCTAGGATTTTGATGGATTCCTGTCTCACATCGAGGTCTTTCATCCGTTTGGAGTTTATTTTTGTGTATGGTGTGAGAGAGTGGTCAAGTTTCATTCTTTTGCATGTAGCTGTCCAATTTTCCCAGCACCATTTATTGAAGAGACTGTCTTTTTTCCACCGGATGTTTTTTCCTGATTTATCAAAGATTAGTTGCCCAGAGAGCCGAGGGTCCATTTCTGGGTTCTCTCTTCTGTTCCACTGGTCTATGTGTCTGTTTTTGTGCCAGTACCATACTGTCTTTGTGATCACAGCTTTGTAGTACAGCTCGAAATCCGGCATTGTGATGCCCCCAGCTTTGTTTTTCCTTTTCAACAGTTCCTTGGAGATTCGGGGCCTTTTCTGGTTCCGTACAAATTTAAGGACTATTTGTTCCAGTTCTTTGAAATATGTCCTCGGTATTTTGATTGGGATGGCATTGAAAGTGTAGATTGCTCTGGGTAGCATGGACATTTTAACTATGTTAATTCTACCGATCCATGAGCATGGAATATTTTTCCATCTTTTTATGTCTTCCTCAATGTCTTTCTTTTTTTTTTTTTTAATGATTTTTTATTATATTATGTTAGTCACCATACGGTACATCCCCGGTTTTCGATGTAAGGCTCGATGATTCATTAGTTGTGTATAACACCCAGTGCACCATGCAATATGTGCCCTCCTTACTACCCATCACCTCCTCAATGTCTTTCAAGAGTGATTTATAGTTTCTAGAATATAGATCCTTTATGTCTCCAGTTAAGTTAATTCCAAGGTAACGTATGGTTTTTGGTGCTATTGTAAATGGGACAGATTCCCTAATTTCTCTTTCTTCAGTCTCGTTATTCGTGTATAGAAATGCAACTGATTTCTGAGTATTGATTTTGTATCCCGCCACATTCCTGAATTGCTCTATAACTTCTAATAGTTTGGGAGTGGATTCTTTTGGGTTTTCCATATAGAGTATCATGTCATCTGCGAAGAGAGACATTTTGACTTCTTCTCTGCCGATTTGGATACCTTTGATCCCTTTTTGTTGTCTGATTGCTGTTGCAAGGACTTCTAGTACTATGTTGAATAATAGTGGCGAGAGTGGGCATCCTTGTCGTGTTCCTGATCTTAAGGGAAAGGCTTCCAGCTTTTCCCCATTGAGAATAATATTTGCTGTAGGCTTTTCATAGATGGCTTTTATGAGATTGAGAAATGTACCCTCTATTCCTACACTCTGAAGGGTTTTAATCAGGAAAGGATGCTGTATTTTGTCAAATGCTTTTTCTGCATCAATTGAGAGGATCATATGGTTCCGGAGTCTTTTCTTGTTGATATGATGTATCACGCTGATCGATTTGCGAATGTTGAACCACGCTTGCATCCCAGGTATGAATCCCACTTGGTCATGATGGATAATCCTTTTAATGTACTGTTGGATTCTATTAGCAAGGATCTTGTTGAGGATTTTGGCGTCCATATTCATTAGGGAAATCGGTCTGTAATTCTCCTTTTTGATGGGGTCTTTGCCTGGTTTGGGGATCAAGGTAATATTGGCCTCATAGAATGAGTTTGGTAGCTTTCCTTCTGTTTCTATTTTTTGAAATAGCTTTAGGAGAATAGGTATTATTTCTTCTTTGAATGTTTGGTAGAATTCCCCAGGAAAACCGTCCGGGCCTGGAGTTTTGTTATTTGGAAGGTTGTTTATCACTGACTCAATCTCTTCATAATTAATTGGCCTGTTTAAGAAATCAATTTCTTCCCGTTTCAGTCTTGGTAGTTTATAGGTTTCCAGGAAGGCCTCCATCTCTTCCAGATTGCTTAGTTTTTTGGCATATAGCTATTGATAATAGTTTCTAATAATCCTTCCAATTTCATTGGTGTTGGTCATGACCTCTCCTTTTTAATTCATAATTTTAATAATTTGGGTCCTTTCTCTTTTCTTTTGGATGTCTTGCCAGTGGTCTGTCAATTTTATTGATTCTCTCAAAGAAGCAGCTTCTAGTCCTGTTGATTTGCTCTACTGTGCTTCTGGTTTCTAATTCATTGATTTCTGCTCTCATCTTGGTCAACTGCTTCCTCCTGAGTGGATTAGGCCTGTCCCTCTGTTGCTGTTCCAGCTTCTTGAGGTGAGAATATAAAAACTGCATTTTAGATTTTTCTATTCTTTTGAGTGAGGCTTGGATGGCTATGTATTTCCCCCTTAGGACTGCCTTTGCTGTATCCTATAGGTTTTGGACCGTTGTGTTTTCATTCTCGTTGGTCTCCATAAATTGTTTAAGTTGATTTTTGATTTCCTGATTTATCGAATCATTCCTGAGAAGGATGGTTCTCAGTCTCCAAGTGTTTGATATTCTTACACATTTTTGCTTGTGGTTGAGCTCCAATTTCAGAGCGTTGTGGTCTGAGAATATGCAGGGGATAATTTCAATCTTTTGGTATCGGTTGAGACCTGTTTTGTGTCCCAGAACATGGTCTATTCTTGAGAATGTTCCATGGGCATTAGAATAGAATGAGTATTCTTTGGTTCTGGGGTGTAGTGTTCTATATATATCTATGAGGTCCAACTCGTCGAGTATGGCATTCAAAGCCTTTGATTCTTTGCTTAGTCTTTGCCAGGGTGTTCTATTTCTGATAGTGGAGTGTTGAGGTCTCCTACTATTAATGTATTTTTATCTATATGTCTCTTTATTGTGGTTAAGAGTTGGCTTGTGTATCTCGCTGCTCCCCTGTTAGGGGCATATATATTTATAATTGTCATATCCACATGTTGAATTCTTCCCTTAAGAATAATATAGTGCCCTTCTGCATCTCTAACTATAGTCTCTAATTTAAAATCCAATCAATCTGATATGAGAATTGCTACCCCAGCTTTCTTTTGAGGTCCATTTGTGTGAAAGATGGTACTCCATCCCCTTACTCTCAGTCTGAATGCATCTTTGGGTTCAAAATGAGTCTCTTGTAGACAGCAAATGGATGGGTCATTTCTTTTTATCCAATCTGCAACCCTGTGGCATTATGGGAGCATTTAAACCATTTACATTGACACTAAGAACTGAGAGATAGAATTTTAATGATGCTATGTTGCCAGTAAAGTGTTTGTTTGTATTGGTTGTGACTTTCTGTTCTGTATCACTCTTGGGGCCTTTTTACTTTTATAGAACCCCCCTTAATATCTCCTGTAGGGCTGGTTTCGTGGTTATGAAATTGGTTAATGACTGGCGATTCTGGAATGTCTTTATTTCTCCATCAATTCTGAATGACAACCTTGCTGGATAAAGGATCCTTGGCTGCATGTTTTCTCTGAAAGAGCTTTAAAAATGCCCCCCCCAACCCTTTCTCTCATTACAGGTCTGTGTAGACAGGTCTGACGTAATTCTGATGCCTTTGCCTTGGTACGTGAGAAATTTCTTTGCCCTGGCCGCTTTCAATACTGTATTCTTGGATCTAATATTTGCGAATTGCACTGTGACGTGACGTGGCAAAGGTTTGTCATGGTTGAGCTTGGGAGGGGTCCTCTCTGCCTCTTGGACACCAATGTTTGTTTCCCTCGCTAGATTAGGGAAGTTTTCAGCTACAATTTGTTCAAATATCTTTTCTAGACCTCTGTTTTTCTCCACCCCCTCGGGGATGCCAATGATTCTGACATTGGATCGTTTCATTGAATCAGTAATCTCCCGTAACCTACATTCGTGGGTGTGGACTTTTTTTAAGACCAGCTTCTATTTTCGTTTTTTCCTCTATTAACCCATCCTCCAATTCACTAATACGTTCCTCTGCTTCGGTGACCGTGGCCGTCAGAGCCTCTGGTTTTGCCTGCATTTGGCTCATAGAATTTTTAATTTCTGTCAGATTCGCTCTCATTTCTGTCCTTAGGGATTCTATATTCTCAGTAACGTTTTCGTTAATACTTTTTTCAATTCTACTCATTATTTTGACCATCGTTACTCTGAATTCCATTTCTGATAATTTGGTTACATCCATATCCATTATTTCTGTGGCAGAGGCCACAGACTCATTGTCTTTTCTTTGCTGGGGGGGGGCTTCTCCTTCTTGTCATTCTGATGAGGAGAGGTTGCGGGGTTGTCCAGAGCCCAAATTATTGACTGGGTCCCAGGCCGTGCCCCTTGTTTTATAGGGATCTTAGGGATGTGGGCTTCTTCTTTAAAGATTTTATTTATTTATTTATGTGGCAGCCAACCAGCGAGAGAGGGAACAGAAGCAGGGGAGTGGGAGAGGAAGAAGCAGGCTCCCAGCAGAGGAGCCCGATGAGGGACTCCTTTCCGGAACGCCGGGATCACGCCCTAAGCCAGAGACAGGCGCTCAATGACTGAGCCACCCAGGCGCCCGGGTTGTGGGCTTCTTGATTTTTCAGCCTGCCTTCTGTGTTCTGGGGGAGGGGACTGTCGCACCGATACTCAGGCAACCCTGTTTGGGTAGAGTCTCCATGTCGCCCGCCAGGGGGGATGGGGATGGGCACTCCCTGAGCCGGTATTTCTAGGCTTTTGTTCTCTGGCGGCTTTCCCTGGCGGTTTGCTGTGCCTCTTCTGAGAGTCAGAGCAGCAGAGGCTGCATTGTCACAGAACAGAGGGATTGCGGCCCGTTCTCCACTGATGTTCTGGCCACTTTAACTCTGCTACTGTTGGTGCTGCTCAACCCTGCAGCGTCCCGGGATGTGCGCCCCACACCCGGAGTCCCAGCCCTCACTTCCAGGGCCGGCGCGTCTCTGTCCTTTGTGTTTCTAACGCCGCCAGCCGCCAGCCGCCCCGCGCGCGCTCCCGGATCTCCAGGTCTCAGTCTGGATCCAGTGAGCGCACCGGGATTCCGGGGTTCCGCGAGATGCCTGGTGGCGCGCGCACCCGGCTCACGGTCTCAGTCTGCTGTTTTGCGGGTGCCGTCCGCGAGCCCGCCTGCTCTCCCGTGCAGGTGGCTGCCGCTTCCTGGCGCCCGAACGCGGCGGCTCCCTCCCCCTTCCGTTTATCTTCCGATATCTGTGCGCGGTTTCATGGCTCCCCGCTTCGTACCTCAATACTCAGCGCTGGAGATGTTCATTTGTAGAGATCCAGATGCATCTTCCTGCGTCTCAGGCTGCTTCCGTGGTTGTTTAAGCTGGTCAGGTACCTATCCAGCTCGACTCAGGGGACCGGCTGAGAAAGGGGTCCCCTACTCCTCCGCCATCTTAACTCCTCCCCACTCTGACCTCATCTTTATGCTCTATAATATGGATTGTTTGAATCATGCGGTTTCCTCTGTCTGGACCATGGAATTTCCTAGCCATCCTTCAAAACTTAGCTCAAGAAGGCCTTTCTGAAGCCCCGGTGTCCCCTTAGTACCATAATGTTGCAGGCACAGAGGGTGGGCAGGGAGGGGCAAGGCAGAGGACAGAGTGGAGGGACTTTGCACACTTCACCCTCCAGACCCCAGCTGTTGCCCCAGGAGAGGAAACGAATGGGTGAACAGGACTGCTCTGGGCACAGGTCATCCTTGACGTTTCAGGGACTCGTTATGGCAGCTTTCCATATCCAGTTGGGCAGGTTGTATCCTGCACAAGGGTGCCTGGCTGAGGTGGCAAGTGAGGACTGAAATCACGCTGTGTGCAAGGGCTGGGGTGGCACCCACCCTTTCCGATGCGGCGGGGGGGGGGGGGGGGGGGGGGGAGGGGGGCCTTCCAGTCTCCGAGCCCTGCACTATAGCAGCCTGTCCAGCAGAGGGCGTGCTTTTTAAAAATTTCTAAAAGGCGTGAGAGCCACCTCCTGCAGCCTCCCAGGGCCACCTGTGGGGGGACCCAGACAGGAAAGCAAAGTGAGAAATGCTGTGATCAAGGTTCTGGATCCTCCCAGAAAATTCTAAGACTCTAACCCTAATCCCAGCCTCTGGCAAGCTTTACGAGATGCTCTAGGCAGCCTGTGGCCTCCTGGTTGCTCTCGTGTCCCTGAGTGGGCTCGCTCAGCAAATTGACTCCTTTCCTTCAGTCCTTGCCTCACTCCAGAACTCTCTGGGGCCTTTGGGTCAGTACACTTGTTCTCCCTGCCCTCCTCTAACGGAGTGTCAGGTATCACTAAGATCTGAGAAGAAAAGTCACAACTTCATTTCTCTGCTTTGTGACTGGGGCGGAGGGTGGAGGGGCTTAGGTAGGGGCCTGCAGGTTTGGGCAGTGGCGACTTCCATCTGTCTCCAAACACTCTGTCACCTGTGGCCCTGGGGGGGGGTGGTGGTCAATATTTCTACTTCCTGGGACTTCGACACTTTGGGATTTCCACAGATGTGGGCAGGTGCAGCACCCAGCCACCCTCAGCCACGGTTTCTGTACACGATGACTGCCTCAGTTGCCCACTCAGGCCCCAGGGCTGTCCATCTGAGGACCTTCTCCAGCACCTGTGTGAGCAGGCCAGATGTGGAGTCCGGGGCGGCCTCCTACAAGGAAGGGGCAGGACGGAGAAGACAAAGAACCCTAGTTTTTGTGCAGTGCAGCGGCGGGAGGCAGGTAAACGGGGGTCTCTTGTGGCAACTAGGTCCCCACGGTAACTTGGCCCCCACCCGGCAGTATCTGTGAGGTCACCCTCCCTCTCCCAGCTGGAGGAAGGGGAGAAGGGCCAGACATGGAGGCCGTCCCTCCAGTCAGATCCAACCTCTTGGGGATTCTGCTGCTGGTGGTGAAGCTCTTAGTGCTGGTGAGTGGGGCACCGGGGGGATTGGGGTGGGGTCCTCCCAGACCTTCACAGCCACCTCAGAGCTGTTGGGCCCCATGGACCTGTCCCTGCCGGTGGCACTAGGCGACTACCTGCCTTAGAAGCCCCACCCCCAAGCCAGGTGGCTGTGTCCCACACTGCCCCCTAGGGTTCCAAGTGGTCCTCTGGACAAGGGCGCGTAGGGTCCAGATAGGGGGCTTTAGGACTCTGATGAGGGGCCGTTCAGCCCCAGGACTCAGGGGGGCTTCCCTGTTTATAGACTCTTTCCCCACCCAAGCTCACTCTTTTCTCCCCGTGAATGGGAGACAACAAAGCCAGCCTGTCACCCAGGACAGAAGCCTGGAGGTCTTCTTGGGTCCCTCCCTCTCCTTCCCTCCTCTCCATAGGTCCCTCAGTCCCTTGGTCACTGTTCCCATGCCTCACATCTCTACCCGTAACAGCAGTGCCCTTTGCCCCCAGCCGCCCTCATGACACCAACAGGCAACCGGTGGGCAGGAGAGCCCAGGTGTTTGGGAGAAAAGACCCCCCTGGGGTTCAAATCCTGCAGGATCAGAGGGCTGAGGGGGATGGGTGGTCATTCCTTCAATAATAATAATAATAATAATAATAATAATAATAATAATAAACAGCCCACTTCCTTCTGTCTAGAGTATTATAAATACTTACTTCAATCCAAGGGAAAGAAAACCAACAATAATTCAAAACACTTTCTAAAGCCCCCTCCTGAGAATGGAGTCCTTAGAAGTGGGCAGATTGGGGAAATTGAGGCCCAGAGAGAAGGGGGGCCTGGCCCGCGGTGGCGGGTAGGGCTCCTCCCCCACGTGAGTGACAACGGGTTGGCTCTCTCTCCTCCTGCAGCTGGTCCAGAACCGGGTCCACCTCTACAATCTCTTCCTCCTCAAGATTCGCCTCTTTAACCGCTGGCTGTCGGGGCTGGCCCAGGAGGCTTGGGGGTGCCGCGGCTGCCAGGCCCCTCCAGCTGCCAGCCCCCTGCGCCGGGCGCTGAGGGCAGGGCTGGGACTGCTTGGAGTCCCCGTGTGGCTGGGGCTGCGGGTGCCCCAGCTGGCCTGGGCAGGCGTGCGGCGCTGTGCCCGGACCTTGGGCCTGGCCCCCAAGCGGCTAGGCCTGTCTGCGGCCACCTGCACGGACCTGCTTCTGTCCGGCCTGCACGGTCTGATGCTGGCAGGCTTGCTGCTGTTGCTGCTGACCTGGAGGCTGTGCCGGAGGGCCCGTCGTCGCTGCAGCCTGGGCAGGCTGCTCAGCAAGGTGGGCGGGCCGGGCGGCGCGAGGGCAGGCCTGGGGCCCTGGGCCTGGCCCCTTGCCCATCCACTCATCCCCTCCAGGCACTACTGGACAGCCGCGTGGTGCCGGAGCTCCGGGCACTGCTGAGGCGTCTGTACTGGTGGGTAGAGATCACGACGGCGCTCACCTGGCACCTGGCCTACCTCATCACCTGGACCACTTGCCTCGCCTCCCACCTGCTGCAAGCCGCCTTTGAGCACACGGCCCAGCTGGCCCAGTCCCAGGACGCTGAGCCCCCGCAGGGCTCAGGAACCTTGTCTGCGTCCCCGCTTCCCGAGCTCCTGGGCCCCGAGGCCAGGCCAGCCCTGCCAGAGCATGGGACCCCTGCAGAATAAGTATGTCTGCATCTGCCTTTCTGAATCTGGTCTGGCCTGGGGTCTCGCTCTCTGTCCCTCTTCCCTACTGGTGTGTGTGTGTGTGTGTGTGCGTGCATGTGTGTGCATGTGTGCCCTAGGGCTGCCTCTGGGAAGGAACTCACATTCCGTGGGCCCCTGATCTCTGCCAGATGACCCTCTCAGATGCTTTACGTACATAATTTTGTTTAAATCTCATAGCATTACAGGCATCAGGTTTGATTAGCTCCATTTTCCAGATGAGAAAATTGAGCCTCAGAAGGTGGAACGTTCCCAAGGTCCCCAGAATGAGTCAGCACTGGACCCTAGATCTCTTGCTTCCCAGAACCCCTAACTTTCGTAGGTCCGTGCTCCCGATTCTCAGGACTGTCAGTGCCCAGGGCTTTAAGGGAGATGGGTCGTTAGAGACTCCGGCCTCTGGGGGGTGCCAAGGCCTCACGTTTCAGAGATTTAGAAAGTTCCTTTGAGTAGTGACTCCTGAGCTAGTCTGCAATTAGCTCGTCCATTCCTTTACACTCTTAGTCACTCACGTTACCACTCAGCTACCCAGCCACCCAGCCATCCATCCATCCATCATCCATCCATCCATCCATCCATCATCCATCCATCCATCATCCATCCATCATCCATCCATCCATCATCCATCATCCATCCATCATCCATCCATCCATCATCCATCCATCCATCATCCATCCATCATCCATCCATCATCCATCCATCCATCCATCCATCCATCCATCCATCTGCCCATCCATCCATCTGCCCATCCATTCATCTGCCCATCCATTCATCTGCCCATCCATCCATCATCCATCCATCCATCATCCATCCATCCATCCATCCATCCATTCATCTGCCCATCCATCCATCCATCATCCATCCATCCATCCATCCATCCATCCATCCATCCATCCATCTGCCCATCCATCGATCCACCCATCAACCCATCCATTCATTCCTCAGCCTGTTTACCCACCTACCTGCCATCCATCCACCGCCCACCCATAAGTCCATCCATAGATCTATCCATCTATCCATCTCCTCCAGGGAGAGGGAAACATCCAAAATCTCAGCCGAGGGAGCTAAGCAAGCTCACGTGGCCGTGGCTCAGACTCCCCCTGCCCCTGAGGACAGTGATTCTGTAAGAGGAGGGGAAGGGATGGTTTCGTGGGAGTTAGCAATCACCTTCCACTCACTCTCAAGCCTGAGGGTGCTCAGAGTGTGGGAAGATGTTCCAGAGAGTTCTGCCCCGTATTTGCCTTCTGTATTCTGGTTCCTGGGGAAATTAGGGCCAGATTCCTGCCCTGCCTCCCATCTGGACCGGCAGATGGCCCAGGGTAGGTGTGGGGTGAACTTCTGGGCCCTTTCTCTGAGTCTGAGGAGCAGCCCCGGCCTGGCCCTGGGGGAGACATCTGAAAGGCTACCATCTGGCCCACGAGGCAGAGCATCTGCTGGGAATGTGCTGGAGTAAACGTGACTGGGATTCCAGAACATGCACACAACTTGTAGGGAAAGCTATGTGCTGAGGTGTGTGAAGTTGGCCGGTGGCTGAGGTTGGGGACTGGGGGAGAGGGAAGGAGGCCCCAGGGCAGGCATATGGAGTTGCATGGGCCCCGAGCTGCATGGGCCCAAGCGGGTGTTTGACAGGCCTGTGGCCTGCAAGGCCTGGGGTGCCAGGAGGGAGGGAGGGGGCAGGTGGAGAGGGGCCTCAAGGGCCAGAGAGGGACAGGAAGGGCCATGGCCTGCACCCAGTGGGGGACAGGGAGGGGGGATAAGACAGGAGCCAGGGTGGAGCTGGGGGTTGGACTGGAGGCTGGGACCAGCAGGGAGGCTGGCACAGGCCTGGGGAGTGGGGCTGGAGGCAAGACCGTGTATGTGATACTAGTATTTTTCCTTTTCTAACTTTTCAAACATTATCCACAATACAGACATGTTAAGGTAACAGTGTTTCCTTCCTCTCTGGTTAGAAACTTGGGAGACACAGGGTTGTGTGTGTGCTGCGTATCTTTCCAGCCATGATGTGTTGTGTACGTGCAGGCCGGTAGGCAGGCAGCCACGTTACACCTGCAGCTCTGCCTCCGACGGAGACCAAGCCCGCTACGCGCATCGTTAGGTGGAAGGCTCACATGCCACCCACCCATTTCCAAGTCAGTCCACGTGGATGTCTTGTCCTTTAGAACTGCTGCATGGAGGTCAGCTGCAAGTTCTGCTCTTTCCCTGCAAGGGAGCTCCAAAGCACTGGGGGTGGGGGTGGGCCCCAGAAGAACTGCGTGCGGGCAGGGACGGGCGCAGGGCGGAGGTGGCCCCTGCCCTGGGGAGTTCCTCTGTGACCCTCCACCTGCCATGCTCCCACCCCTGTGGTCTGGGGCTGAGACCTCTGGGGCACGAGGGAACAGGACTGGGGGAGGGGCTGCGGTTGCAGAGGCTGAGAGCCTAGCCTGGCCTTGGACCCGAGGTTGGGCTGGGGCCAGGAGACCAGCTGGGATGATGCTGTCCCGGGCATGTCCACCTGCTCAACTTGCCCCCTCAGACAGCTGGCTCCCAAATCCTTGGCTGCTGGCGGAAATGAGGACACAGCTGGAAAAGGCCTGGCCTCCACTTTCCACACTGGGGCTCTGCACAGAGTGGGGGGGTGGCACTCCTGTGTGGCTGCCTGGGCTAAGTGCCCACTCACACGACACACTGGGGAGAGAAGACCTCAAGGCCTGGGAGGTGGAGTAGGCCTGAGGGCAGACTGGGAGCCCATCCTTGTGGTCGGGGTGGCTGGGAAGACTTCCTGAAGGAGGGGACATTTGAACTGGGTTTACAAGAGAGGAATGTACCACAGCCCCTGGATGCCGGCCCCAGGTCTGCTCCGTGCCATACAAACGTCGTCAGGCTCCGACCCTTTCTGGACCTGGTTTTTCCTAGTTGTTGTTGCTGATCTGTGACGAGGGAAGGGCCCCCGGCTGGGTTCCAGAACATAGGCTGACACCTTTGTCCACCCTGGGAAGCGTCCAGGCCAGCGAGCTGGGGCGGCACTGAGCAGGGGTGGGGTGGCTTGCGAGAGGGTCGCCCCGGGCCTGAGGAGAAGGTCTGGCGGGAGCTGAGACCTTAGCTGAAGCTCTGACCCTGGGCCTCAGTTTCCACATCTGTGCAGTGTGGGGTGACCAGATTATCCCCGATGGAACAGCCAGCACTCGAGGCACCTCGGTGACCTGGAAGCTCCAGCCCGGAGGTGGTCTGGAGCAGGGGTGGGGTGGGGTGGGCCTGGGGCTGCTGTGTATCTTACCCGAGCTGAGGTCTGGCTCCGTGGAGTTACACTTCCAGGCCTTTCCGGAAGGAGGTCTTCCAGGGCCTTAGGGCTGGGACTTGGGAGGAAGGCAGGAGGGCAAGAAGCTGCCCCTGGCTGCCTCTGGCGCACACTGGGCAGCTCAGAGGCCTGGGGGTGAGAAAGCCTCTGGTTTGAATATGGGATCCACAACCTTCTGGCTGTGTGACATCAGGCAAGTCCCTTATCCCTGTGAGCCTCAGTTTCCCCACCTACAAGTAGGCCTGACGATAGCATCTCAGGCCTCACAGGGCTATCATCGGGTCTGTGCGTGAGGCAGAAGGGACCGGGAACCCCAGCTCCCTCTCTCAGGCCTGCCGCCTTCCCAGGGGCTATGGGAACCCCATTCCTGAGGCTCAGGGCAAGGGCAGTCAGTCCATCTGCCTCTGGCCTGTGTGTGTGGAGGGGCCCTGGCCTGCTGGAGGAAAACAAGTGGGGGGCAGTGTCGGGGGGGTGCTGCGGGCAGGGTGGGGGGAGCTGGCTGAAGGGCTGGCCAGAAGCTCCACGCAATCTGTCTGCTATGCAGTCCCGGGCCTGGCCTGTATTTATTTATGCTGAGCGTATATTTATATCAGCCCCTTTCTCATTAATAGGGCAGGAAATGGCTGGAATTGTTACATACCTGGCCGCCCAGGGGTCCCGCTCCGCCAAGACACACAGGGCCCTGGCTGCCCAGCCACGACTGACTGCGAGGGGCCCCCTCCTCAGTCCCCAGCCTGAGCTGCTGGCCTTTCACTGACCTTGCTTGCAGTGAGCCCCCCTCTACTTCCTTGAGCCCCCACTCACTCCCTGAGCCCACAGCCCTGGGAAAGGGGTTCATTTTCTGACATCTCCCTGTCCCCCAGCTCCTGACACCATCCCCACCTCAGGAGAAATATGGTTGTCAGGCACTGCTCAGGGGCAACTTGTGGAATTGGGAGAGGGGGCTCTGGGCAGACGGCAGGCAGAGCCTCAGAGTGAGAAATGGGGGTCCCCTTGATTTGGGGGATGGGGTCCTGGAGCCCTGGGGTGGGGGTAGGCCGCAGAGGAAGTGAGGGGATGGAGAGAGCCCTCCTGAGGTTTAGGGGTAGTCACAAGCCGAGCCACATGGCCACCAGGCCAGAGCCTGCAGCTGATGGGGGGCTCATCCCAGTCCTGTCTTCCTGGCCACCATGGCTAGCCAAGGCTTCCCTGCTAGTGGCCCAGCAGCCCCTTCCCCGGCCCCCACGCTGCGCTCAGAGGCAAGCCAGCGTCTCTGCAGGCCGAGCTTTGGGCGTGGGCCCCAGGTGCGGCTGCCAGAGCTGAGGGGCGCGGCCCCTCCCCAGAGCGCTCGCCTGACATAACCTATTAGTGCATCTGCTTCGGCCGGCTCCCCCACCAGCCTCCCTACCCAGGCCAGACCGTGCTGTCCTGCTGTCTACCTCCTGGGGGCTTTGCTGGGGCAGGGTCGGAAGGAGCCTGCAGGACGCCCACCAGCCCTGGGGGTAGCCATGCCTGCTTCCCTGTCCCTCAGGGGCCCAGGAGCTGTATCCGGCCTGAGGCCTCTTCTGGGCCAGGTCTCCTGGCAGCTCCCCTGATGGTCAGTTGGGCCTGGGCTCCAACTCGTGCCCTCTGAGGCCTCCATGCCCTCCCGGCTCAGAGCCCAGAGCAGGGCCAGTGTGCAGATACGGCCATTGGGCCTGCCCGTTGCCCTCATCCCTGCAGTTTCAGCAGTCCTTCTAGGGTCTGGGGAAAGAGGGTGCAAGGGGGCGGCTCCTGACATTGAGGAGGAGATGCTGAGGGCCCCCTGAGTGGTGGGAGGGGCTGCTGCATGCCTGGGGATCAGGCAGGGGTCTCTGGACTTCTCAGCTGTCCCACCATCCAGGGAAGATGTGCTATATGGGGACCGGAAGGCCAGGCCCCAGGGACAGCGCCTCGCCTGGGCTCCTTTACAAAGGTCTTCCCCAGATGTCATCTTGAGCCACAGCCTGCAGAGCCCCAAGTTCATGACCAAGCCCTGGCCAGCAGCAGGTCCCTGGTGTTCCTCCCGCTCTGCCTGGCTCTGCCTGACCTGGCCCAGTGACCTTAGACAGGCTGGCTCCTCCAGGAGCTGTCTATTTACGAGACAAGGACACCACACCCTGCACGGGAGTTGTGGGGACCCAATGAGGCAGGGGAGGGACTTGCACATGGTGGGTGCTCAGCGAATAGGAACATCTGTTCTACCACCTCACCTTGGCGGCTAAGTGCGTGGGGCCCCGGGGAGGGGGGTCAGTGGTTGGCCCAGGTCCTCTGCCTAGCTATGCTCCTGTCCCTCTGCTTCCCAAATGGACTCGTGCCGTCTGGACTAGGGGCAGCTGCAGGACGGCCAGCTCCAGGGAGAGGCTGCATCTTCAGAGATTCTCCTGGGACTGGACTGTGCTCCCCACCCCCCCAGACTCAGCCTCCTCTCAATGCTTGGACAGGGATGTCCCGGTCACCCAACTGTATGGGGCTCAGTGCATCTCTGTGGGCGGCAAGAGGCAGACATCTGTCCCCCAAACTCCCTCCCCCAACACTGCTGTGACTGGAGAGACATCCGACCCTCTGCTCCAGTTGGGGTCCTGCCTGTCCCGGGCTTGTGTGACCCCAGGCAGGTCACTGGGTTCTGTCCCTGCCCACGCAATGAGGCATGAAACTTTGGGCTCTGCAGCTCCTGAGTCAGAGTTTATTTTTGTGAACACTGAACCCCTCTTGGCCCTGGGGTTGGGGGTGCTGGAGAAGGCGAGTGTGGAGGCCCCTTGTCTCGGTCCCCAAAGCCCCAGGCCCCTGTTCTCGGGGCGCTGCCGCTGAGCCCTGCGGCGCTCCTACTCAGAATGGGGCCATCTGGAGCTGTGTGTGTCCCGCCCCCAGCCCAGACCCACATCTGGAGCCCAAAGCCAACTAGCCGGCTAAACACGGAGCATCTGGGCCCTGAAGAGCCTGCTCCCAGGTTAATGCGGCCCATCTGGGCCCCTGGCTGCTGCTCCGCCCTGTCTCCACGGCGGAATGCTGGCTGCACATCTGGAGGGCTGGAGCCCTGTGGTCGCCCTGCCTTGCCCGTGACTGGCGGGTCTGGAGCTGCTGCTGCGTGGGGTTCCCTCCCCGAGGCAGGGGTCCCGTGCACAGGGGGCTAGCTCTTCCTTTCCGGATGATACAGCTCACAGGGCTTCTTCTGGGGGCTGCCTTGGGAACAGCATAGTTTTGACATAATGGGGACACATGTCCCTTGCCAGGAGTGGTGACAGCTGTCACTCTGCACCAGCTCACCCGGCAGCCCCTGGCATTGCTTGAAAGAGCCTCTGGGCCCCCCAGTGTCGCCTGCCTGCCTACCCACCTGCCCAGGGCTCCGAGGGTTCTATGGGGTGCCCACCAGCTGTGGGGGGACCATACTGGGTCCTTGTCACGAAGCCCATCTCACACGAGGCGTCCGGCTGGCACTTCCCTTCTCCTCTCCATTTCCCCGCCAATACCCGTGCTTGGCAGGATGGGGGTAGAGGTCTTCCCAGAGGCCCCAGATGCAGAGAAGAGGGCCCAGAAAAGGAGGTTACCCTAGGGAACCAGGGCTGGCCTGCAGGAGAGACTGAGCGGGGCAAGGGGCTTCTGGGGTCAGGGACACCCCATGGGGCAGCCAGGGGAGGGACGCAGGTCTGGCTTGGAGGGCACTTTGGAGCCATGGAAACTGCCCAGAGGGGGCCGGGACCAGCTCCTTCTCAGACTGCCCTCCTGACCTCACTGGGGGCACGCGGCCCTACTGAGCAGAAACACAGGGGCCTTGTCACGGTCACTGCGGTAGTGAGCTCCTCACGCTAGGCTTCGGCCCTGTAATTCCCAGGTTCCAGGCTTCTGAGACACTGCTTTCTCAGACTTTGAGCCTCCTGGGCCAGGAGGTACAAACAACCCTGGGGTGGAGGCCAGATCTTGGGCATAGAGGGTGATCGGGGAGGTGGGCGGGGGGAGGGCACTGACCATGCAGAGGAGTGTAGCCAGCCTGTGGCCGGGACTCAGGGCCTTGGGGCCTTCCCGCCCAGAATGGCCCGGGCTCTGCTGCGGCCCCGCCTCCGAGGCCTGGGGCTCGTGTTAGCATCCTGTGGTCACACCTTATCAGAGCATCACTGGCCCCAGTTGAAAGGAATCATTTATTGCTCTAGCCTCCAGCCCGAAGGACCTGGAGCCATGGGCAATGGAAACCACCAAGCTTCGTGCCTCCTGCTGTACCTCCTCAGCCATGGAAAATCTGACTCAACAAACATGCAGGACGGAGACACAAATAAAAAATCACAAGGGCTAGAATTTATTGAGTCTTCACAATGGGCCAGATACCGTTCTGAGGGCTTTCCTTGTATTAACTCATTGCAGGCTCCCTTGTGACTGGTACTGTTGTTACCACGGACCCATTTTACGGATGGGGACCCTGAGGCTTAGGGTCCACTTAGCCATCGGCGGGTGGGGGAGGGGCTGAGTTGGGTTCAAAGTCTATATCCTTTACCACTGCCTCTCTGCACGTGGGCGGGGGGGGGGGGGACACTGGAGACAGAGATGGAGAAGGGACAGAGGGAGGCAGAGACAGGGGTGGCTTTTGGGCCCTGAGAAGCGATGCTGCTGTCCCCAGCCCAGGAGGACAGTGGCTTGGTCATAGGGACCACCTTGTCCTGTCCCGCCCCCCCAGGCTTTTGCCTGAGGTGTCCAGGTGTGAAGAGTAGTCCGTGCCCTGTCAAGGTCTCCAAAGTCAAACAGAGAGAGGCTTTGCGTGAATCTGAGTCCTGTTGGCCAGGGAGGGGGCCAGTTCCCCTGGCTCTTCTAGAAGGCAGGAGTCTGGGGCGGCGGGGAGGGGGTTGTGATGGTCAGCTTTGTGCCCACTTGCTGTGCGTCGTCTTTCTGGGGGCACACCTGGTCCTGAGCTGGGGGCACTGTCTGCAGATCAGGCTGTGTGGAGGGTCACTGAGAGCTTCTAGGGTTGTGGCTGGGGGCCT
This sequence comes from Ursus arctos, assembly GCF_023065955.2. Lineage (NCBI taxonomy): Eukaryota > Metazoa > Chordata > Mammalia > Carnivora > Ursidae > Ursus > Ursus arctos. The sequence continues at coordinate 94,676,885 of NW_026622874.1, read as the reverse complement.
CAGTGGATATGCATAAGTCTAGAGGGGGGCCTCCCTCCACCTGCTTCTGCTACGGCCTGAGCTGCCTGGGGATTTAAGCAGAGGGAGGAGAGGGCATTCTGGGGCCTCGTCTCTGGACTACTCTGACCGACCCTCCTTGTCCCACGGCCACTTCTAACAACCTCTCCCACCAACCAGAGCGCCTCCCCTCTTCGGCATGCACATGGCAGCCAACCTCACTGGGCTCCTCCTCTGTGCCGAGCACATTTTTACATGATGTAATATCTCAAGCCCCACAGCGTGGCAGGAAGATGCCATGCATATACCCATTTTACAGATGAAGAAACCGAGGCTCAGAGCAGGTAAATCACTTGTCCACACCCCCGACAAGAGATTCAAATCCAGGCCTCTTCTGACCCCTCTCACTGAGCCCCTAATTCCCACCCCTGCCAAGAGGGCTGGGGAGAAACCTCTGTTTCTCAAACTCCTAGGGCAGACCCAGGCTTCCCAGAGCCCCTGCCTGACGACCCCATTCCCTCACTGGCTGGCTTGGAGTGGGCTCAGCCTGGGCTTGGGGGCTGGCTGAGGGCCAAGGGGGAGGACAATAGGAGTGGGAGGAGCAGAACCCCTCTCAGAAGTGAGGGGGGGCAGCCCAGGCCAGGCCAGCAGGGCTTTCTAGACAGGGTTCCAGGCTCCATGGGGCAGGGGACAGTGGTAGAGGGGAAGGGGGTACAGTGGCCATGCCTCCTGCGTACATTTGAGGTTCCGTGGCCAATGTGGGGAGACCAAAGTAGGAAGGATGGATGCTGGTCTTGTCCTGTGGGGACTTGGCTCTCTCTGGGGGGCTCCAGCCTGGGGAGAAAGGAAGTGGAGGAGGCTCTTGCTAAGATCCAGATTAACTGGACTCTACATGGTTGAACTTGGCAAGAGGAGGAAGCTGCTGGTTCAGCCCGGACAGCACCTCCCTCCTCCGTCCTGGGCAGGCTGCGAGTGCCAGAAGGGGTGCTGGACTCTGTGCCCCTGTCTCAGGGGCTGCACAGAAAGCCCTGGCTTGACCCCCGCAGTTCCCCAGGTGGCCTTCCTGTGGCCCCTCCTGGCCCCTCCCCCTCGACCCCACCCGGGGTGCTGTCCTCACAGAATGCCTGAGTCAGATGGGGAAGGCGTGGCTTGGCCAGTAGCTCAGGGGAGAGCCCAGAACCCTCTGCTGCCACTTGCCAGGGTCCCAGTGCCTGGACCACTTACTCCGTGTCCATCCTGGTCCCCAGGACCAAGTCTTCCTGGGCCTTGGTGCTCCGGAGGGGAATGTGGGTGCCCAGGATAGGAGACAGTTTCCCCAGGTGGCCCCTGAAGGCCTGTGGCCCTGCGGCCCCGCTCCCTCAGGGCCGATGCTCATTACTCTGCCCCCCAGCGTGGCAGGGTCCCTCCCTGGTCTGGCGCACCTGCTGTCGGGGCAGCGGCTCCGTCAGCTTGTCTTAGAGATGCTGCCACTGAGGGCTCTGTCCCCATCCCAACAGTCCCGGCCTCCCTGCAGGCGCCTCTCATTCCCTCCGGGGGCTGCTGTCCCAAGGGCCCTGGTGCTGGGTCTGCAAGGACATCAGTAGCTTCCCCTCCCCTTCCCAACCTCGGGAGGGGCCCTCAGGAGTGGCTCCCACCATTCACATCTGGGGGAAGGTGATGATAGGTGCTGAGAGTGGTAGAGGCCTGACCACCTTCTAGGTCTGCCTGGGGTGCACAGCTCCCCCTCTGTCTCCTTCCCAGCTGAAGACCGGACGCGACAGGCTCTGAGCATTCTCCCAGTCCACGAACACCCTGGATGCCTCCTGGCGCCAGACCCTGGGCTGAGAAGCAGAAGTCCTTGCTTGGGGTGAGTCCTGGCTGTGCTGTTGGTAGGTTCTGATGCCTGGAATCACCTACCCCCTGCCTCTGGCCTCAGTTTCCCCTTCTGAGGAACAAGGCTGGATTTGAGATGTTCATAGAATGTTCTATGAACATCTCAGCTCTTGCTTAGGTGAAGCCCACTTCTCGCCCTTGCGTCCGGAGCCCCCCGCCGCCCACTCACATTCCCAAGGTCACAGGGCTTCCCGACCAGCCCCGGGGCCGTGCCTGTGACCATCTTTCCAGCCTCCAGCCCCCTGGGCCTTGTTACCAACAGCGAGAGAGGGTCTTCCTGCCTTGCTCTCTCTTCGAAGCCAAGCAGCAGGGAGCTCGTCAGGGAGCAAATTCTCCCAGACGAACCAGGCCAGTCAACAAACAGGCGACCAAAACAACAAGGAAAGATTACGAAACCCAGATTCAGGGAAAGAGGCCACTCCAAGCGTCTCTCCGGGACAGGGGGCGGCGAAATTGGGCCAGGCCTGTGGGTCAGAGCCTGCCTGGCCCGGACTATTTTTGTACCGTCTGGGGGGTGGGGGCTGACGAAATTCCAGCTGCGTTTCACCAAAACACTTTCCCCTTAAGCCCGAGCTCCATGTGGTTCAAATTCATTGTCACTTAACTCATCACTCGAGGCCCCGAGCCACACCCCTCCCCCCCAAGAAAGACAAAAACACAGTCTCTGGCACACGGGCGAGGTGGGCGTGAGGGGTTGCGACAAGCAGGCTGGCTGCCTTGACCTTAGCTGCCCCCGGCTCCTTCCATCTGGGCCTCGGCCTCCTCCAAGCTACGGGGAAGAGCCCCACTGGGACTCGGGGGTCACTGGCTCTCTCCCCTCTACCCCCCGCTGCTGGAAACAGGGAGCCGCTGTGCCCCGAAGTGCCGCACACAGGAATGCCTGGAGATCACCCCGTGGCAGCATCACATGGGGCCAGGTCGGCGCCCACCAGCAAGGAGAAGATCATCTGCCTTCCCCTCGCACTGCTTTAAGCCACGATCATCGGCTGCACCTGGTGTTCTTCGCCTCAGGGCTTGTTGGGGTTGGCGAGGGCGGAATCCGAGCGGATGGGAAGGGCTGTGGGGAGGGGAGCCACCAGAGGGCATTTCAGTCTTTATCAAACACGGGGACCGTGACCTCTGCTTCTGCAAGCGGCGCTGACCCGTGGCTCCCCGAGCTGGGTGGCCGCAGCTGTGGGTGCATTTTATGACGGGCCCACCTGCCCCTTGTTCCATTCTGGGGGCCTATATCTTCCCCTAGGGCTGTCCAGGGCACGGCAGGGCTAATCCACCCCTGCAGCCCAGTGCCATGCCCGGGGCTTGGCACGCGGACCTGAGGGCTGCAAATACTTGTTGAATGAATGAATGCATTTCTCAAATCCCATCAAAGTGCTATTTTCATCATCTTCGGGCCAGATGAATCCAGGGCCGCGGCTCTCCAGATAAATATTGACCATCTGGCTCTTGGATATCCCACAGGCAGGGACAGAGCTCTCTTTCTGATGCCGGCAGGAAGGAAAGCTCCGGTCCCTAGAGAGAGGTGACCCTGAGCTCCCCTCCCGCCCGCATCGGGGTTGCCGATGACCCCTTCTGCTCTGCTGACCCCTCTGCTGGGCCACCCCGCCAGCTTTGGTCTCTGGTCCCCAGACTGAGGGGGCAGCAGGGTGGAGCTGCCGGCGTTCGCTTTCCTGGGCAGGGTCAGGCAGTTCCTGAGGCAGCAGAGTTGTTTGGGTGCAAACATTTCCCTGCATTGTCCGGTTTCGGGAGGCAGCCAAGAGTCTGGGCAGGAGGCGGGGAGCTGAAGCAGGACTCTCTCCCCTCCACCCCAAAGAGGACACCTCCGAGCACACAGGTTGGGGCTGGGAGGTTTTTCCAGGCCTCCGGGGTTGCAGAGGAATGAGCAGAAGAGGGAATGGGGGAGTCCAGCTGGGCAGGAGGGGAGTGAGGGGGAGGCAGGAGCTGGTCTTGGTTCAAGTCCAGCCAAGGGATGAGATTGTACCTCCCCAGGGTATGCTGGGAGCTGCCTGTCATTCTTGTGCTGGCGGGGTGCTCCAGCCTACCCACGCCTCTCTCTTCCAAGAGCAGCAGCCCCTCCAACCTCCCCTCTCAGCTTAGCTCCTCCTTGAAGGCTTCTTCTTGATGACACCTTTTCTGGGGACAGTGGCTCTGGAGTTGGGGTCTCCTGGAGGTGAACAGAAGGACATCCATGCCAATCCCTCGTGGGTCTCCAGAGTCTCCTGCTCTCACCGCCACTAGGCTCCTGAACGAGACACTCCCCCGACTTCTGCTTTTCCTCCCTGGAACTTCAGAAGGAAGCTTGTCTGTGTCTAGGTGGCTGGGGGCGGTGGGGGCGGGGGGCAATGCCACTTCGCACTTTGGGATGTGTATCCCAAGTGATGCTCCGTGGAGCGTTGTGGGAGGAGAGGGAAAAAAAGGGTCTGGATCCGATAAACTGGGAAACACTGAACCTGACAGCCAGACAGGACTCACCAGAGCCTTTAATTATTAAAAGGGACTTTGTGAGGCACCTGGGTGGCTCAGCTGGTTAAGCGTCGGACTCTTGATTTCCTCTCAGGTCATGATCTCAGGGTTGTGGGACAGAGCCCCGACTTGGGCTCCATGCTCAGCGGGGAGTCTGCTTGGGGTTCTCTCTCTTTCTCCCTCTGCCCGCCCTGCCCAGCCCCGCTCACGCTCTCTCTCAAATAAATAAATAAATCTTTAAAAAAAATTATTAACAGGGACTTTGTTCTCCTAGGAAGGGGCCCTGGTGTGCAGCGTCTCCCAGTCTTATTTGATCTGGGTGCCATTTTTCCTCATGGAATCTTTTCCGGGACAAGTGGGACATACTCTGGGCCATGAGTGTTTAGAAAACACCTCATGGACTTGAAACGTCAAGTCACCCAGCAGAGATGGTGGCCGTGGGTGAAGATGCTTCTCCTTTTATGTCAAGTGGGAAATTACCCTTGTAATATTGGATGAAGTTGGCCACGCTCGGAAGTTGGCCAAGCTAGTGTGGAGATCTGGCCACATGATTTGTCCTCTCTTCCTTGGCACTGAAGGGAGATGAGCTGGCAGGCGGGCAGAACAAGGAGGTAAGGACAGACCTTGTCCGTCTCTCTAACTTATTCTGAAAATATGAGCCACAGTTGAGTTGGTTGTGGTCAAGGTTGGGCACGACCCAGTAGGGAAAGCGGGGAAGACCTCACTCATCAAGCTGGTGAGAAGTTCTAAAAAGAACGATCCCAGCTTCAGGAGAGATCTGATGCCAAGACCAGATTTTGGGACGAGTTAGCAAGACTGGTACCACTGTGGGGTTCTCATCCTGCAGATCCCTGTCCCCTCCTCACAGCTGGAGTCGCTGGACCCCACCAGTAGGCTTGGCTCTGCCCCAGATTCTGGGGCCCAGCCCGACTTCAATGAGGGGATTGCTGAAGGAGCCAAGTTCAATGTTCAGGGGGTCGTCATTCAATCTGGTGTCCCAGTTCGGATAAATGAAGCTCAGCTTTGCTCCCAGGGTTCCTCTTGTCTGCCTGCTGTTGGGTGTCCCCAGATTCCCATAGCTACATCCCGTTGACCTGCCGGACTCCTTCTTCCTGTCGACTCTGGCTCGTTCCCTTTGTGTCTGCCTGGGCCCCAGGCCCGACCTGCTGGATGGCCTCCTTGCAGGTGACATTGTCTGAGAGCCTGTTCCATCTCAGAGGGAGTCCAGCTGGTCAGTCCTTCCCTGTCCCAAGATGTAGCTCTCAGTTGTCCCTGGGGCTTGGACACCAGACGGGAACCATTCTGCTCAAGCCTCCATCAGGCCCTCTCGAAAGTCATTTGCTCCATTTTGTTCATTCAATTACCTATTCTTCCCATCAACGTTTGTGGAATTGACCTTGGTCACACTCTAAGCCAGTGGTTCTCAAACTTGAGCGTGCATGCAAAGCCCCTGTGGGGGCTGATTTCGTAGGTCTGGGGTGAAGCCTGATAATTGCATTTCTACCAAGTTTCCAGGTGATGTTGATGCTACCAGTCTGGGGACCACACTCTGACAGGACAGGTCTGAGCTATTATCAGCTATTAATGTCCACGTATGGACTAGCTTATCAGGCCATTGAAACCAGAAGCGTCCTCCCACAGGGAGGTCTGGACAGAGTCAGGCTTGTGGAAGGACATGGACCTCAGCGGGGAGAGGTGACGTGTGCCAAGAGACGGACAGAGGCCTGGAGAGTGGGTTGGGGGCACAGAGGACAAATCTGTCTTCTTCTTAGGCTGGGCCAGGCCCCAGAGGTCAGAGTCTGGGACAGGAGGGAGGCGGGTAGGCATTGTGGGGAAGGCTGGGGCCACGCTGAGCAGAGGCTGGGATTCGGCCGCGAGCCCAGTGCACCTGACCCGTGGGGCTGGGAACAATGGCTGGGCCGGTGCTGCCTGGCCAGCTGCCCCAGCACATCTCTGTTTTCCTTCCCGGCTCCGATCTCCCGGAGCTCTCCTTGCTCGCTCCCTCTCCGGCAAGCCCATCCTGTCCGCTGGCCCCCGGACAGCACATTCCTTCTTGCTGATTTCTTCTCTGCGGCTGCAAGCGCACGTTCTCACAGTGAGGCGGGAAGGGAAGCCGGGGACTGGGGTGATGCAGAAGGGGGCTCAGGCCGGCCTCCCTGGGGCCCTGGCTCTGCCTTGAGACCAAAGGGCATCTGGGGGCGGGGGAGAAAGGAGCACTCCCTCAGGCTGGGGGTTCCCCAGTCCCTAGCCATCTTGGAGAACATAGACTGATCCCCCCCAGACTCCATCTCCTGCTGTTAGGCAGGGCCAGAGACTGGGGGTCCCTGCACTGCTAAGCCCGGAGCCCCCGGGCCTGAGCCTCACGCACAGCCACATCAGCTATACCCTCTGCAAAGCATGGCCCTGGGTGCCTGGCTCCTCATGAAGGCAAGCTCAGTGCCATAGTGGAATGGTCCCTTCTGCAACAGGACCTCCCCGTGGCTCAGGCCACCCTTCCTGAAAGACCTGTATGCAGAGGGATGTAGGGGCCCAGTGTTCCATCCAGGATGGCCCTGCCCGAACCTACTTTTATCCCACCAGAGTCACCTTGCCCTGAGGCAGGCAGGCAGGCCTAGAGACACTCCCTCCGCACACTGCCCCCCCCCCCCCACTTGAGAAACCTGAGATCAGGAGTATGGTGCTGGCCAGTGGGACACAATACTGTGCTGTCTCTCCCTTCCTCACACCTGGGGCCCAGCATTCAGAGGAGTCTGCCGCCCTGCATGGCTGCAGGGGGCTTGGGGCTTATGTCCTGGTGTCCCTGGGGTCTTTCCCAGGCTGTTTATGCTGTGACAGGGCTCTGCCTTGGGGTTGGGTCCAAAGTTCAATCTGGGGTCGGGGTCAGAAGCAAGGTGTCATCCGGGATTGGGATTAGGGTCAGAGCGGGCTCTGGGGCTCCGGGGGCAGCCTGTATTTCGGGCTGGCATTCAGTCTGACGGTGGAGTCAGGGTCTCGTTTGGATTCAGGCTCACTCTGGGGTTGTGGTTGGGCTTAGCCTAGGGTGGGTGTTGGGGTCCCTCTGGGCTTGGGGTCAAGTCTCAGACTAGGCACTCAGTGTGTATTAGGACAAGACCCGTATGTGGAGCCAATTAAGGTGGGGATCTGTTAAAGGTGTACCCTGTCCCAGACCCCTGCCCCCACAACCAGCTGGTCCCTGACTCCTGAGGCCTCGTAAGCGGCTCGGAGGCAGAATGAGGGCTGGGTGGGTGGGGAGGGCATTTCTGCAAATGTGTCCTGAGGCCTGTGCTGGACCTGGGGACACAGGGTGTACCAGCTAGCCCCTTAGCTCTCTCTGGGCCTCAGTTTCCCTGTCTGAGAAGCTCCATGTTGGGGAGTTGGGACCTGGCAGCTTGGGCAGCTGTGTCAAGAGGATTGGGGGTGTGTGGGTGGGGGGCAGTACGAGACCACTGCAGGACCTCTGGCATGGACAGGCAGGGGGAGGAGGGACACACAAGACAGACCTTCCTGGGAACCCACTGCATCGGGTCCAACAGCCAAGGAGGCATCTTCCACCTCTTAGTGGCTGATGGGGCCACCTCCGTCGTCAAAGGGCTCCTTCCCCAGTGCGGAAACTTCCAGACCACAAGCGTGGCTTTCACGTTAGGGCTCAGGCACGGAGCCCGGCAATGGGTCCAGATTCTGGCCCTGGACTCCAGATGCCCCCAGCCCCTGGCCAGTAACTGACACCTGCCCTGCTCATCAGCAGGGTCCCCGAACGACCGTAACAAGGGCTTTGCACTCGAAGAGCCAGGGGCCACGCTTGGCTTCTCGTTCTTCTCTCCCTCTCTCAGCTTAGCCCCCTAATCTGGCCTCCTCCTGTCAAAGCCGCAGACACAAAAGAGAAGCCCCGATTGACGTCAGGCGAAGCGCCCACAGGGCCTCTGTCTCTCCCAGAAATCTGGCTCTGGTGCCCCGTGTCGGATATCTGTGGTTTTTAAAAGGTGAAAATGGCCCATAGCTCTGCTTCTGTGTCTCCACCAAAACCTGGCAAGACGGGTGGTTTGGGGGAAGGTGGGCTCTGGGGTCCTGGTCCTGGTCCAGAGTTGGACTGGATTGCTGAGCCCCCTCTCCTCACTGAGGCCTCCCCACCAAGCCCCTTCCCCGCACTCACTTGCAGACCCCAGAATCCTGTGTTTTACCGCCGTCCCTAATACCTACCCATGCCCCGCCCGCATCTCTTCTGCCCTTTCTCTTCTGCTCCCATCTCTGCCCTGTTCTTCCAGGGCACTGCCCGCTGCCCAGACCCCTGGGGCTTCATGGCTCATGAAGGCATCCCCTCCCCGATGAGGCCCTATCTTCCTAATCTCTGTGCTCCCCACCCCAGCCCCAAGCCTGGTACACAGTAGGTGCTCAGTGAGCCTTTGTTGGGCCGGGAGGGACGAATTCCTCCTTGAATCTGTCTCCTCTCATGCTTTGCCCCACTTTGATGTGGACATTTGAACCACTGATTTCTGGGAACCATTCTGCCGTCGCAAGCTGTGGCCACTGGGAGGAGCCTGGGGAGCCTTCGGTCAGCATGACTGGGTCCAGCAGAGATCCCTGCAGAGGACTGTGATGGCCAGGCTCCCTGGGGGTCAGCACACCGTCATCAGGTCCATCCTGCCTCTCCATGCCTGTCCCGGGGACCAGAGGCCCTCTCTTGGCCTCAAGGGGCCCTCAGTCCAGGAACGGGGAGAGAAAGCCTCTTTCTCCTTCTGCTGCTGTCTCATGGCCACTGCTAGGCCGTGCAGATGACTCCTTCCCTGAGCCAGTGTCCTCCACACCATGGTGATTGTGACCATGACCCTGCCTCACTTAATGCCCTCAGTTTCCTGTCATTTATGGAATATGGTCCAAGCTGCTGACACTGGCTACCCACGCTCATGCTTTCTATCTCCTGTCCATCAGCTCCTGCCAGCACTGGTCATCTCTCTGAGGCTCTATCTGGACCCTCCCCGGGCCTAAGCTAAGCTGGGGGCAAAGTGCCCCCCGCCCTCCCGGGCACCCCGCTAGAGCTTGAGGTCTCCTGAGTGAGGGTCAGTGCCTGAGTTGCCCTGGGCTAGCCCTCAGAGACCCGCACCATGAGTGTCTGAGCTGGAAAGTCACTGTGAGCTATGGCGGGAGCCAGCATCCCTTGCCCCCATTGTACTGATGAGACCATTGAGGCCGGTAGAGGGGAAGGGACAGCTCACCCCAATGGGTTCTGATTCTTCTTTGCAATTTTCCTTTTGTTGACCTATTGCTGTCTCTATCTAGGGTCACCTGAGTAGGCTTCACAGAGGACTGGACTGTTGGGGAGAACACCACTTCCAGGAAGCCATCATGATTTCCCTCTACTCTCCAGGTCTCTGAGCCATGGAAGCTGAGTGCTGTCCAGCTGTCTTGACATCAGCTGCCTGGCATGGTACCTGTGAACACCATCCTCAGTATCTCACCGCTACCTCTGGTGCCCTCTGACCTTGGGCAAGCCCTTGTCTTTTTTTTTTTTTTTAACTCCAGTTTACCTATTTATAGAACGAATGCATTGAACTTGTTGAGTTCTGGGGCCCTGTGACGGAACTGGGGTTCGTTCAGGGAGGCCGAGGCCAGGGTTTTGGTGGCCTCCTGCTGCCTGCACCAAGCAAATTCCACTCCAGGCCCCAGTTTCCTACAAAATGGGGAAAGCTGCCAGGCCTGGCTTCCTTCAGGGGTTAGTGACTGCGATCGTGGCTTTGAAGGTGTTTGCTAAGTGCAATGGCCCCGCGCAGGTCGATGCGCCAGGCCCGCGGCCTGCAGCGCTCCACACGGGCCAGGCTTGGAGGCGCACGGGCGGATGGCCGCACATGGCGCTCTGCCGCGGGAACGTGGCAGGTGTCTGGACGCTGCGTCCCCAGGCGACTTGTACGGGCAGCATTCCCAGCAGCTCATGCTACGTTCCCAGCCGGTCCCATTGCCGGGCCAGCCTCCCTGCTGATGGGAGGGGTGGAGGGGGCCACCTGGCACGGGCCCAGCCTGGCCGGCCTCCCACCCATGTTTTGTTCGCAGTTTGGAATGTCCTGGGACGCAGAGCTCGGCTCCCTGGGGAGACACTGGTGCCATCCCCTTGATCTCATCGCTGGATAGGTTTCTTTTTCATTCCAGCTTGGGACTCGGCAGGCTCCCAGCCCCAGCTGCTGCCAGTCCCGGGCCGTCTGTGTCTGTCCCAGCGCTGGCAGCCAGGAGCTGTGCAGCTGGGAGCTGGGGGGCTTCCCGGGGAGCGGGGGTTCTCCCAGCCCATCTGCAGGGGGGCCCTGGGCATGCCTCTGAGCCCGTTCTCTGCAAGCGCTCTTCCAGCTGTCTCCCTTCACCAACTCCTTTCTTTGCCTGTGACCCCCTGATCCTGAGGTCCTGAAGTCCGTTTGGAATGATGTTCTCAGGACCGAAGGGACAGGGGAGGGGGCAGAACGTGCCAATGACCCTGATTTCTGTTCCCCTTAGTGGGACAGACTGTGCACAGGGTGGGGGAGTGGGGGGGAGAGATGTGTGTGTGTGCGTGTGTGTTTGGGTTTTTTTTAGCTCCCAGTTGTAAGTACCCTTAAACTTGATTCATTGCAGGGAGAGGTTGGGGGGCAGGGCTAGGGAGGTCGGGGTCTAGTTAAGGAGCCCATACTCATCTGGTCAACGTGCACCTCTGGGGTGGCAGGACATGGTACCCTGACCTGGTCCCTGTTCTCAGAAATGTGCAAAGCTGTGTGTGTGTGTGTGTGTGTGTGTGTGTGTATTCACACGCACCAGTGAGTCATTCTTGAGCCTGAGGAAAGACACTCATCCTTACCTAGCCAGGGTGCACTCCTGCTGTACCCAGCTCACCCCTGGCTGCATTGTGGGGCCAGGGTCACCCTGATAGTGCAAAGAGGAATCCTCTCTGGGGGGAAACAGAGCCCCGACCAGACCCCTGTGGTCTGTCCTCCTCTTGGGTCACCCCTGCCCTGATGTGGGTCAGCACCTGCCCCAGGCTTGGGTAAACTCTCCTCTTTCCACATCATTAATGAGGAGATGAAATAAGTCAGTCCCTCTGGCAGGCCCCCCCAGCCCCCCAGGCAGCCTGGCTGGAGCTATTAATATTCCCCGTGATTATGACCCCTTGGCCCTGCTGACAGACTCCTCTCTCTAGCTGTTGGAATTAATTTTGTGAATCAGAAAGAGGTGGGGGGGGGCAGCCTGTTGGAATCCAGGACAATGACATCCCCACCCGCCCCCCTGTGGCGGGTCCCACTTGTTAATTCTATAAAACAGTCACAGTGTCCAGCCCAGTCCCAGGGCCGCCTGCCTGGCTGGGGCTGCCTCATACCTCTGCTATGCTCTCCCCCCGGGAGGGGGCTGGCCCCAGCCCCGATGATTCAGGCCCCCTGACACCTTGCACTGATGTCAGTGGGAACTGAGGCCTCAGGCCCCAGGACCTCCTGGCTGGTTGCCTGAGCCCTCGCCCTGCACGGGGCTTGGCCCCGGCTCGTGCCTCTCGTGACCCTCCCATGGACGAGGTCTGGCTGGGAGAGGAGGCCAGGCCAGACAGCCTCTCCCTCACGCTGCCCCCTTTCTGAGAGTTGCCTAAACTGGCGCCGGGACGTCCCCGGCCTGCTCGGGTTTCGAGGACTCGTTCTAAAATTAATATGGGGGAATTCGGGGAATTTGTGAGCAAGTTCCCAGAGAACTGTGACTGCCCTGGGGGCAAGTGTCCCTGCTTCTTCCCACCCTCCTCCGATTTTTATTTCCCTAATTTCCTAGACAGGCAGATCCCCTTTGGGCAAACTCACTCCAGGGAAGACAGGACAGGATACCTTGCTCTCTGTACGCTGGAGAAGAGTCTTCTCCTTCCACTCCCCAGCACGGAGAATTTCCGAGAGGAGACTTTTAGACAACATATTCTCTTAAATAATTTGAAATATCTTTGCAAATATCTTGTGAGCTGCTTTTCACTTTCTTGGTAGTGTCCTCTGATGCACACAAGTTTCTTCTCATTTTGATGATATCTGATGTATCTATTTTTTCTTTTTTTCCCTTGTGCTTTTGGGGTTGCACCTCAGAAGCCATCGTCAAATCCAAGGTCATGGAGATTTACCCTTATGTTTTCTTCGAAGAGTTTTATCGGTTTAACTCTTACGTTTAAGTCTTCGATCTATTTTGAGTTAATTTTTGTATATGGTGTGAGGTAGGGGGTCTAATTTCACTCTATCGCGTGTGGATAGTTGTTCCAGCACCATTTGTTGAAAAAACTGTTCTTTCCCTAGTGAATGTTCTCGGCACCCTTGTCAAAAATCAATGTAGTGATGTATTTCTCAATTTTAGTCCACTGAGTTATATATCTGTCCTTACACCAGGATCTCACTGCCTTGATTACTGTAGCTGTGTAGTAAGTGTTAAAATCAGGAAGTGTGTGCCCTCCGATTTTGTTCCTCTTTTGCAAGATTATTTTGGCTATTTGGGGCCCCCTGAAATTTCATATGAACTTAGGATGAGTTTTTCCATTTTTTCAGAAACACCACTGAAATTTTGAAAGGGATTACACTGAATCTGTTTTTGGTAGTATTGTCATCTTAACAATATTCACGATTTAGACAATTCCTGAACACAGGCTGTCTTTCCCTTTATTTAGATCTTTAATTTTCTCCCCCATGATGTTGCGTGGTTTTTCGTGTACAGGCTTTCACTTCTTTTGTTAAATTTATTTATTTTGTTCTTTTTGATGCTATTGCAAATGGAATTGTTTTCTTAATTTTGTTTTGGGGTCGAGTCATTTAAAATAGGGTTTGACCTAAAGTATCAGCACAAACGTCGTTTATGACCCAACGTGTCGAGACCCTACTTATGGAAAAAGTGAGATCCACTGTGACCCTGAAGCCTAGGTTAGTTGCTTTCCAGGATCTGAACTATGACCCTTTCCTTGACCCTGGCCTCTGTTGGAGGCCTGGCCTCGGAGGAGATATTTCATCCTCACCCTAGGTTTCTTTGCCTCCAGTCTCCCTCTGCCCCGGCCTCCTCCCCATTGCCAAAATGATATTTTTAAATCTGATTGTGTCATTTCCCTGCTTGCAGCCTCCAGTGGCTCCCCATCTTAGCCATGAGAACATTGTGAGCTCTTCGGCCTTCTGCTTAAGACCCTTCATCCTCATTAAAGACTTCCATTGCCAGATCCATGCTGACAGCCTCAGGGATGTCATCACTGAGATGTCCCAGATGCTGCAAAGCCATCAGATTCTGGGGCAGCTCAGTGATGGAGCCAGATCAGCTCCTCCTCCCCTGTCCCTTTGCAGTACCTCCTTCCTCCCTGCTCTCCAGAAGCCTCCTTCTCCCTCCCTCATCCCCCTACATCCTGTTACCAAATCCTACAGATCTTACCTCCTAAGCCCCTCTTGTGTCTGCCCCTTCTTCTAAACAGGCTTTATCTTGACATGCTCACAGATCCCTAGAGTGATTTTCTATACTATAGATGTACCCTGTTTAAAATTCTTTTAATGGCGCCTCCCCAGGGACTCCAGGGACAGGTCCTGGGTGCCTGCCTTGGACACCCTATGAGGCCCTCTACACACACACACTCTAAACAGGCTTTATCTTGACATGCTCACAGATCCCTAGAGTGATTTTCTATACTATAGATGTACCCTGTTTAAAATTCTTTTAATGGCCCCTCCCCAGGGACTCCAGGGACAGGTCCTGGGTGCCTGCCTTGGACACCCTATGAGGCCCTCTACACACACACACCCTATGAGGCCCTCTACACACACACACCCTATGAGGCCCTCTACACACACACACCCATCTCCGTGCCCTTGACAGCTCCTCATCTGGGCCTGCCTGGCAAACTCCTGCTTCTTTGACCAGGCTTGCCTCCAGACCTACCTCTTTCCCACGGCATCCCCACCTCCCAGGTGGAATGGTCCCTCTTTCCAGACAGCAACCATGGCACCCAGGACGCTCCACCTGTCTCCCTTCCTTGGCCAGGACCAGGCTTGGTTTTTCTCTTGCCACAGAGCCTGATACAGGCCTGGGAGACAGTGACCATTGGCGAACGTTTGCTGAACACCGAGGGCTGGCTGGGGAGGAATGGGGCCATGAGATGCTTTGGCACCACTGGGTTTGGAAGCCCACAGCAGTGTCATGTTTGAGCATTGTCATGATCTGGGGAGTCGCTGGTGGGTCTGTGGGGAGGGCCTGTGGACGGCTGCCTGATGTGGCTCTAGCTGGGCCCGGGCCCTGAGAGAGGCTTTGCATACGTGTCCCGAACCCTCCCAAGCCCTCCCCTTCAGGGCTCGCCTGTCAGTCACCCCTCACCTCTGCAGCTGGGTTCTGCTCGCCTCTATTTCCTCTCCTTGTCCTCACCCCTCCATCTACTCCGACTTGACTGCCACCCAATGTCCCAGTGAGACCAGTGGCCTCCTTGTTCATCAGTCTGAGTGGCTGAGCAGCAAAGTGCAATGTCCCTCCTTCTCCTCCTGGCTTCCCTCTCCCCCTCCTCCCCAGCATCTCCCCAGAACCATACCCGGATCTCCACAGCCCCCAGCTCACAGCCTCCCCATCCTGCATGCTGCCATGGGCCATTCTCACTCTGATTCTCTACGGCCCTGTGCAAGAACCAGTCTCCCCTGCTTGACTGGACACTTCTCAAGGGCAGGGGGCTCAGAGGGCTTTTCTCACAGTCCTTAGAACCGAACCTGGGCTGGTCTAGGAAAAGGTCAATACATGGTTTAAAATGGAATTCTTTGCAAAATGGCTTACTCCCTGCTTTCCCTCCCCCAGAGATGAACTATCATTTGGGGAACACAAGAGTAGCCTCCCAGGGAGGGAGTACCTAACTGGACTTTTTTGGGGGTATTTGCATTATCACTAAGGATGGTCCTAGGAGCTTCTGGGAGTGGGGAATGGATATGAGGGGGCAGGCATTGAGACCCTTTCTTTGTCTGGGCAGCATGCATTACGGGTCCAATAGCAGGGTGTCCCCGCCCAGTGTCCCATGCCTCTCTCCTGCCTTGGGGTCCCCTCTCTTCCCTGGACTCCCCGTCTCTAGCCTCCTCAGCCCGCGGCACGTGAGCCTGGTGCACAGCCTGGCTCGGTGCCTCCGAACACGCAGAGCAGCCCTGTGTCCCCGGCGGCAGTGGGGCTGGGAGGAAGCCACCCGCCTCGGTCTGAGCTCCGAGCTCCCCGCATGGGTTCCCGTCCCCGCCCCGCTGTACCTCCCGCCAGTGCCTAATCGCTTCCATCTGCCCCACTGACTCACGGGGTTCCAGCTGTCAAGGTTTAAAAAATTTCCAAATTCCTCCCCACCCAGCCTTTCCAGGCGATTTCCCCAGCTCTGGCCCCCTGGTGGCACCCCATATATCCAACCAGCTGCTCCTTCTCATACTGGCCAGACGGAGTAGGGGTGTGGGGGGTGGAGAGGGGCTTCTGTGAGGAGCAAGAGCCCTCTCCCCCCAGGGGAGTTCTTGACAGCAGCAGAGAACAGAAGAGCTGGAAAACCCGGGTCAAAGGAGCCATTGAGACAGCCTGTCCATTTTACAGATGGGAAAACTGAGGCCCAGAGCCAGTAACAGAGCAGGGTGTAGAACACAAGCCTTGGGACCCCGGTCTAGAGCTCTCCTCTGCCCCTTCCTTGCTCTGCTGTCTCTCTTCCTTCTGTCTGTCGCTCTCCTTTGGGCCATGGGAAAGACAGCTTCAGCCTAGCCTGCCTTTCCCTGGTGACCAGAATCAGTTGGTGACCAGGAGGGGTCTCTCCATGCCCCCACACCCTGGCCTCTCCTTAGCTGGCCTGCTCCTTCCCTGCCCATCAGGATATCTCTTGAAGAAGTGTTTGTACCTAGACAGTATTTCCAGGACCACTTACATTCCTGGGGGTGGGTACTCAGAAGGGTGCAGAAGGAACGGGTCTAGCTATGATGCCCCGTGACCCACAACCCCCCTGGGTTAATGGGACTTGGGGCCTGGGAGGCTGTCTTGCCCTTGATCTTGGACAGAGCCTGAGGATGATTGCATGAACCACCCTGCCCCCACTCCCTCTTACAGTGCATCCTCTATGGACGAAGTGTGTGTGTTTGGGGGTAGTGGGCAGAGACTAGAAGTTTCCTCAGCCTTTGGAGGCAGAGGGGCAACCATGGGGTAAATAGGCCCAGAGGCCCCTCTTCCTTCTCTTGCTACCCAGGGAGAATGTCAAGGCCAGAGATCCTCTCCCAGGCAGTCTCTCCCCTACCTATACACCTCTGTCTATTCCTCGTTACTTCTAAGGTGCAGTCCGACCCCCTTGGCATCACTTGCCAGACTAAGGGGGTACGGTGCCCATCCGTTTCTGCAGCCCCACCTTGCCCTTCTCCCGGCCACACACCTGCCCCTGGATAGTGCCTCCACGCCCCATGGCCAGACATCTTTATTTGGTCTCCTTCTCCTTCAAACCCCACTTGAGGGTCACGCCTCTTCCTCCAGGCAGACTTCCATGGGTTGCCAGAGGGAGCTGCCCACTGCCTCACGGGCTAGCTCACATCTGCACAATAGCTTGGGCCTCCAGCCTATCTCTCTCTCTCCCAGAGCAACTCTAGGGACGGGTCCTGGGGACTCTGCACCAAGGCACTAGAGTCCAAATAGGGCCTGGGGCCCAAATCCCAGCCTGGATTGACCAGGCTTTGTGGAGATGTCCTCAGGGAGAGCCCAGACCTCGGGCCACTCTGGCCTGGACTTCACTAAGACCCTGGATGGAGAGGAACGTGGCGGAATGGTCAAGCCAGGCAAGCAGGAGGCCAGAGGGTGCAGCCCAGGCTGGGGAACCCAGTGGGAGCTGTGTGACAGAGCCAGAGAGAGGAATTATGATGGGGAGGGCGGGTGCGTGGGCCTGGGTTCCTTGCTGACCCCGGAGGCCCCACTGGACCCCTCTGGTGAGCCCTGCCCCACTCACTGAGCCCCTCCCCCCTCACTAAGCCCCTTTTCCTCTTTCTGAGCCCCCTTTTCCTCTGTCTCCCTTCCTCTAGTCGAGCCCCATCCTAAGCCCACTGCCCCCCTCCCCCAACTTGCTGGCTCTGCCAGGCGTGCTCAGAGCAGCTCTGAGTCGCCAGGCAGCAAGCAGCCGGGCTGCTCCAGGTCCTGGTGCTGTGGCCTCTTCCCCGGATCCGGCCTGGAGCCAGGCGTTTTCTGGGGAGACCTCCAGCCAGCTCCCCCTCCGTGGCATGCTCAGAATGCAGCCCCTGCACAGGCAGGCCCCCTCCTCCGCGGGAGGGGAGCTCAGGCCGGTAGACTTTTAAGGACTGAACGGGGAGTAAGGTCCATCTCTGGTCTGGCCAAGCTGTCCTCCGGGTCTGGCCCAGTCTGAGGGGCTTGGCCGGGTGCCCCTGTGGGGAGAGGTCTCAGGACTCCCAGCAGGACTGAACCGGAGCAGGAAGCAGGCTGGGTCTGTCTGGGCTTCTGTCGCTTCTTTGTCCGCACTCGGGTGGTGGCGAGCACTGAGCAGGGGCTCCAGGCCTGGGACTCCGGGCCTCTGGTTCGGACTGCCCCCTCCCCACCCCGAGCTGAGCACCCCTGAGGAGCTTCTCAGAGGGGCCTGGAGATGACGAATGCAGTCATGGTGCCAGGCCCTTTCCTAACTCGGCCCACGTCATTCTCTGATGGCTCGTGTGTTATTACCAGACCCATTCCACAGATGAGCAAAGTCAGGCTCAGAGAGGTTAGGGATCTTGTCTGAGGCCTTCCAGCTGATAGAAGGCCTAGCCCGGATTTAGACCCAGTCCTTTGGCTCCCAGTCTTGGGGGACAGAAGACGAGACAGAGGTAGAGGATCACCCCCCATTCGGTGAACAATCCCTTTCACTGCGGTTACGGGCAAGTCCACTCACCTCTGGGCTGTCAGGTCGCTCTTTGGCCACCTGTGCGCATGGCCCCTGAGCCTACCTGCATGTGTCACGTGGGTCCAGAGACTCTGGCCAGTGCGACTGTGACACTTGGGACCTTGTGCCCAAACCTTGGGCCTCCCATCCCTGACTCTCCCCATCATCCCCCAGAAGCTAGAGATGGCCTCCCCAGCCCCCATGCCTCCGGAGCTCCTCATGTGTCCCTGACTCCCAGGTGCGGCTCTCACACCTTCAGACTCTCCACGGCCCAGGTCTGTCCAGCTTCCCCACTGGTCCCAGGGCGCCAGGAGCGCATGGTCACTTCTGGGTCCACCTGCGTCCCTGGTATTGCTCTTTCCAGGGAAGCCTCGGCCGGGTGCTTGACTGGAGACTGGAGAGAGAACATACTTGTGAGGAAGCCCTGGGGACTGTTTATACCTATCCCTACACAGAGATTCTTCCACAGACCAGGTGAACCCATGGGTGGGTGGGGGAAAAGGCAGCATTCTTCTTCCCCTTTCCCCGGGCTGCTGGCTGTCCTGGATCACAGCTGTGGTCTGAGATGATGGTCTGAGGGCAATAGGATGTGGTAGGATGTGATCTCAAAGCTGTGCTGGGATGCTGGTCTCCAAGTACATGTGCATGTGTGTGTGTGTGTGTGTGCGTGCGCACGCGCGCCCTGCATGTGACTTTGCCCTAACTTGGGAGGCTTGCTTTTAGGGAGACATCATCTTGCTCTGAAGCGATGGTCTGAGGATGGAGGCACTGCCCTGCAGGGAGGCATGTGGGGGACCTGGAGTGGGTGCAGAGAGACAGAGAGAGATGGGGGGACCTGAGGTTCTCTGCTCCTTGACTACACAGGAATAGGCTTCACGCTCTGAGCCAAGTCTGGGATCTGGGGTGTGGAGATGGAGCGGGCCAGGCTAACACAGGGAAGGAAGAAGGGACTTGGGGGGCAGGAAGGGGCTCATGGAGGGAAATAGGGCCAGGGTGTTGGGATGAGCAGCCTCGCTGGCCCCAGACTCCTGGCCCTTCCTCAGTCCCTGGACACGGAGCAGGTGGCAGCCTTCCTCGAATGTCCCGCTCCAGCCCCGCTGTCTGGGTCCCAGACGTGGCCTCGGTTTATGGGGCGATGTTCCCTCCCGGGCCAGCTTGGCGGCCACTTCAGACATGCTCGTGCCTGGATGCCCCCCGCCTCGCTGAGGATAGAGAACACAGTCTGCCTCCCCCTGCCCCAGCCGCCCCCACCCTGCTAATCCCAAGTGCACGGCAAGGCCAAGAATGTCTTGCATACTCTGGCGGGCGGGCTAGCCACGAAGCCTGCTGGAGGGGCATGAATCACGGCCCCCGCCTGCCAAGTGCTCGCTTGGGACATGTTCGAGGCTCGCTGTGCCCAGAGTTGATGGGGAAAAGGGAGGGATGGAGAGCTGGCAGCTGGGATGGGCAGACAGAGCAATTTGCAGGGGAGAGAGATGTCTGCTGGACTCATCCCTCGTGGCAACACCGAAATTATGTTATAGAATTTTAGAAGCCTGAAATCAGAGGATTGACTTCTCAGAATTCCAGTCTGAAATGCAAGATTCATGGAATGTCACATGGCACCCCTGGATGCCAAGGCCCCATTGTGCAGGTGGGGAAGGGGAGGGTCTGAGAGAACAGGGAGGTCTGCTCCAGGTCACCTGGGGAGTCAGGATTAGGGCTGGGTGCCCAGCCGTCGGGCCCTGCGCACCCCACCCCCAGCATGTCCTTGCACTCCTGGATAGTGGAGAGGGGAGGAGCATCGGGAGTATCGGTGGTGGAGGACCCCTCTTTCACTCCCCCCACTTACCCCAAGCACCTAAGCCACCCCATGGAGACTCCCGCCTCCCTCTCTGCAAGATCTTCCCGCCCAGCTGGCCTGCCCCTCCCTTTGGTCCCCAACACGAAGGGGGCCTGCATGAGGCCGGAGCCCGCTCCTGCTCCCTCACTGATCCAAAAACCGTCCACCGAGTGATGGAAGTCCTCTGGACACATTGACCTCACCCCAGCGATCCCCCTGCTCCCCACGGCTTTCTCCATCTGTCCACAGTCAAGTTTCTTCAAAGAGTTGTCCATACTTTCCATCCCCCACTTCCTCACTGCCCACTCCCTCCGGAGCCTTCTCCAGATTGGCTTCTGTCCCCAGTCCCTCCACGGGCTGAGAGATGGATGCTGGAGTGTTTGTGGCTAAGTGCCACTGCTTATCCCTGTGCCCCCCCCCCCCACCAGACTGCCTGGCCAGCCCCACCTGCCATGAAGCCCCTGCGTGTCCTGGCCTCACCCTGCCCCCCCCAGAGCCTCGCTCTGAACTCAGTCATGCTGGTGGTCCACCAGAGCCCTCTTCCCTCACCGTCCTCTTCCTGGGCCAGTGGCCTGATATCAGACACTGGGCTGGGTGACTGCTCCAGCCCTCCCCATCAGATCACCAGCCCAGCCCTCCCCAGGGCTCGAGGCCAGCAGGTCCAGAACCAGATTGACATGCCCATGGGGGTGACCCACTGGTCCATCCACTCAGTTGCCCAGGCTCCCCCAGGCCTGCCCCTCCCCAAGGTTCCCCCTTTCAGTGAAGAGCTCCACTACCTATCTGATTTCCTGGGCAGGGACTCCTCCCCTTCCCTCGCCCCCCACCCCCTTGGTCCTGTTGGTTGACCAAGGCCAATCTGTGTGATTTATTGTGATTCCCGAACTTTATTCTCTCCCCCCTGCCCTTGCCTTCATTCTGAGCTTATCCTTTCTGGCCCAGACTATTACAACATCCCCATTGCCAGTCTCTGCCCCTCCAAGGCCCTCCATGCGGAGCCAGGGGGACCTCTTTGAATGCAAACCTGCCGCTGCCCCTCCCCAGCTCAACAGCCTTCAATGGCTCCCCGCTGCAGGGCCCTCTGCGGCCACATCCTTGACTGCCCTTCCAGGCTGGCCCAGCCCATCCCCCCACCTCCCCATGAGTATCACCCCCAACCACACTGCTCGAGTTCTTCCTTGTAATCTTTTACAGGTCATTTCTCCTGCCTGGAAGGCCCCTTCCCTTTCTTGTCTGGACGAACCCCCTGCCCAAGCCATGAGTCCCCTCCAGCTCACGTCTGCTCTTGGCAGCACCCTCCACTTACCACACTCTGTGCCAGCACTGCCTTGCTGTGGTCCCCACTCGAGTCCTGATTCCGAGATCAGGGCTGTGCCCGATTCTTCTGGGTCTCTCCAAGGGCCTGGGGTCCAGGGAATGCTCAATACGCACTTACAAAGGAGCAAATGCAGGCTCCCAGTCCTCTCTCTGTGGCCCCTGCTGAGATGATGTGACCTGAGCCCCGCTGCTCTCCCAGGCTGGGCCCTGGCAGGCCTGTGTTCTGCGTATCTCTGCCATGGGCTGATGGCCGGTGGGAGTGGGAACTTACTCTCCTCTGGGACATCTAGCCCCAATGGGAGAGGGGCAGAGAGGTGTGGGTGCCTAGGAGCTGGGAGGGCTGGCAGCCAGTGGAGCAGAGGGCTGGGTGGTTAGGGGATCATGGGCCCTGTCTGGGCTGGCCCTTGGCCCCATCTCTGGGGCACCGGGGCCTTTGAGGGTATAGTTGGGGAGGGGGTGTAAGACCTGTCTCCTCACCCTTCTTCAGCCCTGCCCTAGAAGCCCAGGCCCGAGAAACCAGGGGTGGAGAAGCCAGTGGAGAAACGGAGTTTGGACAACAGCATTCAATATGTTTGCAATAAAGGGGAAATGGAAAAAATGTTAATTTAATTTTGACAGTGCCCTGGGGACAAGGCTCATGGCTCTGAGCTCTCCAACTGCCACCCTGTCCAGCTCGGCTTGTGAAGACTCGGGGGAGCAAGGGAATGTGGGGTTGAAGGGTGAAATGGTCAGAACCCCTTGTCCCAGAATGTCCTCCTACTCCCTGTCACTGGGCCGCCTCCTCCCTGCATGAAGCAGCCTGCTCGCGACTCCCAGAGCCATGCGCCTTTTAGCCAGATGAAAGCTGCTCACCAGGGAAAGGGAAACCAGCTGGTCATCGCATTTGTGCCCCCAGAGCAGGGCTCGAGGCTCTGAAAAAGACCCCAGGCTGGGAGGTGCCAGCCCCTTCTGCCTTGAGCTAGCATTGCCCCAAATTCCTATGATCCCCATGTCCAGGGCCTGGCTGCAGAGCTGTTGACCTCCCTGCCTGGTGGCCTCCGCATGTCCCTTCAACTGTCACCTTTGGAGAGGTGGGGGTGGCACAGGGCTCAGGGACATGGCCTCAGCTCCTTCGGGGGCTCTCAGGTGGTGGTGGCTGTCACCCTCTTACTGAGGTCACCCGCCACATTGATTTAGGTTCTCCTGAAAGCAGACCTTGAGACAATGAGACGATGACTTGGGTGCAGGTGTTTTATTTGGGAGGAGATCCAGGAAACAGGTAGGGCTGTGGGGAGAGGGAGACAGGGACAGGAGCAAAGCCGACAAAAGTGTGCTAATGAGCAGAGACACTGGGGCTCACTGCCCCCTGGGGACCCCCTGACAGCACTGCCCAATAGAATCTTCTATCA
Source organism: Ursus arctos (assembly GCF_023065955.2). Classification (NCBI taxonomy): domain Eukaryota; kingdom Metazoa; phylum Chordata; class Mammalia; order Carnivora; family Ursidae; genus Ursus; species Ursus arctos. Next base: position 94,654,198 of record NW_026622874.1, on the reverse strand, counting down.
ATGACGGGAATGTTCTCGATCCACATTGTACAGCACGGTAGCCCCTGGCAGCTTGTGGGCTACCAATTCTAGAAATGTTTCTGATACAAGTGAAGAAATGAATGTATTTTTCATTGCGGTGTAATTACCTGCAGCAAAAGGATCAAATCTTAAAGTGTACCATTCAATTAGCTTTGACAAATGCCTATTTCTCAGCACATTTCCATCACCCCTAGAAGTTTCCTGTGCCCCTTCCCAATGCCCCCACCCCTCAAAGTAACCACTGATCTGATCTCTACCAGCACACGGTAGTTTTGCCTATTCTAATATTTTATATAAGTGGAATTAGAGAGTGTGTATAGACTTTTGGGGGGTCCAGCTTCTTAGACTCAACATAATATTTTTCAGATTCTTCCAGGCTCCAGCTTGTACTTTGTTCCAAAGCTCTAACCCACTGGAGGGATACGCCACGGGTTTTTTTTTTTTTTAAAGATTTTATTTATTTATGTGACATAGAGACAGCCAGCGAGAGAGGGAACACAAGCAGGGGGAGTGGGAGAGGAAGAAGCAGGCTCCCAGCGTAGGAGCCCGATGTGGGACTCTATCCCAGGACCCTGGGATCACGCCCTGAGCCGAAGGCAGACGCTTATCGACTGAGCCACCCAGGCGCCCAACGCCAAGGGTTCTTTATCCATTTTCCTGTGGATGAACATCTGGGTGTTTACAGTTTGGGGTATCTATTTATTTATTTATTTATTTATTTATTTATTTATTTATTTTAAAAGATTTATTCATTTATTTGAAAGAGAGCGAGCACGCACAAGCAGGAAGGGCAAAGGGAGAGGGGGGATCTCAAGCAGATTCCGCACTGAGCTTGGACCGCTGGCAGGGCTCGATCTCATGACCCTGACATCATGACCTGAGCCATAACCAAATGTAGGACACCCAAACAACTGAGCCACCCAGGCGCCCATACAGTTTGGTGGTTATTATGAATAAAGCCACCATGAACATTCATTTTTAAGTCTTTGTGTGGATATAGGTTTTTCATTCTTTTGGGTAAATGCCGAGGAATAGACCCAAGTACTAGGCTGTTAACGTTATCTTTGTTAGATCATTAATCTAGGAAACTATTAAACTATCTTCCAGTGTGGTTGTCAACTTACCCTTCCACCAGCAACATATGAGTGTTTTCATTGCTCCACACTTTCTGTAACATTTGGCATTGTTGATCTTTTTCGTTTTAACCTTTCTAATGAGTGTAAAGTGGTATCTCAATGTGGTTTTTTTTTTTAAAGATTTTATTTTTATTTATTTGACAGAGATAGAGACAGCCAGCGAGAGAGGGAACACAAGCAGGGGGAGTGGGAGAGGAAGAAGCAGGCTCCTAGCGGAGGAGCCTGATGTGGGGCTCGATCCCATAATGCCGGGATCACGCCCTGAGCCGAAGGCAGACGCTTAACGACTGCGCTACCCAGGCGCCCCTCAATGTGGTTTTAACTTTCATGATTACTGATGCTGATGGCTTTTGTGTGTATTTATTGACTATGTACAATTTTTCTTCAGTGAGATGTCTTTTCAAGTCTTTTGTGCATTTTGAATTATGTTGTCTTATTGATTTGTAGAAATTCTTTATATATTTTGCATTTTGAGTCATATGTCAGATGTATGTTCTGTGAATATTTTCTCCCAGTTTGGGGCTATTCTGTTCATTTTTTTTTTTTTTTTTGGTCAGTGTCTCTCAAAGAAGAGACCTTTTTTATTTTGATGAAGTCTAATTTAAAGTTTTTTCTTTTTAAAACTATTTTAAAACTTTAATTTATTTTTCTTTTTTAAAAATATTTAAAAAAAAATAAATATTTACCAACCACCAGGACCAGGTTGGAAAGATATTCTCCTGTTTTCTTTTAGAAATTTTGTAATTTCGGGGCGCCTGGGTGGCACAGCGGTTAAGCATCTGCCTTCAGCTCAGGGCGTGATCCCAGCATTGGGGGACCAAGTCCCACATTGGGCTCCTCTGCTAGGAGCCTGCTTCTTCCTCTCCCACTCCCCCTGCTTGTGTTCCCTCTCTCGCTGGCTGTCTCTATCTCTGTCAAATAAAGAAATAAAATCTTAAAAAAAAAAAAAAAGGAAATTTTGTAATTTCGTCCTTTACTTCTGGGTCTAGGATGCATCTCAAATTAATTTTCGTGTATGTATGTGGAAGGGATCAAGTTCACTTCTTTCCATAGAGATACCTGGTTATTCCAGCACCCGTTGAAAAGTCTTTCCTTACCTCATTGAATTGCTTTGACATTTTTGTGGAAAATCAATTGACTATAGAGGTCTGGCTCTATTTTTGGATTTCTCCACTTCAGTTTTTTTCAGCAACCCTTTGAAGGTTTTAGTATATAAATATTACACCTCTTTGGTTAAATTTGTTGCTAAGGATTTTTCTTTTGGATGTTATTGGTAAATGAAATTGTTCTTGAAATGTCCTTTTTGCACTGTTTGTTGCTAGTGTATAGAAAGACATCTGATTTTGTATCCTGTAACTTTGTGGGATTTGTTTATTAGCTTTTACAGGGGTGTGTGTGTGTGTGTGTGTGTGTGAATTCTTTAGAATTTTCTGCATATAGTACCACATACTCTGTGACTAGAGATCGTATTACCCGTTCCTTTCCAATTTGGATGCCTTTTATTTCATTTTCCTGTCTAATGGCTATGGCTTGAACTTCCAGTACTATGTTGAAGAGAAGTGGCAAAAGTGGGCATCCTTGTCTTGTTCTTGACCTTCATGGAAAAGCTTTCAGCCTCTCACCATTGAGTATTGATAGTAGCTGTTGGTTTTACATATACGTCCTTTACCTTGTTAAGGACATTCTCTTCCATTCTTACTTTACAGAATTTCTTTTTAATCATGAAGGAGTATTGGATTTTGTCAAATGCTCTTTCTGCATCAATTGAACTAATCATGTTTTTTTCCCTTCATTCTACTGATGTGGTATTTTACATTGCCTGCTTTTCATATGTTGCATTGTGGGGAAAAGTCATATTTGGTCATAGTGTGTAATTCTCTTAATATGCTGCCAAATTCACTTTGCCAGTATTTTATTGAGGATTCTTGCATCTATATCCATAAGGGACATTAGTCTGTAGTTTTCTTTTAGTGTCTTTCTCTGGCTTTGGTATCAGGGTAATGTTGGCCTCAGGAAGTAAGTTAACAAGTGTTCTTTCCTCTTCAATTTTTCAGAAGCGTTTGAGAAGGACTGGTGTTAATTCTTCCTTGAATGTTTGGTAGAATTCACCAGTGAAGCCATCTGGTCCAGGACACTTCTTTGTTGGGAAGTTTTTGATGACTGATTCAATCCCCTTACTTGTTATAGGTCTATTCAGATTTTCTATTTCTTTTTGAGTCTGTTTTTACTTTGTGTGTTTCTAAGAATTCATCCGTTTCAGCTAGGCTATCTCATCTGTTCAGCAAACAGGTCTTTATGGTATTTTCCTAAAATCCTTTTTATTTCTATAAAGTCAGTAATAATGTCCCCTTTTTCATTTCTTTTTTTTCTTTATATACATGTATCTACCTATCTATCTATTATCTGTCTGTCTATCTATCTATCTATAGAAAGACAGTATAACTGGGGAGGGGCAAAGGGAGAAGGAAAGAGAGAATCTCAAGCAGGTTCCATGCTGGGGAGCCTGATGTGGGGCTTGGTCTCATGACCCTTAGATCATGACCTGAGCTGAAATCAAGAGTTGGAAGCTTAACTGACTGAGCCACCCAAGCACCCCTCATTTCTTATTTTTGTTACTTGAGTCATTCCTACTCTTTTTCTCAGTCAATCTAATGGAAGATTTGTCACTTTTGTTATCTTTTCAAAGAACCAACTTTCGTTTTTGTTGATTTTATTGTTTTTCTATTCTCTATTTCATTTATCTATACTTTAACCCCTATTACTTCAATCCTTCTACTAACTTTGGGTGTAGTTACCTCTTCTTTTTCTAGTTCCTTAAGGTATAGAGTTAAATTATTGAGTTGAGATCTTCCTTTTTTTGAAAAAATAAATTGTAGGCATATACTGCTACAATTTCCTGCAGAGCACTGCTTTTGCTATATCCCCTATGCTTTGGTATGCTGTGTTTTCATTTCATTTGTCTCTAAGTATTTTCTAATTTGCTTTGATTTCTTTGAACCATTTAAGATTGTGTTGCTCAATTTCCATATATTTGTGGATTTTCCAGTTTTCCTTCTGTTATTGATTTCCAACTTCATTCCATTGTGGTCAAAAAAGATATGATTTCAATCTTTTAAGATTATTGAAACTTGTCTTGTGGCCCAATATATGATTTATGTTGGGGAATGTTCCATGTGCCCTAGAGAAGCATGAGTATTCTGTTGTTGTTTACTGGTGTGCTCTATGTAGCTTTGCTAGATCTAATTATTTTATAATGTTGTCCGTGTTCTTTTTCCTTATTGACCCTCTGTCTAGATGTTCTATCCATTATTGAAAGTGGAGTATTAGAGTCTTGAACTTAATTGTAGGATTGTCTATTTCTCCCTTCAATTCTGGCAATATTTGTTTTTTTCCCTTTTCTCCCCTTTTAAAAGTTTTTATTTTAATTCCAGTTCGTTAACATACAGCCTAATATTAGTTTCAGGTGTACAATATAGTGATTCAACACTTCCATCCATCACCAGGTGCTCATCACAGCAAGTGCCCTCTTTCATCCCCTACACCTATTTCACCCATCCCATCACCCACTTCCCCTCTGGTGACCATCAGTTTATTCTCTGTAGTTGAGTCTGTTTCTTGGTTTCTCTCTCTTTCTCTCTCTCTCTTTTTCCCTTCTTGCTTGTTTGTTTTGTTTCTTAAGTTCCACATATAAGTGAAATCATATGGTATTTGTCTTTCTCTGACTGACTTATTTCACTTGACGTTATACTCTCTAGATCCATCCATGTTGTTGCCAATTCTGTCAATATTTGATTCATATATTTTGGGACTTCTTTGTGAACAAATGTTTATAATTGTTACATCTTCTTGATGAATTGATTCTTTTATTAGTATATACTGTCCTTTTTTGTCTGTTGTAACAGTTTTTGATTTAAAGTTTATTTTCTTTCATATTAGTATAAACATCCCAGCTCTCTTGGTTACAGATCTCATGGAAAATCTTTTTCTGTCCTTTTACTTTCAACCTATATGTGTCCTTATGTCTAAAGTGAGTCTTTTTGGGGCACTGGGGTGGCTCAGTCATTAAGCGTCTGCCTTCAGCTCAGGGCATGATCCCAGAGTCCAGGGATTGAGCCCCACATCAGGCTCCTCTGCTGGGAGCCTGCTTCTTCCTCTCCCACTCCCCCTGCTTGTGTTCCCTCTCTCGCTGGCTGTCTCTTTCTCTGCCAAATAAATAAAATATTTAAAAAAAAATAAAGTGAGTCTTTTGCAGACAGTATGTAGTTGAATTATTATTATTTAAAAATTCCATTTTGCCAATCTCTACCTTTTGACTGAGGAGTTTAATCCATTTACATTTAAAGTAATTATTGATAAGGAATGACTTACATCTGCCACTTTACTGTTTGCTGTGTGTCTTCTTTTGTTCATCATTTCATTATTGCTTTCTGTTGTGTTTAATTGCTTTTTTTGTAGTGAACTATTTTGATTCCCTTCTCATTTCATTTTGTGTATATCTTTTATATATTTTCCTAGTGATTACCACGAAGGTTACAATTAATATCCTGAATGTATAACAATTTCATTTGAGGCAAAAATTGACAAGGCAAGAAACAACACTTGCTGGAGAGGATGTGGAGAAAGGGGATCCCTCCTACATTGTTGGTGGGAATGCAAGTTGGTACAGCCACTCTGGAAAACAGTGTGAAAGTCCCTTAAAAAGTTAAAAATTGAGCTACCCTATGACCCAGCCATTGCACTACTGGGTATTTACCCCAAAGATACAGATGTAGTGAAGAGAAGGGCCATATGCACCCCAATGTTCATAGCAGCATTGTCCACAATAGCCAAATCGTGGAAAGAACCAAGATGCCCTTCAACAGATGAATGGATTAAGAAGTCGTGGTCCATATATACAATGGAATATTACTCAGCTATCAGAAAGAATGAGTTCTCAACATTTGCTGCAACATGGACGGCACTGGAGGAGATAATGCTAAGTGAAATACGTCAAGCAGAGAAAGACAATTATCATATGACTTCTCTCATCTATGGAACATAAGAACTAGGAAGATTGGTAGGGGAAGAAAGGGATAAAGAAAGGGGGGGTAATCAGAAGGGGGAATGAAGCATGAGAGACTATGGACTCTGAGAAACAAACTGAGGGCTTCAGAGGGGAGGAGGGTGGGGGAATGGGATGGACTGGTGATGGATAGTGAGGAGGGCACGTGTTGCATGGTGCACTGGGTGTTATACGCAACTAATGAAGCATCGAGCTTTACATTGGAAACCAGGGATGTACTGTATGGTGACTAACATAATATAATAAAAAAACATTAAAAAAATTTCATTTGAATTGATACCAACTTAGCTTCAGTAGCACACAAAAACTCTTCTTCTATACAGTTCTGTACCTCCCACCTTTATATCATTATCAATTACATCTCTATGCATTTTGTGCCCATTAACATAGGTTTATAATCTTTGAAATGCTTTTCTCTTACAAATCTTATATGAAATATAAAATAAGACTTATAATCCAAAATTATAATACTATTGACTTTTATATTTACCTATGTAGTTATCTCTACCAGAGTTTTTAATTTCTTCATATGACTTCAAATTACTGTCTGATGTCCTTACATTACAACCTGAAGGACTCCCTTTAGCATTTCTCATAGGGAAGGTTTACTAGCAATGAACTTCTTCAGGTTTTGTTTATCTGAAAATGTCTTAATTTTTCCTTAAATTTTTGAAGGATAGTTTTGCTAAATATGAAGTTCTTATTTTTTTCTTTCAGCACTTTATTTTTTTATTTTTAAAAATTTTATTATGTTATGTTAATCACCATACAGTACATCATAAGTTTTTGATGTAGTGTTCCATGATTCATTGTTTGCATATAACACCCAGTGCTCCATGCAATCCATGTCCTCCTTAATACCCATCACTGGGCTTTAAAATATAATCATCCCTCTCTTTTTTTAGCATCCATGGTTTGTGGTGAGAAATCAACCTTACAAAAATATTTTGTTTATTAAAAAAAAAAAAAAGCTCCACACCCAACGTGGGGCTTGAACTCACAACCCTAAGATCAAAAGTTGTGTGCTCCATTTGACTGAGCCAGCCAAGCACCCGAAGAAATCGACTTTTAAATTTATTGTGGATCCTTTCTTTCTCTTGCAGCTTTCAAAATTCTTCTGAAATTCTTTGTCTTTTGATAGTTATGATTTGTCTCAGTGTGGATTTCTTTTAATTTACCTTACTAGGTGTTCTTTGAGCTTCTTGGATTTATAGATTATTGTTTTTCATCAAATTTGGGATGTTTTTGACCATTATTTCTCACATATTTCTTTTTGCCTCCTTTTCTTTCTTGTCCTTCTGAAACTCCCATAATGGATATGTTGATCTGTTTGCTGGTGTCCCACAGATTTCTTAGGCCCTATTCACTTTTCTTCATTCTATTTTCTTTCTGTTCCTCAGACTAGATCATTTCAATTATCCTATCTTCAAAGTTGTTATTTTTTTTCTTCTGCATGTTCTAATCTGCTGTTAAATCCCCCTAGTGGATTTTTCACTTCAGTTATTACACTTACCAGTTCCAGAATTTCTTTCTGATTCTTTAAAAAAAAAATTCTATCTCCTTTTTGATGTTCTTGTTAATCTATTGGTCTCTTGATGTCCTTGATCTTTGTTCATAGTTTTTCTTAGCTCTTGGGGCATATTTAAAACAGTAGATTTAGGGGGCGCCTGGGTGGCTCAGTCATTAAGTGTCTGCCCTTGGCTCAGGGCGTGATCCTAGCGGTCTGGGATCGAGCCCCACATCGGGCTCCTCTGCTGGGAGTCTGCTTCTTCCTCTCCCACTCCCCCTGCTTGTGTTCCCTCTCTTACTGGCTGTCTCTCTCTCTGTTAAATAAATAAAATCTTAAAAAAAAAAAACAACAGTAGATTTAGGGGCGCCTGGGTGGCTCAGTCATTAAGTGTCTGCCTTTGGCTCAGGGTGTGATCCCAGAGTCCTGGGATTGAGGCCCACATCAGGCTCCTCCACTGGGAGCCTGTTTCTTCCTCTCCCACTCCCCCTGCTTGTGTTCCATCTCTTGCTGGCTCTCTCTCTCTCTCTCTCTCTCTGTCAAATAAATAAATAAAATCTTAAAAAAACAAAAACAGAAACCATCGATTTAAAGTCTTTGTCCAGTAAGTCTAATGTCTGATCTTCCTCAGGAGTGGGCTATACTTTCCTGATTCTTTGTACGCCTTATAATTTTTGTTGAAAACTAGGCATTTTGAATATTATAATGTAGGACTTCTGGAAATTATATTCTTTCTCTTCTCCAGGTTTTGCTTTTGTTGATTTTTGATGGCTTCAGTTGTCCATTTGTTTAGTGGCTATTACAAATCATTTTTGCAAAGATTGTATTCCTTATTGTGTATAGTCTCTAAAGTCTTTTTGGTTATCTCAGTGGTCAGCCAGTGACCACACAGAGATTTCCTTTATGCCTGGAGCAAAAAAGAAAAAAAACCACATAGTATTCTCTCAGTCTTTGTAGCTTGGCTGTGAGTGAGGACACTCTTTCAGTGCTAAGCCCAACCCTGCCTTAGCTGTCACCTTCTGCTTATGTGGAGCCCACAGAGTCAGCAGAGGTGAAGCCTAGGGACATCTCAGGTCTTTCCTGAGTATGCCTTCCATCCTGGGCATGCACACTGCACTCTGTTCTCCCTAGTATGTTCACTGGCTCTTCTGAGTCCTTATTCCCCCAATAACCTTTCTTCTTTGTCTCCTCCTTTTCAGGCTTTTGTGTTCCATCAGCCGCTTGTCCCATGTGCTATCCTTTGCCCCAGGAGGGCATGGGGTGTATATGATTTTAAATCTTGCTGCTTCCTGGAAAACCACTCTAGCCTGGCAGGGGTTGGGGGGCATGAAAAGTAAAAGTCAACTTCTGAGGCATCCCTCAGGGAACCACCAGACCCTGACCCCAGCAAGCCACACCAGGAATGCAAGTTGCCATCCTCACAGCTGCCGCCATGCTGGGGAATGAGAAATGAGACTCAGGTGGGTGAAAATGCCACAATGCTCTTTTATTAAAATTCAGTTTTCCTTTTCTTCTTCATTAAGCATCTTCCTGGTTGCTGTAAATTTTGGATTAGATTCCAGAAACCCGAAGAAAAATGGATTAAGTCCATCTTTGCCTGCTTATGGTTGTTTGAGTGGGAGGACTGATTCTTTAAGTGTCATACTCCACCATGTTCCATGATGTTGCCAAGTCTCTTTCTTTTCTTAACTCTACATTTTTATTGAGGGAAACAGCAAAATATACAAATCTTGAACATACAGCTTGATGAGTTTGATATGCGTGCACTCGTACAGTCACCACCCAGATCGAGATAAAAAATATTTTCAGTTCCTCCGAAGTTTTCTTCATACCCCTTCCAGGACAGTTAACTTCCTCTCTCAGGTAAACATAATTATGATCTTTATCACTGTACATTCATTTTGCCTGTTATAGAAATTTTATACATGGAATCAAGTTGTGGGTACTCTGTGTCTGGCTACTTTGCTTAGTCTAATGTTTTTGAGATGCATCCATGTTATTGTATGTAGCTGAAGTTGATTCCTTTTTTTTTTTTATTACTGAAACAATTCCATTGTATGACTATACCATGATTTGTTTATTCATTCATCAATTGATGGACACTTAGGTGGTTTCCAGTGCGGGCTATTATGACTAGAGCTCTATGAGCATTCTTGCACATCTCTTTTGTTGGATATGATGTATGGGGTTTTTCTCTCTTTGGCATATGGTTAGGAGAAGATTCTCTAGGTCATTTGACTCTTGAGGGATGCCTTGTTCTCCACACCCAGTGGCCTTTCTCTGTGTCCACCCAGCCTGAACTCTGGTTTGGCCTTCTTCTTCTTAAACCCCACAACTCCTGAGAATTCTGTGACTCTGCCCTGCTGGCTTCCCTCCATCTTGTTGAGCTCATTTATGGGTCCTTTGACTCTTCTTCGGCCCCAGCTGGGGATGTCCAGAATCCAGACCCTTCTGGGCTCCTTTCTCCATCAGATTTAGCTGACTGCCTTGGTTGGCCATCTCATCTCTTTCCACAGCCTCATGGCCCATAAACAATCCAGTGATTATGGAACCTGAGGCTTGACCTTCAGCCCTACTTATGCTTCTAGGAATGGGCCAGTGGCCAACCATTTGGTGGATATCTCTGCTTCAGTGACCCTAGATCCCTCATAAGTTACACTTTCTCCACTGCTCTTTCCACTGTCCTTCAACCTGTCCTCTCCCCTGTGCAGTGGCCACTTCAAGATTGCTCCACTTTTCTCCAGCCACACAGGTCTGGGCCCCCTTCTTTCACTCTGTCCATTTCTTTTCCCCCAGCCACCAATCTGGAGAACCCAAGTGCAGTCAATGGCACCTTTCCAATGTCTTGGGGAACCTCCCTTCCTCTCTAGCCCACAGCCACTGCCCCAGTTCAAGCCTTAGTGTCCCCTTTCAACACTCCTTTGTAGGCTTCCAACTTCCAGCCTTGCCTTTGCTAATCGACTTGGCCTGCAGCTCCAGACATGGCCCCCAAAGCTGGCTCTGGCCATGTCTGCCTCAGCAGTGAGGCCATGCTTGAGGTCCTGGTTTTGGGCCTGGTCTGCAGCTGAGCCAGCTTTGGGCGCCATTCCTTAGCACCAACCGTGCATGGCAGACATGCTCTGTGGCCAGGGCTCACAAACAGGTTTTTCAAGTTAGGGATTTGGAAGGGGCTCTAGCGCTGGTTGGAGTTCAGAGCTCGTGAGGTGTAGGAGAGCCCCTGTGTGAGCTCATCTTTTCTGGGGCGGCCGGACTTGGGGCTGAGCTGCCTGGGGAGTCAGTTTGGAAAATTTCACACTCAGCCTTGCCACTTGGCTGGCCTACAGGTGTTTCGCAGCTCAGGTGACTTGTGGTGAGGCCTCAGTCAACCCATCCTTCCAGCAAGTACTGCTGGGTCTGGGGCCACCTCCAGATAGGCCATGAACACGGGACTCAGTGGGGAACCCTGGGAGGGAGACCCTACTAGGAGGGGCTTGTGCTCTTGTCGGGGAAAGGAGATTCATAAGGAAACAATGAGAGAACATGAGTGCTGGACCTTTTTGGAGGAGGGAGATGATGTTAGTCATTCGAAACAGGAAGGCTAATTTATTTGAACTGTAATGTGTCCACAACATTTTGGAAGAGACACAGTAATACACCCACCTGATAGAAATGGTACCTAATCACAGCTAAGAGCGTGGGTTCTGGAACCAGACTGCCTGAGGCCAACATCTAGTTCCATCACTTGCTAGCTGTGTGATCTTAGGCAAGTTGCTTAAACTCTCTGTGCCTCTATTTCTTCATCTATAAAATCGAAATAACAATAATAGCACCCATCTACCTACCGCCTAGGACATTAGTGATGGTTAAATACGTTAACACAGGTGAAGCTTTCAGGGCAATGCTTGACACTTAGTTGATGCTCAGCAAACAGCAGCATTGCTATTATTATACTTATCCCAGCCTCTCTCTCCACCACCCCCTCCCTCCATGCTTCAGCTATGCCAGCCCCACAGTGGTACTTTGGCCCTCTCTGTCTACACTGGGGGACTCTCGCGCCTCCTACAGACCCAGTTCAAAAATCACTTCTGGGAAGACTTCCCTGACCCTCAGGTCCTTTCTCTCTGTTGTGTCAACACTTGCTCTTTTAAATTTTAAACATGTGTTTACCTGTCTGACCTTTTCACCAGCTGGTGAGCCACCGGAGGGCAAGCCTGTGTCTAGATCATTTCCTTGTTCCTAGCACCCCATGCCTCTGGGACCTATTGGTGACCCCAATAGCCACCTAATAACTGTTTGTGGAACAAGTAATTGAAAGAGTTGATGACACATGATAAGAAAACACAATAGAAGACTGATACAGAATCCTACAATGGGACAGGTGCAATGTATTTTTTGACCCGCCATAAACTGGCAATGGTGTTGCCCACAGCCAAGGCCGTGGAGAGGCCTGGTTATGTGATCCTGTGTGTGGTGGTGGTCAGGGCAGGCTTCCTGGAGAAGGAGAGGTGGGAGTGACAAGCCCAAGCTGGCTCCAAGTGGCTCCAAAGATGTCAGGCACTGTGGGATTGCAGCTGATGCCCCTATGGTTTGCCCTGGGCCCTTCTGCTGCCACTTTGGGGCCAGGGGAACTTGGCAGAGTGTAGCTCCCTGCCTCTGGTCCGGGGAAAGGGCTCAAATGTGAGATGATGGTGCTGAGGACCAGCCCCCATCCTGCCGGTACACACGGAACCTCTTAGAATGGATTTCACGCTGCTTGTCCTAATGCGGACCATCTCCGCTTTGCTTTGGAAAAACAGAGGTCTTGCTCCAGCCTCCTGAAACCAATTGGAAACAAATCTCCCCCCCCCTCCCTACCCCAGCATCTGGGGAGGGCAAAAAAAAAAAAAAAAAAAAAGAGGCAGAAGAAGGCAGAACAGAATGGCCAAAGGGCTTGGGACCCTGCTCCCTTCAGTGAGCAGGGTGGCCACTTCCCCTTGGTTGGATGGGAGCCGGCTCTGAGGATCTGTCCGAAGCCACACCCCCCAGCCATCTGTCCATCCTGCCTGTTCACCAGGGAGGCTGTGGATGGGGCCTGACACAGCCATTGCTGGACATAGAGTTAAAGTCATACTCCTCCCCTCCACCCCCTGCAGTGCTGATGCCCGCCCTCTGCTCCTTGCCCTGCTCCTACTCATGCCCTGCCACTCCCTGGGTGACCTTGGCCAAGTCTTTGCAACTCTGAGCTACTGTTTCCTGGTGGGCAAAATGAAGAGAGAGAGAGAGAGATCACCTGTGTGAGGTGTGAGGCGGCCCCACAAGAGGGGTATAGGGGTTTTGTCTCTGGTTCTGTCTCTGGTTCTGAGCCTCCCCTCTGCTCCTCCAGTTCCTTGCCATTCATGATCAAACTCTAAGCTGTCCCTCCAGGAAACCTCCCTGGACCATCGTATCCCCCGTGGACGCCTTGTTGGTCTTGCACTCTGTACCACTCAGAACTTACCACGCACACCTGCTTATATTTACGTGCCTGTTTATTTTCAAAAAGCACGGCATTGGAGGCCAAAGGTTGGGTTTGAGTCTCTGCTCCATCCCCGCTGTTTAGCTGAGTCAGGAAGGCAGCCTGCATTCACTCTCCAAGCCCCGAGTTCATCAGTTATGAGCAGATATGGTTATGATCACGCCCACCTCCCAGACTTCTTATGGGGCACAAATGGGATGCATGCATCTGAAAGCATTTTGTAAACTATAAAAAGCATTTGGTCTTCTTTCTGGTTCTAGTTTGATGTAGGTTCCCTGTAGGAAAAATCTGCTTCTGCTGAGCCAGCGTGGCTGGGCTGGGAGGGTGTGATCCCAGGCAGGTGCCCAGTGAGTGGCCCTGCTGGACCCTGTCTGGGGGAAACCCCTGTGTCCTGGTGGGAGCAGGCCATGAGGCTGGACTGCTGTGACACAGATGGCCCACAGGAGCACTGGCAGGAGGAGGCAGCATGGCGACCTTGTAGAGTGATTTCCAGCCTTGGTCCCAATCTAAAGACATCCAGATGGTCTCTTGAAGATGTTACCCAGGAAGCCAGTTGCCAGACATGAAGACTCCAAAAGGAGGTCCAAGGAGACACAAGCAGAGGACACAAGAGGACACATCTGATCATTGAAACACGAAAACAATCGAAACACTGGATTGCCCAAAGCCCAACTAGAAACCGTCAAAATATAAACACCCAGTGGTAAACAGAGCACAGTGATCAGATTGTGAAGTGGAGTGCCAGAAAATTCGAAAAAATCGAATTAGAAAAATTCATAATTTTGAAAATGATGGATAAAGTCTGCCTGGTGCAATGGGGTGGGGGGAGAGAAAGGGTTGGGCCAGAGTGACATACCCAGGTGGGAATGGATCTGTGTCCCTTCCCTATTCCCCATGCTTAGCGAGAGCTAGGTCCAGAGAAGGCATCAGTGAGGTCCTATAGACCTCAGACACCCAGCTCACGAAGTTGTTACCCTTGAAATAAGCTGTGGATGGGGTTATGCAGCGAGGTCACACGGCCAGGTATTTGGACTTGAGCTGTAGTGAAGCAAAGATCCATGGGGCGGTACCAAAAGTGAACCAACTAGGGAGGGAGGGAGTAGGTCACAAAGTAATAAAGAGACAGAATCTAGGGGAGTGGGTGATGCTCTGTGCATTGCAGATGGGGGGTGGTGGTGGTGGTTGAAGACGACCCTTCCATTTGGGGATCAGGAGATGAGGTGGGTAGGGAACGGAAAGAGTGAGCTTGGACCAGGAAAGGATGAACTCAGTGTGGAGTTTATGGAGGTTGAGGTAGGCCAGTCGGCTGGACATGTCAACAGGCATCTGGGTAAACAGGCCAGAGTCAGAAGAATACACTGGAGTTTCAGCCTTGAGAATTGTCTGAGATTGGGTTTCTTAGAAGCAGACCCTGAGATGTGATTTTTGTGCAAATCATTTACTAAGAAAGTCCTCCTAGGAGAGACTCACAGGTGATAGGAGGACCTAGGACAGGACGGGGGAGGCAGTCAAGCAAAAGTATGATCTCAGGCATGAGCCTTGGAAGCCTGACCCCGAGGGGACTCTGGAGTAGATGTTGTACTTGCTGGCCTGAGGTGGGCAAGCTGGACTTTCCTGAGCAGGGCTGTATGTGCAGGTGTTGGTCCATGGTTGGGGACCACGGCATTGGAAGGTGGGAAAGTCCTGGCATTCCGGCTCTCTACAAGTGCAGGAAAGCCTGTTCCACAGCCCACAGGCAGTCCTCCAGAAAGGGCCATGAGCTGGTTGTTGGAAGGAGAACCTCCCGAGACCTGGGATGCAGAGGGGCCCCCAGCTTCTGCAGTGTAGGAAGTATATTCTGTCCACTCCCCACATCAGCAGGGCCTTGACGGCCGTCGAAGCTGGAGTGGATGGCTGCCTCTGCCACATTGACAGTTCAGGCTCCCGGCTGGAGGGGGCTTTAAAGTCCACCCAATCTAACGTGCCCCTGATGTCAGAATCCTTTCCCTCACCACTCAGCAAGTGTGGGTCACAAGTGACTGCAACTCAACTCAGATGACTTCGGCAAAAAAGGAATTTATTGGCCTAGGTAGCTGGGAAGTCCAAGGGTGTGGCCAGATCCTGGGGCAGAAATTATGTCACTGGGTTTCTCTTTCTCCAGCTTTCTGGAGTGTGTGTTGGTGTCTCTCTCAGAGGGGTTCTCCCCAAGAGCTGGGAAGACTGGTGTCTAGCAGCCCTGGGCACCATCCTTAAAAGTCCCCGTATGAAAGGAAGTGAGATACTCTTCTTTCCAGTTGCCAGATGCAAATCTCAGTGGAGATGAACCGTCCTCCTGGGCTCACATGCCCATCCCTGAACCAATCGCCGGGGCACATCTCGTCCCAAACGTACCCACCGTTAAGTAACCCAGAACCATCCACTTCCCAGGTATCTCTCGTTCTCTCTCCCTTTCTCTTCGTATTTCACTCAGGCCCGAGTCACAGGCCTACCTCTGTGAGGAGGGACAGGGAAGGCTCAGCCCCTCCAGACCAGATCAAATGGATTCTCCATGAAAAAAAAAGGGTTCAGTTTCTTTTTTTTTTTTTTAATTTATTTATTCGACAGAGAGAGAGAGACAGCCAGCGAGAGAGGGAACACAAGCAGGGGGAGTGGGAGAGGAAGAAGCAGGCTCCCAGCGGAAGAGCCTGACGTGGGGCTCGATCCCAGAACGTCGGGATCACGCCCTGAGCCAAAGGCAGACGCTCAACGACTGCGCCACCCAGGCGCCCCAATAAGGGTTCAGTTTCTAATGGCGGAGGTGCTAGCTGATGACAATGATGTGGGTGGATCCTGGGTGGGGGGAATGGAAAAGTGGAGGGCCATCTAAGTCCTGCCCTTGAGAGAGGGAGAGACAATGAACAGGTTTGGGCTAGGTGGGTAGAGCCGTCTGGGATCTGGCCCTGGGACAGGAGAAGGGGCAGAAGCAGGCCCTAAATTGAGGTCCAAGAGGTCTAGTCTTGGGGTTTGGGGAAGCTGCTCCTGCAAGCCAGCTTGTGTGGCCAGTAGAGGAACAGAAACTAGCCGTATCCGGCTGAAGAGGAGAGATGGGGCAGAGGCGACACGAAGAGCCGCCAGCTGCAAGGGCTGTCCCAGCAGTCAGGCAGGAGGACACAGCTGGCATCCGAGGGCAGGGCAGGCTCAGTGGTGGCCCTGGAGCTTCCACGCTGCCTGTGGGCATAGGAGGCTCAGTGAGTGCCTGGAGCACTGGGATAGGAGTCAGCCTCCAGATAAGGCGGAGGGTGGCAAAGACTGGGCCATTCTTACAGGGACAGAAAGTAGATTCGTGGTTCCTTAGGGCTGGGAAGGCCTGGGGGGGAGGTGGTGGGGGTGATAACTAAGGCACAGAGGGTTTGTTTTCGAGGCGATGAAAATATTCTAGAATGGGCTGTGCTAATAATCACACATATCTATGAGTATATTAAAAACCACTGAACTGGGGCGCGTGGGTGGCTCAGTCATTAAGTGTCTGCCTTCAGCTCAGGGCGTGATCCCGGGGTCCTGGGGTCAAGCCCCTCTTTGGGCTTCCTGCTCCCCTGGGAGCCTGCTTCTTCCTCTCCCACTCCCCCTGCTTCTGTTCCCTCTCTCACTGGCTGTCTCTCTCTCTCTCTCTGTCAAATAAATAAATAAAATCTTAAAAAAAACCCCACAAAACCACTGAACTGTGCACATTGAATAGGTGAGTTGTATGGCATGTGAATTATATCTCAATAAAGTGGAGTAGGGTTTTGTTTTTGTTTTTGTTTTTGTTTTTTTTTTGGTTAGAGGTGCAGAGGCAGCAAGGGCTCAGATGTGTTCCCCAGCCGGGCTGACCACTAGGCTTCACCTTCAGACCCCGCCTTCTGGTGGGAGGATGGGAAGGACACATCTCTCTGAGCCCCCCTCTCTATTGCCTACTCGTCTGCAATAGTTCCCAGCTAGTGTGCCCACTTTCCTCTGTGCACCCTCTGCTCTGGGGCCAGGCATCTTGGCAAGTGCAAACGTATGCATATCACCTCCCGAGTGACCTGCACTTCTGGTGGTCTCTGCACATCTGGCCCCTGCTGACCAGGCCATACCTCTTTCCATTCTTTGAAGCTGATATGGCTTCAGGGCTTTTGCATTTCCTGTTCCTTGTGCCCCAAACTGCGTTCTCCTCTTTTGACCTAAGAAATGTGAGTATTTCCTTCTTCCTCTCCTACAGAGCACTTATCCCATGCATAATTATACATTCCAGTTGGTCGGTTTGGAATGCAGGCTCTGTGGGTATGTATACGTGTGCTCACCCTGACACAGGACGCGGCATAAAAATGTGTGAAAGTAGTGAAAGAATATTCTCTCTGCCCTGCAGAGGAAGTCTCTGAGACTACAGGACAGACAGTGGGGTGTGGGCAGACAGGAATCAGCAGGTGAGTCTCATTTACCTGGGTCATAGCCCAGGGATCATTCCTTGGTGGCACTGGGTCCTGTGGTCACCCCTCTCTGTGGCCACTACCCCTGGAGGTCAGAAAGTCCAGCGAGAGTGGAGCCCCTGTTGTGGCCGCTGCCTATTTGCGGGCTGGGGGCAGGGTCTGTCCTCAGACTGCGGCAGGAGGCTCCAAGGGCAAGGAGATGCCTCAGTCTGGAAAATCACATCACGAGATCGAGGCTGGCCCTGGGACAAGGCAGGGAAAGTGCTGGGAGGCTGGTGTTCCAAGAGACACAAGCCCAGAGACTAGTTCTTGGAAAGTGGAAACCCCCAGGGGGGCCACAGTGGGTCTTGGAGCTGCTGGCGAGCACCACTCTGGCTTTGGGACCATCCAAAGCGGTGAAAACAGAGTGGCTGGAGATCTTGGCCACCTCACAGTGTGGACAGGATGGTGAGGTCCAGAGGACGGGAGCCATCCTCCACGGCTGCACAAGCTGGAACTCGAGCCCAGGTATCCTGGCGCCTGGCCCGGCCTCTTTTCTCTCTGCCAGGCTGCTGCTGCCTCTTCCAAATGGGAAAATCCACGTGGCATTTCTCTTTGATTCTGGAAGGGCTAATATAATGTGCGTGTGGACACTCCCCAGTCTGCGTGTGTAAAGTGGATTTCCCTTCCCGAGCATCCTTGGGGTGGGGTGATTCTCGAAAACATCTCTATTCTCTGCATCCCTGTGGCCTGCTTTTGCCAATTTGCTTTATTGGTTTTTCTTTTTTTTTTTTTTTTGAGACTTTTTATCTAGAAATCACTTTAAACTTACAGAAAAGCTGCAAGAATATGGTAAGCAAAGCCCAGTGACTTGTTTAGCCTAGATTTGTCACTTGTTTACGTTTTGCCCCATTGGCTTTATCATGTAATTTCATGCTACACGTACACGCAGATACACACACACGCTAAAAACTGTGAGTTCGTACTGACATCCAGCAAAACTACCGACTGGAATCCAGTACTTATTCACACTTCCTAAAATAAAATTTGATATAGAGAACACATAAATGTTAAGTGTGTACTTTGATGAGTTCTCACAAATGCATACGCTTGTATTTCCCACAGCCCAGCTGCCTTGGGCATCTAAGGCAGACATAACAAAATACCATAGACTGGCAGCTAGAACATTATTTATTTCTCATGCTTCTCATGGGAAATCCAAGATCAAGGTGCTGGCAGATTCAGTTCTTGGTGAGGACTCTCTTCCTGGCTTGCAGATGGCCATCTTCTTGCAGTGTCCTCACGTGACAGGAAGAGAGAGAGTTCTGGTCTCTTCATTTCCTTACAAGGTGGCTAATCCCATTATGGGGTCCCCACCATCATGACCTCATCTAAACCTAATTACCTCCCCAAAGCCCCACCTTCACATTCAGTCTATAACACCGATCAGGGTAGGGAACATTTCCATCATTCCAGAATGTTCTCTAGAGTAACTAACTAGGAGTGGAGTGGCTGGGTGGTAAGGAAAGTGTATGTTTATTTTTTTTTAAAGGTTTTATTTATTTGTTAGAGAGGCAGAGAGATGAGAGAGTGTGCAAGTGGGCAGAGGGGCAGAGGGAGAAGCAGGCTTCCTGCTGAACAAGGAGCCCGATGTGGAACTCAATCCCAGGACCCCAGGATCATGACCTGAGCTGAAGGCAGACGCTTAATTGATTGAGCCACCCAGGTGTCCATAAAGTGTATGTTTAACCAAACAAAAAATGATCAGAACTTTTCTTACAGTGTTTTTATTTTTTAAATTTCCCCTAACAATGAAGGAGACTGTTGCCCACATTCTCACCAACATTTGGTACTGTCAGTCTTTTAAATTTCAGCCTTTACAGTAGGATCATACAGTAGATCTCCTTTTTCAGCCTGGCCATTCTAATAGATATGTAGTGGTATCTCACTGTGACTTTAATTTTCATTTTCCTTCAGGCCAACTAGGATGAACATACTACTATTTATAAAACTTCATTTGAAAAGTATCTAATTTTAGAATTTTTGCCTGTTTTTTTAATTGGGTTTTTTTTAACTATTGATTTATAAGTGTTCTTTATATATGCTGGGTATAAGTCCTGTGTCAGATATATGTTTGTGAATATTTTCTCCTGAGTCTGGGCCTTGTCTGTTTATTTTCTTACTGGTGACTTTTTATTGCAGTACAATACATGGAACATAAAATTTACCACCTAACCATTTTTGAATGTAAAATTCAGTGGCATTTAGTACATTCAAAATATTGTGCAACCATCACTACTATCTAATTCCATTTTCATCACTCCCAAAGGAAACCCAATACACATAAAGCTATCACTCATCATTCTCCCGTTTTCCAACCTCCTGCAACCATTAATCTACTTTCCATCCCCATGAATCTGGCTGTTCCATATGAGTGGAGTCATACTGTATGTGGTCTTTTACGCTTGGCTTCTTTCACTCAACATAATGTTTTTCAAGGTCCATCCGCATTGTAAAAAATATCAAAACTTCATTCTTTTTTTATGGCCAAACAACATTCCATTGTATGAATAGATTACAATTTGTTTATTATTTATCAGTTTATAGACATTTGTGTTGTTTCCAGCTCTTGGCTATTGTGAATAGCGCTGCTTATGAACATTTGTGTACAGGTTTTCTTGTGAACATGTTTTCAGCTCTCGCAGATGCATACCTAATAATGAAACTGCTGGGTCATAGGGTAATTCTATGTTTAACTCATTGAGAGAGACTGCCACACTGTTTTCCACTGTGGCTGCACCATTTTGCATTCCTACCAGCAATGTATGAGAGTTCCCAGTTCTTCACAACCTCACCAAAACATATTTTTCATGTTTGGATTATAGCCATCCTTGTGGGTGTGAAGTGGTATCTCATTGGAGTTTTGATTTATATTTCCCTAATGACTAATGATGTGAAGCATCTTTTCACGTGATTTTTTTTTTTTTGCCATTTATGTATTTTATTTGGAGAAGTGTCTGTTCAAGTCTTTTTTTTGTTATTGTGTTGTAAGAGTTCTTTAAATATTCTGGATACTAGATCCTTACCAAAGGTATGATTTAAAAATATTTTCTTCCATTCTGTGGATTGCTTTTTGACTTCCTTGATAATATCCTTTGATGTATAGAGGTTTTAAATTTTGATGAAATTCAATTTATCTCCCTTTGCTTTTGTTTCTTGTGCCTTTGGTGTCACATCTAGGAAACCATGGCTGTGTCCAAGGTCTAAAGATTTACCCCTATGTTTTGTCCCTAAGAGTTTTAGAGTTTTAGCTCTCACAACCCAATAAACCAACAACAAATTACCCAAATTTCAAATGGGCAAATGATTAAAATAGACATTTCCCCAAAGAAGACATACGAATGACCAATAAACACCTGAGAAGATGTCCTACACTAGGGCATTCGTTAGGGAAATGTAAATGAAAACCACAATGAACACCACTTTTTACTCACTAGGATGACTGTACTCAAAAGGGGGGACAATAACAAGTGTGCTTTAGGATGTGGGGAAATTGGAGCCTTCATACATTGCTGGTGGGAATGTAGAATGGAGCCTCCATGGAAAAGATTGGCAGTTCCTCAAAAATCTAAACACAGATACCCTATGACCCAGGAATTCCATTCCTTTTCAATGGGTTGTTTTTTCACTCTACCAATCTTGTTCTTTGATGCACTCAAGTTTTCAGTTTTGATGATATCCAATTTATCTATTTCTTTTTGTGGGCTTGAGGCTTTTAGAGTCATAGCTTAGAAATCATCACATAATCCAAGGTCATGCAAATTTATCCCTATGTTTGCTTCTAGGAGTTTTATAGTTTTAGATCGATCTTATAGTTAGGTTTTTGATCTGTCTTGGATTACGGTGTGAGGTAAAAGTATACAATGTTATGTGAAGAACCAATTTTACTCTTTTTTTTAAAAGATTTTGTTCATTTATTTGACAGAGATAGAGACAGCTAGTGAGAGAGGGAACACAAGCAGGGGGAGTGGGAGAGGAAGAAGCAGGCTCATAGCAGAGGAGCCTGATGTGGGGCTCGATCCCGTAACGCTGGGATCACACCCTGAGCCAAAGGCAGACGCTTAACCACTGTGCCACCCAGGCGCCCCCAATTTTACTCTTTTGCATGTGGGTATCCAGTTGTCCTGGCACTCTTTGTTGAAGATACTATCCTATTTCCATCAAATGGTTTTGGCATCTTTGTCAAAAATCAAATGACCATCAGGGCGCCTGGGTGGCTCAGTCGTTAAGCATCTGCCTTTGGCTCAGGGCGTGATCCCAGAATCCTGGGATCAAGCCCCGCATCAGGCTTATCCGTTGGGAGCCTGCTTCTTCCTCTCCCACTCCCCCTGCTTGTGTTCCCTCTCTCGCTGGCTGTCTCTCTCTCTGTCAAATACATAAATAAAATCTTTAAAAAAATCAAATGACAATAGATTATATGGGTTTATTTCCGGATTCTCAGTTCTATTCCATTGGTCTACATGTCTATCTTTATGGAAGCACCACAAATGTTAATTATGGCAGCTCTGCAGTAAGTTTTGAAACTAGGAAGTGTGAGTCCTCCAACTTTGTTCTTTTTCAAGATTGTTGGCTATTTGAGGCTCATTACATTTCCATTTGAATTTTAGGATCATATTGTCCAACTGCAAAAAAGGCAGTTGAAATGTTGAGGGCGATTGCATCGACTATGTAGAACCTTTTGGGGATTATTGCCATCTTGACAATATTAAGTCTTTTTATCCATGAATATGGGATGATTTCTCATTCATTGAAATCTTCTCTAATCTCTCTCAATACTATTTCCTAGTTTCAGTACAAGTTTCATACTTCTGTTAAATTTACTCCTAAGTATCTTATTCTTTTTGATGCAATTGTAAATGGAATTATATTCATGATTTCATTTTGAGATTGTTTGTTGCCAGTGTTCAGAAGAATGACTGGTTTTTGTATATTGACATTGTATCCTGTAAGTTTGATGAACTGGGTTTTCCGTGTATTAGGGTCATGGCATCTGCAAATAGAGTTTGCTTCTTTTCTAATCTGGATGCCTTTTTCTTGCCTTATTGTCCTGGCCAAAACCTCAAATACAATGTTGAACAGAAGTGGTGACAACAGATATTCTTGTCTTGCTCCTGATCTTAGGGAAGAAAACTTTCAGCCTTTCACAATTAAATTTGATGTTAGCTCTGGGATTTTTGTACATGGCCTTCATCAGATTGAGGAAATTCCCTTCTATTCCTAGTTTGTTGAGTGTTTTTATCAGGAAAGGGTGTTGGAATTTGCTAAGTGTTTCTTTTGCATTTATTGATTATCATGGGTTATTCCCTTTATTTTGTTAAATGGTGTATTTCATTGATTTATTTTTGTACATGTATTTTTGGAGATTTTATTTATTTATTGGAGAGAGAGAAAGAGAGAGAGAGCATGAGTAGGGGTGGGGGTGAGGGAGAAGCAGGCTCCCTCTGAGCAGGGAACTTGACTTGGGGCTTGATCAACTCAAGATCATGACCTGAGCTGAAGGCAGATGCTTAACGGACTGAGCCACCCAGGTGCCCCTATTTTTGTTTACTGAAACAAGTTTTCACTGCTGGGAAAAATCCCACTTGGTCACAGCATATAATCATCTTTGTATGCTGCTAGATTTAATTTTCCAATATTTTATAGAGGATTTTCCATCTGCTTTCATAAGGAATCGTGGTCCGTAGTTTTCTTTCCTTGTGATATTTTTGTCTGTTTTTGGTATCTGGGTAATAATGGTCTTGTAGAATGGCTTAGGAAGGGTTCTATCCTCCTCTTTTTTGGGATGTTTGAGAAAGATTGGTGTTAATGCTTTTTTTCAACCTTTAGTAGAATTCAGCTGTGTAGCCATCTTGGTCTGGCTCTTCTTTGTTGAAATCTGTTTGTACTAACTCAATGGGGTTTTTCAGTTGTGCTTTTTCTTTTTTAGTCACTTTGGAGAGTTTGTGTGATTCTAGGATCTTTTCCATTTTATCTAGGCGTTTTAATTTGTTGGCATACTATTGTTTATTGTATTCCCTTATAATCCTCTTTATTTCTTTAAGGTCTGTAGTAGTGTCCCTTGCTTAGTTGTTGAGTTCAGTAATTTGAGTCTCCTCTGTTTTTCATCAGTCTGGCTAAAGATTTGTCAATTCTGTTGACCTTTTCAAAGAACCGACTTTTGCTTTTGTTGAACGTCTGTGTTTATTTTCTATTCTCTGTCATTTATTTCCATGCTAATTTTCATGATTTCCTTCCTTCTACTGGCATTGGGTTTAGTTTGCTCTGTTTTTCTAGTTTCTTATGATAGAACATTAGGTTATTGATAAAAGTTCTTTCTCCTTTTTTAATTTAGGCATTTATAGTTATAAATTTCCTTCTGGGCACTGATTTTACTCTATCCCATAAGTTTTGGTGTAATGTATTTTTGTTTTCATTAATCTTGAAAGATTTTAAGTAAACTCTATGCCCATTGTGGGGCTGGAACTTACAACCCCAAGATCAAGAGTCGTATGCTCTACCAACTGAGCCAGCCAGGTGCCCCTGATCTTGAAATAACTTTTAATTCCCCTTGTGATTTCTTCTTTGATTCACCTGTTAAAAGCATATTAATTTCCATATATTTATAAATTTTTCCAAATTTGCTTCTATTATTACTTCCTAATTTATTTCTGTTGCAGACAGAAAATATATTTTTCATGATTTCAATCATCTAAAATTTATCAAGACTTGTTTTATGGCCTAACATATCATTTATGCTAGAAAATGTTCCATGTTTACTTGAGAAGAATGTATAGCCTGCAGTTGTTAGGAAGGATGTTCCGTAGACATTTGTTAGGTCTAGTTGTTATATAGTCTATCTCCTGATGATCTTCTGTGTAGTTGTTTCCTTCGTTATTAAAAGTTTGATATTGAAGTATCTAAATATTATTGTTTATTTTTCCTTTCAATTCCTTCAATTTTTGCTTTCTGTTCTTTGAGGCTCTGTTTTTAGGTCATATGTGCTTATAATTGTATCCCTTTTATCATTATGAAATGTCTTTCCTTGTCTTCAGTAAAAATTTTTGTCTTAAAGTCTCTTTTGTCTGATATTAGTGTAAATGCTCCATCTCTCTTTTGGTTACTGATTTCATGGACTATCTTTTTCTAGCCATACTTCAAATTTATTTTTTAAATCCATTCTGCTAATCTAGCCCTTTTAATAGGAGAGTTTAATCCATTTAATTAATGTATTTACTGATTAGGAAAGACTTCTGCCATTTTGCTATTTGTTTTCTATCAGTCGCGTGTTCCTTTATTCCCTAGTTCCTACATTACTTCTTTCTTCTGTGTTTTAAAATATTTTCTTGTGTACCATTTTAATTCCCTGTTGTTCCTTTAGTATTTTTTTTTAGTTATTTGAGGTTGCCTTGGAGATCACAATTAACGTCTTAATTCTATTTATTTATTTATTTATTTATTTATTTATTTATTTATTTATTGTTAGGTAGACTCTGTACCCAATGTGGGGCTTGAACTCATGATCTTGAGATTAAGAGTCACATGCTGTACTGACTGAGCCACCCAGGCACCCCCCCAACATTGTAATTTATAACGATCTAGTTTGTATTAATACTAACTTAATTTTAAATGTATGCAAAAAATTTGCTCCTATATAGCTCCATTAGTCCCAACCCATGCTATTCTTGTTCAGACTGCATCTTTATCCATTGTGTGCTCCTTGATACAGATTTAAAATTATTGTTTTGTACAATTGTGTTTTAAATCAGATAGAAAAAAAGAGTTACAAATAAAAGAATATATTTATATCTGTCTTTTATACTTAACTATGTAGTTATCTTTCCCGGTGTTCTTTATTCTTTGTGTGGATTTTAGTTACTGCCTAGAGCCATTTCATTTCCACCTAAAGGACTCCCTTTAGCATCTGTGGTAGAACAGGTCTGCTAGCAGCAACCCTCAGTTTTTGTGTATCCGAAGATATCTTAATCTCTTCTTCGTCTTTGCTTTCGGGTTTTTAAAAAGATTTTACTTATTTTTATTTTATTTTTTTAAGTAAACTCTATGCCCAATGTGGGGCTTGAACTTATGACCCCAAGATCAAGAGTCACATGCTCTACCAACTGAGTCAGCCAGGCGCCCCTCCCCTTCTTTTTCAAAGGATAGTTTTGCCAGATACCGAGTTCTTGGTTGACAGTTTTTCTTTCAGTACTTGGACTATGTGGTCCCGCTCACTGTCTCTGGCTGCCATGGCTTCTGATGAAAACTCACGTGCTAATCTAATTGATGATTCTTTGTATATAATAAGTCACGACTCTCTTGCTGTTTTCAAGATACTTTCTTTGTCTTTTGACAGTTTAATTATGATGGGTGTAGGTGTGGATCTTTTTGACTTTTTCCTAGTTGAAGTTTGTTAAACTTCTTGGATATATGGATTAATGTTTTCATCAACTTTGGGAAGTTTTCGGTGATTATTTCTGCAAATATTTTTTCACCTGTTCTGTTTCTGAGACTCCCGTTATGGTAATGTTGCTACACTTTTGGTAACCCACAGACCTCTGAAGCTGTGTTGAGCTTTCTTTTCTTTTTTTTTTTTTTAACCGTTCCTCTATTGGATAATCTCAGTTGACCTATATTTAAGTTTTCTGATTCTTTCTCCACCTGGTTGAATCTATGGAGACCCTCCAGTGAAACTTCCATTTAGTTATTGTACTTTTCAATTCCAGAATTTCTATTTGGTTCATTTTTATGATTTGAGTCACTTTACAGATATTCTCTATTTTTTAGACCTTGTTTCTTTTAGCTCCTTGAACATACTTAAGATAGCCGATTGAGTCTGTCTAGAAAATCCCATGTCTGGGCTCCATTCAGGACAATCTGTATCGATTGCTTTTTCACCCTGTATATGGGCCATGCTTTCTTGTTTCTTTACATGCCTCATATTTTTTTGTTGAAAATGGAATATTTTGGGGCACCTGGGTGGCTTAGTTGGTTAAGCATCTGCCGTCGGCTCAGGTCATGCTCTCAGGGTCCTGAGATCAAGCCCTGCATCAGGCTCCCTGCCCAGCAGGGAGTCTGCTTCTCCCTCTCCCTCTGCCCCTCCCCCTGCTCATGCTCTCTCTCCCTCTCAAATAAATAAATAAATAAAATCTTTTTTTAAAAAAGAAAGAAAGAAAGAAAGAAATCATATTCTCCCCCTTCCCCTAGGGTCTGTCAGTTTCGCATTTGTTTAGTCACTTTTCTGAACTAATTCTGTATTCTTCCTCATTTGTGGCTAACGAAGTCTGTTAGTTTAGTGGTCAGCTAAGGATTGGACAGAAGTATTCTTATTCCTTCCTGAAATGAAAAAAGTCCCCTAATCTTTGTTGAAGGTCTCCATGTGCACATTGGGCACTCCTTCACCACGGAGACTGGCAATTTATAGCTCTGCATTAGTTTTCACTTCCTGCTTGTGCAGAAACCTGAAGGTCAGCCCGAGGTGAGAGCATAGGGCCTTCTTAGGTCTTTTCTTAGCATGCATACATCCCTGAGCACGTGCATGACTTTCTGGATTCTCAGAACTATGTCACAGCTTTTAAATCGCTTATGGACAACACTTTCCCCATCTTTCCTACCAAGCGTTTTGGTTAGACTGTTGTTTGCCCCACTGTTATCTAGTGCCTCAGGCAGTAGGGACTAAAACATTCATCTGTAAATGTTTTCAGTTAATGCTTCCACCTTCCACCCCCTGGTAGTGTCTCTAGCATTGGGCCAGTTTGGAGTGAGACAAAAACAAACAAACACATAAAAAAACAAAGCACAAAAAAACAACACACACACACAAACTTCAACAAAAAAACAAAAACAACCCAGTCTT
This sequence comes from Ursus arctos, assembly GCF_023065955.2. Taxonomy (NCBI): domain Eukaryota; kingdom Metazoa; phylum Chordata; class Mammalia; order Carnivora; family Ursidae; genus Ursus; species Ursus arctos. The sequence goes on along the minus strand of NW_026622874.1, from coordinate 94,626,725 downwards.
CTGAGCTGATCTTATAGGGAACTCCCAGATTGGTCAAAACAAATTACCTTTTTTTTTTTTTTTTTTTTTGGTGAATGAGGTCTGTTCTGCCTCCTCTACCACCAGCAAGGTGGGCTGCTGTTGTCAAAACTACCACTGACCCAGGGAGCGGGAAATTAGACTGGCGGAAGTTTAAATACCACAATGCTTGTTGTTTTTCTTGAATTCAATTGTTTTTCTTGAATTAGTGCTCTCAGGTTGCTGCAAACCTTTGTTTAATTTCCAGTTGCAAAAAGAAAATATTCTGACAGTTTTTGCCTTTGTTGTTGTTGTTATTACTTTTATTGAACAATGGAATTTTGGAGTTCCTCTGCCATTTTCACTGACATCACTCCTCCAGTAGCATAGTTTCTTGAGACTTATTCATGTAGTTGCATAAATCAGTAATTTGTTCCTTTTTATTTGTGGGTAGTATTCCATCACATAGATATACCACTTTTTAAAATTTATGCACTTTTTATAGACATCTGGGTTTTTTCCAGTTTCAAGCTATTACAATAAAGTTGCTATATACATGTGTATATGAAGCTATGTGTGGATGTATGATTTCGTTTCTCTTGGATACCTACCCCAGAAAGAGATTTCTGGATCATATTGATGAGGGAATGGAGGCAAGCTGAAGACAAAGCAGAAGCTGACACCCTGCAACACCCCCCCCCCTCCGCCCAGCAGATGTATGTGACATTCCTCAGGCACTCCTGGCTGCCCTAAAGGACATCAGTAACCTAGCTTCCAGAAGGGAAAGTATGTAGACACAATTAAATTTCCTTACTACCTACAGCTCATTGACAAGTCCTTGAAACAGGCACGGTGACATTACTCTAGGAACTCAGCTGCCTCGATGTTAATACTTTGCTAAGGGCAAAAGGCAGTCCTAGCCTGACCCCCTTCCCTCCACCACAATCCTGTAAGTCTACTTTAATGTATAAAAATTCCTTTGGAAACTTCCTTTATCTCTAACCGTCCCCCCAAGATAGTGTTGGCAATCATCCCCCAAGCATATGCCCACCGATATACATCCAAAGGGTCTCATGACTCAGGTTTTATTAGACAGTAATAAATGACCTTTTCCCAACAACAGCTACTCCTGGAAACCTTGCTTCCAAAATTCCTTAGAGACTCACGCTATCCCTAATCCCCTCCCAACTTGAGGGTATATAATGGGCCACTCCTCACAACCCCGGGGCAGCAGCTGTTTCTGCCCAAGGGTCCTGTCCCCGTGCTTTAATAAACCACCATTTTGCACCAAAGACACCTCAAGAATTCTTTCTTGGTCATCGGCTCCGGACTCCACCCCACTGAACCTCACCTGTATTCTACAACCTCATCAATATGGTAACTATATTTTTAACTTAGTAAATGAGTCCTCCAACTGTATTTTTCTTCTTCAAATTCGTTGTTAACTAGTCTACTTCCTTTGCCTTTACATGTAAATTTTAGAATCGGCTTGTATATAGCTACAAAAATCTTACTAAGATTTTGATTGGTGTTGCGTTAAATCCATAAATCATTTGCAAGGTATTGTCATCCTACTTATACCAAATCCTCTAGTCTGTGAACATGGTGTGTCTCCTCATTTATTTAGGTCTTCCTAGATTTCTTTTAAAAGTGTTTTGTCATTTCTAGCATAAACATCCTGCACATGTTTTGTTAGTTTTATAACCAGGTATTTCTTCTTTTTTTAAAGAATTTATTTATTTATTTATTTATTTATTTATTTATTTGAGAGCACAAGCAGGAGGAGGGTCAGAGGGAGAGGCAGACTCCCCGCTGAGCAGGGAGCCCCATGCGGGACCCGATCCCAGGACCCTGAGATCCTGACCCGAGCTGAAGGCAGACACTTAACTGACTGAGCCACCCAGGCACCCCCCGGTATTCCTTCTTTTAATGCTATTCCAAATGGTACTGTTTTTAAATTCTCAGTTTCCAGCTGTTTGCTGCTAGTGCACAGATATAAAATTGCATGTTTCAATCTTTATAAATTTATTTATAGTTTTTGGAGGTTTTTTGCGGATTTCTTGGGATTTCCTATGGAGACAATTATGCGTTCTAGGACTAGGGACTGTTTTTAGTTCTTCCTTTCCCATCCGTGTGCTCTTTACTTCTTTCCTTGCTTTATTGTCCTAGCTTGGTCTTCTGATACAATGGGGTTTTTTGTTTTTTTTAAATAATCATATTTTTTATTATATTATGTTAGTCACCATACAGTACATCCCCGGTTTCTGATGTAAAGTTCGATGATTCATTAGTTGCGTATAACACCCAGTGCACCATGCAATACGTGCCCTCCTTACTACCCATCACCGGTCTATCCCATTCCCCCACCCCCCTCCGCTCTGAGGCCCTCAGTTTGTTTCTCATAGTCCATAGTCTCTCACGCTTCATTCCCCCTTCTGATTACCCCCCCTTTCTTTATCCCTTTCTTCCCCTACCGATCATCCTAGTTCTTATGTTCCATAGATGAGAGAAACCATATGATAATTGTCTTTCTCTGCTTGACTTATTTCACTTCTGATACAATGTTAAATAGAAGTAGTGACAGTAAACATTCTTCCCTTGTCTTTTTAACTAAGGGAAAGCATGCAGTTCTTTACCAGTAAGTATGATTTTCGCTCTGGGTAATTTATAGATGCCCTTTATCAGGTTGAGGAATTTCCTGTCCCTACTTTGATGAGAGCTTTTACCCAGAATGGATGTTGGATCTTGCCAAATGCTTCTTCTGCATACCTTGATAAGATCACATGCTATTTCTTCTTAAACTGTTAATAAAATGGATTGTATTAATTAATTTGCAAATATTGAACCAGCCCTGTATTGCTGGTATAAAACTCACTTTGTTGTGGTGTATTATCGTTTTATATACTGATGCATTCAATTTGCTACTTTTTTGAGGATTTTATGTCTAGTTGATAAGGACTATTGGTCTGTGAAGACTTCTCTTTTTGCATGAACATGGTCTAGTTTGGGTATAAAAATACTGCTGGCCTCATACAACAAATTGGGGAGTATTCACTCTTCTATTTTCTTGAAGAAATTGCATAAGATTTACCAAAGACTAAATCTTTGGTAAAATTCTCCAGAGAAATTATTTGGACCTGGAGATTTCTTCTTGGTAAGTTTTTAACTACAAATTCAATTCTTTAATAGTATGGGACTATTCAGCATATCTGTTTTAACTTGGGTGAGTGCTGGTAGTTTGTGGTTTTGAGAAATTTGTCCAATTCTTTTTTTTCTTCTCTTTTTCTTTTTTCCTTCCTTCCTTCCTTCCTTCCTTCCTTCCTTCCTTCCTTCCTTCCTTTTATTTGGCTAGAGGTTTAGGAATTTTATATATCCTTCCTAAGAACCAGCTTTTGGTTTAAATGATCTCTATTGTTCTTCCTTTCAATTTCATACATTTCTGCTCTTATTTTTCTTTATTTCCTTCTTTCTGCTTGCTTTTTTTTAAGATTTTACTAAATTTTTTTTTTTGACAGGCAGAGAGACAGCCAGCGAGAGAGGGAACACAAGCAGGGGGAGTAGGAGAGGAAGAAGCAGGTTCCCAGCGGAGGAGCCCTATGTGGGGCTCGATCCCAGGACTCTGGGATCACGCCCTGAGCCGAAGGCAGACGCTTAACGACTGAGCCACCCAGGCGCCCCAAGATTTTACTAAATTTTTAAAAGTAATCTCTATACCCAACATGGGGCTCAAACTCACAACCCTGAGGTCAAGAGTTACATGCTCTCCTGACTGAGTCAGCCAGGTGTCCTTCTGTTTGCTTTGAGTTTATTTTACTCTTTTAAAAAATAGTTAATTAAAGTGAAAGGTAGGTTATTAATTTGAGACCTTTCTTATTTTTTAATACAATCATTTAATGCTATAAATTTCCTTTGACTAGTACTTTGGCTGCATCCGTAAGTTTTTGATATGTTGTGTTTTCATTTTCATTCAAATTTAAATATTTTCTAACTTCCCTTGAGATTTCCTTTTACCTTGAATTATTTAGACGCGTGTTGTTAATTTTCCAGTTTTATTTCTATTACCGTCTTCTGAATTCTAGTTAAATTCCATTATCATCTGAGAACATAGTTTATATAATTCTAACCCTAAAACCTTTATTAAGGCTTATTTTGTGATTGAAGATATAATCTATCTTGGTAAATAGTCTATGTGCTCTTGAAAAGAATGTATATTATACTGCTGTGGATAGAGCATTTTCTCAGTTTTAATTGGTTGATGGTGTTGTTCAGTTCTTATGTATTCTTGTTGATTTTCTATTTGTTCTAGCCATTACTAAAAGAGGAGTGATGAAGTTTCCAACTATAATTGTGGGTTTGTCTATTTCTTCAGTTCTGTCCGTTTTTGCTTCATCTATTTGAAGTTCTGTTGTTAGATATATTCACATTTTAAACCATGTTGTCTTGGTTTTTTGCCATCATGTAATTTCCCTCTTTATCCCTGGTAAATTTCCTTGCTCCAACGTGTGCATTGTCTGATAATAACACAGCAACGTGAGCTTTCTTTAGATTAGCACTGACATGGCAAACTTTCCCCCTCTATAACTTTCATCCTATCTATATTAGAGTGTATAGTCGTGTCTTAAAAAAAAAATCTATTCTGACAATCTTTGTCTTCTAGTTGGTGTGATTAGACAATTCACATTGACTGGAATTATTGGTGTGTTTGGATTTAGGAATATCACTTTCTTAATTATTTTCTGTTTGTTCCCTATGTTTGTATTCCTCTTTTTCCCTTTTTCTGCCTTCTTTCAGGTTCTTTACATATTGTTTGGTATTACATCTTAATTCATCATTTGATCATTTGACTGTATCTCTGTGCGATTTTTGAGTGGTTACTCTAGGAATTTATGTGGGTGTGTACTAAAATTTTCAAATTCTACTTAAAATTAATATTTTACACTTTCAGTGAAATGTAGGACCCTTACTACAGTATAGATCTCTTCACCCTGTTGATGTTGTAGTTTTCATATGTATTACCTCCACATACATTGAAAACACCATTAGAATCTAAAACTGTTCTAAAAAATAAAGCTATTTTAAAAGCTTACTAAAGAATGTTATAACTTTCTCTTTCAATAATTACGCCTATTTAAAAGAACCCAAAAGGAAAAAATTGTCTCTTACATTTACCCAGATATTTACCTTTTTCTTAAGAATTACTTTTTATTTTTATTTTTTTTTACTTTTTAGATTTTATTGATTGATTGAACAGAGAGAGACACACAGCAAGAGAGGGAACACCAGCAGGGGGAGTGGGAGAGGGAGAAGCAGGCTTCCCGCTGAGCAGGGAGCCCGATGCGGGGCTCCATCCCAGGACCCTGGGATCATGACCTGAGCCGAAGGCAGATGCTTAACCCTTAACGACTGAGCCACCCAGGTGCCCAGATATTTACCATTTTTGTTGCTCTTCCTTCATTTCTGAGGGTCTAAGATTCTCTCTGGTATTCCTTCCTCTCGTTTGAAGAATTTCCTTGAGCATTTCCTTTACTGCAGTTCAGTTGCCAACAAATTCTCTTAGTTTTTCTGTGTCTCAAAGTGCCTTTATTTCACATTTATCCCTGAAGGATATTTTCCCTAGAGACAGAATTCCAGGTTGACAATTTTTTTTCTTTCAATACTTAAAAGGTGTTGTGTTACCTCCTTCTGGACCTCACAATTTCAGATAATAAATCCCTAGTCATTCAAGTAATTATTACCTTGTGTGTAATGTGCCATGGTTCTATGTCTGCTTTTAAGGTATTTTCTTAAACTTTAGTATTCAGCATTTTTATTATGATGTGTCTTGGTGTGGACTTCTTTGAGTTTATGTTAATTGGGATTTACTGAGCTTCTTGAATCTCTAAGTTTATTTCCCCAAGTTTCAGAAGTTTTAAACCATGATTTCCTTCTATATTTTTCTACACCACACCCTTTCTCCTATCTCAGACTGCTCATTTTTTTCTAATCTATTCTCACTCTATTGTTCATGTTGGATGATTTTTAAAGCTTATTTTCAAGTTGACTGGCTTTTTCCTAATGCTATCTACATTGACCTGTATCTGGTGTATCTAGTGAACTTTACATTTTAATTATTGAGTGTATCTGGTGAACTTTACATTTTAATTATTATATTTTTCAGTTCTAAAATATATACTTGGTTCTTTTAAAATATCTTCTATTTCTCTGCTAAGGCTTTCTACCCTTCTTTTTTTTTTTTTTTTTTTTCTTTCTTAAAAAATAGTCTCCCCTATGGTTAAATTTAAATAAATGGAGTGCTTTAAAATATTGGCCTGCTAATTCCAATATCTGTGTCACCTTGTGCTTGACATCTATTAATTGTCTTTTTTCTTGTAAGATATTTAGATTTTCCTAATTCTTCATATGTTGGGTTATTTGGAATTACATTCTGGCAATTTAAAATATTATGTGATTCTGGACCTTGCTTAAATCCTACAGAGAATTTTTGTTTTTTGTTTTCTGTTTGTTTGGTAGACGATTTGGTTAGGTTCAAGCTGCAAGAGCTTCCCAGTATTCTGTGGGCTGTGGTTGCAATGTCAGTTTTGTTTCTAAAGAATTCACAGTCCAGTTCAGATACATACTTTTTACACACCACACAGTGGCCATCCTGAGACCCGGGCAGTGGTCTATCCCAAGCATGGTTTATTTCTCAAAATCTATACTGTTTAGGGTCAGAAGGGCACACAAAAAGTTCAGAGGTGAGCCCAGGAGTTCATAAACCAGTTATCATTGTTTTCTTGAACTCCTTCTTCTCAGCAGTTTTACTTATACTTTCTAGCTCCCAAGGACCCCTCTTTCTAGTGCTCTGATTGGAAAGCCAGGGCTTCAGTTTCTGTGCTCTGCTACACACTATGACCGCATCTTCCTTCAGTGTCAAATGACAAAGAGATAGAAAAAAAGCAACAGGGATTCACTCAGTACTCTCGGGACCACAGTGTCTCTTGTCATAGAGAAGCTTCCCTTTGACTGAGTATGTGGCGTTTGCCCAATTACTTTTTCCTGCTTCCTCTGCCTCCATGGAATTTTCTGGAAGCTGGGATAGTAGAAAATGGGGGGAGGGTGTGAATCTTGGAATTTCTCCCTCCTCTCTTAGCTGTATGAACTCCCTTTCCTACTCCTTGAACCACAAGTGGAGAGCTACTTTGGGGGTTCTTTCTGTTTGCACCCAGTATGCCGGTCTGGGTTTGAACTACCTTTGAATCCAGGGTGGGAGATAGCAAAGTGGGGGGTACTAACTGTTGCTTCCAGTTTTGTTTTTTTCCACCAAAATGCCCACTAACATTTAATTTTCAGAGTCCATAATAACTATTCCATGCATTTTTTAAAAAGATTTTATTTATTTATTCGACAGAGATAGAGATAGCCAGTGAGAGAGAGAACACAAGCAGGGGGAGTGGGAGAGGAAGAAGCAGGCTCATAGCGGAGGAGCCTGATGTGGGGCTCGATCCCACAACGCTGGGATCACGCCCTGAGCTGAAGGCAGACGCTCAACCGCTGTGCCACCCAGGCGCCCCTATTCCATGCATTTTGACCAAGATTTTTAGTTGCATTCAGGGGGAGAGACAGGGAGAATTCTCTTTATTCTTAGTGATTGTAACAAACACATCCTGAACTGAGTTTTTTAAAGGGCAGATTTTCCTTTGATGAAGTACAATTGATTGATTGTTTTCTTTGATAGTTATATGCTTTGTGTGTTATATCTAAAATATTTGACAAACCTAAGGTTACAAAAATTTTCTCTTATGTTTCCTTCTAGAAATATTATAGTTTAGCTCTTACGTACACAGAATTTAATTAGAAATAAATAGCACATCGGAAATCGGGGATGTACTATATGGTGACTAACATCATATAATAAAAAATCATTTAAAAAAAAGAAATAAATAGCAGAAGGAAAACTGGAAAATATTCCCATAATCAGAAATTTCACTTAATTGTTGTATATAATGTGAGATGAGGATTGAAGGTTATTTTTTTGCATATGAATATCCAACTGCTTCAGCACTATTTATTGAAAAGATTATCCACTCCCAATTGAATTGCCATGGCACTTTCATTGCAAATCAATTGATCACAGATATGTGGTTCTATATTCTGGACTCTTTATTCTGTTCTGTTGATCTGTATATATATCTTTATGCCTATACCGCACTGTCTTGATAACTGTCACTTCATAATACATCTTGAAACCAGGTAGTACAAGTCTTCCAACTTTATTCTTTTTTTCAAAATTGTTTTGACATTTTAAGTCCTTTGCATTTCAATATAAATTTTAGAATCCGTTTGTCAATTTCTACTGGAAAAAATCTTGCTGTGATTTTGATTGGAATTGCATTAAATCTATAGATAATGTTGGGAGAAATGTCATCTTAACTATATTCACTCTTCCTATCCATGAATATGGAATATGTCTCCATTTATTTGTTTCTCAACTTTTCTGTCATTTTTCTCAAATTTTTTTGCCTTTCCTATAATTTCTTTTTAGAGATGAATTTCATAATCACCCCACATGATATTTTAATGTCTGCTTGTGTACTGTATATATATCTGTATTTTACATATAAAAGAGTAAGACTTTTCACACACTTCCTCCTCCAAGAACCAACTTTCTTTCTTTTGGGGGTAATAGTAATCTTATTGACAACACGTGATTTAAGTCTTCTTGAATTTTTCAGAGTAATATTTTGTAATTCTCGGTGTACTGCTTTTGAATATCTTTTGTCAAATTTATTGTATATTGGTGCACAAATTTTTGATACTATACTAAATATTTTTTACATTTTCTATTTCTGATAACTTTTTGTGACTACATAGAAATATACTTGATTTTGTATAGTGATCTTGTATCCTGCATCTTGATAAACTCACTTATTCTTGTAGTTTTAGTAGTTCTAATATTTTTTTAGTTTCAGGGTGCCTGGGTGATGCAGTCGATTAAGCATCCAAATCTTGGCTTCAGCTTAGGTCACGATCTTGGAGTCAGGAGATCAAGACCTGCATCAGGCTCCACACTAAGTGTGGAGTCTGCTTGGGACTCTTTCTCCCTCTCCCTTCGCTCCTCTCCCCACCTCTCTAAAATAAACAAACAGATAAATCTTTTTAAGAAGTTTAAAGTTTTTTTGTTTTTTTAGTTTTAATAATTTTTTTGAGATTCCATGAGATTTTCTACATGCATGGATAAGATGTCTGCTAATACAGTTTAGATAGTTCTTTTCAACCTAGATGACTTTTATTTCTCTTCATTGCTGTGTTGCGCTGGCTAAAAGTTCCAGTACGACATTGAATAGTGGTAGTGAGAATGGACATTCTTACCCTGTTCCTGATTTTAGGAGGAAAATTCTTCACGAAGGTTATAAAGTTTCTTTGTATTTTTAGTACTTTCAGGAATGGATGTTAAATTTTGTCAAGAGCTTTTTCTGCATCCACTGAGATTATCACCTAGGTTTTCTTTTTACATTTTTATTCTGTTAATAACATGAATTACATTGATTGATTTTCAAATGCTAAACCAACCTTACATTCTTGAGATAAACCCATTTGGTCATAATGTGCTATAATTTTTATATATTGTTAAATTTTATTTACTGTGACATTATTAAGAATGTGTGTATGTGTGTGTGTGTGTGTGTGTGTGTGTGTGTGTGTGTGTTTTATTTTACTCATGAGGAACACTGGTCGTTTTTGTTTGTTTTTCAGAATCTTTGTTTTTGGTGTCAATCTTTGGTTTGGTAATGCTGGACTCATAGGATGAATTGGGAAGTACTCTCACTTTTTAAATCTTCCAAAAGAGTTTGTGTATATTTGATAATATTTCTTTTTTTAAAAAAGATTTATTTATTTCAGAGAAAGAGAGAAAGCACGAGTGGGAGAAGAGGCAAAGAGAGAAGGAGAGGAAGAGAGAGAATCCTCAAGGACACTCCCCATTGAGTGGGGAGCTCAATGCAGGGCTCAATCCTATGACCCATGAAGTCATGACCTGAGCCAAAACCAAGAGTTGGACACTTAACTGACTGAGCTCTCCAGGCGATAATATTTCTTAATTAAAAATTTTGCTCTTTTTAAATCTAGTTTCTCCGTGTATAATTTTAAGTCATTGATGTGAGGACTTTATTTCTTTTTTTTTTTAATTTTTTTATTATATTATGTTAGTCACCATACAGTACATCCCTGGTTTCTGATGCAAGGTTCGATGATTCATTAGTTGTGTATAACACCCAGTGCACCATGCAATACGTGCCCTCCTTACTACCCATCACCGGTCTATCCCATTCCCCTACCCCCCTCCCCTCTGAGGCCCTCAGTTTGTTTCTCAGAGTCCATAGTCTCTCATGCTTCATTCCCCCTTCTGATTACCCCCCCTTTCTTTATCCCTTTCTTCCCCTACCGATCTTCCTAGTTCTTATGTTCCATAGATGAAAGAAATCATATGATAATGGTCTTTCTCTGCTTGACGTATTTCACTTAGCATTATCTCCTCCAGTGCGGTCCATGTTGCAGCAAATGTTGAGAATTCGTTCTTTCTGATAGCTGAGTAATATTCCATTGTATATATGGACCACAACTTCTTCTTTTTTTTTTTAAGATTTTATTTATTTATTCGACAGAGATAGAGACAGCCAGTGAGAGAGGGAACACAAGCAGGGGGAGTGGGAGAGCAAGAAGCAGGCTCATAGCAGAGGAGCCTGATGTGGGGCTCGAACCCATAACACCGGGATCATGCCCTGAGCCGAAGGCAGACACTTAAGTGCTGTGCCACCCAGGCGCCCCTGGACCACAACTTCTTAGTCCAGTCATCTGTTGAAGGGCATCTCGGCTCCTTCCACACTTTGGCTATTGTGGACAATGCTGCTTGCTATGAACATTGGGGTGCATATGGCCCTTCTCTTCACTACATCTGTATCTTTGGGGTAAATACCCAGTAGTGCAATGAGGCCTTTATTTCTAATATAAGCAATCAGTGCTCTGAATTTCCCTCTAGGATTAAGAGTACATTCATCATGATGGGCACTGAGTACTGTATCGAGTTGTTGAACCACTCTAGTACACCTGAGACTAATGTAACACTGTATGTTAATTATACTGGAATTTTAAAAAATCCCTCTAAATACCACTTTAGCTGCATCCTACAAATTGTGATCTGTTGTCTTCTCCTTTTCAGTTATTTAAAATACATTGTAAATTCCCATGTAATTTCTCTTTTGACCCATAGGTTATTTAGAAATGTACTATTTAGTTTCCAAATATTTGGAAGGATTTTCCAGTAATCTTTTTCTTATTGATTTCTAATTTAATCCCATTATTGTCAGAGAACACACTCTGTGAGAATTGAATCCTCTTAAATTTTTGAGACTTGTTTGATGGTGCAGAATACGATCTACTTTGGGGACTGTTCCATTTGCACTTAAAAAAAAAAGATTTTTGGAGGGCACCTGGGTGGCTCATTTGGTTGAGTGTCCTGCTCTTGATCTCAACTCAGGTCTTGATATCAGGGCTGTGAGTTCAAGGCCCATGTTGGGTTCCATGCTGGGCATAGATCCTGCTTCAAAAAAAATTTTTATTCTGCTATTGTTGAATGGAGGGTGCTATAAATGTCAATTAGTTTGGTCAAAAGTGTTGTTCAGATCCCTCCTACATTGTTGGTGGGAATGCAAATTGGTATAACCACTTTGGAAAACAGTGCGGAGGTCCCTTAAAAAGTTAAAAATTGAGATACTCTGTGATCCAGCAATTGCACTACTGGGTATTTACCCCAAAGATACAGATGTAGTGAAGAGAAGGGCCATATGCACCCCAATGTTCATAGCAGCATTGTCCACAATAGCTAAATCGTGGAAGGAACTGAGATGCCCTTCAACAGATGACTGGATTAAGAAGATATGGTCCAGGGGCGCCTGGGTGGCACAGTGGTTAAGCGTCTGCCTTCGGCTCAGGGCCTGATCCCAGCATTATGGGATCGAGCCCCACATCAGGCTCCTCCACTAGGAGCCTGCTTCTTCCTCTCCCACTCCCCCTGCTTGTGTTCCCTCTCTTGCTGGCTGTCTCTATCTCTGTCGAATAAATAAATAAAATCTTTAAAAAAAAAAAGAAGATATGGTCCAGGCACTGGAGGAGATAATGCTAAGTGAAATAAGTCAAGCAGAGAAAGACAATTATCATATGATTTCTTTCATCTATGGAACATAAGAACTAGGAAGATCAGTAGGGGAAGAAAGGGATAAAGAAAGGCGGGTAATCAGAAGGGGGAGTGAAGCATGGGAGACTATGGACTCTGAGAAACAAACTGAGGGCCTCAGAGGGGAGGGGGGTGGGGGAATGGGATAGACTGGTGATGGGTAGTAAGGAGGGCACATATTGCATGGTGCACTGGGTGTTATATGCAACTAATGAATCATTGAACCTTGCATCAGAAACCAGGGGTGTACTGTATGGTGACTAATGTAAGATAATAAAAAATATTAAAAAAAAAAAAGAAGTTGTGGTCCATATATACAATGGAATATTACTCAGCCATCAAAACGAACGAATTCTCAACACTTGCTGCAACATGGACGGGACTGGAGGAGATAATGCTAAGTGAAATAAGTCGAGCAGAGAAAGACAATTATCATATGGTTTCACTCATTTAGGGAACATAAGAAGTAGGAAGATCAGTAGGAGAAGAAAAGGAAGAAGAAAGGCGAGGTAAACAGAAGGGGAAAGGAACCATGAAAGACTATGGACTCTGGGAAACAAACTGAGGGCTTCAGAGGGGGGTTGGGAAATGGGATAGACTGGTGATGGGTAGTAAGGAGGGCACGTATTGCATGGTGCACTGGGTGTTATACGCAAGTAATAAATCATGGAACTTTAAAAAAATAAATAAATTAATTAAAAAAATAAATTAAGTCTCCAAAATTGATTAAAAAAAAAAAGTGTTGTTCAGATTTTCTACATCCTTACCGATTATCCATGTGCTGTTCTACCAATTGTCAAAGGACTAGTGTTGAATTTTATCACTATGGTTGTTGACGTGTCTGTTTCTCTATGGAGTTTTTGCTTCATGTATTTTGAATCCCTGTTATTAGGAACATATCATTTAGGATTGTTATATCCTCTTAATAAATTGACAACTTCATTATTATGGAATAACCTTCCTTGTCTCTGGTAATATTGTCTCAAAATCTACTTTGTCTATTATTAATATAGGCACTCTGGCTTTACTTTGGTTAGAGTTAGATGTATATAGGGGCGCCTGGGTGGCTCAGTCATTAAGCGTCTGCCCTCAGCTCAGGGCGTGATCCCAGGGTCCTGGGATCGAGCCCCAGGTCAAGAACCCTGCTCCGCTGGGAGCCTGCTTCTTCCTCTCCCACTCCCCCTGCTTGTGTTCCCTCTCCCGCTGGCTGTCTCTCTCTCTGTCAAATAAATAAATAAATAAAATCTTTAAAAAAATAAAGAGTTAGATATATATAAATTATATGCAAAAATATAATAAATATTTATATATTTTATATTTGTATAGTTTATAAATACATATATTTATATATAAATATATAAATAAATATACATATTTACATATAAATATAAAATATACTGTAAGTCCAGGCTGTCACCTGTGCTTTTGACTAATCAGCTATAAATCTGAGGTTCCCTCAACCTCTTCCTCAGTTTTGATGAATTTGCTAGAGTAGCTCACAGAACCATTTACCAGTTTATTAGAAGAGGATATGATATAGGATACAGGTAAACATCTAGATAGAAGAGCTGCATGGGGCAAGGGATGTAGGAAGGGACACGGAACTTCCATGCCCTCCTCAGGCCTGAACTCTCTGAGTACTTTCATGTGTTCACCATCCCAGAAGCTCTTTGAATCCCATACCATTGGGAATTTTATGGAGGCTTCCTCATGTGGGCATGATCATTGCCAAAGGCATGGTCATTACTAACCCCATTTCCAGTCCCACTTCCCTCTCTGAAGAATGGAGGGCGGGGCTCAAAGTTCCAAACTCCTCCCCATTATGGTTTGGTCTTTCTGATGACCAGCCCCCATCCAGGAGCTTACCTAGTACCACTTCATTAGAACAAAAGACAATTCTGTCACCCAAGGGATATACGAACTCTGCATCAGGAACTGGGGTCAAAGACCAAATATTAAAACAAAAGATGCTCCTTGTGCTCTTATCACGTAGGAAATTACAAGGGTTTTAGGAGCTCTATGCCAGGAACTGGGTGCAGAGACTGATTGTATTACATTATATATTATATTCATATGTATACACTTTTTTCTATGACCATATTTTTTTTCATTTTTTAATTTCTTTGGTTTATTTAGGCAGCATAGTTGGGTCTTGCTTTTTTATCCAATCTGATAGTCTCTACCTTTTCACTTTTAATTGGGGGCATTTAGGCCAGCAGTTGAAGAACGTTTTCTTTTTTTTCTTTCTTTTTTTTTTTTTTAAAGATTTTATTTATTTATTTGACAGAGAGAGAGACAGCCAGTGAGAGAGGGAACACAAGCAGGGGGAGTGGGGAGGAAGAAGCAGGCTCATAGCAGAGGAGCCTGATGTGGGGCTCGATCCCAGAACGCTGGGATCACGCCCTGAGCCGAAGGCAGACGCTTAACAACTGAGCCACCCAGGCGCCCCGAAGCACGTTTTCTGTAAAGGACCAGGTAATAAATATTTTTGGCTTTGCGGGTCACATATGGTCTTTGCTACATACCCTTCTTCTCTTCTTTTTTTAACACCACTTGGGAAATGTACAAATCTTTCTTAGCTTCAGGGCCAAGCAAGTTTTGGTCTGCAGACAGAGTTTGCCTCACCCCCTATAAACCATTTGCATGTTACGTTATTATTGACATAGTGGGATTTGAATCTGCCATCCTGTTATTTGTTTTCTATTTGACCCATCTGTTCTTTGTTGCCTTTTTCCTCTCTTTGGACCTTCTTTGGAATTAATCGAATATTTTCTTATGATTCTATTTTATCTCATTCATTAGTTTATTTGGTATAACTCTTAGCTTTTTATGATTTAGTGCTTACTTTATGGCTTATGGTATGCATCTTTATTAGTCTGCCATCAAGAAACATAATACCACTTAAAATATAGCATAAAGATACAGCGTATTATACTTGAATTTTTCCCCTTCTAAGCCTTTGTGCTCTTGTTGTCATATATTGTGCATGTACATGTTATGAACTCCACAATACATTGTCATTACTTTTGCTTTAACTAGTGAATTATCTTTCGAAAAGATTTTTAAAAATAAGAAAAAAGTCTTTGATGTTTCCCCACAGACTTACCATTTTTGATCTTCTCCATTCTTTTATGTACATTCATACTTCCATCTGGTATCAATTTTCTTCTGTCTGAAGGACTTCCTTTAATATTTTTTGAAGAGAAGATCTGCTGGTGATTAATTCTTTCAGCTTTCGTATGTCTAGGGAAATCTTTAAGTTTCGGTTCTGGGTAAAATGGAGTACGTGCGCTCCACCCTGTCTCTCCTACTGAATATAGCTGTAAAACCTGGACCGAACGCATGGAACATCTATCCGAGGACTATGAAAAGTCAATATTAGCAAGAACATTGGGAAAGAAGACAAAAATTTGGAGTACCACTGAACCACTGGTGAGTCTACCGATCCCCCCCCCCCATGCTATCTTGCAGTCCGAGCACAGTACAACCTAAACCAAAAACTGACATTGGCATAAACAATGAGAAGTCCAGGCAAAACCTTCTAGTTCTGGCCTGAGGAGCAGGGAAGGGACTTCCTAAGCTCAGAGAGAGGAAAGAAATCTTTTTTTTTTCCTTTTCTTTTCTCCAATCTGTCATGCCACAGCCCCGATCGTTCTGTGATAGTGGTGGAAGACATCCCAGTGGAGCCCACAGGACTAATTCCTCAATAAACACATCTACCAAAATGATGAAACAGATAACTGGGATGGTTCCATATCTCCTGAAAAAATGGAACTCATGGTTAGAATTTACCAGGGAACCCACTGGAGTTGGGGTGCTTTCTGTTTGGGAAGGTTATTAATTACGGATTCAATTTCTTCAATAGGTATAGGTCTACTCAGATTGTTACCATGTGAGTTACGGCAGGTTGTGTCTTTCAAGGAATTGATCCATTTCATTAGGTTGTCAAATTTGTGGGCATAGAATTGATCATAATATTCCTTTATTATCCCTTTAACGTCTAGGGCATCTATATAACTTTCTCCTATTTCAATTCTGATAATTAGTAATTTGGTCCTTTCTTCTTTTTCTTAGTTAGCCTGGTTCAGAGGTTTATCAGTTCTATTGATCTTTTTAAAGAACCAGATTTTGGTTTTATTAATTTCCTCTTGATTTCCTGTTTTCAATTTAATTGATTTCTGCTCCCATATTTATTATTTCTTTTCTTCTGCTTACTGTGGATTTAATTTGCTCTTCTTTTTCTAGTTTCCTAAGGTGGAGGCTTAGTTGATTGATTTTTGATCTTTCTTTTTCAATACATTCAGTGCTATAAATTTCCCTCTAAGCACTGCTTTCACTGCACCCCACAAATTTTGATAAGCAGTGTTTTCATTTCATCTTGTTCAACATATTTTTAAATTTCTCTTGAGGTTTCTTCTTTGACACATGTGTTGTTGAGAAGTGGGTTTTTTAATCTCCAGGTATTTGGGGATCTTTTAACCATCTTTCTGTTATGGATTTTACTTTGATTCCATCGGGGTCTGAGAGCAAACCCTGTATGATTGATATTCTTCTAAGTGAAAATGTTATGGAATAAGTTTTGACTATAAAACATGACTTTGAGTAGAGACAGACTTTTTCAGATTTTCTACTTTTCCTTTTTTTTTTAATTGAGGTATAATTCACATACCACAAAATTCACCTTTCTAAAGTGGACCGTTCAATCGTTTTTGGTCTATTCACAAGGTTGTGCAACCATCCCCATTACCTAATTCCACTTAGGTGGGACAGGATGGCAAGAGGGGGCTGCAGTTGGGTATTTCCCTTCCCCCAAGTCAGCTAGGCTCTGATAAAATCCCAGCAAGTGAGGCTCTGGTTAGACAGTTGCTCCTGAGGGCAGGCTTTGTTAAGAAGAACAGAATGCTCTGGTGTGTTTCATAATGGCTTGTTTTCCCCTCCGTCTGCCAGAAGCAAGAGGGAATTTTTCTCTGATATTCACTGCGAGAAGCTGGTAGAGCTCCAGGAGGTAAAAGTCACAAAAGTTGGGGGGGGGGCTCACCCTATGACTGGATCCCTGTGGAGGTTTTATCTCTCAGACTTATCCACACCAGAGCCCCCAGCACTGGTCAATTATAGTTCAGGTTTCTACCCCAGCACTGATTCCTGCTGGTTTCTTCTGCTGATGGGTCTCTCTCCAGTAAGCTGTAAATTCTCGTTATTCATCTGTCTCTGCAATTTTGGGGACAGCCGTTTTCCCTGTGACCTCACTTCTCTGATTTATCTAAAAAGAGTTGTTGATTTTTCAGTTTATTCCATCTTCTGCTTGTTGTTAGGACAGAGTGGTGACTTCCAAACTTCTTATAGGCTGGATAGGAAAATTTCCCTTCTATTTTTAGTTTGCTGAAAAGTATTTTAATTATAAATGAATGTTGGATTTTATCAAATGCCTCTTGCTGCAACTATTGAGATGAATGTGTCATTTTTGACCTTTAGTCCATTAATAGGTTGTATTACATTGACTAATTTTTTTTTTAACCAACATTGTATTTCTGGGATAAATTCCACTTGATTTTAATGCTTTATCTGTTTTATGTATTTCTTGGTTGATTTGCTAATCTTTTAAAGGATTTTTACAGCTTTCTTCATGATAGCTATTGGCCTATAGCAGGAATCAGCTTCTTCTGTAAAGAGTCAGGTAGTAAATATTTGAGGTTTTGCAGACCATGTAATCCGTGCCATGACTCTGCCACCAAAGCATGAAAACAGCAATGGATAATATGTAAATTAATGGGTGTGGCTATGTTTTAATAAAACATTATTTACATAAACAGATTGCAGGCTGGCTTTGGCTCCAGGGCCAAGGCTTGCTAATCCCTCATCTACATTGGTGAGGGGTTTCCTTCCTTGTAATATCTGTGTCTGGTTTCATATCAGAGTAAGAGTGCCCTCATTAAATTAGTTGGGAAGTATTCCCCTCTCTGTGTTTTCTAAAAGTTTCTTACTATCATCTCATCCTCAATTGTTTACTAGTATTTACCCACTGGAGCCATTGGAATTTACCAGTTCCTGCCATTTGGGCCTTTGTTGGAGAACTTTAACTTTAAAATACAAATTTTGGTAGATACAGACTCAGTTGGAAATCTTCTTTTTTTCTTTTTTTATTGACGTATAAATCACATACCACAAAATTCACCTTTTTGAAGTGTGCCATTCAATGGTTTGTAATATAGTCACAGTGTTGTGCACTCATCACCATTATCTAATTCTGTAACCTTTTCATTTCCTCCAGAGAAACCCTGTACCAATTAGCAGACACTCCTCCTTCATTCTCCCCTCCTCCCAGCCCCTGGCAACCACTTTCTATCCCTACAGATTTGTTTATTCTAGATATTTCATATAAACAGAATCATACAACATGTGACTTTTGTGGCTGACTTCTTTCACTCAGCATCTTGTTTTCAAAGTGCGTCCCTGTTACAGTATGTATCGGAACTCCATTCATTTCCACAGCTGAATAGGGTTCCACTGCATGGATATACTATGTTATTTATCTAATCATCAGGAGATGGGCATGAGGTTCGGGGACTGTGAAAAACATCACTGTGAACATTTGTGTTCAAGTATTTGTGAACATATGTTTTCAATTCTCTTGGGTATATACATACGAGTAGAATCACTCCTTTAGTAACTCTATGTTTAACTTCTCAAGATACTGCCAAACTGTCTTTCAAAGTGGCTGCACCATTTTATATGTCTGCCAGCAACGTACGAAGGTTCCAATTTCTCCATAGTCTTGTCAACACTTTTTATTGTCTTTCTTTTTTATTATAGCCATTGCAGTGGTTTTGATACATCATAGTATGGTTTTGATTTTCATTTTCTCAGTGACTAATGATGTCTGAACTTCTTTTCATGTGCTTATTGGCCATTTGTAAGTATATCTTCTCTGGAGAAAGGTCTATTAAAATCCTTTTCACATTAAAAAAAATGGGGTTATTTATCTCTTATTGTTGTGTTGTAAGAGTTGTTTATATGTTCTGGAAACCAGCCCTCTATTAGATAAATGGTTTGCAAATATTTTCTCTCAGTCTGTGGGGTGTCTTTTGCACTTTCTTGATGGTGTTTTGAAATACAAAAGTTTTAAATTTTGATGAAGTCCAGTTTGTTTTTTCTATTGTTGCTTACGCTTTTCACGTTGTGTCTAAAAAACCATTGCTACTCCAATGTCATAAAGATTTGCACCTATATTTTCTTCTCAGAGTTTTATAGCTCTAGTGGTTGCAGTTAGATCCATGAAACTTTGAGCGAATGTTTGCATATGATAGAGGAATCGTTTTCTTAATTTCATTTTTCAAGTATTCATTTCCAGTGTATATAGATTCAATTGATTTGTTAATAGTTCTCTTGTATTCTACAGCCTTGGTTGATTTATTAGTTCTAATAGTTGTGTGTGTGTGTATGTGTGTGTGTGTGTTCCTTGGGATTTTCCACATACAAGGTGCTGTCATCTGCACACAGAGATAATGCTACCTCATCCTTTCTACTTAAATGCCCTTATTTCTTTCTCCTCCCTAACTGCCCTAACTGGAATGTCCAACGCAATGTTGAATAGAAGCGGTGAGAGGAGACATCCTGGTCTTATTCCTGATCTTAGGGGGAAAGCTTTCAGGCTTTCACCACTATGCATGATGTTAACAGGGAATTTCTCATAGATGCTCTTTATCAGATTGAGAAAGCTTCTTTCTATTTCGAGTTTGTTGAGTGTGCTTTTTATGAAGAGGGTGTTGGCTTTTGTCAAACACTTTTTCTGAATCTATTTAGATGCTTATGCGGTTTTGCCCTATATTCTGTTCGTGTCGTGTATCAACTTGGTTGATTTTCACATGTTGGATTGACCTTGCATTCCTGGGATAAGTCCCATTTGGTCACACTGTATAATCTTTTTTGTATGTTAGTGGATTCATTTTCTAGTACTTTGTTGAGAATTTTTGTGTCTGTATTTGTAAGGATTATTAGTCTGTAGTTTTCTTTCCTTGTATTGTCTTTGTCTGGTTTTGGTTATCAGGGCCTCAGAGAATGAGTTGGGAAATGTTGCCTCCTATTTTTGGAAGAGCTCTTGAAGAATTGATGTAATTCTTCTTTTTTCCCCCTAGCTTTACTGAGATATGATTGACAAATAAAATTGTCACATAGAAAGTATACAGCATTGATGTTTTGATATATGTATAAATGGTGAAATTTTTTTTTAAATTTTATTTATTTATTTGACAGAGAGAGACAGCCAGCGAGAGAGAGAACACGAGAGGGGGAGTGGGAGAGGAAGAAGCAGACTCCTAGCGGAGGAGCCTGATGTGGGGCTCAATCCCAGAACGCTGGGATCACGCCCTGAGCTGAAGGCAGACGCTTAACGACTGTGCCACCCAGGCACCCCGAAATATTTACCACAATCAAGCTAGTCCATGTACCCACCATCTTACATAGTTACACATTTTTTTTTCAAGTGAGAATACTTGAGATCTACTCTCTGAGCAAATTTCAAGTATACAATATGTTATTATTATTAACTATAGCTCCCATACTATAAATTATGTCTCCAGAACTCATTCATTTCATAACTGAAAATGTCCACCCTTTGACTAACTTCTCTTCAATTTACCAAACTCCCAAATCCTGGTAACTACCATTCTATTGTTACTATCAGTTTGACTTTCTTCGACTCCACATATAAATAATCATACAGTATTTTTCTTTGTGTATATGGCTTATTTTACTTTGCATAATGTCTCCTAAGTTTATCCACATTGTCACAAACGGCAGAATCTCCTTCCTTTTTAAGGCTGGATAATATTCCATTATATATCTGCCATATTTCCTTTATCCATTCATCCATCAATGACCACTTAGCTTGTTTCTAGATCTTGGCTTTGAAAATTGCTGGAATAAATATGGCAGTGCAGTATCTCTCTGAGATAATGATTTTATTTTCTTTTGATATATATCCCGATTGGGATTGCTGGGTCATGTGGTCGTTCTATTTTTAATTTTTTGAGGAAACTCCATACTGTGTTCCATAATGGCTGTTCCAGTTTATGTTCTTACTCATAGTGTATAAGGGTTCCCTTTCCTTTATATCTTCTCCAACAATGGTTATTTAAAACAAATTTTTTTTTTGTAATAGCTATCCTAACAGGTGTGAGGTGATATCTCATTGTGGTTTTGATTTTTCATTTCCCTGATGATTGGTGTTATTGTGTATCTTTTCATTTACCCGTTGGTCTTTTTTTTTTTTTTTAACCTGTTGGTCATTTGTATGTCTTCTTCAGAGAAATATCAATTCAGGTCTTTACCCATTTTAAAGTTAGGATACTCGTTTTCCTTTTTTTTTTTTTTTTCCTATTAAGCTGTATGAGTTCCTTATATATGTTGGATATTAACCCCTTACTGAATGTACAGTTTTCAAATATTTTCTCCCGTTCCATATGTTGCCTTTTCATTGTGTTGGTTGTTTCCTTTGCAATGCAGAAACTTTAGTTTGATGTAATTCCATTTATTTATTTTTGCTTTCGTTGCCTGTGCTTTTAATGCCAAGACCAATGTCAAGAAGATTTTCCCTTGTGTTTTCTTCCTGGAGTTTTAGTTTCTGGTCTTATGTTTAGTTTTTGTGTGAGGTGTAAGGTCCAGTTTCACTCTTGTGCACGTAGATATCCAATTCTCCCAACATGGTTTATTGCTCGGACTACCCTTTCCCCTTTGTGTATTCTTGGCACCTTTGTCTAAGACTAGTAGACTATATATGCGTGGGCATATTCCTGGGCTCTATCTTCTGTTTCATTGGTCGGATATGTCTGGGTGGGTTTGTTTTTCGTTTTTTGTTTGTTTGTTTATTTGGGGTTTTTTGCCAGTATCATACTGTTTTGATTACCATAGATTTGTAATAGAATTTGAAATCAGAAAGTGTGATGCCTCCAGCTTCTTGCTCAAGTTTACGCTTGCTATTCAGTGTCTTTTGTGGTCCCATATGAATTCCAGTATTGTGTTTTCTATTTCTATGAAAAATGCCACTAGAATTTTGAGGGGGATTGTATTGAATCTGTTGATCGCTTTGGATAAAATGGACATTTCAACAATGTTAAGTTTTCTAGTCCATGAACATGGGCTATCTTTCCATTATTTAGGTCTTCTGCAATTTCTTTCATCATTGTTCTATGGTTTTCACTGTATTGATCTTTCACCTCCTTGACTATCTTTATTCTTAAGTATTTTATCCTTTTTGATACTATTATAGATGGAATTGTTTCCATGAGCAAATTATTGTAGGTGTAGTTATTTTAAAGTCTTTTGTATTTTAACCTTTATACTAGACTTAAAAGCAATTTATACACCACCATTAAGTTATTAAAGTATCCCGAATTTGGCTATAGTCAGTGGTCATATGCCTCGATCCCAAGGTACTTTTAGCTCTGGGGTGCTGGGCTATGGCGGGAGCCTGAGTGAGTCTGTAGGAAACCAGTATGCAAGCAATTCCAGCAGAGATGCTAAGTACCTGTCCAGGACCCTGAATCACCCAGCATGGGTGTTGCCCGTAACTGCTGCTCAGAGCTGTTGAATGACTACATGAGCCAGTCAGCAGGCTTTTATTCAGATCTGCTGAGTGTAGAGAGCTGGGCCACCTGCCTCCTGCTCTGCCACTCTCTTTCCTTGTATCTCTAGCCTCTTGCTCTCTCACCTGTGGGCTTGGCTCCACCTCAGGCTTTAGGACCAGCTGGGCCTGCCCTGAGGCAGAGGGATTTAAGCCCTTCTAGACAATCCCTCTGGGGCTTTACCTCAAGTCGGCCTGGCTCTGGATCTAATTGCATGTTTGCTTTCTGAGTGATGGCCTCATTCCCACAGGGCAGACCTCACCCCATTCCCTGACTGTGGGACTTGGGCCTTTTGCAACAGACCTGAGTTCCTGTCTCAGCTGCCCACCCAGCCAGTCACACCTGCTTGGCATCTGTATTTGGCCCTGAGCTCCCTGGGCTACTCACCTGCCCACACAGGACTTTGAATGTCATGTGAGCACACTGCTACTCTCTCATGGGCCACCCTCAAGGCTGATACCTGCCTTTGGGATCCTCTGCTCTCCTTTTCCAATCTGACCTTCCAGCACCAGTTGCTTGGTCACCCCCAGCCAGACTCTGCCCAGAGCTGCTGGCCTCCAAGTCGGCCCTTCTCACTCTATTCCTAGGATCACATGTAGCCAAGTTCTTTTTCTCATGGCCTTGTAGTGTTTGTGGTCCCGATCAGATTAAGACAGTCATGGCAAGGGGTGGGCACAACATTTCTCCAAGGACACATTTCTTTCTCAGTTACCGTATTTGGCTGGAGTTTGGGAGGGATGAGATAGGAGATGAGACATAAGGAGGTGTTGGGCCTCTGTGGTTAAAAGCTCCGAATCTGGTATAGCAGCCCCCCTAAGTTCTCCACCTCTGCTTTGGTGGACAGATCTGACTGATGCCAACAGTCTCGCCTCACACACATGTGCCTGGCTCAGTTGGGTTCCCAGATGCAGAGCCTGAGTTGAGGATTAGGTGCCATGATCTCCTGAGAGAGGGAAGCAGAATGTGCCCTCAGGGAAAGTTTGTTCTTGGCCTGATCCACAGGGAAGATCTGGAACATAAACTGTACCCCAGTGTTGACCCCGTCCCACCTGAGGCAAGGAAGTCCCCCTTTCAGTTGATCATAGACTGTAGGCCACTCACCTTCCAGGCTAATGGCTCCCATAAACTGAGGGCTGTTCTCTGGAGAAAGGCCAATGTCCACAGCTCAGAGTCGTGTGGGCGCTGAGCCTGGCAATGGGATTTGGGTGGGGTGCTTTCACAGCATTGACCACAGCATCTTTCTCTGTCTGAGTCTTCTGAGCCAGGGGCTCTCTTAGCCTGGAGTTTCTGGCAAAATTGAGCCCCCGATGCCTATAGCGAATCTTGAGAGCATCCATAGGGCCTTCATGCTTTCCCTCTCCTCCCTCCTGTCTCCTGGAATCACCCCCCAAATGCACACCCTTGTTTAGACACTGCATTCAGGGTGACCCAGACTAGAACACATCGAAGGCGGGTGCTCGGGGCAGAAGTTTGGGCTATACCCTGAGGGTAATGGAGACTCGTGGAAAGGTTTTGTGCTGGGTCAGGGTGACTGAATTGGATGTTTACTTTAGGAGAGTCCCACCATGGGAAGGAGGTAAGAAGTGGACAATGGGAGAGGGGGTTGGCTGGTGGGTGTTGGGGGAGGAAGAGGAAAGGAGTCACCGAGAAGGAGAGGGAGAGAAAACCCCTGGGAGAGGGGGTTGGCTGGTGGGTGTTGGGGGAGGAAGAGGAAAGGAGTCACCGAGAAGGAGAGGGAGAGAAAACCCCTGGGAGAGGGGGTTGGCTGGTGGGTGTTGGGGGAGGAGGAAAGGAGTCACCGAGAAGGAGAGGGAGAGAAAAGACTCAGGATGGATGGAATGGGTAGGGACAGTCTGCAGCCCAGAGTCCCAGCAGTGCAGAGCCCGGGCCCAGGGCAGGATGGGGCCTCGGAGAGGAGTTGGTTTGGGGGCAGCAGTTTGCCCAGTGCCCTCCCTCTTGAAAGGAGCAATGATCCCATGAAACGTCCAGAAAAGGCAAGTCTATGGAGACAGAAAGTGGATTAGTAGCTGCTTAGGGCTAGTGGGGGCAGGGGTGGGGGCTGGAAGGATTGGGCACTGGGCGTTGGTGATCACCGAAGGGGTGATGAAATGTTCTAAAATTCACTGTGGAGATGGCCGTACAACTCTGCAAATATATGAAAAATCATTGAATTGTGCACTTTAAATGAATGATTTATATGGCCCATGAATTATATCACAATAAAGCTGTTATTTAAAAAAAAAAAAAAACCAATGAGTACAATGAGCAAGGGATATGGGACTGGCTGTGGGAGGGAACTTTGCTGACTAACGGGAGGTGGGATGGACCTCAAAAGTCCTGTTACTCACTGACCTTATTTACCAGTGGAACGCCGGGCCCGTCTTGCCCACGGGACAGGGTGAGTCAGGGGCCTGAAGCCCCTGTCTCTGGACCCCCTGTCCCTGCGTTCCCCCGACTGCCTGCAGCCACCCCTTCCCCGGCCCTTCCATCCAGCAGCGTTGCCTCCCTCCAGGCTGGCAGCCTGATCAGAGGTGGGTGACAAATTGGATGAGTGACCTTTCTGCATTCTGCCCCCACCCTGCCCTACTGGTGAGTCTGACTGGAGCCCCCAGGGGTCTTCATGCTGCCAAGGAAGCGGCCTGGGAGGACCTGCCTTGGGTGGAGGGACGAGACGTTTGGTTCTCTAAACAAGGACGGTCGGGAAATTGAGTCTGACACCTGGCAAGGCCCACTGCCCGGGCAGCATGCAGAAGAGGCTGGCCCTCACTCCGCCAAGGCTCTCCCAGGCCAGGCCCTCGCCGGGGGTCTAGGCAGAGGCCAGAAGTGGGTGCGCCGGGGGACTGCGGAGGGGCGGGGGGGGGGGGTCAGGACGCCTGTGGGTAATGGAAAAGCTTGAGCACTGGTCATGGCAGGCCTGCAGTATCCGTGTGTTGACAATAACCACAGAGGAGGGATTTGTGAGCTTTGGCCAAAGACGCTGTGACTCCCGGCGGCCACCCCAGAGCGCATGCTTGCACCACACCTGCAGCCTTCTTATCACCCTTGCCCCACTCCTGCTGCTAGCAAGACCCCCAAGCCCTTTGGCCTCGGATGCCTCCATCCCTTTCTTGTTCCCACTCCTGGTCACTCTTTCCAGGCCAAGAGCTTAGCCGGGCACCGGCACTCCAGGGGTCTCTCCCGCCTTTCCAGGGGCAGCAGAGTATCTGCTGAACTTAGCCACCTGCCTTGCTGGCCCCAGGGCCCAGGCTGCCCCACAGCTGCCCAGTAGAGCCTTCGCTCTCCTGAGTGATGGTGGCCTGGGCCTTGCCTCCTTCCTGGAACAGAGTGGCCTGTCCCCTGTGTACCTCCCAACTATCTGGCACCCCTGGCCCTGAGCCTCTCACTGAGTTAGGGACTCCCACCTTGTCAGCGGCCTGAGTCATGCCTGATGCTTCACGCACATTCGCAAATGCCTGGGAGGCAATTGGGTCCCCTCCTGCCCATTAGCCTACCTGGAGCCGGATACTCATAGGTGACACTGGTCAGAGGGGCTTCGGAGACCGAAATGAAACGTGTGGCTGGATGAGCAGCCCTGTTCAGTGAAGGGGCCCGGGTGAGGAGCCGCTCCCAGCAATTCTCCTCAGGCTCTCATTCTGTTACTGTCACCTCCAGTTTCACTCGCCCCCAGCAGTATCATCATGACCACTGATAGCTCCTCCAAACTGTCATTTCCTCCACCCTCACTTGTACTCTCTCCTCTGCCTTCACCTGTACCCTCCCCTTCACCTTCGCCTCCACCTTCCCCTCCACTTCCACCCTCTCCTCCACCTAAACCTCCATCCTCCCCTCCACCCTCCCCTCCACCTTCACCTCCATCCTCACCTCCATCCTCACCCCCACCCTCACCTCCACCCTCACTTCCATCCTCACCTCCATCCTCACCTCCACCTTCACCTCCATCCTCACCTCCACCCTCACCTCCACCCTCCCTCCATCCTCACCCCATCTTCACCCCATCGTCAATCTCACACTCACCTCCTTCTTCATCTCCAACCTTACCTCCATCCTCACCTCCACCAACTTCACTATCTCTACCATTGCCACCACCACTACCATCACCCACCCAGCTCCCAGGTTGGGCCCCTGACATCATTTGACATGTCTTTTTTTAAAAAAGATTTTATTTATTTGACAGAGAGAGACAGCCAGCAAGAGAGGGAACACAAGCAGGGGGAGTGGGAGAGGAAGAAGCAGGCTCCCAGTGGAGCAGGGACCCTGGGATCACACCCTGAGCCAAAGGCAGACGCATAACAACTGAGCCACCGAGGTTGCCCCTCATTTGACGTTTCTTAACAACCAGACATGCATCTGGCTGGAGAGGTGATCCTGGATGTGGGGTGTGGCTAGAACTCCGTGTCCGGGCTGCCTCTTGGCTCGTCAGTTTGCAAGCTGGGACTCTTGCTTCCCATGACAATGGCGGCCTGATGGTAGAGGTCTGGGCTGACTGGCTTGGCGTCCGTACAGCCGATACCTAAGACTCTATGGGCAGCTCACAGTCAGAGCCACCTGGTTCACAGGCTGTGGAACCAAGGAGCCTCGTCCTCACATGTGACTCAAGGAAATAGGAAATCCCGAGGTGGGGGAGGAGCCGGAAGTGGGAGTCAGTGCTCTGGCTGTGCCATGGACTTGGCAAAAGTCACTGCTTCCCTCTCCCACATGCAAAATGGCGAGAGGAAACCTCCTGAGCTTTACAGGGTGCAGAGTACATCCACGGCCTCTGCTCCTCTCAGGGAGTGTGACGCCACGGGGCACCCTGTCTGCTGGCCTGGGTGCATCTCCAGCCCCCACCTCTTACCAGCTCTGAGAACTTGAGGAAGTCAGTCACTCCCTATTTCTGCTGAGTCTGTTTCCTCGTCTATAAACAGGGGATAAGCAATAGGCCATCTCTTATGACTACAAAGAAGATGAACTGAGATCATCCACGGGCAGCACTTAGTTGAAATTCTTCACCTGTGCACCAGGCATGGGGTGGGGGGAGGGGGCAGCGTCGCCCCACATTACAGAGGGGGACGCAGAGCTGGTGGGAGTAGAATCAGTGGGGAGAATTGCCTGAGGTCACCCAGTCAGAAGTGACAGAGCAGGGATCCGGAGCCCTCTGGTCCCTTTTCTGAGTTCACATTGACTTGGGAACGTGCGTCCGGCTATAAGGGGCGAATGGGGACACTGAGGCCCCTTCCTGCCCCGGACCCATGGCCTGGGCCAGGGAGGGGAGAAGATTGGGCTCCTGGCCGTAGAGCTGGGCTGAGAGGGAGTGTACAGTCTCAAGCCTGGCTGTGAGACTTGGCTGCTCTGGGGGAAGGATCCCAGGACTGGGTGGGTGTTGGGGCCCCAGGAGGGCTTGGCACACCAAAGAAGAGCAAGATGGCATCCCAGCAGAGAGAATTTGAGCACGCAGTGTTGGAGACTGAAAGGGCGTGTCTTGTGTGGGGTCAAAGAAGCTGGATGCCTGGCCACTGGGTACAAAGGCTCCTGGATCCCGAAAGCCAAGTTCTGAAAGGGTCCTTGAAGGCCAGCAATTTATCCACTGGATTCAAAGGACAACTAAAGCTGGAGAAAGGCCAGGGAAGGGCGGAACCAGAGTTGTACTGGGCTCCCCTCCTTCCTGCCCCCTCGGGCTACTGAAGTCTTTCTGACCACCGGCAAAACCATCTGGTGCCGTGAAGACTGGTGGCCAAGGGGTGGCCGGAGACTGGACTTGCCTCCCCTCCCTGTCTCTGTGTGGGTGCCAGAGGCCCAGGGCCCTTGTCCAGAGGCAATAATCGGGACATTGAGACAATGATGTTAGCATCTGTGGCAATGGAGCTCCAGCCCTTCCTCCTGAGCCCCTGGGCCTCTCGGCCCGCTTGCTCTTTATCTACGAGTGCCCTTCCGTGAGTCCCCACCAGAGACCAGGCACCGTGCCAAGTTCACATCTTCATCTCAGAGCAGAGGAACAGGCTCAGAGAAGTTCAGTTAGCCACCCGAGGTACCAAGCCAGAGCAGGGCTGGGGCGAGATGCCAGGCCCGCCTGATGCCCCCTCACGGGACCCAAACAAGAGCCACCCGTGTCCCTCCTCTTGACTGGGTGCACGGGGGGAAGTGATGAGCTGGATGGTGGTCTGGGGAGGAGTAGGCAGCCAGCTGCCTGCAGGCCAGGGCTCCCTGCCACCCACAGTCCGGCCTGCTCCCTGCCAGGGCCTGCTGCCTGCTGCTCTGTGGGCGGCTGGAACGCCCAAGCTCCTGGGGCCACCACCCTCTTTCCCCAGGGCCCTGGCACAGCTCCCCATACCAGGAGGCCCGAGTGCTCCTTCAAAGCGGGCCCAGGCCCTGCGGCCCGCCACAGGGTCTGAGTAGGGGGGTGGGTTCTGCCCGTGGACACACAGACGCATTGAATAGGAAGCACAAGGCCTCTGAGGTTGCCTCTGGCCAAGGCCAGGCTCAGGCCTGTTGTCTCAGCTCAGTTCCTGGCTGCCTGGGTGGAGGAGTGCCCTCGCTGCCCACCACCAGCCCGGAGGCAAGCTATCTGGTGAGAAAGGGGGGCTGGGGCCCAGGCAGTGATGGTATTTGGGAGAGAATTTCCAGCTACAAGGAGGAAAGTTGAGGCCCATACACCCAACCACCTCCCCCTGGATGGCCTCCAGTCACTCCCTCCCAGCATGCTCACTCCTCCTCTGGGTGTCTTCTCCCTGTGAGTAAAGCTGCCCGCCCCTCACCCCCGGTGTCCTGGCAGCTCTATAATGATGGCCACACAAACCCCTCCATTCCTTCCTGGAACCGTTCACCTGCCTCTGCCAGAGCCCCAGCAGCCTTCTGCCCCAGGCCGACCCTGCCTGCCCAGCCTCAGCGGCCATCACTGTGGGCTGGCAAAAGTGGCAAGGTGAGGGTGTCACCCTGGCCTTCCATCTTCCATGACTTCCTGTTGACCCCAGAGAGGGTTCTAGCTCCTCAGCCAGCTCCCTGTTGACTCCAGAGAAAGTTCTAGCTCCTGGCTTCCATACTCTGGATCCCAGTCTCCCTGTGTGAGACACATGTGGCTCCTGGAAAGTCTGGGTTTATTCGGCAGTACCTCTTCAGCCCTGGGCCCAGAAAGTCCTCCTGGACAGATTGGACCAACCGTCCCCCACCCCATGAAGCATGCTGCTGGCCTGGAGAGGGGACTGCTCCCTCCTGGCTGCCCTATTTGCTGCTGTGACCCCATATGGCATATTGACTGTTACGCTCAGGGGCACTGATTTGGGTCTTAGCCTGTCTTCCCTGCTGAAATCAGGAATCAACCCTGTCTCCTTCTCTGTGTGGTCCCAGTGAGCCGCATGGGGTCTGGCCAAGAGAGGGGACACAGGGAATGCATTTATTCATTCGCTTGTCCAATACTATTGCGGTGTTTTTTGAAGACTGGACGGCATATTCGAGCAGGACAGCCATGTACAGCCACACTCAAAACCACAGGTTTGGGGCCAGCTGATGGGGCCCAGGATGGGGGGTAGGTTATTGGTGTCCGATGGGGGAGACCAGCTCCTGCCTCCAAGAGGCCCGTTTTGAGGCGGCCTGGTACATGGGAGAGCTTGGGTTTGAATTTAAGCCCTCCCACTTCCTAGCTGTGTATTTGGGGTAGGTTACTTACCCTCTCTGAGCCTACAGTGGCATATGCCTCTTTGTAAGCAGTGAGGCAGTGCTGGTAAAGCACATGGTGGACGCTTGGTAGATGGTTACTCTCCACCCCTACCTTCTTTAGGGAGCTTCTGGTTCAATGTGGGCCACTTGGGACCTATCCTCACAGAAGTAGGGAGTTGGGACCCCTCTGCTGGCAGACGTCACCCTGTGTGGTGCTATGGGCATGAGAGGGCAGCAGAGCGGTCCTAGTGGTCTCTGCCCTGGGAGAAGGGGCTGGGATCAGGGGCACAGGGGTGCCTGCCTGCCCTCCTACCCACAAGCCACCCAGCGCCTCTGCCCTCTGCACCCCTTGGCAGGCTCTCAGGGCCAATATGGGATGTGCCCAGCATTGGCCCATCAGCCGCTGGCAGGCCCGACCCTATCATGGGGCCTGGCCCTGTGTCTGGCATCTCTCTGGCATGGCCTGGGCACCGGCTTCCTGCAGGCGGATGCGGGCTTGTCCCCTGTGCTGACAGGCCCTCCCCAGAGCTGAAGGTGCCTTGGGGCCAGGGCCCTTCCCAAGATGAATGCAGACTTGTCAGAGAAGGGCCACAACTGCCCTCCAGTCACGGCTCCCAGGGCAGGGTGATGCCTCCCCCCTCTGACTAGGGCTTCTCAGAGCAGGGCCCTGTGCCCCCCTCAGACGAGACTTTGTGAGCCAAGGCCGTGTCTTCCCCCTCAGACCCTTGGCAGTGTAGGGTTCTGTCTCCCCCTTTAGACTCACTTACTTCCCAGGGCGGGTCCATGTCTCCTCCCTCATACCAGCTTCCTGGGGCAGGGCCATGACTCCTGCTCAGACTAGAAAAGGGGGTGGGTTGCCGGAATATTCCAGGAGCACCTGGTGGTGGGTGGAGCACAGGAAAATTCAAGGCCCTATAGAAGGTTGCATGGGTGGGTTTCACATGGTAGAGGAGAGAAGGTAACGGATGCAGAGTGACAGGCCAGGTGGGCCCTCTGGCCCCTAAGAAAGGGCTTTTGTCCCAAAGATTGTGGGGAGCCAGTGAGGGGAGCAGAGTTGTTGTCACAGATCCTCCTGGCCACCGCCCCAGCCACAGGGAACGGAAGCCTGGGCTGCCCGGTGGTCTGAGGTAAAGAGAAGGGAACAGGTTGGGCCATCTGGGGAGGAGGAATTGACAGGCCAGGCGGAGGGGAAGGGTGGGGAAGGCAGGCCCAGCACCCTGGCTTCCAGCTGGGGCAGCCGAGGTGGGGTCCACAGCCAGAGAGCCATGATGTGGGCCCTTTGGGGCCTGTACCTGCAAGGACCCCAAGGGTCAGGCAAAAAGAAGGCTCCAGAAAGCAGCCCCGGGAGACGGGTTACAGCAGAGGCAGAGTCTGCCCCCCGAGGCAGCACGTGGAGTCATGGACATGAGGTTCCCCGAGATTCTGGGACGCGGTCTGGGGGGCACAGAGAGGAGGCCGGGAAGCGGTCCAGAAGAGAAAGCCCTCTGCCTCCATTTTCTGTTCTAGAAAAGGGACAGACCCATGCTGCTGGGCCCTGTCCCTGGCTGAGGGGTGCCTGAAGCAGCTGGCGCTCTGCAGTCTCTGGGGGCTCCCCGGCCCCCCACTCTAGCCCTTCAAGGCGACACAGAGCCCTTGCCCTCCTTCGGAATTTTCCAGGTGGAGCTTCACCTCAAAGGCCCTCTCTGGCTCCACATACTCACTCCATCCTGTCTCTGGTCCCGGCACCCCTGACGCCCAGCAGGGACTGAGTCCCCCCGGAGCGCTGGGCCTTCCTCCCAGGGGGCAGCCGCCAAGGAAGGAGAGAGGCCCTGTGGTGACCCCTGTGCACCTCTCCCCACTCTCCCCCAGTTCCAGACACATTGGCGATTTATCTTTCTCTGTTGTTTATCGTGCGGAGGCCAGGCCTCCCAGCCAAATCGGAGCTGGACCGGCCAGCCGCAGCCCGAGACGGCCGTCCCGCCAAGCCCGGAGCAGCCCCCCGCCCACCGTCCCCTCAGCCGCCCCTGAGCCAAGCAGGCCCTGCGCTCTGGCAGGCCGGATGCTCTTTATGGAGCCCCAGGGCCCGTCTCCCCCATTGTCTGCCCATGTTTACAGCCTCGCTCATGTTTGCCTCATGATTTTATTCCGGGTGACGCCCCAGCCTGCATGCCATCCTGCTGAGGCCTCGCTCATCGCCCGGGCCCTGGGCCCCTGGGCTCCTCATCCATCATTTCCTTGAGCCTCACCCGCCTGCAACAGGGGCGGGAGGGCTTATCGCCCACCGCGGTGTGAGCGGGGACACGGCTGGGAGCCGGGGGACCTGCGGCGGGGCTGTTCCTTCGTGTGTGTTCATAGATGCACGTGCGTGTGCATGTGCGTGTTGGGGTTTGCATTCGCGGATATGCGTGTGTGTGCACGCATGCTGGGGGATTGGGGAGGCTTGCACGCAAACGTGTGTGCGCACACACACACACACTCTGTCCGGAACCAGTCAACTGTTACTCTGTTCCTGCTAAATACACAGCCTGGAGACCTAAGCCCGCGGAGGCCCGCAGACCTGCAGGCGGGGCTTCCAGGCCAGCTCTCTCCCTCACAGGGGTGTCACCATGGCCTCACTAGCCCCTCACCTTCCTTTGGGGGTAAAAGAGGAGCTGTGTTGATACCAGCCTCACAGCATGCCTTTGGGCATCTAGAAGGGCTGTGCTCAGCTCTCACTGCGGACCCAGGGCCTGTGGGTCCCTCCGCACCTCCTTCCCTCAGCGGCAGTTCTTAATCTCTGGGCTCCTCCCGGAGAAATACCCGGGCACATACAGGTAAGATTTGGCAAGTCTCCTGAAGCCCCTCCATAAAATCTGCTGATGAAAAACCTCTGTAGGGGGAGGGGCGCCTGGGTGGCTCAGTCGGTGAAGCGTCTGCCTTCGGCTCAGGTCACGTTCCCAGGGTCCTGGGATCGAGCCCCTCATCAGGCTCCCTGCTCAGTGGGGAGTCTGCTTCTCCCTCTGCTTGTGCTCTCTCTCTTTCAAATACATAAATAAAATCTTTAAAAAAATAAAAAATAAATTAAAAAGTCTGTAGGGCTGGACAGAAAAATCCTCAGAAGCCTAGAGTTTTCCATAGTAAATATGATAGTGGTGGCAGTCACCATGATGTTCCTAGAGGCCATTAAGGGACCCAAAGCTGCCACTCAGGCCTGTCTCTTCTCTTCACCCAGAAACAAAATACTGGGGCCATTCTCAGACACCCGGGTATGGCAGGTAACCTGAGGTCACACCTTGATCTTAGATGGTTTGATTCCCCAAGTTGGTGCCAAGTCTCTAAATCAGGGGGCTGAAGGCCTTGTGCCGCTGAGTGGCCCTGGGGTGAGGTCCTCCTCCAGACCCCCCAGCAGGCCGAGGTGGTGAGGGAAGACCACAGCTGCTGGGGACTGTAGATCCCTGGGTCAGGGAGAGGGAGTGCGGGGCAGGACGTGGGCCCCTGGTGGAGCCGGGCGGTGTGCAAGATGGCAGGGGCTTTGTCGATCTTGCTCATTCTTGATGGTGTGTTGGCAGCTGGGCAGTGCCGTCTAACACTTCCCAAACACACCCCAGCCGTCGGGCCTGGTGCTTCAGAGGCCCGCAGGGGCGATGTGATGACCACTGTCTGAGACACTAAACGGCGGCCTGGAAGGTTTGTAAGGTCCTTGAAGACATCAGTCCCCCAGCCACCTGCCTAGGATTCCTGTCCCCGGAGCTGCAGCCTCTGAGACCCCTGGGGCTTCCCCTGGCAACAGGCCCAGAGCTCTGGAGACCGGGGAGCAGCTGGGGACCTCTGGGGCTGGCCAAGGAGCTGATAGGTGGGGTGGTTGTAACTAAGGCAGGGGTGGCTCACCCTGGGGAGGGAGAAGGGTCAGCCCACGGACTTGGAACTCCAAGGAAGCAGTCATTTCCTGGGCCTTCGGACCCTGGCTAACCCATCTCCTGTAACCTGGGTGGCCAGGGGCTCCCCCCAGGACCCTCAGGCCTCCTTGGCTTTCACCTGTTGCACGCCAGCCAACGGCATCGGAGAAACTGAGGCACCGTCTTCCCTGGACTATTCTGGAAGGTACAGGGAAGGTCAGAAGCTTCTGAGAGTGTCAGGGAACCATACCCCTCCCACAAAGCAGCTGCTCCCCAAGAGACAGGCTGGGGGATGGGGGGGTGTTTCTGGACAGCGAAGATCCTCGCTCCTCCCTATGGCAAAGTCTGGCACTCACAAAAAAGCTCCAGGGTGCACACGCGTGTATGCGTGCACACGCGTGTATGCGTGCACACTTGAAGCCTCACGGACTGTCCAGAGTCTATAGCAGGAATGAGACATGCTCCGTGACCTCAAGGCAGGTCAGGCAGCTCCACTTGGGAGCCCACAGTCCCAGCCAAGGACGGGCTTGCAGCCCACCCACCCCATGCACATGCAGAGGCCAATATTCCTCTCTGATTGCCTGCCTTTCGGAGAACAGAGGACTGGGTGGGGATCTGGAGGCCTTGGGAGAGCCCACAAAAGCACCGATAAATGCATTTATGTTCCTCCAAATGACACTGTAAGAAAACGCACTGAAGGAAGAGGCAGGGTTTCACGCATATTAAATCATGGTCATGGGAACTGTGTTAATATTAATCCTCATTTATCATCTTTCCTGCACACTAGAAACTCCCGTGTCTCAGAGCAGCACCCACCCCAACCCCCACAGCTCGGCCTCCACCAGACACTCATAAATCTGTTTTGCTTGTTCCACACGAGCTGCCTGGGAAAAGGCCCCATTTGCTGCGTCTGCTCCTTTGTCCAAACTTTCAACGCCTTTGACATTTTATGGTTTCGCGTTATTGACTTGGCCTCCTGGGTCCCCTGTGGTAGGCGGCTATTAGAGAGAGCAGCGAGAGGCTTGGGGTGACCTCAGGTTCACCCCCTTGCCTGGCCGGAGCAGAGAGGGCCATACAAAAGCCTTGCAGTTGCCCAGGGTCCGAGCTCCTGGAAGAACACAGACCCCCACCAGGACTTCCCCTCTGTGCCCTGACTCGGGTCCTGAACCCCACCCCAAACCGAAGTCCTAGACCCATTCTTCCTCAGCCTCCGGACACTGCTTTGCCCAAACCTCAGCTTCTGCTTCCCTCTCTTTCCCTCTCCTGCCCCAGCTCCTCCTTTTCCCAAGAGCCTCCCCACCCCCAAGAGAGCAGACATGAGGTCAGTGCACCGAGAAGCAAAATGTTCAGGCAGAGGGGAAGGTGTGTAGGCATAATGCCCAGGGTTGTTCACTCCACGGCTGGACCAGGCCTCCTTGGGGCCACTGGGGACACAGATAAAGGCCAGGCTGATTTTCAGCTGGTATGTCCTGGAGAGGTGGTACAGGTCATTAAATATTTTGACTGATGTCTTGACTGAAGGACATCCATCTGTGTTTACCTCAAGGAGCTCAACGAGCTGGAAACAGACAGATAACTAGATAATTGTGATTGCGGTGGCCAGCAGTGTTCAGCATGATGTGGGGGCTCAGAGGTATCATCTGTCCCTGTCCAAGGCTCCCGGGGGAGGGGGCAATGTCTAAACTAATCCCTGAAGGACTCACAAGAAACACCAGAAGGGATGGGGGGGGGGGCGGTGTGTTTCCAGGCAGAAGGAACAGCATGTACAAAACCCAGGAGCAAGAGAGGAGCATTTAATGTTTGAGAATTGGCTTTTGGTGTTCATGGAACAAGGAGATAAAGGCTGGAGAGGTCAGCTAGGGCCAGCTGTGAGCCGAGGCACCTACAAAACTGGGGTAGGAGAGTTGGTTTGCCTTGCGGGAGACAGTTTCAGCAGGGGAGTGACATGGTAAGATTTGAATATTGGCCAAACCATCCTACAATGAGGAGAGTGGATTGGAGGACTAAGACTGGTAGAAGTCCCCTACCTCACACCATAGTAAAAAATGAACTCAAAATGGATTGCAGACCTACCTGTAATTGCTAAAACCATGAAACTTCTGGAAGAAAACATAGCGGGGAGAATCTTAATTACTTTGGGTTTGGCAAATATTTCTGAAATACAATATAAGAAGCACAAATAATAAAAGAAAAAATCAATAAACTAGACTTTGCTAAAACACAAAAGTTTAGCTTTCTGAGACAATATTAAGAAAATGATAAAGGCAAGGCACAGACTGGAATGCTTGTAAAACATATCCAACAAAGGACTTGTACCCAGAATATATGAAGAGATTTTGCAGTTCAGTATTAAGAAGACAAACCACCCAATTTAAAAATGGGTGAAAACTAGAAGAACTCACAATCATGGCCGGTGGGACCGTAAAACGAAACAACTTTGGGAAACAGCGCGGCAGTTCCTTAAAATGCTAAATGTACACCCACCGCACGACCCAGCCATTCCACTCCTAGGTATTTCCCAAGAGAAATGAAAGCATCTATCCACACACATAAAAATGATACATGAATATCTATAGCAGCTTTCATTGTAAGAGTCCCAAACATCGATGCGTGAATGGATAAACAAATGGAGGTATAATCATAGAGTGGGATACGACCCAGCAATAAAAGGAATGAATTATTGATATATGCTACAATATGCATACATCTCCAAATATCATTCTGAATGAAAGAAGCCAGACAAAAAGAGTATATCAAATTCTATAAAATGCAAGAGAATCTATGGTGAGTTGTTTGGGAACATGGTGGGAGGTTAGAGGGGGGATTACTAAGGGACAGGAGGAAACTTTTGGGGGTGATGGCTGTGTTCATTATCTTAAATCTGATGCTGATTCCATGGGTGTATATATAAGACAAAACATATCAAAGTATGTATGTTAATGTACATACTGTTAATGTCTGTCAATTGAACCTTAATAAAGCTATAAAAAATAAACATGCAAATTATAGCAGGTGACCAGGGAGGCACGGGCGATGTCAGGGAGATTAAATACATGATTGTTGGTTTGCTGACTCACTTCCATTCCCACTCATCTTTTGCTAAATTGTAGTCCTATAAAAGCAGAAATGAAGGCTGCCCTGCTCACCCCCATGTCCTTAATGTTCAGCTTTTTGTAGGCACAGGGGCAGAAAAAGGTAGATTGTCTCAGGAGGAATTTAGAAAGTACTTGGCCAGCCCTGAGGATGTCAGAAGTGAGGGCAGTTGAGGGACCAAAAATAACGCCAGTGTTTCCAGCTCAAGTAAATGCTGCTGGTGTGTGTTTGGAGAGGAGGGGAAGGTGACCTCAGACTTGTGCATGCTAAGTTTGTGATGCCACATTGTGTGGAGACAGACACACTGGAGTGAAAGATTTGGGCACTACCAGGGGATCTCAATGTTTCTTAATGGTTTAGAATGAAAACTGAAAAGTTTTGAAAGACGCTGAATCCTGGGCCCAACCTCTAGACCAGTAAAATCTCCAAGGATTCTGCCTGGCACTGGAATTTTCCTAAAGCTCTGAGGGGATTCTAATGTGTAGCCAGAGTAGATAACTCTCACCATGGATGGTGATTAAAGTCGTGGAGGGGAGATGAGCTCCCCAGATGAGGATGTGGGGAATGAGACAGAAGAGGACCTGGGACTGAGCCTCAAGGAGCCCTGACTTCAAGGGATAGAAAAGGGAGAGTAGCAAGAGATGAGTGTAGCTGGAGAAGGAGCAACTGGAGAGATAGGAAAATCAAGAGTGCAAGTCACAGAACAGGGGAAAGGGATTCATGGGTTGGGAGGTTGAAACTGGTATCCAGGAGAGAGCTATGTTGGTAGAATGGGTGTGACAGAGCCAAACTGGAAAAGGGGATTGTGAAAGAAAGTGGGAGGTAAGGGGTGGAAAGAGTGAACTCTTAAAATAGCTTCACTTTGAGGTAGAGAGTTGGAAGGAGAGTATGGAGTTAAGGGAGGGTCAGAGGGGATTAGAGAGGGGGGAGACTTGAGCATATTTAATTGTTGATAAAAAGGAATCTAATGGAACAGAATAGAGTCTAGAAACAGACCTTCCTTATATGGTCACTAGATTTATGACAGAAGCACAGATGCAATTCAATGATAAAGAGAAGATCTCTTCAATAAATGCTGCTGGAACAGCCAGATATATGTATGAGGTGGAGGGGGTTACGTGAAGAACCTTCATCCCTACCTCACATCACACACACAAATTAATTGAAAATGGATTATAGACTTAAATATAAAAGCCAAAACAATGAAGAAATTGTAGGAGAATATCTTTATGATTCTGGGGCAGGCAAAAATTTATTAATAAACATAACATAAAAAGTATTGACCATAAAAGAAAAAATTATATGTTGGACTTCTTTTTTTTTTTTAAGATTTTATTTATTTATGTGACAGAGAGACAGCCAGCGAGAGAGGGAACACAGCAGGGGAGACGGAGAGGAAGAAGCAGGCTCCCAGCGGAGGAGCCCGATGTGGGACTCGATCCCAGAACGTCGGGATCACGCCCTGAGCCGAAGGCAGACGCTTAACAACTGCGCTACCCAGGCGCCCCTATATGTTGGACTTCTTAAAATTTTTAAACTTCTGTTCATCAAAAATCACACATGAAAGGCAAAATCAATCTATGATGATGCAAAATAAATCAGGGGTTGCTGACCTACCTGGAAAAGGCATGAAGAAACTTTCTGGAATGATGGAATTTTTCTGTGTCCTGATGCGGTGGGGGTTTTGTTAGGGGGTTATGGTTTTTTTTTAGATTTTTTAAAATTGAAATGTATTTGACATATAACATTGTGTAAATTTAAGATATGCAACATGCTGATTTGATACATTTCTATATTATAATATGATTGCCATTGTATAGCTAACACCTCTATAATACCACATAATTATCATTTCTTTTGTGGTTGGAATAATTAAATCTAGTCTGTTAGCAAGTTGGATGATTATAATACAATATTGTTGTCTATATTCACTATCCAGGACTTTAAACTTCCAG
The DNA here is from genome assembly GCF_023065955.2 of Ursus arctos. Classification (NCBI taxonomy): domain Eukaryota; kingdom Metazoa; phylum Chordata; class Mammalia; order Carnivora; family Ursidae; genus Ursus; species Ursus arctos. The sequence continues at coordinate 94,587,370 of NW_026622874.1, read as the reverse complement.
GACCTGTCTACTAGTTGCAAGTTTGTAATGCATGCGTTTCTCAAAACAAAGATTAAGCTGTATACTCAAGATCTGTGCATTTAATTGTTGTCAGGTTATATCTTAATATAAGAATATAGAAAGGAAGGAAAGTGAAAAGGCAAGCCATAGACCAAGAGAAGATATTTGCAATATATATATTTGATAAAGAACTTACATCCAAAATACATGAAGAATTGTCACAAATCAAAAAGGAGAAAAAGACCCTATTTCTAAAATGGGCAAAAAACTTGAACAGGCACTTTGCAAAGATATCCCAATGATTCATAAACACATAGGAAGGTCCTTAACATTATTACTTAGCAAGGAAATGCAAATTAAAACCACCAGAAGACACCCCCCCACACACACACACATACACACCGAGAATGGCTAAAATGTAAAAGACTGACAATTCCGAGTGTTGGCAGGATGTGAACCAATTTTATACTTTCACACTCTACTGGAGGAAGCCTTCCTACAGCAGGGAGGGAGGGGGGCTCAAGGTTGACAAGGAGTCACCGTGAGTATGTCACTGCTGCTCTCCTAGGTCTGGGTGTCCTCAGTTTCCCACGAGGCACAACTGGGGAATGGCTGCCTGAAGCCACACAGTCCCATTTTGGTCACATCCTTCCTGTCCACCCCCCTTTCTTTCCATTCCCGCCTCATGGGACCCTGGCACCTGAGGCCACAACACACCGCCCTGGGCCATCCTTATTAAAGCCAACAACACTGCTAGCATTAGCCCAGGCTCACAAGGCAGACAGGCAGGGGCTCAGCCCCCCTCTAACAGCATGGGTGGCCTTCTCACCTGCAGCCTGGGCTTCATCTCCACTGGCCCATCTCCTCTTTGCTGGCTGGTGCTGGTAAACTCCTCACTGCCTCCTGGCCCCCCTCAATCCCTCTGTTATTCACCTGCAGTCTCGCCAGCCACTGCTGGCACCCTTCGGTAGCCCGCTGCCTTCAGGCTAAAACTTGAGCTGCTGGGCTCGGCATTCAATGCCTCTATGGCCCATTCCATTGTTCAGCCCATTAGACCAGATGTGAACATCTTTTTTTTTTTTTTAAGATTTTATTTATTTATTCGACAGAGATAGAGACAGCCAGCGAGAGAGGGAACACAAGCAGGGGGAGTGGGAGAGGAAGAAGCAGGCTCATAGCAGAGGAGCCTGATGTGGGGCTCGATCCCAGAACGCTGGGATCACGCCCTGAGCCGAAGGCAGACGCTTAACCTCTGTGCCACCCAGGCGCCCCCAGATGTGAACATCTGATGAACATAAGGGACCTTTCGGGCATGCTGGGGCAAGGCCACAGAAGGCCCACAGCACTGTCCAGCAGTAAGACAGATCAGGCAAGGCTTAGACACACTAGGGAGGGGAGGGGAGGTGGCTGCAGGGGATGCCCCATCTGGCCCACACAGTGATGCACATGGCAAGCCGGGGGTGGGGGAGGGAGGGGGCAGGCCAGGCCAACCACTGGTAGACACATCTGACTTCCCTGAGGGAGGGGGTGCCGGCATGAGTAGTCCTGGGCCAGAGAAGTGGGAGTTCAGCATGGCCTTTTGTCCTGGTAGGGAAAGTGAGTCAGAAGCTTGGACCTGTGGGCCAGGCTGTGCAGCGGGCGAAGGGAAAGGCAAAGCCTGGGCCACTGGGAGACGTCAGCCAACTTGGTGTGGGAGGGGGGCATCTCAGGGCTAAAGGGCCGCGTTCCCAGCTCTGAGGGTGGGGTGAAGGAGGCACTGGGGGCGAAGATCATGTGTTAAGCAACTGCTGGGCATCAGGTCCTGTGCTGGGCGTGTATCAGGAGGCACTTGGCCCGGGGTCGGGGGGGAGGATACACCCAAAGGGATTAACAGAGTGACTTTAAGAAAGGGAATGTGTGCAGAAAGGGGTGGGGGTGGGGGCAAGGAACCGAGAAGGGGTGCTGAGGCCCAGCAGATGGGGGGACCCGTGACCTGCCTGCCCGGGGCCAGGAAGGGCACTGGAAAGGGAGGTGTTACCGGGGTGCAGAGAGAACTGGGACCATGCAGTAGGGCCCCCCTCCTCAGGAGCCAAGAGCCTAGAGGAACAGCCCCTAGCAGAGCTATGAGCAGGTATGAAGAGAGCCTAGAGATGAGTACCCCAACTTCTCTTTCCTCCCACCCCCCTCTCTGAACACCTCATATGCAATTGCTCGGTCATCATCCTTTGAGGTGGCAATTTTTTGTCCATTTTACAGAGGAGGAAAATGAAGGTCAGCAGTGAGGGGACCTGCCCACAGCCGCAGCACAGTTAGTAAATGGCCAGGGCACAGGCCTGGGACCTTGACCTTAGAGCTCAGGGCAAGCCTCCGAGGCGCTCCTCAGACAGGACAGAGAAGGCAGCCGGGGTGGCGTGTGGAAGCTGGCCTCGAGAATCCGGAGCTCACCACCAAGCAAGGTGGCTCCCTTAGGAGGGTGATCTTAGCGCCCTCCTGCCTCTGAGCCGGGGCCCTCGGCTGCGTCCGGCTCCCCTCTGGTTGCTCCCCTCAAGGCCGGGCCTGGACACCAGCCCGTCACGTGGCCCCTGCTGACAGACTGGGTGTCTCCGGTGCACCCACAGCTGCCGCTAAGTGGCTTCCTGGCAGGGAGTCAGGGGTCACCTCATTGCCGCTCCGCTCAAACAGCACTGGCCTCTTCAGGGTGCCTGCCACGTCTGTCTGCCGAGATCGGGTGTGTTTAGCATCAAATCTGAGACACAGCCCCTGCTTGGTGACTCTTGGGGGAGCCCTGAGGCCCCTCGGGGCAGACGCGCTGCCGGCCAGAGGAGGGGGGTGCTCTGGGCCCTGGTTCGAGGGAGCTGGCGGGTGTCACCCCCTGTGTTCCCAGTGTGCCGCATGTGCAGAGTCACTCTGTGTCCCGGGCGCCTGTGCTCCAGCCTCTCCTGCTGGCTGGTGGTGTCCGGGCCCCCCAGGCTCTGGGACCCAGCTCCGGCCAAGTCCCAGATCTCAGAATGTTTTTGCTTCTCCTTGCAGTGTGTTCCACTAGGGCCCTTTGGGGACCTGGGACTGGGTGAGCCTGTGTCTCAACCACTGTCCAAGGCTCTGGTCCCAGTCCCTGAGGCCACCAGTGCAGGGAATGATCCCAGGGGTCAGACCAGTATGGTTCCAGGACCAGTGCCACCTCCTAAGCTGAGTGATTCTGGGCAAGTCACTCTACCCTGACAGGGGCTCGCTCTTCTTGGAAAAACAGTGAGAGGAGATGAGTGCGTGCCAGCACCTCCTTCGGGACCCCTAAGATGCGTATGTCATCGCGAGGCTGGTCTGCTCTTCTCCCCCAGCTGTCCTTGGCCGGCCCCACGCTCCCAGCAGGTACGCCAGCATGAAGGGCAACTACAGACAAGGTGGGGATCAGGAAAGTCTCCTTGGAGTGACATTGGAGCTGGCAGTGAGGCCCAATAGGGATGTGGCGTGTCGAAGGAGGCCGAGGAAAAAGCATTCCAGATGGAGGGACCCACGTGCGGAAGAGGGAAGGTGTGTTAGGAAAACAGACATCGTGGCTCTTGACGGTGAGAGCAGAGGGTGGATGGAGGGGGGTGGTGGGAAGTCAGCTAGAAGAGCGGGGGCCTGAGCACCAGGGAGTCAGGGGCTGGGTGAGACTCAGCAGGCGGGGCTGATCATTCTGGAAGCTGGGAGGCGGTGGCTACCCGTAGAAGGGACCGGAAGCAGGGTCTCTCCACGTGTGGCCTCAGATCCCCTGAAGAGTTTCTCGAATGCGGAGTCCAGGCCTGTATCTTTGCAACTTCAGCTGCTTTGCTGGCAGAAAAGTCTGGGGTAAGTGGGGGACAGCCTCGTCTCAGCCTGGTCAGGGCCTGGGGCAGCTCAGGGGCCGTCGGCAGAAGACATCTGAGGCCGCAGGGTGAGCCAGGTGGGCAGACCTGGGGGGCTCACCCAGTGCCACGTCCATGTCAGGCTCCCGGCTCAGGGTGCAAGTGGGACCTCGGCGTGTTTCCCAGCAGGCAGAGGGCCCGTTTCCCTTCACATCCCCTGTCCGAGGCAAGGAGAGGCCGGGGCTGAGCCTCGGGGGTCTCTGTTCGGGGCTGCAGGCTCTGGATCTCTGCAGCGGGAAACCTGGCCCCGGAGCCAGCAGGCGGGAGCCCTGTCCAGCTGACACTGGCTCTTTGTCTCCATCTCAGCAGGGGAAGGTGCCTGAGTTGGTGTCCAGCTTGGTAGGAGACCAGGCTGAGTCAGCAGTGCCAGCCTCCCATCTGGTCCTGGAGATGCCCCCCCCCCTCGAATTCCCAGCGAGAGAGGGCAGGGACAAGGGCCTGGCCTGGGGCTTGGGGAAGCCTGAGGAATCAACAGCTTCTCCACCACTCGGGGCAGAGGCCCAGCGTGTACCCAGAGACATGGAGGGGCTATCTTGGGCCACTTAGACTCAGCTGAGCCAGGGTGGCCAGCCCCCTGCTGCTCCAGACAGCTCAGGGCCTTGGTCAGTTTGTACACGGGAGTGAGGCGTTCCCCAGATCGCCAAGCCTCCAGATTTGAAATAATCCCAGCTCAGTGAGGGCTGGGGGCTGAGAAGGCCAGGGAGGAGGGTGGGGCCCGGGGACAGGGCCCATGGAGGGTCCAGGAGCTCTGAGAGGGGCTTGTGTCTTGAGCCTGGGGATCAGCCGAGGCTTGGCCCGGGCTGAGTTCCCTTGGTGCCTGGCACCGGTTGAGGCTGGGGGTGCCTGGCCTCTTCCAAAGCCTTCCTTGTCGGGCAGCAGGCAGGGCGGGCCGGGGGCTGGGCGCGGCCGCTCATATCTTCCCCGTTACTTCATTCATTTTGCTCCCACTGATCCCTTGTTTATCTCACTGGGAATGCAGCCGCGGTGGAAATTGGGGCCAAGGGAAAGGCCAGAGCCTGGGCTGCCTCCAGAAAAGCCCCAGCCTCACTTGCCTGCTTCCCTCACCTGGGTCCCTGGGCTGAACCGTACAGGAAGGGGCGGTCTCTGAGAAGCTAACATGGGGCCCAGAGGCTGGTTCTGGACCGGGCCCTGCCCCTGATGGGCTGTATGACCCTGCCGAGAACTGACAGTCTCTGGGCCTTGCTTTCTTCTTCTTAGTGGGAGGTTATTCTAAATGACCTTTGAGAATGCTTATTGTCATGAACAATAAACCTACCGTTTCATAAGTACCGACCTTGTGCCCAGCCTGTCCCCACTCTCACCTGAGGCTCACACATCTCTATGAATCACCATGAGCCCCCTTCAGAGAGGAGGTGGGGTACAGGGGCTCTTCCCAGGTGGTGATGGGGGTGGAGACCAGGCTAGGAGAAGACCCTCCCAGCAGGGCTGGGGTAGCAGTATCAGAGATCAGGGCTGCCATGGGCAGGGATGTGTGTGCCTAGCAGGGCCCATGTCTGAAAATATCTTTTAAAAATTGGTCATTGGGAAATGCCAGGCTCCTACCATGACTTCCTGTTACAGGGCCCCTGGCTGAGGGTGGAGGGTGGGGCATTGGCATTCCCTGGGGCTTGGGTTAAGTGGGCCCTGATCCCCAACACCAAGCAAACCTTCCTGTCCTGAAAAATCACCCCCTCGGGTAGGGCTTTAAGCAGGCTGGTCTGAACCCACATCCTTAGTCAGTGATGTCCAAGGACACCCCGACCCTGCCAGGAAGAGGCTGCCAGGCCCTTGGTCAGATGTAGAAACTGAGGCCCAGAGAAGCTAATGGCGTGACTCAGGGTACACAGCTGCAAGTGGCAGAGCTGGGATCTGATCCCAGCCTGTCTGACCCAGAAGCTGGCCCATTATCCTTCTGGACCATGGCTGCCTAGAGGACCCTCTTCTGGGGTCGGCAACCCAAGAGGGTGTGAATTCGGGCCAGGTACTAGGGCCAGAACCTCAGTGGCCTCTTGGCTTCTTCTCCCCAGTGACTTGGTGTTCCAGTCTGTAAAATGGGGTGGGTGGGTCCAACTCTGGGCCGGTGTCTGCCCTCCGTCCTGGAACCTTCAGGAAGAATGAGGTCATCTTTGTCTGGGGGCTGGAGCGTCTTGGAAGGAGAAAGCTCGGCAAAGACAAGGGCCCATTGTCCCCCCTTCTCCAGTCCCCTGCCAGCTCCCTCCCCAGTCACCAGACAAGGCCAGCCCTGCCTGCAGGCCCCAGAGGCCGCCATGTGCCAACGGGGGGTGACTCAGTGCCCCCTCCCTTCCCATTAATTGGCATTGCCTGGAATCCCACCATCAAAGCTTTGTCGGGGTGCCACAGAAGGGAAGGCAGGAGAGGAAGGGACGGTCCCGGGGTCCCCGCCTGGGGGTGTCACAGTCGGGGTTTTACAAGCGGACTTGGGTGACGTGTCCCACAATAAGTAATAAAAACAGTAAAACGTGTGTGCTCACTTTTCAGCGGCCTTGGTTTGAAGCTCTTGTAAGCATTAGCTCAATGAATGCTCACAGCACCCCTGAAGGGGGCATTGATGTCATCGCCCCCCATCGCACAGATGCCCAACACTTACCCCCCGCCACCCAGCTCATAACTGGTAAACGCAGATGGAAGAGGTGGAGTTTGGATTGGAGTCTGTGTGGTTCTCGAGAATTCTGTGTGGTTCTCGAGAATTCTGCGGAGAGGCTCCAGGATGGGCAGGTGGGGGCTGGACCCGGGGACAGAGAAGGGGCAGGTCCTGACCCTGGAGCTCACAGTAGATGGGGCGTCCCAACAGAGATGTGGGCGCCTCCCCCACTAAGCCTGGGTCCTTCGGGGCTGTGGAATGGAGAGTTCTTTGCTGCTCGGGCCCGGGAAGGCTCCCCGGCCTCCAGCACTGCCAAGGCGGGATGAGTGATACTCAAGCAATTTCAGCGCTTGGAGACACCTAATGGGGCCACGCATGGGCAGGGCTGCTTCTGGGCCTGAGACACCCCTCTTTCTGGCCTCCCTGCAGCTCTGAGGCCCGTGGAGCTCTTGTCAGCAACGAGCCAGGCAAAGACAACAGCCCAAGCTTAATGCGTCCGAAAGTAAACTCTCGATTTCCTCCCCAACCCGCTCCTCCTTGTGTCTTCCCCGTCTCAGGAAATGGCACCATCGTCCGCCCCGTTGCTCAGGCCAGAAAACTGGGAGGCACCCTTGGATCCTCCCGCTTCTCGCCACCCACGTGGCTCCATGGCCACACCTGTCGACTCTACCTCCAAAATAAATTCTAAATCCACTTCCCTCTGTGCCCGCTGCCACGACACTGCCCAAGGCACCACCCACTCTCCCCGGACAACTCTGCCAGCCTCCTCTCTGCCCCCTCCAGCCCACTGCCCTGCAGGAACCAGAGGAAGCAGCTTAAAATGTAGATCAGACCCCACTGTTCTCTTGCTTTAACTGTACCAACACATCTATCGTGTTTGGAGCCAAACTGATGCCTCTCGATGACTATGGGGTCCCTCGATGACTCTGAGGTCCCTCAATGACTCTGACGTCCCTTGAGACCTGGCTTGACCTCATCACCTCACCTCCGTCTACTCTTCCTGTCCCTCCAGTCTCGGTTCATACCTCTCTTTCTTCGCCACCCCAAAACTCGGTCTCCTTGAGTCTGTTCCCTCACAGCCCTTTTGTAGGAATTCTCCTTGACTTACAGTGGTGTGGTTACGCTCTGTCTTCCCAACCAGTTAAGACCCATGAGAGCAGGGCCCCGCCTGCCTTGCCCACCGCCATCCCCACCCCACCCCGGTCAGCACTCAGACCTCGGTTGGATGAGTTAGCAACAGAAACAATAGCAGTGGCCATATGTTTAAGCACGGCGCTCATTCGTAGTGAATGCGATCACAGCACCACCCAATGAGTACTCCACGCTCAACCCTCCCCACGGCTCAGATGTGGAAACTGGGGCTCAGAAGCTAGCATCGTCTCATAACCTGAATAGGGCAGAGCCAGGTTCAGAGCCCAGCTCGATCAAATTGGAGGTCTGACCTTCTAACCACCGTGCCGTCTCCATAAAGGACTGTAATCAACACTGTTCCTATAGTCCCATCAAGTCTGAGAAGTCATCCATTGTAAGATGCACCATTGTTTTAAGACAGGGAAAAACTGACAATTAAATCATGACAGGCCCTCCCAATTTCAAAGATGTGAAACTAGCAACAGGGGCTTTCTGGGGATTGATCTGGAAATACGGTATTTTAGGGAACAAAACCCATTCAATCCTTAGGACCCAAGGGACAAAGTAATAGTAGCATGAAGGAGCCCCGCCTTTGGCCCCCCAGAGACTTCTAGGTCGAGCAAGGACAATCTGCTGATGAATGTGCTGGAAGGTGTGGTGGGGGAGCCCAGGTGGGGGAGCCAGCCCAGGAGGGGGTGTTTAAGGCAGGCACCAGAGGAGAAACAGGTTAAGCAAGCTGAGAGGGGGTGGGAAGCATGTCAGGCACAGGGAAGAGCCCACACGAAGGTCTGGAGGACACCTTCTCTGTGGGCAATGGCCCATAGCTTGTGTGGCTGGAGCCGTCATGGGGTAGATGGATGGCGGTGGTCCTCCCCGGGCTCCTGGAGCTGAGGCCTCATCCTACAGGACCAGGAGCCCGTGAAGTCAGCAGACAGCAGAGTGACCTTTGTAGATTAGGAGTAAGGGCCGATGGGAAGCTTGAAGGCAGCGGGGAGGCCTGTGAATGGCTGGGGACGTGCTGTCAGGTCACTCTCGGGCGGGACGGTACCAACGGCCTGACTCACAGGCTTGCTCTGGGGGCTCCCTTGGCATGGCTGGGCCCGCTGGTGAGGGGCACGGGGAGCAGGCGGGGCGGGAGGCAGCCTTCCCCCGGGCCTGGGAATGTCCGGGCCGGCTGAGAGCCCGCCAGAGGCCGGTGAAAGGCCTACTTACCATGACAGATGGGGGCCCCGACGGCCACGCCAATTAGGCAAGATGGAGTGCCAGGGCCATGCTATAAATATCTTGGCGGCTGACCAGCCCAAGAATGTAAATGGTGGTGTTGAACAAGCAGGAGAAAATGTTCAGTTCAGACAGGACGGGGTTTTTGTGTGTTTTAAAAACATGCTCTCCCCTCCCCGAAGACTTCAGGTCTGGCAGCAATCAGGCTGGGTGCCCAAGAGTTGGCTACTTGTCCAGTTGGGGGGCTGGAGCGACGGTTCGTGAAATCCAAGTTTCGGGGCAACTCCCTAGAAAGTCAGTGCCTTTGCAGCCTAGAAAAAGCCTAAACCCCCTTGCAGCTTTGTCCCTGTCAGAGGGGTGCCTGGGTGAGGGGATGCGCTAACCGTCCAGCTGGGGGACACACGGCCCAGAAAGGTGTGGGGGTGGGGATGCCACTGGCGATCAGAGGCAGAGGCTGCTCCCAGAGTTCTCTGTCCTGTTGTGGGCACGCTGGACGGGGTGTCAGGTGCTGGGGCTGAGAGCACACCTGCTCTTCAAGGTCAGAGACAGAAGGCCTGGCTTTCTGTCAGGGTCACTGAACCGTAAGGCTGGGAGACCCACAGAGGTGCCCGTGGAGCTACGGGTGCCCCCTACCCAAACTCCGTTTGTGAATCTCCAGCAACATTGACCCTCCCCCTCATCACCTGTTTTCATTTCAAAGCACAAGGTTGCAGGACGGCAGGCAGGGGAAGCAAGGGCCGTCTGAGAAGGCTCCCCTTCTCAGTCAGTGTGCCCTCGGAGTAGCCCAGAAGCCCTCCGAGCAGCCCTGCGGGTGAAATACACACACTGAGGGTCCGGGTAAGAGGACGGGGCTGGCAGGTGGGACAGAGTGGCTACAGCCCGGGATGAGCCAAGCCTGCAGAAAACCTCGGTCAGCAGGAAGGGCACCTTTCATGGTGCTTTGTGGCCCTGAGGCCCTGCTCTGAGCCCCCGGGGCGGGTGGGAGGAGGTATACTGAATTGGGAAGGACGCACTGTCCCTGGGGAAGGGAAAGGCAAACTGAAGACATATGGGGGCCAGGGGAAGGAGGCGGCCCAGAGAGAGTTGAGCCAAGCACGTTCTCGGCTCCTGGCCCAAAGCAGCCCACCTGGAGGGGCCAGGCTAAGGGGGTGGGTCAAGGAGCACACTGGGCTACTCGAGGGGATTGTGGAAGAATTGACTCGTTTGGCAAATATTTGTGGAGGGCCTACTACGTCCCAGGCGCTGTGCTCAGTCATGGCTGGAGCCCCCAGGCACAGAGGCAGGGCAGGGGGTCTGTCTGGCCTGCCGGAGAAGGGGCTCGCAAGGGCGTGGAGACTGGACCACAGCTCAGCCCAGCTCCAGGCAGAGCTGGGAGTAGAACTCAAGTTCTAGGGGGCAGTTCTGGGGCTGGGAGGCAAGCCCAGGCAGAAGTTGGGAGTCGGGGCTGGACCAACTGGAGCGGGGGTAAGGGGCAGTACGGGGCTTGGTGGGTGACTGGACCCCGGAAGTACAAAATGGAGGTCAACACTGCTCCCCCGAGAAGGTGATGATGGCTCCTCCCAGCCTGGGCAGGTGGGCTTGGAGAACAGAGCTAAACCTGCAGGGGAAGAGGATAATTGGACCCTGGGCCTTTGCTTGGAACAGGCCCCTCATGCTTCAGGGCCTGCAGACAGGGCTCAGAGTAGGTTCAGAGGCGCCATACTGCTTGGGCTGGAGAGGGGGCCAGGGCGGGGACATGGGGGGATGGGGGGGCAGCAGGAGCTGGAACAGAACAGCAGGGTGAGCAGTCTCCCACTCTGGGCCAGTGGACCGGCCTCAGGCTTCATGGTCCGGTGGGGTCTGGCAGGGCCCGCAGCTGCCACAGTGTGGACTGAGGTGACCACCCAGAGAGACCCAGACAGATGGAGCCCTGGCCTGTGCCCAGGGATGGGCTCTGTCTTCCCATTGGGTGTGCAAGTGCCTCCGTGTGTGTAGACATCTCAAGGCAAGTCCCCAAGGGTGCACTTTTGTGGGAGATCGATGGTGTGGTGAAGCGAAGAGAAGATACGTCTATGGAAGTCCAAGGGTGTGTGATGGCAAACCAGAGCTCCAGCTCACAACCGAAGGTGCGAGTACGCCTTGACAGTGGGACCTATGTGGGCATTCCTGGACTCCTGCAACTTGGCAGTAACGTGTTGGTGTATATTTCTCTGTCTTCAAAGATGATTTATACTGCTGGTCACTATGGCTCTGTCCCCCATGATCACTCCTGGGAGAATGCCCCTTCCCTCCACACTGCCCATCCCTGAGCCAAAAAGATTCATCTTTTTCCTTGTGATTTCTTCTATTGCTTGGAAACTTATAAACCACTTGGGAAGTTTAAGAAATGTTAAGGAAGTTAAGAAAAATTTATAAATGCTTTTCCAGAATGTAAGAAAGACGGCAATGTTTCCTACTAGCTACTGTAGAATTTTATTACTTATGTAAGTTTTAACTCTGTCATCTGTCTGGAGATAATTTCAGTGTTGAATATAAAGTGTTAGCTAATTTCCTCGCACCCCGAATTGCTGTCCCTCCAATTCATTTTATAATTCAATTTATAAATGCTTGACCAAGGCTTGCATTTTTATATGTAATCAGCTCTTATATAAAATTGCTGCTTTGTATTTTGTTCCAATGGCACATATTTCTGATCTCACTCCAGTACACACTCAAATTATTGTTCTTTTAGAATGTGTTTTATGGAAGGCTTTATAGCATAGTAGCTAAGACTACAGTCTTTGAAGTTGAACTCACTGGGATTTACATACAGGAACTTTGCCACTTAATAAATGTGTGACCTTGGTCAAGCTACCTCATGATTCTTCATCTGTAAAATGGAGTATTAAGAGTTCTAGAAATAACATCTCCCTCGCACATTCAGAACGAATTGAGAGATAGCTACAGGACTGCTGTCCATGGCCACCACTTGACTCAACCCTGTACTAGAGGTCCTAGCCATTGCAATAAGGCAAGAAAAAGAAATAAAAAGTATAATGATCAGAAAATCAAGGGGCGCCTGGGTGGCGCAGTCGTTAAGCATCTGCCTTCGGCTCAGGGCATGATCCCAGCGTTCTGGGATCGAGCCCCACATCAGGCTTTTCCGCTGGGAGCCTGCTTCTTCCTCTCCCACTCCCCCTGCTTGTGTTCCCTCTCTCGCTGGCTGTCTCTCTCTCTGTCAAATAAATAAATAAAATCTTTTAAAAAAAAAGAAAAAGAAAGAAAAGAAAACCAAGCTGGGGTGCCTGGGTTGTTCAGTTGTTTGAGCTTCCAACTCCTGATCTCAGCTCAGGTCTTGATCTTGGGGTTGTGAGTTTAAGCCCTCTGTTGGGCTCCATGCTGGGTGGGGAGACTACTTAAAAAAAAAAAAAAGGGAAAAAAATCAAGCCAAAAAGCAAAACCTCATTGGGCACCCCCATCCTTCATCCCTGACTCAGATACACTTGGACCCCAGTCATAGGTGGTGCTGAACCCCCCCCCCAAGGTCTTCCCTCCACTCTGCCAGGCAGAACCGTCCCCCATACAGATCACAGTAGAAAAGACAAGTCCCAGGGAAGGAGAGACGAGGGAGAAGAGAGAAGACAGGAAAGTCTTCTAGCTGAAGCCCCTTCACATAGGAATATGAGGTAGGGATGACAATGGAGACTCCCCGAGTGACAATAGCACACGGGGCCATAGTCAGCATGCCTATGAGGCACTCAGCACGGTGCCCGACACACAGGTGCGCAGTAAATACTGTTCTTACTACCAATATGCATAGGATCCTGTTCTGTTTCATTTCTCCTCTTGTCTTGAATTTCTTTAAAAAAAAAAAATCCCTCATGTCTTTTTCCAGATGAAAATAGGATCCTTTGGTGGTGTTCAAAGATAAAAGGCTTCTCCTTAACACCTGGCCCACCCCCTCCATTTCAATACATGTTGCATCAATGTGTAAATGATTGTTGTGGGGGGGATTGGTTCAGGTAGAGGACTGAGGTGGGCAGTAGGGAGAGGAAGAATGGGTGGGGGGTGGTGAGGCTAGTGGGTTTGGGAAATGTGAGGCCAGTGTTAGAACCAGGTTCGGAGGGTCAAAGGTGGGCATTGTGAGCATGTGGTGGAGGAGGCTCTGAAGAGCTGGGTGGGCTCCCAGGTGGGGAGAGCCAGGTGGGCTCCCAGGTGGGGAAACTCGGGTGGGCTCCCAGCGGTGATGATGTGAGACCAGAAAGTGAAGACCAAAGCCAAGGGACTTGTAACCTTCTGGGGGCTGAGAACATATCTCAAGGTCAGGGTCCTGGTCCAGGGTTCAGCTCTGCCCTTGGCCACTGTGGGCCTCAGAGCCCCTTTATCAACTGAAGGCCCTCTCCATGCCATGGTGCTGCAAACATCTCCCCTGATTAAGAAGCATCCCCCAGCCTCCCAACCTATTCTTTCTCTCCCCAGACACCCAGGCCTGCTTCCCTTTCCCATTACCCCACTTGAACCTTAATGTCTTCCTGGTCCCTGAGAGTCCTCTGGCCCTCTCTTTATCTCATTCATTCTAAAAGTGGTTTGGACAGACCACCATGTGCCTGGGCTCAGAAAAACCAGTGGGAGGGGGGTCCAAACTTGAGGTCAGAGAGCCAGGAAATGATAACTCGCGTGATCTGTGCTCCTCTGGTCCCCAGGGTAGCTCAGTGGGGGGCCCCAGAGCAGCTCTGGGAAGGAGGGGAAGGCTTCTTGATGGAGGCGATGTCTGCGCTGAGCTGACGGATGAGCAGACATTAGCCGGTCATGCTTCCGGTCACGCTGTGGGCTGCAGGGAGACAAAGCAGAGAGGGCTCCAGGGAGAGAGACACATGGTGCACCGGCCTGTGTCTGGGATGGCTGGCGCCGAGGGGGAAAAGAGAGCCCAAGGAGATCGCTGCAGGGGAGCCGGAAGTTAGCGGTGGGGTGTAGACAAGGGACACGATAAGACTGGAATTTTTAACAGGTCACGCTGGATTAAAAGGGGCAGGAGTGGATGAGGGTAGAGTCAGAAATCTATCCTAGGAGATAGAAACCAGGTGGCAGCTTGGAGGGGGAAGAGGGGAGAGCAGGGGTAGAGGGGAAGGGGTAGGATGGTGGGGGGCAATGAGGGTGGGCCAGATCTGGGACGGTGAGGAAGAGGGACGGGTGGAAATGACTCGGGTTTGAGCCACAATGATGGCTGAGCAGGAGCACCACAGGGAGAGTAGTTTGGGGGGAAGAGGAGGCATCTGGGTTTGGACAGAGGAGACCGAGGTGTTGAGGATCGACACCGCCCATCCGGACCAAGGAGAGCAGAGCGGGGGTCCTAGAAGCCCGGAAGGACAGGGCATTGCCGGTGGGGCTGGGCTCCGTGGGGTCCCCGCTGACCTGGGTGGGGGCCGCTCGGGCAGCTGGTGGGGGCAGGAGGCTGACCACGTATACCGGGGAGTGAGGGAGGTGAGGAGTGGAGACAAGTGTGTGGACAGCTTTCTGGAGAGAGGCCGGGACAGGGAAGCGAGAGAAGGGGCGGCCAGAGGCGGGAGTGGGGCTCTGGGAGGGTTGCCTTCTTCTTTTGACGGTGAGTCGTTAAAATGCCAATGATAGCCGGTGGTCGGAGGAGGAGAGCGGACGTCTGGCCAGAGGCTTGGAGCCGTGAGGTTGATGACAGTTGCATAGAATTAGTCCCAGGCTAGTTCTGAGGACGAAGGCTCAGAGTCTGGGGACAGAGAGGGAGCCATGCAGGGTCTCTGCCAGAGAACTCAGAGACAGAAGAAAGCCCAGTCGGCCTGGGGCTCGGCTCAGAGGTCATTGGGCCAGGTCTGAGTCTGGACTTGGGGTCAAGATTCAAACTGGGCTTAGAGAGGGCTCTGTCTGGAGTGGGGAGCTGATCGTTAAAACAAGGTCAGAGCCTCGCACCCCGAGCTCAGGGGGCAGCCTTAGAACTGCTGAGGTCAGAGGTGAGCTCTCCCAGGTGCTTAGATCCAGGTGTCTGACCTGGCCCAGCTCCCATCCAAGAGCCCCCACCCTGAAGGACAATGGCAGCTCATACCCCACTCTTCCTTCGGGCCAAAAGGGCCCCCAGCCCAGTCTACCCTCCCCAGGGCTGGGCACAAGCCGAGTCGGGCCCTGCCCAGTCCAGGGTGAGAATTCCGGCCACACGTCTCTGTGATGTGGTCACGTTGGAAAAATGTTAATCAAATATTCTCCTCCATGTTTCCTTTCTTTCCCAGGCTGGATTCCTAGAAGACAGGAATTTATGGTGTGAGAGCTCCAGCCCCCACAAACCCACAGCCAAGGTCAACAGCACGAGGCGGGCAGCTCTGCCAAGCGAGGAGGGGAGCAGTGACTTTGGGAGCTGGTTACACAGAAAACCAAAGTACATGCATTAAAAAAAAAAAAAAAAAAATCCCTTCTCTCCCTCACGTTCCCAAACCGGGGACTTAAACCAAAGTTCCCCAGACTGGCCCAGACGAGGCCCCTTGTCTGGGAAGAGCGAACCTATTCGGAGACAAACGTCTGAAGCTGCCAGGGGGTCCCCAGGGTCTGTGGAGGGCCTGAAAGGGGTCCCATTGATGAGACCCAACAACAGCAGCTCCCATCTGGCCTCGGAAAGGTGGTGAGGAGGCTACCATCGTGTCCCCAACCTTCTGGATGGAAGGAGGAGCCCTGGGCCCTTCACAAAGCCCCCCCAACATGGGAGCCTGATTTGTCCAGTCTCCCCTCTGCCTTCTGGAGGCTGGGGTCTTGATGACCCACGCACAGTGAATGCCCAGCACCCCAGGGGCCAGGGCTCCCTGTCACAAGCCCAGAACCCTGAGTCTCTGGCAGTAGAGAATTAGCTTATCCCAGCCTCCTGGGGAGGAGAGCAGGGGCCTTGAGACCACCTTGATTCAAACCCCAATGACTTGATGCTGGGAAGACAGCCCCCACCGTGGCCATGAACCCAGGCAGGTGAAATCAAACATCTACCAGTTATCCATGCATCTGACGTTTCTGAGCCCCATGGGGTGCCCGGCACCTGGGAAAGTAAAACAAGGCACCCTCCTGCCCCAGAAAAATGCCTCCAAGTGGGGGTGGAAGGAGCACGGACATGGAAACAGATGGTGACCATCACGTGAGGGGCTGTGGGTTCTCCCAAGAGGGAGTGAGCACCCTGGGGTGCAGGGAAGGACATGTGTCAGAGAAAGTTCCTGAAAGAGGTAACCCCGGGGTGGCTGGAGTTCACCAGGCGGACACCCAGTGGGAGGGGGGCTTGGAGGGAACATTCCAGCTAAGTCCACAGCATGTGCAAAGGCCCAGAATGTTTATACCTTGGTAAGTCTTTTCATATAAATAAATTCTCAAATCCAGAAAAACAAAAAGGCCTCTGGCAAACCTCATGTCTGGGTTTCTTGCTCAGAAAATGAAGCCCTGCTCTGCCCAGTCTAGGGACCAGCAGAAAGTGTCGGCTGACACAGCCCTCAGGCTCCTACCACTTGCACCCCAACAGCACCGCCCCGTGCACCCCCCAAGCGGTCCACCTCTCAGCCCCCACCTGACACTGACTGTTTCTCCCCACCATCCCCTTCTCAGGTCCAATTAATTACCACCTTCACCCTGGGATCCTGCTGTGCCAGGAGTCGGGAGGGGATGGGAAATGCTCCTTTGGGGTCCCAGATCTTTCCAGGGTCTCTGATCCCTGGATGCCTGGAGGAGAGGGAATCCGACCTCCAGTGTATATGCTATTTTTAAATCTCTTTTTGGCCCTCAAGGGCAGAGGATTGATGGATTGATTTAATTTGTTTTTAATTAAAGAATAATTGACATACGATGTTGTATTAGTTCGGGTGTACAAGGATGGGTACGTGTGCTATGGAACGGTCACTGCGGTAAGTCAGCGTGCAACATTGTTACCATCCTATCAACCGTATTCCCCGTATGCCCCGGGGGCTTCATGGACCTGTTCCTTTCAGCCCTGTTCCTGCCCCTCCAGACAGCATTCTCATGCATGTGCTTTTATTCGTGTGTGTTCTTGAAGGCGAAACTGGCACGGGCTTTCCTCTTGGGGAATGGCACGTCGTGGACCTGGGCCGAGCTCGTGGCTGTGCCACATCTCGACCAGATCCAATGCCACCTGACTGAACGCTTTCCAAAGGGAGCGATGTCACACCGTATGAATTTTACCTCCTTTTTTTGTAAATGCGTATGGCTATTTGGGAGGGGGCATTATTTACATGAGTGGAATTGGGCGAGGGGCTGTATATTTCTTTCTTATTTTTTCCAGCCACGCTCTGTTTTTAGGATCCAACAACCTAGTCTTGTCCTCCACCGGGCTTGTGGCTTCGCGTGTGACTGTCACGTGGCACCCCCGGGGTGGGTGTGGCCACATTTGGCACCCACACCCCAGTGATGGGCACCTGGGGAGGCGCTCCTGCCCACATCCTGCCAGCGCTGACCAGTACCTATCTCTGTATTGCCTAGGGGCCCGACGGGTGATAAGCAGTATCTTATTATTGTTTTTTAATTTGCATTTCTCTGATTTGAAGTGAGTTTGAGTCACTCCTTCTGTACTCTGGTTGTTTCCATTTCCTCTTCTGCAAATCGCCAGTTCATACCCTTAGCCCATTTTTCTACAGGGGCTGCCGTCTTTCTCTCCTTGCTCTGCGGGCACCCCATGTATATTCTAGAACCGCAGTCCCTTGCTGCTTAAAAGACACAAATCTCCACCTCCTCCCATCTGCCATGTTGGAGTCCTTCGCTGAACCAAGATCCTGAATTCCAGCTGGGCCTTTTTGAGGAACTTGATAAAATTACTCTAGAATATATGGAGGAATAAAGATTTGTAAATGGCTAGCCGACTTTGAAAAATAGAAGCAAGAGGGGAGGCCTTGCCCAGCCTGCAGTGAGCACATTCCATGAAACCATGGGAAGGAAGGAAAGCAATAGGGTCTGGTTTCAAGAACAGCCAGACGGGCAGCAGAGCAGATCAGCAAGTTCAAAGAGAGTCAAACACACCACAGGTCCATGGAGAACGGAGGGCGTGGTTAGTAAGGTTGAAGAAACGGGCTCACTCAATGGAGAAAAATTACCATTGGATCCCTACCTACTGTCTCCCAAAAAGATGTCTCCAAAGGGATTAGAGTCAGACCTAAATATGAAAAGCAAGACTCTGAATTTGCTAGAATAAACTGTTGGAGAATATCTTTGTCACATAGGAGTGGAAGGACTTCTTAAAACAAAACCCCAAAGGCACACACCAAAAGGCAAAACCGGAGGGCCTGCAGCCTTATCCAGAGGAAGTGGCATTTCCTCCCGGATGCCAGCCTCGGCCCTGCCCACCTGGTGAGTCATGGGCGCTCTTGAAGCTGGCAGCCCGGCCCGCCCTTCCCGTCCGTCCCCGGGAGGGAGCAGCGTGCAACACCCGCCTTATCTCGCCCCCGCCTGAGGCCCTGCAGACATGAGGTCAGGGCTGGGATGCAAGGAGGGTGGGAGGCGGGAGACAGTGGAAGGGTCGCAGAGGGGTCAGGGAGAGGTCAGGGGTCACTGACAAAGCCACGGCCGCCCAGGCAAAGCGGGCCCTCCAAGGACCCCGGCCAGCCGCCAGGGCTGGGGGAGGTGAAAGGCTCAGGCCATGAGGAGGTGGCAGGGGTGAGGGGACAGGGACATGTGCAGCATCCTAGTGGAACAGAGTGTCCTCACTTGAGATCTCCAGTGTGGGACTCTATCCTTACCCACTTACCCTGCTGCTCCTCCCAGAATCCTATCTGGTATTTCCAATGGGTCTTTGGCGCCAGACCTTCCAGCCAAGACACAGCCAGCCTGAGAAGCCATTGAGAGAACCGGCCGGGATGTGTCTGCCCTCTACCCGGGGGTCTCCCTGGGGTTCTCCGGGTATCTGCACCTCACGCCTTTGGTCATCCAACAAAGGGCCACCCAACACCAGCACCAGCCCTGTCCCTAAGGCTCCCCGAGTCTAGGACGGGACAAGTGCCCCTGAAGAGCAGGACAAACGTGTGTGGATGTCTGGGGCCGAGCTGGGCTTGTGTGTCCGCGTGTATCTGTGACCATGTATGTGCAAATGTCCCACCGTCTGTCCCCCTTGCCTTGTCCCCGAGTCTATGCCAGCTGAGCCAACTGCTCTTTTCCAGAAGGTCCCTGAGAACTGGGACAACCGACCTCCAGCCCACCTCCGGCATCCCAACCGGCGCTGGGCAGCGCTCTGCTAGTCAGGCAGTCAGTTGATCAATAATTATCTGTTCAGGGGGTGTCCCGGTGGGCCCCGAAGGCCTTGCAGCCTGGTCTGCCTCCTTTAGCCAGCCTGCAGCGTTGGGAAGGGGCTACAGTCTATGGGTCTCTGTCCAGGTGAGCAGAGGGCACCCCACTCCCTGCACCCACCCACCCCCAGCATTGAACCCAACAGCACGGGAGAAAAAGTATTAGATTGTCCCCAATACACCACTGCTACCGATAGAAAGATTTGTACACACACACACACACACACACACACACACACACACACACACACACATCCGTACTTCTACATAAGTATATCGTAAAACACTGCGGCTCATTTTTTAACAAATGGGTTCAGTTTGTGAAAATTCACATATGTGCTGAGAGCACCCCGTCAACCTACAGAACTCAGCCAGCCCCCCCCTCCAAACACTGCCTGATACCCCCTTTCCCGTCCCTGCTCTCCCAGCCAAGAGAAGCCCTCTCTTGACTTCTCCCACCAGAGACTAACTGGATGGAAATAGAATCTTCTGGCACACACGCCTTGATGACAAGGATTCAGCAAAGCTGTTGCACGTGGTTGTCAACACACGTTTTTTTTTTTGCGCCCTCGTCCTCACTGGATGCGGGCAACAGCCGGCCCCACCCTCCTTCTGCCCCCACCCCACCTGAGTCCTCCGGAGTCCACCGCTGGGAAGAAGAGCCTAGAAGGAGATTTTTCCAGAAAATAAATGCCTCGGGCACACAGCAGCTGTGGTCCTCCCAGAGTCCAGGGTGGCCTTAGGGGCACGGGCCAAGCTCCCGGACAGATGCTTAGACGCTGGGCCGCTTAGGAATCAGAGGCCAGAGGGATGGGCCCCAAGCCTTGCCCAGCCCTTTCTAGAAATGACAGGTGGGAAAGCAAGGTAGGTGCAGGTGCTGGGGGCAAACAGTCACCTCCGGGCCAGGAAGAGGAGCGTTCTGGGCCACGGCCCTGTCGGAGGCAGCCCTTCCGGCCTGGGCCAGCAGAGCCAGTGTGGACGGGGCATGGCCTAGACACAGCGGGAGACCCAAACCAGGCCTCTTTCCAAGAAGGGACACTTCCTCCTCTATCTGCTCCCTTCTCAAGGCCTGAGTCTGTGCCAGCTGCGGGGACACAGAGGGGGCCAGACACCCTTGTGTGGGTGTCCTTCTCCTTTGAGGCCCAGACTGAGCGATGGATGCATCCTTGGTGAAACCACTTGGACCCTCTGTCCGGGCCCCTCCTGGACCCCGAAGCCCCTTTCTCAGTACTGCCGGTGTGACGTTCTGCAGGCAGGAGGCAAGGGCCCGAGGGACAGTCTGGATGCAAATCTGATCATGCCACCCCCCTGCTCCCATTGACTTCCGTGGAGACGGTCAGACTCCTCCATCTGGCCGGATCCAGCCCCTCAGCTCTCAAGCTCCCCGCCCAAAGCCTCACCTGCTATTTCTTGCTTCTCTCCTTTCTGAATTGTGGTCACCCCGATTGCAATGCTTGCTCTCTCCCTTTGAACTAGCAAATGTCTCTTTGTCCTTGAAGACGGGGCTAGAAGGTCTACTTCCCCAGGAAGGCTTCTCAGACTGTCAAGGCAGGGTCGGTGCCTCCTCCGGGCTCCCACAGCCCCATGCTCAGCTCAGAGCACCCCATTTCTCCCTTGCGATAGTCTCCTTGCTGGACTAGGGCTGAGGCTCTGCTTGGTTTATTCCATACCTGGGGCCTGGCACACAGTAAGTGTTTGTTGAATGAATGAGTGAATGTACCTATTTTACAGACAAGGGACGTGAGCCCCGGAAGAGCAGTGCTGGTGGCTCTAATTCATGTGGAGTATAGACACAGTCCTATGAGTTTCTAGGAGGGCTGGTTTCCAGCCTTCTGAGAGTTGCAACTAGGATCTGCCTGCTCCTGACCCCACCCTAAGTCAGGCCCCTGCAGGAAACCACAGGCTTGACCACTGCACCCCCCAGGAGCCGGGAAGCAGGGAGGCCATGGGAACAGTCTTTGGAGATCCTTGGGAATGCTTCCTGAAAACCAGGTCACCCAGGACATCCTCCCGGCAAAGCCAGAGCTACTGGGCAGGGCCAAGGCCTACCTCTGGGCCTCTCTCTGCCCCCCCCCCCCAGCTGGGTGGAACTCAGGGTGGGGCAAGCAGCACCCAGAGGGTGTGGTGGGAGCAGGGAGGTGTTGGGGAGAGACAGGCCTGATTTATGAGGCAGGCAGTGATGGGGCCACTTGGCAAGGTGGGCACTCACGACAGACCCTTGCAGATAAGAGCCCAGAAGTATGTGAGCGATGTAAACCATAGTGCGGGGGCACCCCAGTTTCCCCGTACCAGCCAGAGACGCCTAGACCGGGGCAGGACGGGGCAGCCATCTTAAACAGAAGGAAGCATCAGGACCTTCCAGGGCCAGGCCTCACTTTCCCCACCAGACAGTGTGAACCCCTCATCCTTCCCCACGCTGCCACCTCCACACCACTGCTCAGACCATGCCCATCCCTCCCACTCAGACTCTGTGTCATCATTGAACCCGTTCAACTCTGCACCCTCTCTCAAGGCAAACCTGCTCCAGAATTTTCCCTGACTTCAGGCTCGTCTTCATCACTGCCCTCAGACCAGGTTAGCCTCCCCTCCCTCGTGGCTCATCATGGCCCTTCTCAAGGTCAGCCTTCCCAACCTCCTGCACTTCTTGGGGTGCACCCACACTCCTTGACACCTTGGGACCTTGGCACCCATGATGACACAGCTCTAAAATCCTTCTCCACGCGAATCTGCTGGCAAACTCCTATTCAACCTTCAAAACCCATCTCATAAGGTCCACACTTCCAGAGTCATCACTGCTGCTCAAAGGTAGAGGAAGGCGGTCCTCAGCTCCCACAGCCCCCCAACGTCATCCCAGACCTTTTACCAGAGTGCATCTCCTTTGACGGGGCTTCTCCTGGGTAAACACCTCCTATGTGTTATTTCTGGGCCCCCAATTTCCACCTTGGGCTGTCCAGGACTCAGAATCTCCAAGGTCAAGGCCAGAGTCTCCCTTCTTTTGTGAAGAGGCCCTGCCCTGCAACGCGGAAAGGATAGGGCCTCCACCACTACCCCTTCACCTGCCCACTCTCCATCTACCCCCCAACCCTGACCCATTGCCCTCCATCCTGATCACAGTGGTCATGTGAAGGGAATGCCCAGGACTGCTGAGAGAGGAGGAGCCTGAGGCTAGAGATGGGGGCGGGGATACGTAGTATCCCACCCCAACTCAAACAGTGGTCGAGCCCCAGCTGGTTGACTCCCTTAAATGACCCTGTGTCCAGGACAGGTTGAGGACATGTCCGGTCTCAGTAGAGGGCACAGGACCTACCAGCTGGGGCCTGGGCAGAACACAGGAGCAAGGGGAAGTCAGCGTGGGCAAGGTCAAGAGCTGCACCTGCTACCTGCCCAGAGCTGAAGATACTCATAGGCAGGGGCATACTAGTTGTATGGGGCAGGGAGATGTACCAGCTGAGCACCCCGGGGCAGGAAAGAGAACCAGGCCATCAGCCAGACACACCGGCCGGTGTCTGCTGACTGACAGCAGAGGCACCGTGGGCTCATGCTAATGGCACTGCCGTCTGCCGGGGCATCCAACACAGATTCCCTTGGCTGTGGGCACAACTTGGGGACCCACGTCTGCAGACAGGACTGTGCGTGCTGAGGCAGGGCCCCCGCCCCTGCAGACAGCCACGACCCCTCCTCACTGCCCTCCCACAGGAATGCATGACTTTGGATGGAGACTGTGTCATCCAAGAAACATTCCATGTTTTCCTTGGTGCGTGCTCTGGGAACGTGGCGGGAACACTGTCCACACTGCCGTCCACATACTTGGGCGGCTGCCGGAACGCTGGGCTGCCTGGGCCAGCCATGTCCTCAGTCCAAAGGGGCCCTGGGCTCTGGAAGGCCACACTTCTCCACCACCTGCCCGGAGGCCTGGTGGGAATATCTCCGGGGTTGGGATCAGGTTGCAGCAAGGGGCATTTCACTGAGAATGGAGGTCAACTGCCCCTACCCACACCCAGGTCCTGCTTGGCCAAGTACTGTCTTTGAGTCTGGGAGACTGAGACATGGACACCAGTTTCCCTACTAGCCAGGCACACTGACTTTGCGCAAGCCACACACCTCTGTGGGCCTCAGTCTTACCCTCCATACAATGGGTTCCCTCAGGGACTTCTAACCCCAAAGGGTCTAGAGTTAGAAACTTTGGGTCTTGGCCTAGATAGCTCATTCCAACAGCATAGAAAGGGGCCCACCAGTATCCCCATGCCCACCTCATGGCAGGAACAGCCTGTGTTCCCTCTGGCCTCTTGCCTGCAGGAGCTTCTTCCTTCCTCCTTCTTTGAGCCCAGAAGCCAGCTACGGGGCCTAGGACACCCCCTCTCACCGGTCCCCAGCTTCTCCTTCCCCTTTGGCCCTCTCTCATCTCACCTTGATCCCTGGCCTTGTGCTGCGGGTGACCGATCAAGGTGGGGGTGGTGGGAGTGCCGTCCACATTCCTCCCCTCTCCAGTGGGGAACCCGGGCCCAGACCTCAGGTGGCTCTGGAACATCTCAGAGTAGGGGGTGTGCTTCCCCGGTCCCCCGGGGCAGCTGGAGAGTCAGTGGCCCAGCAGGTCCGTAGCAGCCGACCCACCCTCCGAAAGGCCTCCCACCAAGACAGCGGGTTTTTGCGTCCCTGCGCCCAGGCGTGAGGTTGGCTGACACCAGCCACCCACCCTCCAGCCAGTCCCGAACGTCCAGACAATGGAGCCCCCATAAGGGGGCAGCCCCGAGGGGCACTTGGGGCCCCAGCCGCAGCCCTAGGCTGGTCACCTGCTCTGCGGGAGCTAACAGCAGAGCCCCAGCCTCTTCTGCTTTCAATTTGGACACGGTGGACAGAGCTCAAGGCTGTTCATGTTTCCTTAGACATTTCTGGGCTAGGGCCCGGGGCAGGGGCTGAGGACGGATGTTCAGGGAAAGAGGAACCACCTGCCCCCGTTTGGGAGGCCACATCAGAACAGCAGACCTGGGGCTGTCCCGGCCCCCTGCTGAACCAGGTGCCAGGACCCAAAGAATGGTGAAACCAAACACCTCTTTCCACCGGCAAAAAGCGGAGGCCTGCTGCGGGGAGGAGCCTGCCGGGAGCCCCAGGGCACCTGCCTCTTGGCTTTTGTCTGAACAGCTTCTGAGATGACAGCTCTGATGTGGGGCGGGGGAGGGGTCCGGTCAGAGACCCAGGCGGGGATGAGCCCCCAGCCCCTGCGACGGGAGCAGAGGTGTATGTCTGTGTGAGGGCATCAAGGCCATGCCCTCTGAGGCCTGGCCCTTCTGACCGGCATCCTAGTTTGGGGGATTCCGAGCCCTTGAATCTACCAGACAATGATCTCTCAAGCCCTAGCGCACCTGCCCCCCACCCCCAGCCCCGGACCTCGCCTGCGACCGCTGGAGCTAAGAACAAAGGCTGAGGTGAGCAGGGCCTCAGTCACCCTTTGGATCCCTTGACCTGCCAGGCCTGTCCTTCCTGCCTGCCCCCTGCCCAGCCGCATTTGCCTTGGCCAGCCTCTCCCCCAGCCCTGTGGAGAACCGAGTGCCTGGAGTTGGTCACATCCGGCCCAGCCGTCTAAACAGGCCTGAGGCCCCAGAGCTTGCCGGGCCCAAGGGGAGCCCAAAATAACATCTGAGTCAGCGTCCCTGCAGACACCCCCACCCGCCTGAGCCCACAGGGAGGGGCCTAGAGGAGGCCCAGACAGAGGACCAGGCCAGGTCGGGCAGCCACCTGCTCTGGTGGGGCCCAGCCAGGGGCAGGCACAGCCCAGAGGGCAATGAGAGCATTAAGGTCAGGAGAGGGAGGCTGGGGAGTAGAGGCAGAAGGGTGGCCTCTAAGGGACTCCTGTCTAAGGGAGACACAGGTTTCTGCAGATGGCAGCCATCCAGGTGGTCGATGTCACACCAGTAGGGCCCTGGGGGGCAGGAAGGAGACCTCAATCCAGCCCAAGGTCAAAGAAGGCTCCCGGAGGCAAGCAAGAACTGAAAGATGGGTTGGATCTGGACAGGACAGGAGTGGGAGAAACGCACCCTAGATGGGAGTAAAGTGCGCAGAAGCCCAGGCGAGGACGAGAGCCCAAGCCCTGGACTCATACCAAGCAAGGTGGGCATCTCCACAGCCCACGGCAGGTGCTGGAGTCCGCCCCTCCCCCCATGGCCCGCAGCATGGCCAGGCTGTCGGCCCACATTACCCTGGCTAGGCACAGAGGTGGCCCCAGCAGAAGGGACTATCTGTCCAGAGCCACCCACATACTCCTCCCCATTCCTTCAGGTTGGCCCCCACCCCATGAGATTCCAAGTCTGGGGCCGGGCTCATGCTGGCATCAGGGACAGGAGCTAGGCTGCTGTCACCCAGGGTCCAGTGTGGCCCTGGGCTGGGGGAGAGAGCACTCCAGGCCCTAGGACCGAGGACTACTGGAGACAGGAGGCAGGAGGCATATGGCCTCGGCTTCTTCCCGAAGGTTGTTCTCGAGAGAGCTGGCCCAGGCAGTGCTGTGTCCCCACGTTCCCGGGTGGGTGGCTTGCGCTGGTCCCCTCACATCACAGCCCTTAGCAGGAGGGAGGTCGCTGTGCCCCTCATCTCTAGGCTGGGGCAGGAGGCGGATACCTGAGTCCCCGCTGGCCTGTGGCTTAATCCCCAGCTTTCCTGAGGGCGGCTCTGCTGTTCTTGGCCAAGGGCCTCCGCTGAGCCTGGCACGGCCCTGGCTTGGCCCTCACCAGCGAGTGAGGGCTTGGCCAGGGCCCAGCGGGGCGGTGGCCATGATGGAAACACAGAAAACATGGGGCCCAGGAGGGCAGCAGCTCCCCAGCAGGTTGGGGCTCACCTCGTGGGGCCCCTGTGGTCCAGTGGAGGCTGGAATGGCCTTCTCCCAGCTTAGCTGCTCCCGAAACAGACAGAATGTAAGGCCCTTTATGCTTCTGAAACAAATGAAGTCTTTCCCAGAGGGAAAACCACCAGAAGATTGAGAGCAAAATCCTGGCCTGCCCTCCCTCCCATGACAGGCCTTGATGGAGTCTCCATGTCCCCGGCTCGGTGCCGAGCTCTGGGCAGGGGGCACGGAGATGAATTTCCTGCGGAGCCCCGGGGGGCCCCAGTTTCTTGCACTAGCCCTGAGCCAGTGATCCGAGTGGGGCCGCGAGGTTGGAGGTGGGGCTGCAGAGAGTGTGCTCCTTGGCTCCTCACCCCAGGCCCCTCCAATCAGTGGGGAAGCTGAGACTTGGGGCCCAAGGGCAAACAGTTCAAAGTGGGCAGTGGGGACTTGAACCTGAAATCCGTAGCCCAGAACCTTGGTTTTTGACTACGCTGTGAGTTGGGAAGAGAGAGACTATTTGCGCCCGTCTGTGTTCATATTCCCGTGCATGTGTGTGTGTGTGTGTGCGTGTGTGTGTGTGTGTGTGTCTATACGTGTGTGTGTCACAGCTGGAGAAGGGTGGAGAACACTGAGGCTGCTCAGAGCGGGAAAGACGGTGTAGCAGGGCAGCACCAGTGGGCTAGCCTCGGAACAGTGCCCGAGCAGGCCCCAAGGACTATTTTAGACACCCCGGAGCACCCCTGGGCTGTTTAAAGGGTATTCACACCGTTTTGCTCACAAGGCCTTGCTTATGGATCTCTTCCCTGAAAGTCACCTACAGAGACATAATTCAATAGGGGGAGCCCCAGTCAGCCACTAGAGTAGGTCTTACCACCGTCATGCTCTCAATGCCCAGCACAGGGTCCGGAATATAGCACGTGTCCTATCAGTATGTACTAAACATGCCAGTGCTTCCAAACCAGGCCTCCTGATTAATCCCTGAGTGCCCTCGTATGTGTCCTTGAAACTCGACTTTGGATTAATCCTAATGGGGAGTCAGACGAGATCAGAGACATTAAAGGCAAAACCCCCAGCGATTGCTCCCAGACAGACATTACCAAGCAACTGTATGGTTCTCAGTAGCTAAATCAGGATCCTTCTTAACACCCTTCCAGGCCACCGCTGCCAGGCAGCCATCGTGGTTGGCAATGGAAACTATTTGCCATCCTGAGGTGGGGACAATCTCCTCTAGCTTTGAATCTATGAACAAGGGGAGAGAAGTGACCAGGAAGTTTCCAGATGGTGGGGTGGGTTTAGGGAGGAGTGAGGAAAGATCAGGTAAGAAGGCTTCCTGGAGATTCTGTCTGAGGACCCTTGGAGCCATGTGAATGGGTAAGCTTGTCCCACACCCGATGGGAAAAGCAGAGCATATGGAGAGGGGACGGGGGATCCCACTTGCTGCCTGAATCCTGACAGAGGTTGGAACGAGCACTCATTCCAAAAACCACAGGCAGCTCAGAGCTTTTATTAATTCCAGGGCCTGGAGGAAGAGCTGGGGCCAGGGAAAGAGGCAGGGCAGCTGGTGACCCAGAAGGGAAGGAGTTTTCCCAGACGCCAGAGCCACCGAGCTTGGGAAGGGGGTGTGCAGGCAGGCTGAAGCCTGGTCCTCTGAGATTTAAAATGCTCTTGGGTCAATGTTAAAAGTTAAAGGTAAAACTATAAAGCTTCTAAAAGAAAAACCTAGGAGAATAACTTCATGACCTTTGGGTAGGCAAAGATTTCCTAAACAGGACAGAAAAAAAGCACTAACCACTAGAGAAAAGATTGATAAATTGGACTTCGTCAAAATCAAGAGCTTCCATTCACCAAAAGACCACATTAAAAGAAAGGCAAGCCACAGAGTGGGAGAAGATCTTTCTCATACATATAACCAACCACGAAATCATACCAGCATATATAAAGGACGTCTGTAACCCGATGGGAAAATAGGAAACAACCCAATTTTCAAAAATGGACAAAACTTGAACAGGCACTTCACAAACAAGGATTTCAAATGCCCAAGAGGCAAATGAGAAAGTATTCACCATCGTTACTCATCAGGCAAATGAAAGCTAAAATCACAATGAGATACGCTTATACACCCAACAAAGTGGCTAAAATTTCAAGACTTGCCCATTCTAAGTGTTGACAGGTTGAAGACCAACTGGAACTCTCGTCTACCGCTGGTGGGAATATACAACAGTACAACCACTTTTTCTTCCTTTTTTTTTTTTTAAGATTTTATTTTTAAGTAACCTCCATGCCTAATGTGAGGCTCGAACTCCCAACCCTGAGATCAAGAGTGGCACACTCCTCTTGAGCCAGCCAGGCGCCCCCGTACAACCATTTTTTAGCTATCTGGAAGTTCCTCAAAAAATTATGCATCTAATTACCATAACACTCAGCAGTTACACTCCTAGCTCTATACCCAGGAGAAATGAGGACATACGTCCACAGAAAGACAGGAATGCCTCTGACAACATTATTCATAATAGCAAAAAAAAAAAAAAAAAAGAGGAAACAACCCAAAGGCACATTAACATTAGAATGGGTAAATAAATTGTGGGATATTCATAAGATGGAACACCACCAGCAGTGAAAAAGAACACAGTACTGCTGGGGCGCCTGGATGGCACAGCGGTTAAGCGTCTGCCTTCAGCTCAGGGCGTGATCCCGGCATTATGGGATCGAGCCCCACGTCAGGCTCCTCCGCTATGAGCCTGCTTCTTCCTCTCCCACTCCCCCTGCTTGTGTTCCCTCTCTCGCTGGCTGTCTCTATCTCTGTGTAATAAATAAATAAAATCTTTAAAAAAAAAAAAAGAACACGGTACTGCTATACACAGCAACATGGGTAAATTTCACAGGCACGATATGAGCAAGGGAAATCAGACACCAGAATACAATCTGTGGAGTTCCATTCATACGAAGTTTGTGTGAGGTTCCTGGGGCGACTGTAACAAATCAGCACAGATGGGGTGTCTTAGAACAACAGAAATTCATTGTCTCACAGTGCTGGAGCCAGAAGTCCAAGATCAAGGTGGTAGATGGCTTACGACCCTCCTGAAGGTTCCAGGGAAGAACGCTTCCTCGCCTCTTCCTAGCTTCTGATGGTCGATGGCCATCCTTGGCATTGCTTGGCTCATAGGCGATTCACTCTAATCTCTGCCTCTGTCTTCACCTGCCTGTCTTCTCCCCATGTGTCTGCATGTCCCCGTGGCTTCACGCGGCCATCGTCTCCCTGTGTCTCTATGTCCCTGTGTCTTCAGATGGCCTTCTTCTGAAAACACCAGTCACTGTATTTAGGACCCACACTAATCCAGTATGACCTCATCTTAATTTGATTATATCTGCAAAGACTGTATTTCCAAATAAGGTCCCATTCGCAGGCCCCAGGGATTAGGATGTGAACATATCTTTGGGGGGACACAACTCAACCCACTGCAAAGTCCCAGGACAGGCAAAGCTAATCTGTGATGGCAGACTTTACCTGGGCGGTGATCTCTAGCAGGTACTGCCTGGAAGGGGCACAGAGTCCCTGCTGGGCTGGAAATGTTCTAGATGTTGGGGGTGGGGGGGTGTTATGGTATCTAGACATGTAAAAATCCCCAAGCCCCCCACCCAAGCTTTGCACACTTTGCGTGTGCTGTTCTCACTTGAAAATGCTCTTGTGGAGGGACGCCTGGGTGGCTCAGTCGGTTGAGCATCTGCCTTCGGCTCAGGTCATGATCCCAGGGTCCCCTATCCAAGCTCTGCATAGTAGGATAAACTACGTAATGCAAACCCAGGGACTTAAAAGTCTCAGGCCCTGCGGAAGTGAAGCTCCCGGAGGCAGAGAAAGACACAAGCAGGAACATGCAGAGACTCACAGGAGAAAGAGACACGTACACGAAGAGACACAGAATGAGAGACAGAGAGAAAGGGACAGAAAGCAGGAGACATCCATCCATTTACTTACCCCCTTCCAGTTATGTGTTCTGGGTCGGGTCAAGATGGGTGCTGGGGATGCAGCGGGGTCGGGACATAGCCCCATCCCCCAAGGAGTTCCTGGCTGTGAAAGAAACTCTAGACATCCAGAGGGAGTGGGGCTAGGCTTTAAGGCAGGTCAGCCCCCTGTTCCCAAACGAGTTGGTGTTTCATCCCCCCTCTCTCCCCACCTCCCTCAAGAATCCAGAGATGAGATGCAGTGGGCCAGCCTGGAGAAAGCATGGACTGGGCGGAGGGGTGGGGGAACCCCCAGTGCAAAGGGCCAAAACTCCAGGACAGGTGCTCAGGGCCCCTCTCAAACCGCGCTTTTCCTCCCCACTCCCTCTCAGACCTCATTCTCTCCGAGGACAGGGGCTGCAGAGGGAGATGCTGGGCTTGGAACGAGGTTCAAATCTCGTCTGCCACGACTTGTTGTGGGACCTTGGGCAAGTCGCTTAACCTCTCCAGGCATCAGTTTGCTCTTTTGAAAATGGGAGGAGGATGTTCCAAAATACAGGTCAGGTATGGTGAGGCCCACAGATCAGGAGAGGGCCGCCATTAAAGATAGTTCTCCCAGATCCCAGGAGAAAGGGGTACACCATGCAGGGCCCACACGGGGAAGCACCAGGGCTGGTCAGGAGGCAGTGGGGAAGGAACGGGGGCAGGAGCCTTTGCTGGGAAGGAATGGGTGAGGCCGGATAAGCAGGCTCAGGATTGGCTACTTTGAGCAATGTAAGTGGGCTTTTGGGTGTAGAGACTGTCCCTAATTGTCTGATGCCTGGCCACGCGGTGACTAGGGCAGGGGGATAACGGCCTGGAGTGGTGGTGGAGGTGCGGGCTCTGGATTGGTTGGTTTATACGTGAAAAGCATGTTTGCTTTCTGTAGGAATTAGCTAGCCCTGGGAGGGATGATTTCTTTAGGGTCAACAAGACCCCAAGATATCAAGGCATCGAAAATACAGAATAAAAAATATATGATTAATGCTAGGGAATAACAGCACCTCCCCCACGTGTCTGGAGATTAAACCAGTTAGGGTCACGGAAGCTCCTACCAGGGTTCCTGACGGGTGGCAGGAGCTCAGTACAGGCTAGAATCCAAAGCCATATCTCACCTCCTCTGGGAAGCCTTCCTGGGCTGGACCCACCTGGCACCTCTTCTGCCTCACCCCCTCCTGACAGGCCTCCCCCAAACACTCTCAGATGCCTTTTTTCTATATCATGAGGTCTCACCAGTCTGGGCTGATGGGAGAAGAGTGGGCAGCCAGCCTGAATCAAAGAATTTTTTTAAAGATCTTATTTATTTATTTATTTATTTATTTATTTATTTATTTATTTGAGAGAGAGAGAAAGCATGAGTGTGGAGGGTGGAGGGTTGTGGAGCAGAGCGAGAGGGTCAAGCAGACTCCCCCGTGAGCAGGGAGCCTGACATGGGGCTCGATCCCAGGACTCTGGGATCATGACCTGAGCTGAAGGCAGATGCTTAACCGACTGAGTCACCGGGGCATCCCCAAAGATTTTTAAAGAAGTGAATGAAAACAATCTTACACCCTCCTGGATACTCAGCCCATCTGGTGGCACAGTGTGACCAGGAAAGCCCCTTTGGAGCAGTCAGAGCAGCTGAGGACTATTCTGTCCTTCTAAGGCATCTCGAATATTCTTGAAAAGACCACACACCTCCTCAAACCCACCCTTCAAGCCCAGGCAAGAATCAAAACCAGAGGGTCTGCTTTCAGGAGAGGGTGCAATGAGCATGTTGGCGGTCGGGGAAGGAATCAGAGTGTCTGGAGAGCTTAGTTCCAGAATGTTCCCTGGCTGCATTCGGAGCCTGGGAAGAAGGAGGAGACTAGGGTCTTTACAGAGGCCATTAAGTCAAGACAAAGTCATGCAGGTGAACTGGTGCCCTTATAAGAAGTAGAGATTAGGATGCGGACATACACAGAGTGGTGAGCACGAGAGGATGCCGGGGAAGGCGGCCGTCCTGTCTGCAAGCCGAGGAGAGGGGCCTTGGGAGAAACCACAAGGTTGATGGGGTAGGACATTGAAGGTATCCACCTCAGATTCGCAGCTTCCAGAACAGCAAGACAATAAATTCCTATTGTCTGAGCCCCCAGGTCTGTGATCCTTTGCTGTGGCCGCCTGAGCTGACTAGCATGCCCTCTGGAAACCTTCTTTCCAGAAGCAAAAGCTGTGGTTGGAAGACCCAGGTGACCTTCACACAGAGGGGCCTCATGGTCAAGGTCAGGTCAGCAGTTCTCATGCCTGGAGATGCTTACCCATCACCCGGCAGGCTCATGATAGCACAAATTGTGGGTCCCACCCCAGTGTCCGAATCGGCCGATTTGGGCCAGGGCCTGGAAATCCACATTGCTGATGGTGCTGGTCCAGGGACCACACTTTGAGAACCCTTTTTTTTTTTTTAAGATTTTATTTATTTATTTGACAGAAAGAGAGACAGCCAGCGAGAGAGGGAACACAAGTAGGGGGAGTGGGAGAGGGAGAAGCAGGCTCCCAGTGGAGGAGCCCGATGTGGGGCTCGATCCCAGAACGTCGGGATCATGCCCTGAGCTGAAGGCAGACGCTTAACGACTGAGCCACCCAGGCGCCCCAGAACCCATGTCTTCCACGCTCATTAAACTCTGAGAACCACTGGCCCAACAGCCGGAGCCCCCCGTGGGAGTCACCTGCAGAGATGGGCCACCTGGTTCAGTGTTTCTCAATCTCTGTTGTGCATCAGAAGCTCCTGGGAAGACCCCACCCTAGGCCCCTACACCGGGGACTCTGGTCTGGGATATGGCCCGGGCAGTGAGATCGAGAAACCCCCATGGGTTCTAATGCACAGCTAGAGTTGACAAGAACTCACCACAATCCAGTTACACCCGTAACTCTAAGCCCCAAGGCTGGTCCGGGAGCAAGTATGACCTTTGCCTCTATTCCATTCTATCCTCTTCCCTCCGTTTTCAAATGCTGTTCCTGCCCCACTAAATCAATTTCACCCCCACCCATGGGTCACAGGCTGCAATTTGGAAAGTGCTGGGAGAGCGTGAAGGCTGAGCAGGAAGGGCCAGCATCCTCCTTTACTGGCGGGCTTCACACAGGGCGGGACAGCTGGGATTGGGTTTCCGGAAGCTCCCCAGCAGGCAGGCAGGCAGGCAAGCAGGCAGCCTGTGGGTGGGCCGAAGGGCAAAGGCCAGGGTCTTCAGCCTTCCTGCTTTTGCATACACCACCCGGAACGCATCTCCCTTTGAGGGAAGGGAACAGGTTCAACTCTGGCAACCTCTCCTCCAGGAAGCCTTCCTGATTACATCCCCTCTCCCAGGATCGCAGGTGCTGGTGTCCTGTTGGTTCCCCCTCCCAAGGCCAATGCCCAGCCAAAGCCGGCAGCTTGGGAATGTGGAGACCAGAAGGAATGAGGGAGTAGATAACCCAGGCCCAGCGGGAGCCCCTGGCCCGGCCTCGCTTGCCTCCCACCCTGCATCCTGGCAGCTGCCCTGCCCGCCCCGTGGGACCCGCCTGGCGCCACAGGGATCAGGCCAGCTGAGGGTTCCGAGCATGGGTGGAGGGGGTCTGCCCAAGGCAGGGAGTGGCCAAACGTGGTGTAGGGATGGAGACCGGCAAAACCCAGGAGGAAGAGAGCTCCCCGCCCAGCAGTGTTCCCAGCTCAGGCTCTTGGAAGGGCTCCTGGGCACGATGGGCTAGAGGAGGCGAGCCCATAAGGGCGAGCAGGAGGGAGCACTACCTTGAGGCAGGCAGAGAGAGCACAGGTCGGGCAGGGGGAGCGAGAATAGCTCTGCCCACCAGCTCCTGGAGCCAGCACGGGAACAGCTGGGGTGCCCAGCCCCAGAAGAGAGGGCCTTGCTCTCCAGATGTGGAGTGTAACCCACAGCTGGGGCCGTCACCCTAACAGAAGAGTGGTGTGACTGGCAGGGTGAAATGCCCCAAAGGCCTCCACTCCAGGCCGTAGTGCTCGTGGGTGAGCTTGCGTACCCCCCAAAGACTCACTTTGCTCACCTGGGTAGCAGGCTAGTTTACGGAACCATGAATACCTGTGTGAGTCTATCCTGTATCCTGCCTCTCCCACAGCTCACCAGGCTGCAAGCCAAAGCAGCCAGAGGGCTGCCTTCTCTTTGAGTGAGTTATACCGGAGGCGTAGGAGGTCTGGAGGGAAGATTTCCCTGCCCGGGGATGGGAGAGTTCCCCGTGGATCCAGGAGCAGATTACCATGAGCAGGCGTCCCCAGAGATGGCCCCAGCCCCGGGCTTCCCAGCCTCATCACAGTCCCGGTGTACACGAAGTCACAGAGGCGCCAATGAGATCAGCGAGGCCAGGGGACACCTGGGTTTTGGTTAGGGACGGAGGGTGGGGACAGAGAGTGGGGACAGAGAGAGCCAGTGACCGGGATGGAATTGGCCGTCGCCTGCCCACGTGACAGGGGCTCCGTGTTACAAGTACATAGATGTACAGGAGACACAAAGAGCGCTCTTTCTGGCAGTCCGAGTTTGTAGACAGAGCTCCTAACCCCTGTGTTTATATTTGGGATAATAATATCCCCAATCGCAAATGGAGATGTGCTTTGTAAACTGTCAAGTGTCAAACAAATGAAAGGCGTGTTCTGGATTCATCCGTCCTGGGTCCCCGGGGAGAGGGGGGCGTGCAGAGTCTGCCCGGCTAGCAATGTTCCCCCCCCAGACAGCAGCAGACAGCTCAGGACGCGATGTGGGAACAGCACGGGGCAGAACAGCACGGCCTGTCCGGGACACCCACCCCCCGGCTCGCACGGGCCAAGGACCCAGACTGACAAATGACTCAGACACACAAACACCCAGGCCTGGGCAGAGGAGAGGCGTTGCGCAGAGCTTGCTGGATCGGAGATGCGGAGCTCGAGAACTGGGGCATGGAGGGGGGTGGTGCTTGTGAGAAGGGGGCTTTCCCCCTGGCCCTCCCTCCCTCCCTCCAGCCTGTCATCTGCTTTGGTCGCCTAAATGGTGTCACGGACCCCCACCCACCCCCCCAGATTGGAGCACGGGCTGTCTACCTGATGCTTACAGCCAGGAGTTTTCAATCTTAAAGGCTTGTGGAGACCCCTGTCCCCATAAGAGGAAACAGGGGTTCCTGTGGGTTAATTACCATTGATGTCACCATTATTGGGTATTACTAGGTGATCCGCCCAAGCTCCTGATGACCACCAGCCCCCTCTGCACCCCCAACCTCCACTTAGCACCCCAGGCTGGGCGATGCAGAAACCCCCACACTGGGGTCCCAGCCGCCTTCCCAGCTCCCAAACTGCCTCTGCCTACCGCCTGTTCTTCCTCAGGCCAGTCCCACGTGATGAAGTGGCCCAGACCCACAGCTTCCCATCCGTCGGCGTTTAACTGCAGACCCTTTACCTCCAGCAAAGTCTGACATCTGTCCCCTTGGCAGGTTCCTTCCCTTTCCTGGCCCATGCTCAGAGAAGTCCCCAGCTGCCTCTGGGCAGGGACGAGCCACAGAAGGCCTTTCTCATTTTCCGGCCAAAGCGTTGGCTCTGGGTGCTGCCCAGGAGGCCCCCACCCTTCCCACCCCCCACCCCCGCCATGGGCTGTCACCTGCTATGGTTGGGTCACCAGCATGAGGCAGGGCCTCTCCCCTGGGGCCGCCTGTCTTTGTTGTACCCCAGGCCTCCCCCCGCCGGCCCTCAAGGACGTCCCTTCTTCCCTGCCCCTCTCCCCCGCCACGCCCTGTCCTACCTACAGTCTTTTTAGTGGGAGCCACCCTTGGGCTCATCGTCATCGGTCCCCTCCTGGCCTTCACCTGTGTTGTCCACGCCGGTGACCATTGGCCACATGGGGCTGCTAGAGCACTAAATGTAACTTCAGTGCCAGTTTTTTTCTTTTTCTTTTTCTTTTTCTTTAGTGTAATTGACATATAACGTATTAGTTTCAGGGGCACAACATGATAACTTGTTACTTGTGTATATTGCGAGCACTACAGGAAGTCGGATTAATATCCATCACCAGGTAGAGCGACCACCTTTTCCGTCATGATGAGAACTTTTCAGATGCGCTCTCTTAGCAACTTCCAAATATACCGCACGGCATTGGTGACTGAGGTGACCAAGCCGTACATGACATCACCAGGGCTCATTTATCGTAGAACTGGAGGTTTGTACCTTTTGACCCCCTTCCCCCATTTCATCCCGCCTCTGGCAACCACCAGTCCGTCCCCCGTATCTCTGAGCTTGGGTTTATTTATTTTAGATTTCTGTGAAGTGAGGTCCTACGGTATGTGTCTTTCTCTGACTTATTTCACTAATGTCCTCGATGAGGTCCATCCATGTCGTTGCAAATAGCGTGAATTCCTTTCTTTTTTGTGGCTGAATAACATTCCATTTTGTGTGTGTGTGTGTGTGTGTGTGTGTGTGTGTGTGTGTGTGTATAACATTTTTTTTGTTGCTTCCCTGTCGTAGCAATGCAATAAATAATGTTGCAATGAACATGGGATGCAGATGTCTTTTCAAAGTAGCTTTTTTCACTGAAAGCCCAGATGGTGGTTAGTATTTTTTAGCAATAAAGGATTTTTAAAATTAAAAAAAAAAACAAAGTAGCTTTTTTGTTTCCTTCAGAGCAATACCCCGAGGTGGCAGTTGCTGGGTCACATGGCATTTGTCGCCCATGCTAGTTTAAGAGTCGCTACAAAAAAAGGAATGTAGGGGTGCCTGGATGGCTCAGTCATTAAGCGTCTGCCTTTGGCTCAGGGCGTGATCCTGGAGTCCTGGGATCGAGCCCCACATCAGGCTCCTCCCCTGGGAGCCTGCTTCTTCCTCTCCCGCTCCCCCTGCTTGTGTTCCCTCTCTCGCTGGCTGTCTCTCTTTCTGTCAAATAAATAAATAAAATCTTAAAAAAAAAAAAAAGAATGTAGAACATCTCTACAACTTTTATAGCAATTACATGTTCAAATGATAATATTTTAGACATAGTGAGCTAAATACAGCATATGATTAAAATTAATCTTACTTACTTTTTTTTTTATTTTATGGGACTATCAGAAAATTTAAAATCAGAGGAGGGGCAGGTGCTGGCCTTAATGTCTGCGGCTGTCTGGCCTTGATGTCCGCTCCGATGAGCAAGGGTGGGTCGGGTCGGGGGAGGGCGTCACTTGGCCTTGCTGCTGATTCTCTCCAGAAGTGTCTACACTCGGACCCAAGCTCCCGACCAGCATTCTGTTCCTTCCCAAACCTCACTTGGGTCCACCTGAAAAATTCATGCTCTCCTTACCAGTGTAATCTTGATTTTATTTCCTACGGGACTGGCTGAGAGGACCCTTATTCACATGGAGGTAGAGATGACTGACAGCAGAGGACCCCAGGCACCGGGTGGGAGCACAGCACGGGTCCCGGGTCCGATGGACACCAAGCTCTTCCCAGGCTAGCCCTAAAGCAAACGTTTGTCTCTCTCTCTCTCTGTCTCTGGTTCCAGGTCCCACACAGGCAGTGCATCCGGTACTGGACAGATAAAAGGACCATGTGGAGACAAGGGGAAAACAGAAACCACACCCAGTCTCCGGGAGTCCGTTCACATCAGCAGCCTCTGCCCCCCCAACTCCCAGAGGGCACAAATGCGCTATTATCCAATACTCTTAGATGACACAGGAGACAGAAATGGGTCCATCTTCAAACTACCTTCAGGGATGGCCAGGCCAGAGGGGCCGAAAATGAGGTGCCAAGCCCAACCACGAAGGTTCCCACCAACGCCCCTTAGAGGGGCTGGGGACAGGAATGCCGAGGGCACAGACCTGCAGGGACAGAAGCTGAGACTAGGGAGCTTTGCCAATGTCCAGCCCTCCAGGACAAGTCTAGGAGCTAGGGAGCCACTCCACCAGCCAGAAGGGAGGCCAGCCAAAAGGAAGGAGAGCGTCAGAGCTGTTGATCTGGGTCATACAGGGCCTTGAATGCCATACTCAGAAGTCTGAACTTTATCTGGAAGGCAATTGCGGGTTTCCGGACAAAGCAGTAAGATGCTCCGAGCCACGCGGGGCTGGCGGCTCTGTCCTTTCTAAACAGGTGCACCCAGAGGACTTGGAAGATGGAGATGGCCCGTCAGTGACTCACCTGGATGCCCGGCAGCGAGAGGGCAGGGGAGGCTTGGCGGTGATAAGGAGGAAGCCAGGCTCACCCAGCCTGCGGTGCACCACGCAGCCCTCCGTGGGCGGCTCAACCTTCATGACCTTATTTAACCTACACAGCTATGCAGGGAGGTGGGCACAGAGCAACTGAGGACTGCCGGGTTTCTGGAATGTATGAGGGAATGAATTAACGAATGTTGGCTAATAACCGCAACCCCCGATCCTTACATTCTGTATTGAATGCAATGGGCTACATTGCACTGAAGAATCAGGTCAACGGGTGGGTTCTGAACTGAGGTCCCTTCTGTGGTGTGCAGAATCTTGGGTGGAAGTTACTGGAGCTGCTGCCGTGAGCACAGGGTGCTAAGAAGAGGGGGGTCCCCGGTGGGGGTGGAACACAGGGCCCTGGCCGTGCTGGGAGAGGCCTGACCCAGCAACCCCAAGTCGCTCCCAGCATGTGCCCCTCCACACCTCTCCTGGATCCTCGGGCAGCAAGCACTCTCCTTCTGGCTCCAGCCTCTCTCCCGGTCCTGGAATTAATAAAGACTCTGAGCAGACTGCGGTTTGCGAGTCTGAAAGCCGGTTCCTGCCCACGTCACTGCCCTGAGAGGAGTGGGGCCCAGCTCCTCCCCAGCACCCCCTCCATTCTGCCTTCCCAGGAGGGGGCAGGCACACAGATGCCACCCCCCAGCCTCCCCTCCCCACATGCAGGCTCACCCTAGGCACTGAGCCTCCAGACCCCGACCCTGGGCAGCCCCTACTCCCACCCACAAAGACCAGTTCAGGCGCATAACCTCCATCAGCTACCCCAAAGTACCCCCGAATAACACACACTGGAAGAAAGAGCTGTGCATTTCCTGAGCAAATAGCTTCAAGCCTGTTCTCCTCGTGTGCCCACCCGCCTCCCAGACTCCTGGAGTGGCCGCTGCCCGAGACCAGAGGGAGAGGAAGGAATGGCCCCAGGGTCCCAGGGTGGCCCCTCAGAGAGCCAAAGCTTATAGTTACACTAAACACAGGGGTGATCCTTGCAGGGTGAGTGATAGCAATAGCACGATGCTAGGACTAATACCAAATGGAGCATTTGGGGCCTGGCAGGCACGGTATAGAAATATATGACATTTTACTTATCTCCGCAGTAACTCCTCCAGGCAGGGATTTTATCACCACCTGACGTGGGATGAAGCTGAAGCGCTGAAGAGATTACTCCAGCAGAAAGCACTAGAGCTAGAATTTAATGCGAGCTTCACCTGAGTCCAATGCATGGGCTAGCCCTCCAGACGCCCACGGGGCTCCCGGCGGCAGGAGGGGCGCTTTAGCTCCCCTGCTCAGAGCTGTGGTGGTGTCTGCCCCTCATTCTCTGTCTGGGGGCAGGGAAAACTCACAGAACGTATGGCCTCGACTTCTTCCCCCTCAGAGGCTCCGATGAAGGCAAGTACCCATTTCCCTCCTCAATGCTCTGGCTCCCGAATTTCTTCCCCCACTGTCGGGGGCTGGAGAGACATGACCCTCTCCTACCCTCTTGGACCCCAGAAAAATCCCCAGGGTCCTCATCCTGTTTCAGGCAGGCGGGGACCCCCGGAGTCCTTCTGGGAATGCTGGTCCCAGCTGTTTCAGCACAGGGCCGCCCCCTCCTGGCCACCAGTGGAATGTCAGCCCCTGGGGCGTTCTCCTGGGGCCAGGAGGGAACCAGCAGTCTGGGGACTCCCTGAGTCTGGTCTGGGTGCTAGCGGTACTCAGCACTGAGACAGATAGGGGCTGGGTGCAAAAGGGGGGCTGGGCCACCTCTCATTCCGGGTGAGGTCCCCAAGCCCTCGGTCCCCCCTGAGCACCTGGGGATCCTGCCTGAACTTTACCAGACATTGGTCTGCACAGGCCTGCGTGTGGGACTGTGACCTTGATCCATGACAAATGGAGTCCTGTGGTCTGTCAGGGTCTCCCACATGTCCCCCAGATGCCCCAGGGGACAACGCCAACATGGTCTTAATTCCCAGGCCGTTCCCCTGGTGCAGCCCCCCCGTCTTTGCAGATACAGATCCCAGACCTGCCCAACACTCCCTCCCCAGCATCAGGCAGGAGACTGTGACCCTAGCCCATAAAGAACGGAGCCCTATAGTGTGTCAGGGTCCCCCTTCCTTTCCCCACATGCCCCATGGGGCAGCGCCAGCATGATCTCACCTTCCAGGCCATTCTGCTCACAGCCCCTGAACCTTTGCAGACATTGGCCCCGGGCCCTGGACCCCAGACCTGCCCAGCACCCCACCTCCCCAGCTTCGAGCAGGGACGGTCCTGGCCAGACCTGGGGGTGTTGGGAGAGTCTGGAGGGCCGGCGTGGGGGCAGAGGCGCGGGACAGCTGGCCTGTGTCCCCACGCTGGGCCCGGGGCCCAGCCAGAGGGGCGGGGGCCTGGCCACTCGGGCCTTGGCTGGGGCCGGATTTTTGGCCGGGCTGCAGGGCCCTCCCTCCTGCTTCCTCTCCCGAGGGCTGTCCTGGCAGAGGCCCCCCTTGCACTTTCTGGCGGGAACAGGGCCAGCAGTGAGAGAACAGCTACAGAGGGAAAGCGGGAGAGAGATGGGGGAAACTGTGTGTGTGTGTGTGTGTGTGTGTGTGTGTGTGTGAGCGCGCGCGCTTGAGTGTGTTTTAAGGAAAAAAGCCCACAGTCCAGTCCAGTCAGACCCAGCCTGGGAGGCTTGTGAGCCGGGCCTTTCGTAATTGCCCCCCTCCCCGCGGCCCCCTCCCCCAGGCCTCCCCCTTCTCCCGCCCTCCCGCCCGCCCTCTCTCCCTCCCTCCTTCCCTCTCCGCGACGAGGCAGCAATTACGCTTTGGGGATAAAACGAGGCGCAGAGAGCGGGCTGGGGCATTTCTCCCCGAAATGGCGGGTCTGAGAGCTGCAGCCCTGCGGCCCGGAGTCCTTCTGCTCCTGCTGTCCATCACCCACCCCTCGCAGCCTGGAGGTAGGCTTTACCCTGCTCCCGGGGATGCGGGCAGCCCGACGGCCTCCCGGCCAGGTGGCTGGACTGACAGACCAGAGGGCGCCCTTCACCCTGCCGTCCTCCAGGGGGTCCCAGGCGGGAGCCCCTCAGTCCCTGGATCCTTGAAACTGCCCCTCCCAGGAGCCAGCCCGTGCTGAGAAGGAACCTGTCACACAGACACCCCAAGACTCAGGACGGTCTCAGCGGGGTCCAGGTTCTGCCGCCCAGACAGGGCTGAGGACCCCTGCTTTGTCCTGGGTGCTGTTCCAGTGGGGGAGGGGGGCTCCCGAGCATGCCGGGAAGGGGCCGGTGGGGTCCCGTTGGGTTGTTGGGCACTAGCAGTTTGCACACCTGTGGACCCAGTGGGTGTGCACACATGCCCTGCGGGCAGGGGACCTGGGCTGGAGGCCAGCTCCACCGCCGCGGCAAGCTGTGTGACCTCAACAGGTTCCTTGTACCCCCGGGGAAGTCAGGACACCCCTCTGAGGAAGGTCAGAGCTAAGTGGATTACTGGGTTGTGGGTTGGAAAGCCGCTGCCGTGGTCCGTCCCTGGTGAGGAGGGCTGGGGCATCCGAGCATGTGTGTGTGTGCACGTGCACACATGAACAAGTGTGTTGCATGCTATCACACAGGTGGGCATGTGTGTATATGCCCAAATGTGTTATCCAACAGTAGAGGGGGAACGTCTGTTCACAGGTTCATCCCTGAGCAGGTGTGTGTGTGTGTGTGTGTGTGTATGTGTGTGTGTGTGTTGGGGTAGGGGGGTGTAAAGTACGTGAAAGTGCTGTTGCCACCCAACAGGCATGGACACGTGGGAAATATGCTATCCAGGTGTGGGTTGTCACTGCGTGTGTGCGCGCGTGCGCGCGCGGTACAGAACACAAATGAGGATCGGGAAGCTAGGGAGGGTATTCATCTCCTGGCAGAGGGAGGGCAGCCGGTGGCAGGGGCTAAAGTGGACCTCGCAGCAGTCCTGGACCTTTGGGCATGATCAGTGCCACAGGCCACAAGGGTGCCCCCCATGGGGCTGCTATGCACCTCAAGGGCCCCTGGGAGCGGCCCCCCCCCGGGGGTCCCTGAAGGTGCTCCTGGCCCTGGGAAGAGAGGAGTGCAGATATTTAAGCCATTTGGTGGGGTAGCCTGGGTGGGGTCAGCTTTCTAGGGGCATCCCCCTTGCCGTAAGAACCAGACCTTCAGCGGGGGCCAGCGTGGGGGGCCCAGGTGGGAGCACAGCCAGGCGGGAGGGCTGGAGTAAGGGACTGGGCAGCCTCAGTGGGTTTCGGTGCGACAGACTAGCTGGGCAGGACTGCTGGGAGTAGAGGCTTCCTGCGCGGAGGTCAGCTCCTGCACCTGGGGGGGGGGGGGACTCGCACACCATCAGGCGGGGCCCAGCAGGGGGAGCGAGACAAACCCCAGAGGACCGGCCACCCCAGCAGCCCCTCTCCCCCCCCATCGAGAGCAGCAACTCTGGGCCCTCCTGAACCTCCTCCCTGCTCCCCCAGGTGTGGCCCCTGAGCACCTGCTCTGCCCAGAGCCTGGCCATTACATTAATCCCCTCAAAAACCCTAAGAGTCGAGAATATGATCCTCTTTTACGAATAGGGAAATGGAGGCTGAGACAGGCTAAGGCAGCCTCCGGGGGGGGGGGGCGTGGGGGGGTGAGCACCAGCCAGTTCTCTGCCAAAGGATGAGGGGTGGGGGCTGAGTACCAGGCTACCTCTGGGGAGGAGCACAGCGGGGATGAGTCCTCTAGAGTGGGCAAACCCTCGAGCAGAATGCACCCTCTTCTTGTGCCCTCGGTGACACTATAACCTTCAACTGCCCTCGTTCTTTTTTGCAAACATGAGTCTCAGCTCTGTCCCAGGTGGTAGAGCCTGGTCCCAGGCCAGTAAGGGGTGTGTGAATCCTTGACATCTGTTGGGGTTTTTGCCCAGAGCCTCTGAGAGAGGTCAGGGGAGTGGGAGAGGTCGTAGACCTACACACAGAACCACCCGCCCGGCTCTCCTGGGGAGCCCAGCTCTGCCCCACCCTCCGCCGGGAGGCTCTCACCCCCACGGGTTCCCCAGCTCCAAAGAATTATATTGCCAGTGGAGGGGGCTCCCTCAGAAAACGGTGATGGAAAGGGTTGTCTAGACCCATTTAGGATGGGTCCAAAGTAGCTTTGAGGACCAGCTGCCCCAAACCCCCACGCCATTTAAAAAGAGAGAGAAAACAATTAAATTGGGTAGAATTCCATCCCCCATGTCCCAGAAATATTAGCAGCCTTTTCTTTTCCTGATTCCGGAACTAAGGATGATTTGGAACAGGGATTATCAGCCCCGGCTGCATGGCTGCATACCGGAGTTAACCAGGGAACTTTAAACAGCTCTGATACCAGGGTCCCACCCAAGAATTCCTGCTTTATTTGGTCTGAGGAGGGAACTGGATTTTTGTAAACGCCGCCCAGGTAACTCCGATGAGCCTCCAGAGCAGAGGACCTGTGCTCGAGGGGCTAATCCCGTTCTCGCCGGGCCGAGGCAGGAGGGCAGACGTGCCCAGGGGAGGGAGGGGACGGAGTCACCCACTAGAGGATAGATTGTTTTTGAAAAGCCCTTGGCAGCCTTTCTCCAGGCAAACAATAAACAGCTTCGTGAGG
Source organism: Ursus arctos (assembly GCF_023065955.2). Lineage (NCBI taxonomy): Eukaryota > Metazoa > Chordata > Mammalia > Carnivora > Ursidae > Ursus > Ursus arctos. The sequence continues at coordinate 94,543,824 of NW_026622874.1, read as the reverse complement.
TCTTATCTGCTCCCCTGCCAGCCCCCTGGACTGGGGCTTGGCGAAGCCCCTTGCCAAGGCCTGCTGGCTTAATGCTTGTTCCCAAACGGCCTTCTCCACGTCTTTGAACCTGAAGCCCAGGGCCCAGGCAGAAGGCCCTGCGTGTGACTGGGGTCAGCTGTGGCTCCCGGGCCAGGCGCCTCGTCTCACTGGCCATAAAATGAGGAGAAACCTCTCTGTCCCACTTATTTCCTCGGCCCAGTGGGAGGCTCCAGTCATGTAACATCTGCCAAAGTCTCATCAAATAAGGGGGCTGTGGGAATGTGAATTTCTAGAACGATCCATCTTCTTATTCAGAATGTGTTTACTTGGACCGACTGACTCCTACAATTAGTGCACATTTTTAAGGTTTAACTTTCCCTCTTGCTACTCACGCCATGTTTTGTCAGCTGGGTGGAGCATGCATGAGTGGTGGGGGAAGCATATAGGACTGGGGGCCCGGGGCGGCCCGGAAGAGTCCCGGGAAATCCAGGAAGGCTTCATAGCAGAAGCGATATTTGAGTTCGACCTTGAAAGACAGGGCAATGCCTGAGAGGCTCTCTGTGGACGAGAGATGAGCCTGGGGCTCTGGGGCTCTGTGAGGTGGAACTGGGGAGATGGGGGGGGTCGATTCTATCTCAGCAGAAAGAAGACTTCTCTGCAGGTAGAGCTGAGAGCCTCGGGGAGGGGGTGACTTTCCCGTCACCGGAGGCATGCAAGCAGGAGCATGGGGAGATGTTTGCGGAAGGAGTTTCTGCCCAGGCCAGAAGACTGTTATGATCTCTGAGAGTCTAGGATCCGGATTCTAAGAGGCAAGAGACAAGTTCCACCCTGGGCTAGCCCGCGAAACAAGCCAAACCCACATAAAACAGGACAAGCATGTTCCAAGCCAACTGCTTTGGACCAGCTGAGCAAGGAGAGCCACAGGCTCAGAGAAGGCAGTCTTGGAGGAAGGGCAGGACTTGGGTAGCAGAGAGGCGCTCCTGGCAGGAGACACGGCTCCGGCCAAGGAGGTGAGGAGGAGGAGAACCAGCTGGAACGTGAAAGATGCCTATTCAAAGGCCCTTGACCGACTACTGTCTTAATCTGTTCTCACCTCCCCTGCACTTGGCGAGAGGAGGCGGGGCAGGGATCCTTCGCACCCCCTGATCCTTCTCCCTTAGCTCAGTGCAAAATGGGGGTCAAAATCCCTAGCTCCGCAGGCCGTCATGGTTCAGGCATGGAGTTTGGCAATCGCCGTTGGGATCTGAATCATGGGACGAGGGGGGGGCCAAGCTGGGGCAGGCCAGGAGGGCTGCGGAGAGATGGGCAGGCGCTGGGGAGAGAGCAGGCAGGGGAGGAACTGCAGATGGGGTGTGGGGGAGCAGAACCTCAACAGAGGAAGTAGGGGTTCAGCCGGGCCCGAAGTGGGGACCCCCCCAGGTCGGTTGGGAATGGAACAGGTTAGACCCAGACCCACAGGGAACATCCTTGCCTCCCCTCAACCTCATTCATCCGTGGTTTATTGACTGTCTGCTGGGTACCTGGCCCCAGGCCGTGCACCGCACAGCAAAGCGTAGACAGAGTCACCTCCTTTTTTTTTTTTTTTTTTTTTTTGAGCAATCACCATGTGCTAGATCCAGGGCAGGACGTCTCTCACTTGAACCCTTTGACAATTTGCAACAGCCTCACAAGGCAGAGGTTATCAGCCCCATGTTGCTTACAAGGAAACTGGGGCTCAGAGGGGTTAAGTGACTTGCCCAAGGTCACACAGATGCTAAGAAGTGACACGGCCAGGATTAGATGTACGGAGCCGCTGGCTCTGTCCACCCCCCACACGGCTCCCGTAGCCTGCCCTGGTGCCAGAGAGTGGAGAGGTGGGGAGAGGGTACTGTCGGGAGGGAGAGAAGGGGGAGGAGGGTGAGAGCCGAAACAGAGAAAGACCTGGACTACAAAGGGACAGGCACATAAGAGACAGGGCTCAGAGCTGGAGGCCGGGGCCAAGGGAGGCATCAAAGGCCCCAGGCAGGCTGCATCCATGCTTGGCAGCCGATGACAGGGCCGAGGCGTTCATTCCCAGCAGGCCCAGCCTCCTGGGGCCATCACTCTGTGTCCCCAAGGCTCTGACCAGATTGCTTGCACACTCCAGGTCTGGATGACAGACAGGCCTGGGGGGCTGCAGGCCCTGGGGGGATGTGGCGCCGGGGCTTTGGCACAGGGTGACCGTGACAGCTTGGCATTCCCCACCCTGCTGGGCTGTGGCTGAGGCTGACGGGGCCACAGGGCCAGCAGGCCCAGCTGTGCAGCACCGCCAGGCCGTGGGGCCTCTGGACATACTGCAGAGCTGCCCGACACGGTCCCCCAACCCCGCCTGTGCCCCAGTCAGCAGGGTGGTCCGGGACCCTGGCTGGAGCGCTGGCAAGGACACTCATTGAAGCTGGGGCCACCCCGTGGTGGTGGAGTCAGGGCCTGGTCCGCCCTGGGATCGTCTGTTGCCATGACCACGCACAGGCCTGGTCCGGGGCCCAGCACCACGGCGCTCCCCAGTGAGAGCTTCGTGGGCCCATGGGAAATGAACTCGTGATCTTGGCTGGGCAGACAGCCCCTGGCCTGGCCAGTGAATTAGCTTTTCCTTAGGAAACTATTCACTTTGCTCATTCATGGTGTCCCCCTCTGGGCCCCGGCACCTCCTAAGACAGCCCTGTGTCAGCCAGCCAGAGCCCCACCCAACGGTCGCTGCCCAGTGGCTGAGGACGCTGACCTCACGCCATCCTATCAGTGTGGGAATGGCTGCATTTGTGTTGGCAACAACCACGCTTCCTTACTGCTCGCTGTCACGGCCCAGACTGCTCTCCCACAGCTCTGGCCCCTCCGCACGCTGCTCGGGGCTGGAGAGAATTAGCTGCCCAGCAAAAAGGACCCAGCCCCAGCCCCAGCCTCATGCCGGGCCCTCTCCCAGGGGAGAGAAGCAGGTAACACAGCGCAAACCATCACACTTAGAGGGGCGGCCTGGGTTTTGAATCCATATTCCATCTCTTCCCAGCTGTGTGTCCCCGGGCCCCCCCCTTACCCTCTCTGAGCCCGATTTCACATCTGTTCCAACGAAGATAGCAATCTCTGCCCTTCCAACCCCACGGGGCCATTTTGAGGAGCGTGAATGAGAAAATGCTTTATAAACATCGATTGCTTGGCCAGCATACCCTGCTCTGTAGACAGACAGCATCAACGTTGTCGTCTGCCTCGTTCTGGTTACCTCGCTTTTATTGGTTCTGGCTGATGGAGGACTCTACTTGCTTACTTCCAGGGGTCCCAGGGGCTGTTCCTGGTGGAGTTCCCGGAGGTGTCTTTTACCCAGGTAATGTACACGAAACTTCCACGCACCCAGGTAAAGCAGATCATCATGAGCTCGTACGAGACGACAAGGCAGAGGGGAAGAGCACCTGAGAGCCACTCCTACTTAAAAGAGCAGTCTGTGTGACACTTTTACAAGTACTCAGGGCATAAATTTTCTTTTTTTTTTTTTTTAAGATTTTATTTATTTATTTGACAGAGACAGAGACAGCCAGCGAGAGAGGGAACACAAGCAGGGGGAGTGGGAGAGGAAGAAGCAGGCTCATAGCAGAGGAGCCTGATGTGGGGCTCGATCCCATAACGCCAGGATCACGCCCTGGGCCGAAGGCAGACGCTTAACCGCTGTGCCACCCAGGCGCCCCAGGGCATAAATTTTCTGAAAGAGGAAAGGCGATGTTTGTTTGGGAGGCTATACGAAAGTGGGCGCCTTCATGCCCCCCGCCTCTCAAACCACGAACCCCACTCTTGGGAATGCATTCAAAGAAAATAATTGAAAGGTGGAGAAAAAGAGAGATCCCGAGCAAGGTTGATTGGAGAGTTCTCTGCAAAGACATAAGACACAAAAAGTCCGCCTGACTAGAGGGTATGATTGAGTCCACTCTGACATAACACACAGCTACTAAAAAACAGGAGTGCACCACCTGCCCAACCAGACGGCGAAGTGCTCTTCCGGGTGCTAACAATACAAAGCAGTGGCACGTGCAGCTGGAGACTGGAACACCCCCGAAAGACAAGGGGCAGAATGTTGCACTCCTGGCATGGGGGGAGGGCACGTTTTCTTTTAATTTGGAAAAAAAAAGCATCACGGTTTAAAGCAATTTAAAAAATCAAAAGTAACATTTTCAATACTTAGAAAGTGTTGGAGAGGTGCTTCCGGGGAGGTGGACCCCTGGATGTGCAGGAAGAGGCACCCAGAGAGGGCATGGAAGTCCCGCCCCTTCCCCAGACCTTGCCTCCGCCCCCTCCACGCCCACTCCTCTTCCCTCCAGCGGTTCCTGAGTTACGTCCTTTTATAATAAACTGGTGATCTAGTTTTAAAAAAGAAAGAAAAAAGCATTCGAGTGGTTAGGACTGATAGGAAATGGAGGGCAGTTGCTGGCACACTCCCAGACACAAAGCGGCACCGGGCTGTTGGCCCAATGGGGAAACTGAGGCTCACAGGGGTTAAGGCTTGCCTGAGGTCATGCAGCTAGGCAGTGAGGGACTTGATCGTGGGTCTGTGGGCAGCTTTCTGGCAGAGACATTGATGGTTCTGTCTCTCTCTCTCTCCCTCTCAACACAGGTGCTGGTCTCGGAGGTCTGGGAGGAGGAGGTGAGCTCAGAAAGCAAACTTGGTTCCTCATGGATGGTGTCCGGTTTTCACTCTGGTCCACCCAGGTCACCCAGGTCCCCCAGCCTCAGAACCCCAGGAGGCCCAGGCATCCCTCAGTTTATGGACGGAGCGTCCGGTCGAGACTTGCCAAAACCCCTGGCCTCTTTCTCTGGTGGCCCCTGCTTCCTTTCCCATGGCTTTTGAACCCCCACAACACCCCAACCAGGCCTGCTGAGTGGGTATCATCTTTCCCTTCCCGGGCTGAGAAACTGCGTCTGAGAGAGTAGAAACCATAAATCAGGGCTGGAGCTGGGTTTCCCACCCACACATCCAGACACTGGGCTCCCAGCAGCTTCCTGTCCAAAGGGGAGGACCCTCCCTGTCAACCCCTCTAGGACCTGGCAGGTGAAACCCCCACCTCCCAATGCACCAGGGAGATAAATAGTAGAAAAACAGTGACCTGGGACTCTGAGTTCACTTCCTTCTCTTCCCTCTGCAGCTCTGGGGCCTGGAGGCAAACCGCCCAAGCCAGGTAAGACCTGAGGCCCCAGGGGGAGGGGAGGGCAGGGCCCACAGGGTATTGAACCCAGGGAGGAAGGCAACAGGCAGGAGGAGGGAGGGAGGTGGTAAGCAGCCATAAGCAGGTTGGGGCAGCCCCAGGACCTCTAGGAACGGGAGGCTGGAGTCAGCTTGATGTCTTCCCTGTGTGAGGAGGGTCTAGTGTCTACCCTGCAAATACCCGTGTGCCCAGCTGCCTGGAGAGTCCCGTTGGCACAGGGTCTCAGAAACAGCCCCGGTGCTGGGGATAGGGGGGCAAAGGCAGGGACTAATGTCCCAGTGGCCACCAAGCCCATGAACGTTGCTCTGGTGCTCAGACACGGACGGTGGCCTCCAGACTCCGCCTGGATGGTCCCCTGATCCCAGACCAAGCTTTCTCTAACCTCTAGGCCAAGACCCTAGAAATCTCTGACCTCAATGACAATTGGAGCCCTTATTCTGACCCCAGGCTGAACTCCGACCCGAGACCGAGGCCTGGACTTAACCCCAGCCCGAACCCTGACCCTGGGCCCAGAATAGCTCCCCTCCTGACCAGGCCCCTTCCAGCTGTGTTTAAGCCTTGGAGGTTTCCAGTAAGAAGATCTGGCTAGATCTGTCCAGGCTTCTGCCCATGGGGCCCGGAGCTGCCACTGAGGTCCACCGTGGGCTCCAAAACAACACACCCCGGGAAAGGGGGAGGGCAGATCCCTCCGGGAAACACTGGCGGAGAAGGAGCAGGTGGAGGAAATGGCCCAGATTTATGGCCCCATCGGCGTGAGATGCTCCACATGTGGCCTTGGCACCGCCCCCCCCACCCCCCGCCCCGCGTCTCCCCGGCACCGAAGCCGGAGGCTCCAGGACAGTTTGGATGTCCGACGGCTCTTACGAAATCCCAGTGTCCGATGATCCAAGTGCAAATGAATCTACAAGACCCCGATCCCCCCTTCCCTGCAAGCCCAGCTGGGTTGTGAAACTCCGAGAGAGGCGAGAGAGCAGGAGTCCTGGGCAAGGGCTTTCCTGGGGTCCGTGGGGGTCTGCGAGGCCAGGAGCCTTTGGGCCTCACTGCTGATGCCGCTGAAACCTGCATCCCGTCTTCCTGGAGGGGCACGCCGTCCTCACAGGGTCCCCGGCGGTAGGGAGGGAGGACGCGAAGGCGTGGAAGTCGGACTCTGCTTAGCCAGGAAAGCCCACTAAGGACTTTGCTTAGTGGGGGCCATGACTGCAAAACTGGGGGAGGAGATGAGTGGATCCCACCGGCAGCAGGGGACCCATGGCAGGTGGTGATAAAACACCAGAGGGGAGACCAGGACAGCTGCCCACAGAGGCCCATAAGGGTGGGCACTAAGGCAAGGTGTTAATGAGTGAACGACCTAGTGTAGACATCTGAAAGAACTTCCGGCTCTGGGTGGAGGAGTAGACCAAAAGGGAAGTCAGGACATCTCCTTCTGACGGCAAGGGCCTGAGGTCATCCCCTTTCAGCCTCAGCACCCTAGGCCACAAAGGCCCAGCTCGGGCCACAGTGCCCCCCGCCCCACACCAGAGCAGCTCTATGTGGCCTGGCTGCAGGGACGTCCGGGCCTGCCCAGGCAGGACAGAACGGGACACAGGCGGCGTGTGTCGTGCTTGGGAACAATTAATCCCTTGACAAGTACAGGGTGGGTGGCCTGGCAGAGGCTCCGCATGGGCCTCCGCGGGCTGACCCTGCCCGGACTCTCAGTGGAGGCCCAGGAAGCTGAGAGCCGGCTCCACCCATACCCCCTGCAGCACCAGCTGGAGGCCAGCCGCTGGCTGGAGAGAACAGGAAGGAGCTGGGGGACACCTACTGGGAGCCCTGGCAGGTGGCACACACTAGGTGCTTCCTGTTTACCAGCCCACTGGGCCCAGGAAGGTCAGGCACACACCAGCCATTCCGTAGGTGGGGAAACTGAGTCTCTGACAGAGGAAGTGACTTGCTCCCCTCACACACCGAGTGGGTAGGGGCAGCAGGGTTTGAATCCAGGGCTCTGTGGTGCTGGGAAGACAGAGGGTTAAGCTGGCCAGGCCCCTGGGCTCCCTGCTAAGGTCAGCTCCTCACATCTCTCCTCCTTTCCAGGGGCTGGACTCCTGGGAGCGTTCGGGCCAGGTGAGTCCTCAGGAAGGAGGGCGATCAGGGGTGGGACTGGTCATGCTGGAGGTGGCCCTGGGATCAGACAGCTGGCAGGGGAGCATGGGAAAAGGGCAGAGCAGAAGGGCTGCCTGCCCGCCCCACCAGCCCCAGCTTCTTCTTACTTCCTGTTGGGTCCCCATCTTCTCTTCCCATCCCTTCTGTGGTCAGGAAAGGCCTGAGCCTGTTCCCTGCCCTCTTGGAGCTCAGGAAACGGGCTTGGCTTGAGACAAGCCCCTGACAGAGCTAGGGAGGGGCAGGGCCTGCGGTGCCAAGGAAATGTACCCAGCACACCCCCAGGCCTGGCCTGACGCATACCGCACCTGCCTGGAAGGGAGAGGGGCCGCAGTTAGAGACCCACCTTGCAGAGGGGCCGGCTGAGTTTTAGATGTGGTCAGCTCAGACAAGGAGGAGATGGGGTGGGAAGGGGGACCACACCCAGGGAAAGCCAGGTAGACCCTCTGGGGCTCAGCAGTCCCCCACGTCTGGGGTCTGTCCCCAGAGAGGGCTGCTCCTGGGCTCAGGACCCTGGCAGCCAGGACTGGAGCTTGCAGGAAAGATTCTCACAGAATTGGAAACAAACCTGGCTCGATTGTGAACTCCAACCTGATTGCCCATCAGTCCTGGCCAAAGCCGTGGAATGTCTCCTGGAGGGGGAGAGGGAGCAATTGGGCCCAGATGTGGGAAGGAGAGAGCCAAAGGGACCCATTTAGCTTCTCATAAACATTTTAGCAACCATCTGCAAGCAAGGAGGCTGCTGGACAGCAGGGCAGGCTGGATGGACAGACAGACAGATGGTGGGCGTCGAAAGGGGCTACGGGAGGAGGAGTGGGCTGAGCCAGGGGACCCCTGCAAGGAAGCAGTACGGGCCTGGGGCTGGGTGCTGATGGTAAGAACAGAGCAGGGTCTGGCACAGAAAGCCCTGCTGGGCCCCCCTTTAGCCGACAGGCCTAGGGGAAGCAAGGTCTGGGGTGCTCTGGGGGGGTCACGCCTACATAGTACCTAGTAGCTGGTCACTATTTTATCAGGATCAGCCCCTAAGTACCAACTGCTGGAGTCCAGCTTAGGGGCCTGAGCTCCGCACACGGCCCCGCCCGGTTCCTGATCTCCCGCCACGAGACCCTTCCCACCCTGGGCCCAGGAATGGGGCCTGCACACTAGCTCTCCTCTCCTCACCTGCTGTCTCCTTCACCCCGCAGGTGCTGGTGGGCTTGCAGGTGGGGGTCCTGGGGCAGGTTGGTGTTGACATCCAGGCAACCCGCCCCTCGGGGGGCCAGAGCCACGCCCAGGGCATCTGTTCGGTGTGGAGGGCAGCTGGGGTACAGGGATGGCAGGCCAAGCCGGTCCCAGGCACTAGCAAGGGGGTGATGTTGAGACCACCTAACCTTGAGCAGCTGCTCAGGGTACAGGCACGTCACGGCTGGGTCCGGGGTGAGAGCTGGAGAGAAGACCCAGGGGCCATTTATCGCTCTCCAGCACCAAACCTGGTCCTGGGAGCGGGGGGTCCCTGCTTAGCATGGAAACCGCCTCAAATGCTCCTTCCAGGAGGGTCAGGGCCCGGTGGGCTGGGGCTCAGAGCCTCACCTGGTTCTCCCCTTGGCAGGGCTCGGGGCCTTTCCTGCAGGCACCTTCCCGGGGGCTCTGGTGCCCGGTGGAGCAGCGGGGGCCGCTGCGGCCTATAAAGCTGCCAAGGCTGGTGAGTGTTACCCTTGGGTACATGCCCGAAGCCCTCTGGCCTCTGTGAACTCACAACTTGGCCAGACCCTTTCCCCGGGGGGCAGCAGGTGGGCAGAATTCTCATCCCCAATCCACCGGGACTTGGGGAGGCCACCAGTTGTGCCCAAGTCTCAAAGCGAGATGGCAGGGCCTTCACCTGGCGGCCCAGGGCCCTCCTGCCTCCCACTGTCCCTTGCGTGACCCCCTGCCTCTCCCACTCCATCTCTGTAGGTGCTGGGCTTGGTGGCGTCGGTGGCGTCGGCGGGGTCGGCGGCATTGGTGGCGTCGGTGGCTTAGGAGTGTCTACAGGTATGGAGGGTAGACCTGTGTTGCCCAGGTGAAGGCCGCAGGCCCGGGCAGAGCCCACTCTGACGCGCCCATCCTGTGCCAGGCGCGGTGGTGCCTCAGGCTGGAGCCGGAGTTGGAGTCGGAGCCGGAGCGAAGCCTGGGAAAGTGCCCGGTCAGTGTGCGGTGTCCGGGGCTGGAGGGAGCAGGGCAGGGAGGGTAGAGGCTCCTCCCTTCCACACCGGACAGGAAAGGAGAGGTCCGGCCGCGGCGGGTGGGGCAGGCCCCACGTGTGGTACCATGGCAGGAATGCTGGACGGGGGCCCCGGCCTACCTTCCGGGCCCTTCTTCCAGATCTTGGAGCAGAAAGAGATCTCAGAGACATGCTCTGTGGCAGGCACTCAAGTGACAGATGGGGCGCAGGGGCTTGGGATGGACAGGCAGTGCGGAAGGGCCCATGGCAGTCACGGCAGAGCTGGGCTGAGCCCGGGGCACGCTGACTCCCCTTCTGGTGCTCGTTCCTCTGCACCGAGCCCTTGAGGAAGTGACTTCAGGTTGAACAAAAGGCTGCCTGAGTCCACCCAGAAGGGAGGGAACATCTGGAAGCTGTTAGCCCAGAGGTGGGCTGAGCCAGCCATGTAAACAGGCTCCAGGAGACAAGATAAATCCACACACAGAAGGGTTTGCAGATGACTTCCGAAACTTGTGGGAGAGCTGTGGCCACCGCCCTTGGGTCTCTGGTGACCTCCTCCAGGGCCCTGGGTGGCTGGCCAGAAAGTCCCAGAGCCACTCCAGAGAGAAGGGTCCAGGAGGGGCTCCTAGAGGCCAGGCTGCTGTTCACAGCTCAAACCTTTTCTCTCGGTCACAGGTGTGGGGCTGCCAGGTGTCTATCCAGGAGGAGTGCTCCCAGGAACAGGTAAGGGGACCCTAGGGCAAGGACAGCAGCCCTGGCAGCCTCCCCGGTGGCCTGTCACCTCCCCACAAGCCAGGGTGGTCACCTGAGCCCTGACCAGCACCATCCCCCTAAGCATCAAAGCTCAAGCCAACAGACAGAGGCCCCTGGTCATTTTTTCCCACAAGGGCTAGTCAGCTTCACCACTGCCCCAAGCCCTGACCCTAGGCCCAAGCCCAGACCATCGTCACAGCCCTAGGAGGGCCCCCCGGAGACACAGCAAGTCCCAGGGTGGCCAGCTCTTTCCCAAAAGCTCTGAGTCACCAGGGGGCCCGCCCAGCAGATCCGCCCTGTAGGAGACCCCTCTCCGAGCTGCCCTGTCCAGGGCCTGGCCACCCCGCCCAGCATGTGACCTCCTGAATTCCCCCAAAAGCCCAGATTTGGCCTGCTCTGGAGGGATTTGCTGACAGAGTGTCCCTCCCCACTGTCCCTCTGGCTGAGGTGGCCCAGCCCCATTGGAGACGGGAGTGGGGAAAATACCAGCTGCTCTGCCTTCTCCGTGGGCCGGGAAGCTGCAAATTAACTTCAATTTAGAGAGAAGGCCGACTGAGGCACAGGCTGGAGTGGCTGGGAAATGTGATTAACACTCAGGTCTTCCAACCTTGGGTCAGACAGGGAAAGACAGCCGCCACCACACGGGCCCCCCACCACCCCGTGAGCCGTGCCCATGGCTGGTAGTCGGTAGAGAAGGTCAGCTCTGTGACCCGGGGGAGGTGTGGGTGCCTGCGAGGCCTGCCTTCCTACCCTCACTGCCAGCTCCCTGCTTTGCCCCTTAGGAGCTCGGTTCCCAGGTGTGGGGGTGCTCCCCGGGGTTCCCACCGGAACCGGAGTCAAGGCCAAGACCCCAGGTATGCAGCCAGTGTGCTGGGAGCCCATGGCGGGAATCTCCACCCTCCTTCAGTCCCCTCTGGCCCAGGGTGGGGGTGGGGATGGGGACCCTGGGCTCAGGGCCCTCTGGGAGGGCGCCTCTTGTGCTCCAGCCTGGACGCAGCTGGCCGGGATGGGAAGCACCCCTCTCAGAAATCCCCAACTGTGAGCTGGGTGGTCCGGGCACCATTTATTGGTACCTTGGCACCCAGGGCCCATGGTGGCAGGGCTGCGGTGACGGCTCTTACCTTGCAGGTGGAGGCGGAGCTTTTGCTGGAATCCCAGGTGAGGCAAAGCTGGGTGTCCCCCGGCAGGTGGGCAGTCGGCAGAGTAGCCAGCCAGGCCGGGGCTTTTGTCCTGGGTGGGGCTGGGCACCCCGAGTCCCAGCAAGGCCTGTCCGGTTTCCCTCACGCCTACTGCCTCAGGCCTTGGACTGGCTTCAGCACAATGTGGCCTCGATCACAGGCCGCTTCCCTAACCCCAACCCCTCTGTCTGCGTAGCAGCCAAATAACCCCAGAAATCCCACCCATCTGTGCCAAATGCCGCAAGAGCTGCAGGCCCTGACTGTGGCCCAAGCCCTGGGGTGGGTGGGGGAGTCCTGTAGTTTCCTGGAGGAAGTGACCGGAGGCACTGAGGAGGGCCAGGCTGACCAGTGACAAAGAGGCAGGAAGACAAGATGGTCTGGAGTTCACTCTGAGCAGAAAGTGTGGCGTGGGGCCAACGGCCCTGCACGGTTGCTGGGACCTGAGCTCGCTCTCCTTGCTCCCACAGGAGTTGGACCCTTTGGGGGCCAGCAGCCTGGCGTCCC